>NC_091979.1:67257796-67926830 GCF_044704955.1 Pristiophorus japonicus
TGGGCCATGTTTAACCAGTGCCAAGTTCAAAGAGTTCATGACCCACAATGGGATCAAAGATGTCACATCTGCCCCGTTCAAACCAGCATCCAATGGTCAGGCAAAAAGAACAGTGTAAACAATCAAGCAGAGCTTGAAGAGGGTAACTGAAGGCTCACTGCAGACTCGCCTATCCCGAATCCTGCTTAGTTACCGCACGAGACCCCACTCGCGCACTGCGATTCCACCCGCTGAACTGCTCATGAAAAGGGCACTTAAATCAAGGCTCTCGTTAGTCCATCCTGATCTACATGAACAGGTAGAGAGCAGGCGGCTTCAACAAAGTACATATCATGATAGCGCAAATGTTTCACGCAAAATTGAGATTAATGATCTTGTATTTGTGTTGAACTATGGACAAAGTCCCAAGTGGCTTCCCGGCACTGTCGTGGCCAAAGAGGGGAGTAGGGTATTTCAGGTCAAACTTTCAAATGGACTCATCTACAGGAAAAATACTTGGACCAAACCAAACTCAGATTCATGGACTATCCAGAGCAACCCACATTAGATCCTACCTTTTTTAACCCCCCTGCAACACATACACAAGTGGCAAACAACACAGCGGTTGACCACGAAGTAGAACCCATCACCCGCAGCAGCCCAGCAGGACTCACCACACCAGGCAGCCCAGCAAGGCCAGCTGCACAGCAGCCTAGTGAGGGCCCAACAAAGAACTCACCAAAACCAGCGTTTGTACCGAGACGATCAACCAGGGAAAGAATGGCCCCAGATCGACTCACCTTGTAAATAGTTACACTATTGACTTTGGGCAGGGAGGCGGGTTGAGCGGGGGGAGTATTGTTATATATGTAAACCTGTAAACACCTTGTTTAACCAGCAGAGGGCTCATCTCCTGGCGTCCCAAGGGATCCCACAATCCCTTGGGAGCACCTGTACTTAAGGAGGCCTCACAGGCTGGAGAGGCACTCTGGAGACCTGTAATAAAAGGTTAAGGTCACACTTTACTTTGAGCTCACAGTATCTGGTCAGACTCTTTATTCATACATAATAGTCTGCCATTTCCTTGTTTCCCATCATGAATTCACCTGATTCTGACTGCAAGGGACCTACATTAGTCTTCACTAATCTTGACTAGTCTTCACTGACACCTGGGAGTCCCTGGCCAAAGGCTGCCCTAAGTGGAGGAAATGTATCTGGCAGGGCACTGAGCACCTCGAGTCTCATCGCCGAGAGTGGAAAGAGCGTGCGGCAAACCTGTCCCACACACCCTTGCCCTCAACGACTGTCTGCCCCACCTGTGACAGAGACTGTGGCTCTCGTATTGGACTGTTCAGCCAACTAAGAACTCATTTATAGAGTGGAAGCAAGTCTTCCTCGATTCCGAGGGACTGCCTATGATGTTGATACTTCTAACACCTTATTTTGTTCTGAGATGGACTTTATTTGTACATTAAGCTGCACTACGACTATTTTTGTAAAACTTTTAAATCAAGTGCCCCTTAGCTGCACTACAGGATCCCCTTACAGAGATTTGTTTCTTCTGCATCCCACAAATTCAGAATCAACCAGATTGGGTTCCCATGCCGTGTCTGTCAATCACGAGCAGCGGGAGTCTTTGGTCGCGGGACGGAACAATGTTCGCGGCTTCCGTTGTACCCGGAGCGGCGCTTGGCGTGCTGCGAGCTCTTCCGGTTTGCGCGGGCCGGGCGGTGGTTGTGTGATAGCGGCGGTGGCGCGCGGTTTACAGTTTTATTTAAGAGACTCGTTTTCTCGCAAAAAAAGCGACACGATGACAAAAGGAGAGGCCGGCGGGTAAGAGCTGGGGCTGGAGTCGTGGTCACAGTGAGGGGCCGAGTGTCGCTGCGCTGCCACGCATGTTGCATCACCCGGCAGGACCTTGACCCCCACCCCCCCGAACCACAACTCCCCCACCCCCCCTGAACCACAACTCCCCCACCCCCCCCGAACCACAAATCCCCCACCCCCCCGAACCACAACTCCCCCTCCCCCCCGTACCACAACTCCACCCCGAACCACAACTCTTCCCCCCCCCCCCCCTCGCCGAACCACAACTCCCCCCCCCCCGCGAACCACAACTCCCCCCACCCCGAACCACAACTCTCTCCCCCCACCCCCCTGAACCACAACTCCCCCACCCCCCTGAACCACAACTCCCCCACCCCCCTGAACCACAACTCCACCACCCCCCCGAACCACAACTCCCCCCACCCCGAACCACAACTCTCTCCCCCCCCCGCCGAACCACAACTCCCCCCACCCCGAACCACAACTCTCTCCCCCCCCCGCCGAACCACAACTCCACCCCGAACCACAACTCCCCCCACCCCAAACCACAACTCTCTTTCCCCCCCCCCCCGCCGAACCACAACTCCCCACCCCCCCCCCGAACCACAACTCCACCCCGAGCCACAACTCCCCCCACCCCGAACCACAACTCTCCCCCACCCCCCCGAGCCGCAACTCCCCCACCCCCCCGAGCCGCAACTCCCCCACCCCCCCGAGCCGCAACTCCCCCACCCCCCCGAGCCGTAACTCCCCCACCCCCCCGAGCCGCAACTCCCCCACCCCCCCGAGCCGCAACTCCCCCACCCCCCCGAGCCGCAACTCCCCCACCCCCCCGAGCCGCAACTCCCCCACCCCCCCGAGCCGCAACTCCCCCACCCCCCCGAGCCGCAACTCCCCCACCCCCCCGAGCCGCAACTCCCCCACCCCCCCGAGCCGCAACTCCCCCACCCCCCCGAGCCGCAACTCCCCCACCCCCCCGAGCCGCAACTCCCCCACCCCCCCGAGCCGCAACTCCCCCACCCCCCCGAGCCGCAACTCCCCCACCCCCCCGAGCCGCAACTCCCCCACCCCCCCGAGCCGCAACTCCCCCACCCCCCCGAGCCGCAACTCCCCCACCCCCCCGAGCCGCAACTCCCCCACCCCCCCGAGCCGCAACTCCCCCACCCCCCCGAGCCGCAACTCCCCCACCCCCCCGAGCCGCAACTCCCCCACCCCCCCGAGCCGCAACTCCCCCACCCCCCCGAGCCGCAACTCCCCCACCCCCCCGAGCCGCAACTCCCCCACCCCCCCGAGCCGCAACTCCCCCACCCCCCCGAGCCGCAACTCCCCCACCCCCCCGAGCCGCAACTCCCCCACCCCCCCGAGCCGCAACTCCCCCACCCCCCCGAGCCGCAACTCCCCCACCCCCCCGAGCCGCAACTCCCCCACCCCCCCGAGCCGCAACTCCCCCACCCCCCCGAGCCGCAACTCCCCCACCCCCCCGAGCCGCAACTCCCCCACCCCCCCGAGCCGCAACTCCCCCACCCCCCCGAGCCGCAACTCCCCCACCCCCCCGAGCCGCAACTCCCCCACCCCCCCGAGCCGCAACTCCCCCACCCCCCCGAGCCGCAACTCCCCCACCCCCCCGAGCCGCAACTCCCCCACCCCCCCGAGCCGCAACTCCCCCACCCCCCCGAGCCGCAACTCCCCCACCCCCCCGAGCCGCAACTCCCCCACCCCCCCGAGCCGCAACTCCCCCACCCCCCCGAGCCGCAACTCCCCCACCCCCCCGAGCCGCAACTCCCCCACCCCCCCGAGCCGCAACTCCCCCACCCCCCCGAGCCGCAACTCCCCCACCCCCCCGAGCCGCAACTCCCCCACCCCCCCGAGCCGCAACTCCCCCACCCCCCCGAGCCGCAACTCCCCCACCCCCCCGAGCCGCAACTCCCCCACCCCCCCGAGCCGCAACTCCCCCACCCCCCCGAGCCGCAACTCCCCCACCCCCCCGAGCCGCAACTCCCCCACCCCCCCGAGCCGCAACTCCCCCACCCCCCCGAGCCGCAACTCCCCCACCCCCCCGAGCCGCAACTCCCCCACCCCCCCGAGCCGCAACTCCCCCACCCCCCCGAGCCGCAACTCCCCCACCCCCCCGAGCCGCAACTCCCCCACCCCCCCGAGCCGCAACTCCCCCACCCCCCCGAGCCGCAACTCCCCCACCCCCCCGAGCCGCAACTCCCCCACCCCCCCGAGCCGCAACTCCCCCACCCCCCCGAGCCGCAACTCCCCCACCCCCCCGAGCCGCAACTCCCCCACCCCCCCGAGCCGCAACTCCCCCACCCCCCCGAGCCGCAACTCCCCCACCCCCCCGAGCCGCAACTCCCCCACCCCCCCGAGCCGCAACTCCCCCACCCCCCCGAGCCGCAACTCCCCCACCCCCCCGAGCCGCAACTCCCCCACCCCCCCGAGCCGCAACTCCCCCACCCCCCCGAGCCGCAACTCCCCCACCCCCCCGAGCCGCAACTCCCCCACCCCCCCGAGCCGCAACTCCCCCACCCCCCCGAGCCGCAACTCCCCCACCCCCCCGAGCCGCAACTCCCCCACCCCCCCGAGCCGCAACTCCCCCACCCCCCCGAGCCGCAACTCCCCCACCCCCCCGAGCCGCAACTCCCCCACCCCCCCGAGCCGCAACTCCCCCACCCCCCCGAGCCGCAACTCCCCCACCCCCCCGAGCCGCAACTCCCCCACCCCCCCGAGCCGCAACTCCCCCACCCCCCCGAGCCGCAACTCCCCCACCCCCCCGAGCCGCAACTCCCCCACCCCCCCGAGCCGCAACTCCCCCACCCCCCCGAGCCGCAACTCCCCCACCCCCCCGAGCCGCAACTCCCCCACCCCCCCGAGCCGCAACTCCCCCACCCCCCCGAGCCGCAACTCCCCCACCCCCCCGAGCCGCAACTCCCCCACCCCCCCGAGCCGCAACTCCCCCACCCCCCCGAGCCGCAACTCCCCCACCCCCCCGAGCCGCAACTCCCCCACCCCCCCGAGCCGCAACTCCCCCACCCCCCCGAGCCGCAACTCCCCCACCCCCCCGAGCCGCAACTCCCCCACCCCCCCGAGCCGCAACTCCCCCACCCCCCCGAGCCGCAACTCCCCCACCCCCCCGAGCCGCAACTCCCCCACCCCCCCGAGCCGCAACTCCCCCACCCCCCCGAGCCGCAACTCCCCCACCCCCCCGAGCCGCAACTCCCCCACCCCCCCGAGCCGCAACTCCCCCACCCCCCCGAGCCGCAACTCCCCCACCCCCCCGAGCCGCAACTCCCCCACCCCCCCGAGCCGCAACTCCCCCACCCCCCCGAGCCGCAACTCCCCCACCCCCCCGAGCCGCAACTCCCCCACCCCACCTACACACACTGAACCACAACTCCCTCATCCCACGGTATCCCACACCCTGATGCCCCCCCCACCAAACACGGCCACTGATCCCCCGAACCAGAACACTCCTCCCCCAACCCACTGCAGGACCCTGACACACTGTCCAACCCCCCCCCCCTCAAACTATGACCCCCCCCTAAAACTATAACACACCCCCAAACCATAAACCCCCTTTCTTCTCTCCCACCCTCCCCGCAAAACCATAACCCCCCCCCAAACTACAACCCAGATGGACCAGATAATCTTTTTTTTTGTTATGTTGGTGGAAGAAAAATATTAGCCAGGACACCAGGGATACCTTTTCTGCTCCTCTTCGAAATAGTGCCATGGGATCTTTTACATCCATCTGAAAGGGCAAACGAGGCCTCAATTTAACATCTCATCCGAAAGACCGCACCTCCGACAGTGCAGCACTCCTTCAGCACTGCACTGGAGTGTCAACCTAGATTTTTGTTTGCTCAAGTTCCTGGAGTGGGACTTGAACCCACAACCTTCTGACTCTCGGGCGCGTGTGCTGCCCACTGAGTCACAGCTGACACTTCTGTGTACCAGTCTATGATTCACTGCAGGACCTTGGGGCTTCCTACTGCCCTCCACCCAACCCACAGCAGGACCACGGGGTTTCCTGCACATTTCCCATCTGATCTACTGTCGGAACGTGGGGTTTCTGTGAGGGTTGCCAACCAGAATTGTCAGTGAGTCTTCAGGAATTAAAGATTAATCTCCTGGACACTACTGCGAGCCACCCAAGAGTAAAATCAGTGGGGCATTAAATAAATTGTGTTTTTTATTTATTTTCATGTGATAAAACCTCCAGGAATATGTCCAACCAGAGTTGGCAACTCTAGGTTTCCCCCGGCAGTTGGGCTCACTGTTCCCCACCCTGGGCATCAACCTGTCCCACTGCCCGCCACACCCCAAATTATCTTTAGGCCCACAGCACTCCCTGAGGCTCTCCCTTTGTTGCCCCAGACCTGCTGCAGGGCCCTTTCCTCTTCCTGCCGCCTCCCCCCGCCATTTGTGTTGCAATATAAACAAAATAGTAACATTTTAAAAGGGGTACAGGAACAGATAGACCAGGTGGAAGCACAAGTTGATGAAGGCTTTTAAAAAGGTATCGTGTATCAAATAGAGGCATAAAGTACAAAAGCAATGAAATTATGCTAAACCTTTATAAAACACTGGTTAGGCCCCAGCTGGAGTATTGTGTCCAATTCTGGAGAATGTGCAGAGGGAGCTTACTAGAATGGTACCAGAAATTAAAGGCTTCGATTAGGTGGAGAAGCGATGGAATTGAGGTTGTTCTCCTTTGAGAAGAGAACATTAAGGGAAGATTTGTTCGAGGTGTTTAAAATCATAAAAGATTTTGATAGAGTAACTAAGGAGAAATTGTTTCCAGTGGCAGAAGGGTCAGTAACCAGAGGGCACAGATTTAAGGTCATTGGCAAAAGAACCAGAGACGATGTGAGAAAAATTTACATAGAGGGTTGAAATGATCTGGCTTGCCTAAAAGAGTGGTGGAAGCAGATTCATGAATAACTTTTAAAAGGGAATTGGATAAATACTTGAAAGCGGAAAAGGTTGCTATGGGGGAAGAGCAGGGGAGTAGGACTAATTGAATGGTTCGACCAAAGAGCTGGCACAGGCACGATGGGCTGAGTGGCCTCCTGTGCTGTATCATTCTGTGATTCTATGAGCAGTGGTGCCACAGTTGGCATCTGAGTTAGGGGAATGAAAAGAGGGGATTTCTAACTGGTGATCTGTGCAGAGTTATATGGAGGTCAGATGAGGATAGGATGGGTCTGAATGTAATGTCCCCAAAGTCAAACGGTGTGTCAAGACTTACTGCCTAGGATCAGAAATAAAAATTAGCCATGTGGATGAGGTGTTGTACAGCTGCAGGTACCCACCAAAAGTCAGTGCTTTAAGAGGATTGAAAATTGGAAGAGGAAGCAATTTCCAAAAGGTTAGGTTAATCTCAGAAGCATTTAAAGGACAACAGTAGCATCTTTTGTTTCTGGAAATATTCCGTTTTAATATTAGAATGAATTATACCTGACTAGAACAGATGAGTGGCGAAAGTACATAAGCTACTGCTTTAAGTTAATGCTGTCGGTGTGACTCATTTTTGCCTTTCACTTCCTTACTCGAATTGCAAAGTGAACTTCAATTTTTGTTGCCGTATGTTGCGGGGGGAGTGGAGGAGCATTTTTATTAACACTCAATATTTCACAATGTTTTTCTATCTATTCATTTTGGTAACTTCCCAACACACACAGGGCAAATGCTTGATCTCAGATGTGACATCTAAAAAAGTCTTTGGACCCAGGCTTGGACAGGCTCAGCCTACGTTAAACGCTAGCCATGGTTGTGATCATTTTGTTTATTCTGAGCTGGGCTAATCGGTATTGTGCCTCAACCAGAAAGACCTCTGATGGCTATTCCGATGATTTGTGTTGTGGATTGCTGTATGCAGGTGATTTCCCATGCAATTAGGTCAGAAGGAAGTATCAAAAAATGCTCAGTGCTGTGCTGCTTGCATGATTGGACAAAATAGGAAAAGGCAAAGACAAGAAAAGGTTATTTGTCTATTAAAGTACATCTTGTATATTCTCCCATTATAATGTCCAGCTGCATTTTAAACATCGTTAGTATTTTTGCTTCTTGCTCACACAGCAGATTATTCCAACATTTTTTTAAATCACTGAGTAAAGAAATTCTTTATAATACCTCTTAAATTTACTTTTCACAAATTTAAATTTATGTCTTCTGTTCCTAATTTCTGGGTTTAATCTGAAGTCATATTCTGGATTTACCTAATCTGTACAATTTATCATATTTCTGTCTTAAGTTGTACATCTAGTACTTTGTTTAAAGTGTAGCCTAAACTGGTGTATCATACAATACCTGTTTATCTTCAGAAAGAAGCCTCTTGATCTTGTCTGACGGTTCCATATCTATTTACAATAGACTCAGGTGATGTGATTTAAAATAAGACATTGGTGATCTAGTCGTTCAAATTCTATGACGGTTGCATTTAATTCAGAACTGAGGTTCTGCGTTTGAGTGTTTAAGCTTCCTGTTCAACTCACTTGGCTTGTTTGGCTGAGGTGTGCAATTTATCTAGACTAATGGATGGAATGGCGGAAATGACTCAAATATTTGAATCAGGCGGAGGGAGTAAAACTGTCATAATTGTCTTGCTTCTTCTGACAGAATCTCTTGCTGGCCCATCGTGTTGAAGACCGTTGTCCAAATCACCCAGTCCTTAATTGATAGGGTTATAAGGTTGACAGGTGATTTTTATTTTAAGGAAGAGAGATTTGGAAACAACAAATATTATGATCTATTTTTGTTGGCGTCTGGGTGTTTCATGTTATGAGCAACAGAAGATAGTTCATATTAATTTTGGAGAGAAGTCCTTAATGGCATTTTTCCAACTTCTAATAGTGGATTTTATTGTTAAAAGGCATTGCTATAAGTGTTAAGTGAAGGAAATCACTGTTGGGCTTTTCCTGTTTACCAGAGGAAATGTTTGAAATTGAAATTTCTGGTATAGTCTCACCATTCAAAAAAGTTGCAGGTGTAGCAATTCACAGTTTTGAGCAGCTGGATTTTAAAGAAAACAGTTGATTGTTAACATTCACATGGATGTGACCGAGATTGTGTCAACATTAATAAACCCAACTTCTCTTGGTCAGATGCTGAAGTGTAATACTGAATGAAATTCAAGTAAATGCCCACACCAAGTTTTTATATAATTAATAATTTTAGTGTGAATTCATATTAACATAGTTTCCCTTCAAAATGTAGAATGATAGAATGCCTTGAAGTCCATTTGTAAAACTAGTAACACTTAAGCTATTACCTAATTTATAGAGATGATTGTATTAATTCCTCGGATTTGGAAAAATAGTTTAATGTGATGTTTATTAGATGTAGGAAAAAAAACACTAGATTTTGCAGAAAAGAGGAATTGTGTGTCCTCCTCAAACTCTTCAGCCTTTGATATGGTCTACAACACCACCCTTCTACAATGTCTCATCTCTTGTCCAGCTCAGTGGAACTGTCCTCGTTCAGTTACATTTTTGTCTATCAAATTGTAGCCAGAGTGTCTCCAGCAATGGCTTCTCTTCCTGTCCCCCTACTGTTACCTCTGGAGTCCCCGAAGGATATCTCCTCGACCTTTTCCTGTTGCTTATCTATATGTTGCCCCTCAGCAACAACATCTGAAGATATGGGATCAACATCCAGCTCGAGGCTGACGAGATCCAGCTCTACCTCTCCACCATCTGTCTTGATCCCTCCATTGCCTCTGTTGTAGACTGCTTGTCTCAGATCTTGGATGGACCACAATTTCCTTGAGTTAAATACTGGGAAAACTGAAGCTATCACCTTCAGCCTTGCCACAAACTCTGTTCCATTGCCACAAATTTCATCATCCTTGGCCACTGTCTTGGGTTTAACCAGACTACTTGCAACCTTGGTGTCTTATTTGACTGAGCTGCGCTACAGACCGCATATCTCCTCCATCATATAGATTTTGCACCACCCTAGCATCACTCCCTCCCTCCCTGCCCGCTTCTCGTGACTCAGCCCATCCCTGTCTTTGTCACCTCCAAACTCAATTCTTTCACTGCTCTCTTGGCTAACCTTCCATCCTCCATAATGGCTGCTCATCCAAAACTCTGCCCGTGTCCCATCCTGCACCAGATCCTGCTCACCCATCAACTCTGTCCTTGCAGACTACATTGGCTTAGGGTTCCTCATTGCCTTCAATTTAAAATGATGACCTTTACATTTAAATCCCGTCATAGCCTCCCTCCTTATCTCTGTAACCTACTCCAGCCCTACAATTCTCCCCCCCCCCCCCCCAAATACCGTGTTCCTTCGGCTCTGGCATATTGCGCACCTCACTTCCCTTCACCCCACCTTTGCAAATCTTGTCTTCAGCAATTTAGGTCCTATGCTGTGGAATTCCCTCCCTAAAACTTTCAATCTCCCTCTCTTTTAAGATCCTCCTTAAAACCCACCCCTTTGACCAAGTATTTGGTTACCCCATCGAATATCTTGTCTTGGCATCTATTTTTGTCTGATTATGCTTCTTTAAAGCATTTTGGGGCATTTTGCTATGTTAAAGGTGCTATATAAATGCAAGTTATTTAATTCAGTCATAATAATTTCCCTGAAGTACTATATTATGTTTCATAAAAAGCAATGATTCAAAATTGAACCCATGGCCTGCATTCAGTGACAGCTACATTGTACTCAGCAGGATACAGATGTAAATTGATGAACTGATAATGACTTATGCTTGCAATTCAATTTATTGTTGTTCTGTAACCCTCTTCTCAGCCAGTTTCTAAAGATTTCACAAAATGCAATGCTTGAATGAAGTTTCATTTTATTAAAATCAAGTCAGTTGAATATCCATAATTACCCAAAGGTTCAGCAAGTCATATATTTACAAAATTACACAGTTGTGATCTGTAATGTAATCAATTTGAAGTACGGAAGTCATTGAATCATATAGAGGTACCAGTTTGACATGGTACCAGATGGGAGATTGGTCAATAACATAGAAAAACATGGAATAGGTAGATAGTTATTGAAATTGATTGACAACTGACTGCATCAAGCGAGACAGAGCATGGTCATGTAAAGGCAAATAGATAGATGTAGTTGTTTTCTTCTTGCTCGTGATGTCGGTGACTCCAACAATGCCCTACTTATTGCCAATCATAGTTGGCTTGAGCGGGTGATGGTGGACCTACTTCTTGAACTGCTGTAGTCCTTGAAAGATTGGGAAACTGGGCTCAGAAATGGCAAATTTACATGTATTGGTGACAAGTGCAGTGTGATGAGACTAGGGAAGGAGAATAAAGTTGGAATTAGAAAATAAATGTTGGTCTACAAGATGGAGCACAGGAACAGTATTTAGTGATATTGGTGCACAGTTTGTTGAAACTGCCGTCTGTAGCAGCGGTGAATAAGGTAAATAGCATATTTGGTTGTATGGAACACAAATCATAAGAACATAAGAAATAGGAGCAGGAGTAGGCCATACGGTCCCTCAAGCCTGCTCCGCCATTCAATAACATCATGGCTGATCTGATTATGGACTCAGCTCCACTTCTCTGCCAGCTCCCCTTAACCTCGTAACGTTTAAGAAACTGTCTATTTCTGTCTTAAATTTATTCAATGTCCCAGCTTCCACAGCTCTCTGAGGCAGCGAATTGAGGCAGATTTACAACCCTCTGAGAGAAGAAATTTCTCCTCATCTCAGTTTTAAATGGGGGGCCCCTTATTCTAAGATCATGCCCTCTAGTTCTAGTCTCCCCCATCAGTGGAAACATCCTCTCTGCATCCACCTTGTCAAGCCTCCTCATAATCTTATATGTTTCGATAAGATCACCTCATTCTTCTGAATTCCAATGAGTAGAGGCCCAAACTACTCAACCTTTCCTCATAAATCAACCCCCTCATCCCCGGAATCAACCTAGTGAACCTTCTCTGAACTGCCTCCAAAGCAAGTATACCCTTTCGTAAATATGGAAACCAAAACTGCACACGTTATTCCAGGTGTGGCCTCACCAATACCCTGTATAGCTGTAGCAAGACTTCCCTGTTTTTATACTCCTTCCCCTTTGCAATAAAGACCAAGATTCCATTGGCCTTCCTGATCACTTGCTGTACCTGCATACTATCCTTTTGTGTTTCATGCACAATTTCCCCCAGGTCCTGCTGTGTACTGCAGCACTTTGCAATCTTTCTCCATTTAAATAATAACTTGTTCTTTGATTTTTTTTCTGACCTCACACTTTCCAACATTATACTCCATCTGTCAAATTTTTGCCCACTCACTTAGCCTGTCTACGTCCTTTTCCAGATTTCTTGTGTCCTCCTCACACATTGCTTTTCCTCCCATCTTTATATTGTCAGCAAATTTGGCTACGTTACATTCAGTCCCTTCTTCCAAGTCGTTTATATAGATTGTAAATAGATTGTAATAGGATGTGATACTGAGCACTTGGTTCATTCCCAACTGGAGTACCATGAGCAGCTCTGCTTGCTATATTCGAGGAAGGGTAGGTAGTGCAGTAAGGGGCTACCTGTCTGGTACCTCGTACCATACACTTGTACTACAAGGAGAAACAACTAAAGCTGAGTTTGTTTACACTAGAGTAGAGAACACAGAGAGGGGAATCTATTGAGCTATTTATGAAACGTTACCATGTCCCTAAGAACAATAAGGGTCAGAAGAGGGATGATGAAAGGATAGATCATGGATACATCTATTTCACACAGGGTGCTGAATATTTGGAATGGGTTGTGCAGATAGGCAGTAATTAATCATCATCATCATCATAGGCAGCCCCTTGAAGTGAGGATGACTTGCTTCCATGCCAAAAAGGGATGGACAGGTGTTTCAATGAAGGACCTAATATTCCAGATCCAGAACTACATCGTGAAGGATGGAAGATGCCTGTGCTTGGATTTTTTTAACACGTGGTGGCCATTGCACACCAGCCACCACATGGGCTTGGCACTGCTAGGTCTTGGTCCAGTGGCAAGGATTACCCAAGATTAACTGGAGACCAGCTCTGCTGCACAGACCGAGTGCGCACACATATCACAGTGTGGGCTGGCCCGTGCAGCTCCTGGGCCCTCTGCTCTTCTGGGCCCCAGGTTCATGCCTCTCTTGAGCCCCAGTCACTTCCCTCTATGGACTCTTGCCGTTCCTTCGCCTCTCCTGCTGTGCCTGCCCGCACTGCAATCAGCGACCTGGCTTCGTAGCCATCGCCCTCCTGCAGCAGCACGCGCTGCTCCCTGCAGTGGTATGCCACCGCACGCTGCTCCCTCCAATGGCCCCGGCCTGCTGATGGTCTTGCAGGCCGGGACCACGCCAGTTTCTGGGCTGGGCCGCTGCACGCTGCTCCTTCCGATGGCCCCGGCCTGCTGAGGCCCCGAAATCGGCGCGGCCCCGGCCTGTAAGACCATCAGCAGGCCGGGGCCATTGGAGGGAGCAGCGTGCGGCGGCCCGGCCTGGAAATCAGCAGTAATTGAGGCTGATGACATCAGTAATTTTAAAAGAAAGTTGGACAAATGATTGGTGAGAAAATCATTTGAGGGTTACAAGTCCTGTCATTCGTGTTTAGATGACCCTTACTGTCAAGGCTTACGTATGACTAATGTCAATTTGGGTAAGGTACAGAATAAGGACAGAACATTGGTATTTTTTTAAAGCTACGTTATTACAGAATGACCTGTAATGATTTACATTTGAAGTAAGAAAATAGTTGCTTTTAAATCATTAGTGAAATCGTGATTTACTTGTACTTTCAATTTAGTATTCTGTATTCGCTGCTCACAGTGCGGCCTCCTCTACATTGGGGAGACCAAACGCAGATTGGGTGACTGCTTTGTGGAACACCTCCATTTTGTCCGCAAGCGACACCCTGAGCTTCCAGTTGCTTGTTATTTTCATTCTCTGCTCCACTCCCACTCTGACCTCTGTCTTCGGCCTCCTATATTGTTTCAATGAAGTGCAATGTAAGCTCGAGGAACAGCACCTAATCTTTTGATTAGGCACTTAACAGCCTTCGGACTGAACATTGAGTTCAGCAATTTCTGCCCCTGTTTTTTCAGATGACAGCTGTTGGTAATAATTCTGCTATTCCCATTCACACCTCTTCTAGACCCATCTTTTGTTTCTGAATGTGTCCCATTACCATCCAGCTAGTCAGTTCTGGCGAAGGGTTGGCAACCTGAAACCTTGACTCTGTTTCTCTCTCCACAGATGCTGCCTGACCTCCTGAGTATTTCCAACATTTTCTGTTTTTATTTTAAATCAGTGTGTACGTTGGGGAACTGTAATTAAGGTTTTTAACTTCAGTAAGAAAGGTAGACTTGTCTATATTAGGGCACACCAACTAGAAGTGGTTCTGTAACAGCCTCGGCTGGTAGTACTGTGAAAAGCAGCCAATTGTTGTTTTGGGACAGGCTCTGCAGCATTGTAGAATGAGCAGAGGATTGCTCACAAGCAGTTGTTTGATTTTATTTTATTTTTTTATTCATTCACTGGATGTGGACGTCGCTGACATTTATTGCCCATCCCTAATTGATCTCGGGAAGGTGGTGGTGAGCTGTTTTCTTGACAACTGAGTGCCTATTACAAAGGGTAGTTAAGAGTCAACCCCATTGCTGTGGGTCTGAAGTCACATATAGGTAAGGACGGCAGATTCCTTCTCTAAAGGACATGAGTGAACCAGATAGGTTTTTATGGCAATCTGGTAGTTACAACAACAACTTGGATTTGTATAGTGTCTTTAACGTATTAAAACATCCCAAGATGTTATAAAACAAAAATAACATTTGACACTGAGCTACATAAGAGGAAATTAAGGCAGATGACCAAAAGCTTTGTCAAAGAGGTAGGTTTTAAGGTTCGTCTTAAAGGAGGAAAGAGAGGCGGAGAGGTTTAGGGAGGGAGTTCCAGAGCTTAGGGCCCAGGCAGCTGAAGGCACGGCCACTGATGGTTGAGCGATTATAATCAGGGATGCTCAAGAGGGAAGAATTTGATGAGCGTGGATGGATGAGGGTTTCAGCAGTGGATGCGCTGAGGCAAAGGTGGAGACGGGCAATGTTACGGAGTTGGAAATATGCGGTTTTAGTTATGCCGCGGATATGTGGCCGAAAGCTCATTTCAGGGTCAAATATGACACCTAGGTTGCGAACAATCTGGTTCAGCCTCAGATAGATGCTAGGAAGAATGATGGAGAGGGAGAGGTGTCATTGCCATTACTGATACTAGCTTTTTATTCCATATTTATTTCACTGTATTTAAATTCCCCAGCTACTGTTTGAACTCTGGTCTCCGGATCATTAGTTCTGGCCTCTGGATTACTAGTCCAATAACATAACCACTGTGCTACCGTTCCCTTGTGGTGCATCACCTCTGAAGGCTGAGGAATAGAATTGCTGAATTTTACAGAGGTGACGGTGGGTTGGGTTGGGGCACGGGGTGGGGGACGACAGTGCTTAGTGTAGTTCTTGGCCAGAACAAAATAGTACCAGGTTTGGTGTGTGGAAGTCAGTCGTGGATAAGGAGTCATTTTTTCCCTCTCCATTGAGATTTTATGCCAAGTCCTAATTGAGTCCAGTACAATAACATTGTGTCTAGTTATCCCGTGCTTGGGCATTCTAATTTCAGCCTGTGCATTCAGTGGAAGTAACAAGATGACTAACGAGAACAAAGCAGTTTTGGACTTGAACCACCTGCTGCTTTTGTCTGTTTCCCTTGCAGCTGGTGTCCCATGACTAAAATTTTCACGTGTGTTTATTTCCTGAAGCAGTAGTTTAGTAATTATATGTTGAATGTAATCACATTTGTCTGCTGTGATCTAGTCCAGCTGTTTTGATTGAGGATAGTATAAAATGAAGCACTAGTAATTTTCAAAATTTTAAAACATGCAGCTTCTGAATGGAAAATATAAACAAAAACAGTTTATCTAGGAATTATTAAATCACTTTTACATTGAATAGAATTCCAAGTCTCATTTCCAATAACCATTTAATATCCTCAAGCAAGTGTATGAAATGCACAATAGATGGAAATAACAGTTCAAATGTTAATAAATTTGTCATTGCCACTTGACAAACATTTCAATGACTGCTACTATTTTATCCACTGCAGTGTCCCAGAGGACCAGGCACAGTCGAAGAAGGCAGCCAAGAAACTGCAGAAAGAAGCAGAAAAGGCTGCCAAGAAGGCAGAGAAGCAGGCCAAATTGGTTAGTTTGGAAACGCCTTCAGATGCATGCAGTTCTATTCAAATTTGATAGATGGGTGGCAAGATTTAGATTTGCAGATATCGTTTTTGCAGTTCTTAAATAAAATCAATTTACAGAATGAAACACCAAAGCTTTGCAGATTGGCATGCCTTTAACCTTGTCATTCAACATCAAAAATGTGCTGGACCATTAACCCATGTTGTCCCAATCTTCCACTCACATGCGAAGTGGGGAATTACATTGTGGATTGGAAGATTTTATCATTAAGGGTAGGCAACATGTTTGTATGTTGATTCACAAGAAGTATGTTTCGCTTTGTTTTGTTGAAGTTTTTTCCGCTCCTTTCCAGAAGTTGGTGGCTCATGTTGCATACAGTTCATGGTTGTCAGCAACCTTCTGGAGCCATGTCCAGTGGACCGTCTTCATTACTGTGCATCAGCAGCCTTTTTGAACATGGGAAGTATTGCAACCAATGTTCCCTTTCATTTGGCAGGGTGGGGGTGCGTACGGCCCCTTTAAGGGGCTGCCTGGGCCATTCAAAATACTGCGCGTGCACGGTTAATCCCATTGAAGAGCTGGCTGCATGGGAGGTCCAGATTGATTGCAGCCCAATGTAATCTTGTCCTTTGAAATTCACACACTGGACATTTTCCAGCATGTCATCAGATGACAACTAGGAGTTTTTGAATTATATTTTTTCTCTCTCCCTTTTCTCCCCCACAACCACTGCTTCTCCAATTGTCCACAACCTAGGGACCCATAGGCTCTAATTGTACCAAATTGCTACTTTGTCTGAGATCAGCTAACTCATACAGATTTCAGATTCAATTTGGGACTTTGCTAGTCTATTTGGCTTAGCATTTACCTACTAAGTCATCAAGCAGTATTTTGACAAAATTGCCTTAAGTATGTGATGGAAAGGATTTGAAACATAAAAATTATTGAGATGCTACTGGTTCATATTTTTGAATGCAAGATAATTAACAATAATTTATGTAGTTGTGTAGTAATCGTGAATAATGCCATATTAGGTTGGATATCGATCCCGATGTTTGGGAGCCTTAATTAGTTTAGCTTAAAAAGGTATATATTTGTATGTAATTGATTGATATAGCTATAAGATTGCTAACTTTCCTCCTGGTTTAATATTTCCTGTAGGCAGCAGAAAATCAAGCAGGAGATGAAGAGGTGGGTGTTCATCTAATTTAAAGTTAAATTTTTTAAAATTTAAAATAAACTTTGATCTAACTACTATAATCCTTACAGGGTCTAGAATGCTTCTAATTGTTATCATTGGATAATTAATGTGCTAAAATTAATGTTCAGTCATGTTTCAATAGTGTATCTGCAATTTCTAGTTCACATTTCGATTGGTATCTGTCCAGAATTCTTTTGAGATCTTGCCATGTTTTAGTCGCCCTCGTGAGATGTGTTCTTCTAAAGTGATTGTACCATGTGGACCACATCCCGTGACTTTTTTCTTCACTTTGTGCTATGCCTTGCACATCCTGTGACTTTTTTCTTCACTTTATGCTATGCCTTGGGATGGAGAGTTTGATTTTTCTAAATCCATTTGCCTATCCATTTGGGAACACCCGGTTGCCACTTAAAAATGTATGAAATTTGAAGTCCAGTGTTAGCTCAGTAACTTAAAGTCTTCTTGGATCTTTTGCCAGATGGAGATAAAATCAATCCCACTTTCCCACTTTTGCTTATAATCTAATAGCTAGTGTATGGTTTGTAGGCTTAATTATTTTAAAATGTTCATGCAAGTAAATAAATTATGATTTCTACAATTGAGGTTTAGTCAATCAAATCTTTGGAGGTCTATTTTCTTATATGTAGTAGAACTTGATACCGGTTGAACCTCCCTTATCCAGAACTCCCTTATCCGGAACCACCCCTCGTACAGACCATTCCTGGCCATCAGGTGGCACATGCGTCGAACTCCGACTTTAGCAAATGAAGTCCTTCCTCGCTGCCGACTCCCGTAATCACTGACCTGACCCCACGATCCACCGCCCCTCCCCCCATGATCTCCCTGCCGCACTCCCAGCCCCAAGCTAGCTAGCCCCAATATCTCCTTGCTCAGAACCTGTGTCATCCAATTTAACGTGACCACCCCTTGTCCAGAAAAATCCCTTATCCAGAACAGTCCAAGTCCCGAGGGTTCTAGATAAGGGAGGCTCAATCTGTACATCAATAATATTATTTATGGATGGGGAATTTCTTTTACTTGAAGTATATGATTGCAAATTGTATTAGTGCAGTCCCTAAATGTGAATTTAACTATTGATTACATGAAGAATTTCAGATACATTAGGAAACTGACCATAAATTGGATTGGGTGATATAGTGAGTGTCATAAATGGGGCGAATAAACGCTTGGGCCTACAGGGCCTCTGCCCGTGGGTCGTTTCATTTAAGCATACTATATTTTGATATTTGCTTTATTTTTGATGCAGTGTATAAACATTCTATGGGGCTATTTCTTCATTAATTTTACTACCCAAGAGCTCCGAATGTTCTTGGTGCCCAGAGCCCCCAAAATTCTTAATCCAGCTCTGGTTACAAATTTGGGTCTGGTGTGGATATCTACCCTGGTTCAATGATGTCAGCCGCTCTCTTAAGCTGTCTGGTCACCTTGTTACTGAAGCTGACTCCCACTGTCCTATATCTACTAGTGTAGTAGCAGGGCCTGCAAATGTAATAGACACTCCCTTGTGTTCGGGATGCAATTTTTGTATCTTCTAAAGTTAAATGGAGTTGGGTGAGGCAAAGTTGATTTGAATTGTAAGCTGCTTTACTCCACAGTAGGTGAAACGCACAGAAGAATGAGATTGATGAGAGTTGCTTGATAGAGTTGATATAACATGTTCATGTACTGTTACAAAGCTAACACATGAGCGCTAGCTAATTCTGGTGGATCGTCAAACTTGACTTAAAAGCGCAATTTCTCTGTGTTCTGCCCTGCTGTCCAGCATATTGGAACAGAAGAACAGGTGTAGGCCATTTAGCCCCTCAAGCCTGTTCTGCCATTTAATGAGACCATGGCTGATCTGCGACCTAACGCGATATATCCCCTTTGCCCCATATCCCTTAATATCTTTGATTACAAAAAATCTGTCAATCTCAGATTTAAAATTAACAATTGACCTAGCATTCACTGCTGTTTGTGGAACAGTTCCAAACTTCTACCAGACTTTGCGTGTACAAGTTTTTCCTAACTTTACTCTTGAAAGGCCTGGCTCAAATCTTTAGGCTATGTTTTCTAGTCCTAGACTACCTAACCAGCAGAAATAGTTTCCCTCTATCCTATCAGTTCCCATTAAACTTTGATCAAATCACCCCTTAATCTTCTAAATTCCACAAATTAAGAACATAAGAAATAGGAGCAAGAGTAGGCCACCTGGCCCCTCGAGCCTGCTCCGCCATTCAATAAGATCATGGCTGATCTGATCATGGACTCAGCTCCACTTCCTTGCCTGCTCCCCATAACCCTTCACTCCATTATTGTTCAAAAATCAGTCTATCTCCACCTTAACTATATTCAATAACCCAGCCTCCACAGCTCTCTGGGGAAATTCCTCCTCATCTCAGTTTTAAATGGGCGACTCATTATTCTGAACCTATGCCCCCTAGTTCTGGATTCCCCCACGAGGGGAAACGTCCTGTCTGCATCTGCCTTGTCGAACCCCCTCAGTATCTATATATGTTTCAATAAGATCACCTCTCATTCTTCTAAACTCCAATGAGTATAGGCCCAACCTACTCAACCTTTCTTCATAAGTCAACCCCTTCATCTCGGGAATCAAACTAGTGAATCTTTTCTGAACTGCCTCCAATGCAAGTATATCCTTCCTTAAATGAGACCAAAACTGTACGCAGTACAATACGGCCCTAGTTTGTGTAATCGCTCCTCGTAATTTAACCTTTGGAGGACAGGTATCATTCTAGTAAATCTACGCAGCACTCCCTCCAAGGCCAATATATGCTTCCTAAGGTATGGTGCCCAAACTGAACAAAGTACTCCAGGTGTGGTCTAACCAGGTGTGTAAAACTGTAGCATGACTTCTACCCCTTTGTATTCTAGTCCTCTAGATATAAAAGCAAGCATTCCATTAGTCAAATCAAATCGCACGGGGTAGCCTGGAGGAGGAATTCATAGAATGCATATGGGATTGTTTCTTAGAACAGTATGTTACAGAACCTACAAGGGAGCAAGCTATCTTAGATCTGGTCCTGTGTAATGAGGCAGGAATAATAAACGATCTCCTAGTAAAAGATCCTCTCGGAATGAGTGATCACAGTATGGTTGAATTTGTAATACAGAAGATTGGGAAAATTTTAAATGACAGCAAAGAATGACTAAGAAAGCAATAAAGAAAGGAAAGATAGATTACGAAGGTAAACTTGCGCAAAACATAAAAACGGATATTAAAAGCTTTTACAGCTATATAAAACGGAAAAGAGTGACTAAAATAAATGTTGGTCCCTTAGAAGATGAGAAGGGGGATTTAATAATGGGAAATGTGGAAATGGCTGAGACCTTAAACAATTATTTTGCTTCGGTCTTCACAGTGGAAGACACAAAAAGCATGCCAAAAATTGCTGGCCACAGGAATGTGGGAAGGGAGGACCTTGAGACAATCACTATCACTAGGGAGGTAGTGCTGGACAGGCTAATGGGACTCAAGGTAGACAAGTCCCCTGGTCCTGATGAAATGCATCCCAGGGTATTAAAAGAGATGGCGGAAGTTATAGCAGATGCATGCGGATTGGAAAACAGCTAATGTAACGCCTCTGTTTAAAAAAGGGAGCAGACAAAAGGCAGGTTAGTTTAACATCTGTAGTGGGGAAAATGCTTGAAACTATCATTAAGGAAGAAATAGCGGGACATCTAGATAGGAATAGTGCAATCAAGCAGACGCAGCATGGATTCATGAAGGGGAAATCATGTTTAACTAATTTACTGGAATTCTTTGAGGATATAACGAGCATGGTGGATAGAGATGTACCGATGGATGTGGTGTATTTAGATTTTCAAAAGGCATTCGATAAGGTGCCACACAAAAGGTTACTGCAGAAGATAAGGGTACGCGGAGTCAGAGGAAATGTATTAGCATGGATAGAGAATTGGCTGGCGAACAGAAAGCAGAGAGTCGGGATAAATGGGTCCTTTTCGGGTTGGAAATCGGTGGTTAATGGTGTGCCCAAGGGATCAGTGCTGGGACCACAACTGTTTACAGTATACATAGATGACCTGGAAGAGGGGACAGAGTGTAGTGTAACAAAATTTGCAGATGGCACAAAGATTAGTGGGAAAGCAGGTTGTGTAGAGGACACAGAAAGGCTGCAAAGAGATTTAGATAGGTTAAGCGAATGGGCTATGGTTTGGCAGATGGAATACAATGTCGGAAAATGTGAGCTCATCCAACTTGGGGGGGAAAAAAAAACAGTAAATGGGAATATTATTTGAATGGAGAGAAATGACAACATGCTGCGGTGCAGAGGGACCTGGGGGTCCTTGTGCATGAATCCCAAAAAGTTAGTTTGCAGGTGCAGAGGTGCAGCGGGTAATCAGGAAGACGAATGGAATGTTGGCCTTCATTGCGAGAGGGATGGAGTACAAAAGCAGGGAGGTCCTTCTGCAACTGTATAGGGTATTGGTGAGGCCTCACCTGGAGTACTGCGTGCAGTTTTGGTCACCTTACTTAAGGAAGGATATACTAGCTTTGGAGGGGGTACAGAGACGATTCACGAGGCTGATTCCGGAGATGAGGGGGTTACCTTATGATGATAGATTGAGTAGACTGGGCCTTTACTCGTTGGAGCTCAGAAGGATGAGGGGTAATCTTATAGAAACATTTAAAATAATGAAAGGGATAGACAAGATAGAGGCAGAGAGGTTGTTTCCACTGGTCAGGGAGACTAGAACTAGAGGGCACAACCTCAAAATATGGGGGAGCCAATTTAAAACCGAGTTGAGAGAATTTCTTCTCCTAGAGGATTGTGAATCTGTGGAATTTTCTGCCAGTTGAGGCTAGCTCATTGAATGTATTCAAGTCACAGATAGATAGATTTTTAACCAATAAGGAAATTAAGGGTTACGGGGAGCGGGTGGGTAAGTGGAGCTGAGTCCACGGCCAGATCAGCCATGATCTTGTTGAATGGCGGAGCAGGCTCGAGGGGCTAGATGGCCTACTCCTGTTCCTAATTCTTATGTTCTTATGTAGACTTTTTGATTATTTTCTGTACCTGTCCATGACATTTTAATGATCTATGTACATAGATACCGAAGTCTCTTTGGACCTCCATTGTTTCTAGCCAGGTCAATAATTTGCCCTCAACTTATGCAAACAGTCTTTTATGAGGAACTTTATCGAATCCCTGCTGGAAGTCCATATAAATAACATCCATAGACATGATCTATTCTTTACGAATCCATGCTGGCTCTCTGATCAGCTGAAAATTTTCAAGATGTTCAGTCACACTCCTTAATTATAGACTCAAGTAATCACCCGACAACAAATGTTGGACTAACTAGTCTATAATTCCTTGGTTTCCCTCCCTCTTTCTTAAATAGTGGAGTGACGTATGCAGCGATTCGCTCCCTTCACAGCCTCCTGCTTAATTTCCCCCTTGGTGCCTGCGTTCTGATTTTTAAAAGCTTCTCTCAGCCCCCATAAATATTAAAAAAAAGGTTTCCAAGATCTGGCTTTCTAAATAACCAAAGTAATTGAGTGATGCAGTTATCTGATACCTTTTGTTTCAGTGCAACTTCAAAGGTGTTTGGGTCATATTTCTGTTGGTATGAATATTTACAGAGGTAGTTTTAAGCCACCTTGGCATCCAACATTCAAACAGCAAATGGTAAAACACATGGCAGAGGCTGTTTTTTTCCTCATTTCCATCTGTTTTTCACATGCCAGCCTAGAAAACAGTGGCTGCATTTTATGGTACTAGGCCCGCTCTTCATGAAAAGAGAAGGGAGATGGAAATGTAGCAGAGAATGTCCTCGAGCACTTTTCAGGCCATAGCTGCCCAGGATCTGCCGGAAAACCATTGAGAAGTCCTAAGCCGAGTCTTATTGTAGTGGTTGGGGGCGAAGAATTTAAATGTTTTATTTTGAGATAACACATCTGTTGTGGGGTTGTGCCTATTAATAGATTGTGATCTATTTTTAATCTGTGTTAGATTGAATTACAGTCTTGGTCTTTAAGACTCCTGATGTTGCAATAACAGAATGTATTTTAGTGCAGTATTCTGATCAATAGTTGATCTAAGTATTAGCTGAAAAATATGTGAACAAGTTGGTAGCAAGCTAAAAAAAAGTTGATGTTCATTTAACCAGGAGGTTGTGCAATTTTTATGATATTGTATGCAAATATTTGATCAGTTTTGTAATAAATTTTCTAGTACATTTTTACAGTCGTGAAAAAAGGTAGATACATTGTCAACAGTGCCATTCTTTTCATTTTGAGAATCCGATTTGTTCTGTTGATTGTACAAACCTATGGTTCAATAAAGAAAGTTATGTTCAGGTAATACTAATATATAGTTTATCACAAAAGGCTTTCAGAATATGCCACTCAATTCATTACTTATAAAGAAAAAATCCTCCACCATGCAGTGACTTATTATACCGGATTCTTAGTTGTGATTTTTATGGTAGTAAAGTCTGAACTTCTGGCATCAAGTTGCCATCTATGTGTTAAGATGTATTGGTTATATTTACAGTTCCAGTGTACTAAATGTGGTTTCCATTTAGGACTTTGCAAAAGACAGATATGGAATTTTTCCATTGATCCAATCACAGGAAAAGCTGGGTGAGTTTAATTATGAATAACATTTTTACTCCCTGCCGCCTGAAAAATGATCTGTTGCAACAGCTGCTACGTGTCTTTTAACACCGTCTGTTGTGGGTCTTTTTTAAAGCATGTCATCCCATCATGTGAAGCAAGATTGCAAAAAGACACCAATTATACTTTTTTTGGCTTTGTAAAAACTTACCATTTCCGTCTCAGCTTTACTTTTAAATATTTCATGAGCCGTAGAAAATGTTTCCTTTCTGCCAATAAATGCACAGTGCTCCCAGAGTCTCCTGTTAATTCTGATTTTGTGCTTGTAAATGCTGCCAGAATTTTCCTAGAAGGGATACAAGATTTAATAAGTCAAAAATCACATGCAAATTATGCAAACAACAACAAAAAAACTGGAGGCCCCTTTCTTGGAGATCCTGAGGATCCTTGTATGAGGAAAAATCTGGTTCGATATCTTCCAAAGAGGGTTTAAATTCCAGTGCTTTCTTCAAGTAAATGGATGCCATTGTACCAGCTAAAATGTCAGTAAAAATAATTGAATAAATGCAGTGTAATGTGGTACTGAGGCATATAGACCAAAAAAGGTCCCAGGTTTGATTCTTTATCTGTGCTTCACTGGTTTCAGCTGGTCTCTGGTGATCAGAGTGGCCCTGGCCTATGAAAGGGAAAAATAAGGTAGAGTATCCACTTTCAGATGCAGGTGTAAATGGTAGAAGTTTGGCCTCCATTATGAAGATGGGGCGATCCCACCTGAAGTCCTTGTATTGAAAATGTATATTGATCTTGAAGACAGATCAGTAGCTTAACTAGATTAGGTATTTTGATTGACCATTTGAATATCTTGATGTTTTGATCATTGTAGTAACGTGTTTTCTGAGCTAACCCTAAATTGGAGGTATCTTCTTTATGTAAAGACCGTGTGTTGGTTCATGTGAAAAATCTGACAGAAGCAAAAGCTGACCAGGTGGTCTGGCTCCGTTCCAGAGTCCACACCAGCAGAGCCAAAGGTAAGAACAACGCATTAGAGTATTCAGTCGTCTTTCACTTTATACTTGGTCAACAGGAAACAGCTTTTTGGAGGCAGAAGTTTCTCATGATAAATGTTTCCATTTAGTGTTCTTTCCTAAAAAAATAAGGCATGTTTAGGTGTGAACTACACAATAGAGAAAGGGAATATAGTTCTTAACAAATTGCTTTGATTTAAAAAAAAATGTTTGCAATTTTTTTTTAAGTTAGTAGGGTAAAATAGAAACCGAGTTCTTGTTTGTATGCTTTTATTTCTGTAAATTTTTTGTTTACAGCACCAAAAGAAAGATAGTACTGTGTTGGCTAGTTAGGAAATATTTGAAATAGGAGTGTCTAATTAAACAATTAATCAATAATTAACCATGACCCATTCCAGAGACTTGAGCATCTAATCTAGGCTGACACTTCAGTGAGCAGTACCAAGGGGGTGCTGCATTGTAGGAGGTACAATCTTTGGATAACACCTTAAACTGTGGTGCTTCTGGTGTCTTGGTAAATATTTGTCCCTGAATCACCATCGCATTTTTAAAAAGAACATTACCTGGATATTTACCACATTATTGTGTGCAAATTGGTTGCCACGCCTCCCTTCATTACATCAGACTACAAGTTTGTGGGTCTTTCAGCCTTGAAAGGAGGTGACTGAATGGGGAACTTCTAAAAGTATATGATAGTAAATTATATAAAAAATTGGAAAACCAGTTCAAATTAAACAGAGAGCAGAACAAGGGTGTCCATGTTCAAATTAGCAAAAGATTACTTTAGGGCAGATGCTGGAAAGTTATCCCCACATGTGCTCACGTGGAATGGATTTTAAGATATGGTGGAGAAGGCAAAAACCTTTAAGAAATGGCTTGATGCAGTGGTGGAGGTGTGTGTGTGGGTGGGGGGGAGGGGCTATGTACAGGTTCTTTCTGGATGGATGAGGGTGGATTAGCCAGTGTTTTGAATAACATAAGAAATAGGAGCAAGAGTAGGGTAGCCTGCCCCTTGAGCCTGCTCTGCCATTCAGTCATTTGTCAAGATCATGGCTGAACTTCTACATAAACTCCACTTTCCCACTTTATCCCCCTGGCCCTTGATTTCCTTAGTGACGAAAAATCTATCAATCTCAGTCTTGTAATATACACATCAACCGAGCACGCACAGCTCTCTGGGGTAGGGAATAATACAGTGAGCAATGTTCGCCTTAATTTTTTTATGGATGCGCTGTACCTTTAATGGGCTGCGCGGCCCATTCAAAGTTTTGCGTGTGTGCAAAATTGCACATTTGAAAAGCCGGTCCCAGACTGCACAGGTCCGGCAGATAGCTTAGAGGGGACATTGACAGTGAGTATTTTATGTTTCAAGTAAAAACATTTAGTAAACTAAATCCTCATTTTAATACAATTATAGGGCATGTTACTAAAATGGCTAATTAGTTGCCTATCATGTGCTCCTTTGCAGTGGGTCTTTGTTTAAACTATTTTGGCAACCTAAAAGTCAAGAAATAACTTCATTTTGGGGGAAAAACAAGATATTTTGGGCTGTGGAGTTCTGTGGGTTAATATTTCCCTCTAATCTATGAATTGAAGTGTTTTTCCCATACACTGGTTTCCGTATAGCTTTAAAGGAAAAGAGTGTTAATAACAAAAAATGTGACTAAGTTGTAAGAAGCAAAATAATGTGTCAGAGGATCTGACGTATGTAGCACTCAATGCGCACTATTTTTATCTACAGGGAAGCAATGTTTTTTGGTCCTGCGTCAGCAGCAGTTTAACGTCCAGGGACTTGTGGCTGTAGGAGACCGTGTGAGCAAGCAGATGGTCAAATTTGCTGCTAAGTAAGTTCAGAATTGCATCCTGTTGTCTGAAATACAATTATGAGAAAGTTGACTATTTACATTGAGGGCTACTTTTCATGCCTTGGTTCAGATATGTATCATTGTTAGCAAGCAATTCTAAAGTCATGTCGTGTTTTGATATGTAAGCAGGTAAAACACATTATTGAAACCATGTCTGTTTTGGAAATCTATGTGAACTAAATCTAATTCGGTACATTTCAGTAGCCAAAAAGGAAACCTGTCAAAGGCTCGGATTCAATGGATGAATAGGGAGAATAAATCAAATTTAAAACTTAAAAAAAACATTTATTACTTACATTGCAGTTAATAAAATGAGAACCAGGACAGATGCAAAGAATTTATAAAAGTTACAACATTAGAAAGGCTAATTGGGAGTTTGTGAGAAAATTAACAGAACAATGAAAATGCTTAGTAAGAAGCTTGTTAAGCTGAGGCTGGAGCTGCTAAGCGGTAGAGGAAATTTGTAGCGTAGAGTGAGAGAATAGCAAAGAAAGCAATGTAGTGTATTGTATACATTTTTATAGCTGAGGTGGATATTAAAATTGTGGAAACACTTGAGCTGTTAGAGATTAGTATTCAAAGATGGTATCTAGGAGGTCACACGGGGGCATAGCAAATCTATGCAAATTAAATCTAATCCTGTATATTTCATCCAAGGATCAGAAGGGAAGCTAGGAAAGAAATAGCAGAATAGCTGTTTATAATTTTAAAAAATTCTGCACAAAATTGTGCAAGAGGATCAGAGGCTGGCAAATATGACAGCTCTCTTCAAAAAAAAAAGAGATGGATAATCCAAAAAGTTATAGGCCGGTTAGTCTTCAGTTGGTAAACCTGGGGCAATTTTAAATGTGCCCAAATCAGGCATGAAGTTGGCAGTGTGTCCGCCGCAGTGCCTGCCGCAACCTTTCAACGGGAGGCCCATCCAAATTCAGGTTCCTCATTAGAATATAATTAACAAGCTGACTAGTGCTCCATGAGTGCCAGTGGCTAGCTTGCTGAACCTGGAGCTATGGTAGAGAATCAAGAACAGAGAATCCATGGCCAAGCTGACTGGAAGTTGACACAATAGTGAAGGGTGGTTGAGGTGCATGCTTTTGTTACCTCTAGAAACCTAGAAACATAAAAAATAGGAGCAGTAGTAGGCCATTCGGCCCTTCGAGTCTGCACCGCCATTCAATATGATCATTGTTGATCCTCTATCTCAACACCATATTCCTGCTTTTTCCCCATACCCTTTGATGCCTTTTGTTTCTAGAAATCTATCTATCTCCCTCTTAAATATATTCAGTGACTTGGCCTCCACAACCTTCTGTGGTAGAGAATTCCACAGGTTCACCACCTCTGAGTGAAAACATTTCTCCTCATCTCGGTCCTAAATTTCCTACCCCCGTATCCTGAGACTGTGACCCATTGTTCTAGACTTCCCAGCCAGTGGAAACATCCTCCCCACATCCAGTCTATCCAACCCAGTCATAATTTTATACGTTTCAATGAGATTCCCTCTCATTCTTCTAAACTCTGGTGAATACAGACCTAGTCGACCCAATCTGCTCATACGACAGTCCTGTCATCCCAGGAATCAGTCTGGTGAACCTTCGCTGCACTCCCTCTATGGCAAGTATATTCTTTCTTGGGTAAGGAGACTAAAACTGCATACAATACTCCAGGTGCAGTCTCACCAAGGCCCTGTATAATTGTAGTAAGACATCCTTGCTCCTGTACTCACATCCTCTTGCAATGAAGCAACATACCATTTGACTTCCTAACTGCTTGCTGCACTTGCATGTTTGCTTTCAATGACTGGTGTACAAAGACACCCAGGTCCCTTTGTACATCGACACTTCCCAAGCCATCACCATTTAAATAATACTTTGTCCTTATGTTTTTCCTTGACTTAACTATTCCAATGCACTCTGACCGGCCTTCCATCTAACACCCTCCCTAAACTTGAGCTCATCCAAAACTCTGTTGCCCGTTTCCTAATTCGCACCAAGTCCCATTCACCCCTCATCTCTGTGCTTGCTGACCTACATTGGCTCCCGATTGAGCAACGCCTCAATTTTAAAATTCTCATCCTTGTTTTCAAATCCCTCCTTGGCCTCGCACCTCCCTATCTTCTCCAGCCCTGTGAGATATCTGCACTCTTCCAGTTCTGGTCTCTTGCACTACCCTGATTTTAATTGCTCCACCATTGGCAGTCATGCCTTCAGCTGCCAAGGTCCGAAGCTCTGGAATTCCCTCCC
Organism: Pristiophorus japonicus; assembly: GCF_044704955.1. Taxonomy (NCBI): domain Eukaryota; kingdom Metazoa; phylum Chordata; class Chondrichthyes; family Pristiophoridae; genus Pristiophorus; species Pristiophorus japonicus. Next base: position 67,286,739 of record NC_091979.1, read on the forward strand.
TAAACCGCTCCACCTCTACCACTGCTCTGCAGCTCCCACGCAGCCGGCTTATTAGCTTTTAAACAGGAAAACCCACACATGCACGGTATTTTGAATGGGCCGCGCATCCAAACAAATGTAATGGGACCATTGCTCTCTACCTCTCTTTCTTCCTTTAAGACACTCCTTAAAACCTATCTCTTTGACCTGTTCTAATACTTCCTAATGTGGCACGGTGTCAGATTTGTTTGATAATGCTCCTTGGAATGTTTTGCTACATTAAAGGTGTATATAAATGCAAGTTGTTGTTAGGGGGAAGGTTACTTGACAACCAGCAGCGGAAATTCTGCTGCATCGGGCCCCTCGAAAGATCCCCTCAAAACTGTTCAGGCAGTCTTTGGAGAGGCCACCAAACACACCTTTAATGACTGCTGGTTAAACTGTTCACCGCTTGGTATAAATGGGCAAAGAGCATGTGCATGATGCATGCTCCATCCATTTGTACTTGAAAACTGCAAACTGGATCCTACAACCGGTGTAGGAACCTGATTTGCATCTGCAAGCAGCCTCCTGCCTGTTTTGAGCAGGCTCATTTACATGTCCACCTAAAAATCGCATCAGGTGGGCATTGAGCGTTGATGGGTCGGCGGCTATTCCCCTGCCATTTTCAACTGCCTGCTGCCTTTGGGGCAGGTTTAAATTGAAAATTTCCCTCTTGTACTCTAAATATATATAGGGTAACACTACTCCAAACTTGGAATAAAATGAGTTAATCAGGGCTAGTCAGCACAGAGTTTACAAGGCGCATCATGGCATGAATGGCCTGTTGGGCTGAATGGCCTGTTTCTGTGCTGTAAATATATAATAAACCTTATTGAATTCTTGGAACAAATAAGTCAAGCTGGAGGTAATGCAATGGATATGATTTATATCATTTTTCAAATGGCAATATCCTGTTTCTGTGCTGTATCAAGGGGCCCGAATTTAGTGAAGGCCTCCACCTGCCCTAGTGCCGCCCAAAGGACCACCACTGGCCGCCAAGGTCCCTGACAGTTCTTTGGACGCGGTTTTCATCACCTAGGTCCCTCGAAAGTCGATGGGTGACAAATCTGTGACATATGTTGCAATCTGGGCGGCAGCCGGCGGGAGCTCTCATTCTCGGTGGCAAAGGCACTTGCCGTCCAAGTGCTGTCGAGGATGGAGTCGGACCCACGGAGGGTCGAAGAGCTGAAAATTAAAATCATCAGAGAAAAAAAAATCCATCGGAAGACCTTCAGGAGACACCATTGAGGCAAGTCGCTGTGGAAAAAAAAATGTAAAAAAGTTCAGGGTCTTCCTACCTACCGTCGGGGGCAAACCAGCCTCCAGCCAGCGGTCCACCCTCATTCTGGCACCGACTCCTGCCCGCACCAATCTGGCAGCTCGGCGGGCGGGAGGTCACTTACGCTACTCGGCCGTCCGTTGACATCAGCGGGTGGTTCCCGGAGGCTCTCCCCTCCCGTCCATTCCAGCCCACCTCGAAAGTGGCACTGGGCGGATCTTCACGAGGAATGTGGGCGTCAGTCGTCGGCAGTGGCCAGTAAGGTGATCAAATTCGGGCCCGTAGAATCATAGAAAGTTACAGCATGGAAGGAGGCCATTTTGGCCCATCGTGTCTGTGTAGATCTATGTAATTTGATAAGTTAACACACAGGACACTTATGGTAAAAATAAGAGATGTGAAATTAAGGGGAATGTGGGTATGTGGATGGAGAATTGTTTGTGGACAGAAAACAATAGGGTCTCTCCATGTCCCTCTCCTGGCCACCCTCCCACTCCCTGCCCCCAGAAGCTGGGATTGTTCTCCGTAGAGCAGAGAAGGTTAAGGGGAGACTGAATAGAGGTATTCCAAATTAGGAGGGGTCTTGATAGAGCAAGTAAGGAGAAACTGTTGCTTCTGGCAAATAGGTCAGTAACCAGGGATCATAGATTTAAAATAATGGCGAAACAACTAGAGGTGAAATGAGGAGAAATATCTTGACAGAGGGTTGTTATGATCTGGAATGCACTATCTGACAGGGTGGTGGAATCGGATTCCATAGGAACTTTCAAAAGGCAATTGGAGATGTATTTGAAGAGAACTAATTTGCAGGGTTATGGGGAAAAAGCTGGGGTGTGGGATTAAATTGGGTAACTCCTTCAAAGGCATGACAGACCAAATGACGACCTCCTGTGCTGTAATAGTCTGTGATTCGTTAAGTACTTTTAAAAGGGAATTTGTTGCTTGAAAAAGGGAACATGAAAATGTTTTGGGAGCAAATGGGAGAGTGGGAATAGAGAAAAATGCTGTTATATACTTGATTAATTGAATGTTTCTATAAAACAGTCTCAGATTTTTTTTAATACGTGCACAAATACTTTTTTCACCATATATTGTAATCTAAAATAATTTGAGAGTAAAATTCTCACTTAATGGTTTTACATTTTTCCTAGAAGATTTTGGAGGATTTCTTCTTAAAAACCTACAGCCATTGTGCAATTGTACCGTTGTAGGGCTTTAGTTAGATATCCTGTCGGATGTTTTTGTATGGGTGATTATAGGTCACTAGTCACTCAAGGGAATTGTAAACCTATTGCTGCATGTGTGATTTCTTTACTGCAGTTCTCTTGCAACTTTTTTCACAGATGGCTGCTTATTTGTGTTAAACTGATAAGCCTGGTTTAACAGACTGAGACAGGAAATTCATTTGCATCTGTCTCGGTTCATAGTATTCCCTGCTAGCCTATGCAGTATTTTTATTGTGGTGTTTGATCACAGCTTCAATAGGAGGGTGCCACTAGGCAAATATGTGTTGTCTGCGTGTGCATATATATGCATTGGCTGCTCATGCAAGAAACATACTACTTAAGAGATAAAGAGGAAACGTCTGAATTTCTATTTTCTCAATTATACCTCTTAGTAAATTTTAAATTTCCTTGCTTGAGATATATTATTGGATCTCCCATGGTGTTGATCATGGTCAGCCAGAGGTTATGATATAAGGCTAGGATGCACACCTCCAGTGAATTTAGAAACCAATGTCAAATGCTTTTGCCAAGAATCAGTGAAGCAAATGTTTTTACAGTTCACAAGCTCCATACTGGGAAAGCTATTTGTGCAACCCTCTACACCCACTCCCCAGTGAGAAAAGCAGCATCACATTTTCCATTTTTCGAGAACTTGCCATATTTTTACTGTCTTAGTAAAATGCAGTAAGTGCTTCAAGGAATATATGGCTAGGAACCTGGCTGTTGTGCTTTTCTCAGGATAGATTGATGGTGAGTGATAGCAAGAAACTTGAGCAGCACTTGGGGTAGATGTAACGAAGGATATGGCAAACACTGCCATCTACATTGGAGACAGCTAGGAGACTCCGTTAAAAGTAATTATAATAAATGGTTAAATTTTGAGCATGATGAGTTGGTGTTACACTTACAGGAAATGTGCACCATACACAAGACTTTTAATATATTCAATTATGGATAGAGATAGATACAGTTCGCTTCCAATATTTCACTTTGCTTTTACCAATGTTTATAACAAAAAGGATACAAAAGAGTAATATGTTGCTCAGATTCTGTTTTTTTTTAACCTCACTTTCATTTGGAGCTCAGGCTCAGGAACTCCTCATGGGGAAGCTGATTGGAGAGCCCGTGTCTGGCGTCTCCACAATACACTTGGTTGGCAGGGGCAGGGGGAAGGAATTAAAAGTTTTAACAAAAGTTGGCTTCATGCCTGGATTAATTTCCTTATAATCCTGTATTCGGCTAAAGTATAGCCAGCGGCAGTTGGTGAGAGGGGAGCGACCTATCAAAAGCCCAGCGGGAGATCGAGAGCCAGCGGCAGTTGGTGAGAGGGGAGCGACCTATCAAAAGCCCAGCAGGAGATCGAGAGCCAGCGGCAGTTGGTGAGAGGGGAGCGACCTATCAAAAGCCCAGCAGGAGATCGAGAGCCAGCGGCAGTTGGTGAGAGGGGAGCGACCTATCAAAAGCCCAGCAGATCATCGAGAGCCAGCGGCAGTTGGTGAGAGGGGAGCAACCTATCAAAAGCCCAGCGGGAGATCGAGAGCCAGCGGCAGTTGGTGAGAGGGGAGCGACCTATCAAAAGCCCAGCAGGAGATCGAGAGCCAGCGGCAGTTGGTGAGAGGGAAGCGACCTATCAAAAGCATACCGGTGCAGCTACAGCGGGAGAGAAAGCAAAATAGAAGTAGAAGGGAATCAAAAAGTGACGTCACAGCCAATGGGGTAAGTGATTGGCTAGTGATTGGTGAGTAGCTTTTTTTATTTTTTATATCAGTAAGTGAACTTTAGCATTGTTACTACCAATTTAAGTGTATCTAAGGGTTAAGACATGGCAGGAGAGCTCGGTCACGTGATATGCTCCTCCTGTACCATGTGGGAACTCGGGGACACTTCCGGTGTCCCTGGGCGCTACGTGTGTGGGAAGTGTATCCGCCTCGAGCTCTTGATGGTCCGCGTTGCGGAATTGGAGCTGAGGGTGGATTCACTCTGGAGCATCCACGATGCTGAGAATGACGTGAGTATCACGTGTAGTGAGTTGGTCTTGCCGCAGGAGAAGGGTCCACAGCCAGATAGGGAATGGAAGACCAGCAGGAAGAGTAGTGCAGGGGTCCCCTGTGGTCATCCCCCTGCAAAACAGATACACTGCTTTGAGTACTGTTGGGGGGGATGACTCATCAGGGGAGGGCAGCAGCAGCCAAGTTCATGGCACTGTGGCTGGCTCTGCTGCACAGAAGGGCAGGAAAAAGATTGGGAGCGCGATAGTGATAGGGGATTCGATGGTGAGGGGAATAGATAGGCGTTTCTGCGGCCGCAACCGAGACTCCAGGATGGTATGTTGCCTCCCTGGTGCAAGGGTCAAGGATGTCTCGGAGCGGGTGCAGGACATTCTGAAATGGGAGGGAGAACAGCCAGTTGTCATGGTGCACATTGGTACCAACGACATAGGTAAAAAAAGGGATGAGGTCCTACGAAAAGAATTTAAGGAGCTAGGAGCTAAATTAAAAAGTAGGACCTCAAAAGTAGTAATCTCGGGATTGCTACCAGTGCCACGTGCTAGTCTGAGTAGGAATCGCAGGATAGCGCAGATGAATACGTGGCTTGAGCAGTGGTGCAGCAGGGAGGGATTCAAATTCCTGGGGGATTGGAACCGGTTCTGGGGGAGGTGGGACCAGTACAAACCGGACGGTCTGCACCTGGCCAGGACCGGAACCAATGTCCTAGGGGGAGTGTTTGCTAGTGCTGTTGTGGAGGAGTTAAACTAATATTGCAGGGGGATGGGAACCTATGCATGGAGACAGAGGGAGACAAAAATGAGGCAAAAGCAAAAGACAGAAAGGAGATGAGGAAAAGTGGAGGGCAGAGAAACCCAAGGCAAAGAACAAAAAGGGCCACTGTACAGCAAAATTCTAAAAGGACAAAGGGTGTTAAAAAAGCAAGCCTGAAGGCTTTGTGTCTTAATGCAAGGAGTATCCGCAATAAGGTGGATGAATTAAGTGTGCAAATAGATGTTAACAAATATGATGTGATTGGGATTACGGAGACGTGGCTCCAGGATGATCAGGGCTGGGAACTCAACATTCGGGGTATTCAACATTCAGGAAGGATAGAATAAAAGGAAAAGGAGGTGGGGTAGCATTGCTGGTTAAAGAGGAGATTAATGCAATAGTTAGGAAAGACATTAGCTTGGATGATGTGGTATCTATATGGGTAGAGCTGCAGAACACCAAAGGGCAAAAAACGTTAGTGGGAGTTGTGTACAGACCTCCAAACAGTAGTAGTGATGTTGGGGAGGGCATCAAACAGGAAATTAGGAGTGCATGCAATAAAGGTGCAGCAGTTATAATGGGTGACTTTAATATGCACATAGATTGGGCTAGTCAAACTGGAAGCAATACGGTGGAGGAGGATTTCCTGGAGTGCATAAGGGATGGTTTTCTAGACCAATATGTCGAGGAACCAACTAGGGGGGAGGCCATCTTAGACTGGGTGTTGTGTAATGAGAGAGGATTAATTAACAATCTCATTGTGCGAGGCCCCTTAGGGAAGAGTGACCATAATATGGTGGAATTCTGCATTAGGATGGAGAATGAAACAGTTAATTCAGAGACCATGGTCCAGAACTTAAAGAAGGGTAACTTTGAAGGTATGAGGCGTGAATTGGCTAAGATAGATTGGCGAATGATACTTAAGGGGTTGAATGTGTATGGGCAATGGCAGACATTTAGAGACCGCATGGATGAATTACAACAATTGTACATTCCTGTCTGGCGTAAAAATAAAAAAGGGAAGGTGGCTTAACCGTGGCTATCTAGGGAAATCAGGGATAGTATTAAAGCCAAGGAAGTGGCATACAAATTGGCCAGAAATAGCAGCGAACCTGGGGACTGGGAGAAATTTAGAACTCAGCAGAGGAGGACAAAGGGTTTGATTAGGGCAGGGAAAATGGAGTACGAGAAGAAGCTTGCAGGGAACATTAAGGTGGATTGCAAAAGTTTCTATAGGTATGTAAAGAGAAAAAGGTTAGTAAAGACAAACGTAGGTCCCCTGCAGTCAGAATCAGGGGAAGTCATAACGGGGAGCAAAGAAATGGCAGACCAATTGAACAAGTACTTTGGTTCGGTATTCACTAAGGAGGACACAAATAACCTTCCGGATATAAAAGAGGTCAGAGGGTCTAGTAAGGAGGAGGAACTGAGGGAAATCTTTATTAGTCAGGAAATTGTGTTGGGGAAATTGATGGGATTGAAGGCCGATAAATCCCCAGGGCCTGGTGGACTGCATCCCAGAGTACTTAAGGAGGTGGCCTTGGAAATATCGGATGCATTGACAGTCATTTTCCAACATTCCATTGACTCTGGATCAGTTCCTATCGAGTGGAGGGTAGCCAATGTAACCCCACTTTTTAAAAAAAGGAGGGAGAGAGAAAGCAGGGAATTATAGACCGGTCAGCCTGACATCGGTAGTGGGTAAAATGATGGAATCAATTATTAAGGATGTCATAGCAGCGCATTTGGAAAATGGTGACATGATAGGTCCAAGTCAGCATGGATTTGTGAAAGGGAGATCATGCTTGACAAATCTTCTGGAATTTTTTGAGGATGTTTCCAGTAAAGTGGACAAAGGAGAACCAGTTGATGTGGTATATTTGGACTTTCAGAAGGCTTTCGACAAGGTCCCACACAGGAGATTAATGTGCAAAGTTAAAGCACATGGGATTGGGGGTAGTGTGCTGATGTGGATTGAGAACTGGTTGTCAGACAGGAAGCAAAGAGTAGAAGTAAATGGGTACTTTTCAGAATGGCAGGCAGTGACTAGTGGGGTACCGCAAGGTTCTGTGCTGGGGCCCCAGCTGTTTACATTGTACATTAATGATTTAGACGAGGGGATTAAATGTAGTATCTCCAAATTTGCGGATGACACTAAGTTGGGTGGCAGTGTGAGCTGCGAGGAGGATGCTATGAGGCTGCAGAGTGACTTGGATAGGTTAGGTGAGTGGACAAATGCGTGGCAGATGAAGTATAATGTGGATAAATGTGAGGTTATTCACTTTGGTGGTAAAAACAGAGAGACAGACTATTATCTGAATGGTGACAGATTAGGAAGGGGGAAGGTGCAGCGAGACCTGGGTGTCATGGTACATCAGTCATTGAAGGTTGGCATGCAGGTACAGCAGGCGGTTAAGAAAGCAAATGGCATGTTGGCCTTCATAGCGAGGGGATTTGAGTACAGGGGCAGGGAGGTGTTGCTACAGTTGTATAGGGCCTTGGTGAGGCCACACCTGGAGTATTGTGTACAGTTTTGGTCTCCTAACTTGAGGAAGGACATTCTTGCTATTGAGGGAGTGCAGCGAAGATTCACCAGACTGATTCCCGGGATGGTGGGACTGACCTATCAAGAAAGACTGGATCAACTGGGCTTGTATTCACTGGAGTTCAGAAGAGTGAGAGGGGACCTCATAGAAACGTTTAAAATTCTGACGGGTTTGGACAGGTTGGATGCAGGAAGAATGTTACCAATGTTGGGGAAGTCCAGAACCAGGGGTCACAGTCTAAGGATAAGGGGTAAGCCATTTAGGACCGAGATGAGGAGAAACTTCTTCACCCAGAGAGTGGTGAACCTGTGGAATTCTCTACCACAGAAAGTAGTTGAGGCCAATTCACTAAATATATTCAAAAAGGAGTTAGATGAAGTCCTTACTACTCGGGGGATCAAGGGGTATGGCGAGAAAGCAGGAAGGGGGTACTGAAGTTTCATGTTCAGCCATGAACTCATTGAATGGCGGTGCAGGCTAGAAGGGCTGAATGGCCTGCTCCTGCACCTATTTTCTATGTTTTCTATATTGTGTGTTTATGAAGCTGTTGGTGGTGATTTATTGATTGATCATTTTATTTTTAAAAGACAAAATTATAAACGTATAAAACTCACAAATTTGATCTATCCTCATACGCAAGTAATTGAAAGCTATGCTTTCTTTATAGACGAGCATGAATGGGAACTGCTGCCCTCAGCCTCTTCTATGAGGCCAACTGAAATAGGATCAATTCCATGCTAGGAAAAATAATTCTGTCTTATAGCCACCATGAGAATTCCTTGCATCACTGCCACTATTAAATCAATAGAACATTACTTAACATCTTAATTTCATTGCTACTTATCAATTGCACACAAAAGTGAACAAATCTTATTTTTAAATCATTGTCCCAAGCCTGAATGACCTCTGCTGTTGCAGCCTGCTTTTGTGCTCTGTCTTGCACTCTCTCCCTTTCTCCTCCCACCCCCTAGTCCTGGAATAACACTACACACAATCTCCCTGCTTGCCACCAGGCTACCACCCCAGATCCACTGACTGAACAATGTCTTGAAAAACCATTATTTCTATTTTGTGAATACTGCAGGAACTTAATGCAGGATGGAATACTTATAGAAAGAACGAGCAAAATATATGTGAAAAGTATAAATTTGTAGTTCATATGGATTAGAACTCTTTAATGTATATGTAAGATGTGAAAAATGTTAAATATTTTCTAATTGCAAAAGTTTTACCTTATTTTTATGAATTATTTTTAAATAAAATGCTTCTCTTGAAGCAAAGTAGGACTTTAGTAATGCATTGGAAAATGTGATCTCAGTTGATATATTGTGTGGTCATAAATAGAATGGAGAAAATTGTAGTTTTGAAGAAAAATCAAATTTGAAAACATTTTTATTTTGTAGACATGGGCAAGATTTCTGAATACTTCAGTTATTAAGGAATGCTCTGATTTCAGTCACTAGGCACCGGGTGTTTGTGATCCATTTGAAGTAAGACAGAAATCAAACATCTGCCAAATGATGGTGCCCTGTTTTAGATTTAATTTAATTGTACTTGGCAACAACTGTTGCAAAGCACACTCAATTTATTTAATAATTGAGGCTATTACAATTTGGGCTCCGTCCCAGCAGTTTTAACTCATATTCATAACAAAAAGGAAGTTTCCATGGGCTGAATTTTCGCCACCATTCTGTGCTGTTTTTTTAGCCTACGCTGTTTTTTTTTGAGCAGATGAAAATCTGCAAATTTCGCCAAAGCTTCCGTGCCATCCTAAATTACTTGCATCCAATTTTTTTTTTAGTTCCTGATTTTTTTGACATCACTGGGGGCGGAACCTGTCAGGTGCGCTATTTCTGGCCATTTAAGCGAGTTTGGCCAAGCAGGATTTTTTCAAAAATGGCATAGTGCACCATTCTGAAAAAGCTTACCTGAAGTTAAAAAAAATCGGTGCAGAGAAGATGCCATTGTTTTAGTGGAGCTGAAGGCATGGCATCGGGGATCCCGGGGGTCCTTTCGGCCCAGAATAGCAGCGGCACCGGGGGCAGGGGACCTTTCAGTCCAGGATAGCAGTGGCCCCAGGGGCGGAGGGGCATTCTGCCCGGGATAGCAGTGGCACCAGGGGCAGGGGGCCTTTCGGCCCAGGATAGCACCGGGGGCGGGCCTTTCAGCCCGGGATAGCAGGAGCACCGGCAGGGGGCACGGGGATAGGAGCAGTGTATGTTTCACTTTCCAGCTTCAGTGCGTCCCTCGTTACCCTGGCAACCTCAGTTTTTGGCGCAGACCTTAAGCTCCACCCACAGAACTTAAGCAGAATTCAAGCTTATTCTGGCGAAACTTAGAACTTTCTTTTGGCGCAGTCAGGTAACTAAAAAATCAGACGTAGTTCGACAACTGTGTCAAAAATCGGCCATGTGGAAAATTGGCCCAAATAAGTGCACCAAAGTCCCTATGACCTGAAATTTGCTTCTTTATGCATCTTATGAATGCGATTGCATGCTAGAGAACGAACAGTATTTTGCGTAGAATCCATGCAAGCAGATCACCATATTCTCCTGTCCATTCTAAAGACCAGCAAAAATGTCAGACCATAATATTCAGGTTAAGCTAATGGCGAGATTTATTTACAAGATAAATATGTAGAACCGAAAAGCATAGCAAGACAAAACTTAAACTACCAAAAGCAACTTTTGAAAAAAAATTGTTTTTTGTGTTGTCTTTTAACTTGACTTCAGATGAAACAATATTTTGACAAGGAGCCCCCATGACGTTCCCCCTCCCCATCTTGGCCTTCGCAATGCAAAATAGGGAACTAAAATCCTCAGGTCTATACAATTTTCAATACAAAGCAAAACTGGTTATTTCTCAATCGTCAGGCGATGAGGAAAATTATTTCTACTATTTGTGTAGATGTGAACAGGAGTCTTTTCCAGCCATCTGGTGACGGAGGCGACATGAGGAAACGAGTTGTGATCTGGATTGCACCGCCTGAAAGGGTAGTGAAAGCGAATTCAGTAGTAACTTTCAATGGGGAATTGGATAAATATTTGGAAGGGGAAAAATTTTCAGAACAATGGGGAAAGAGCAGGATATTGGTCTCGTTGCATAGCTCTACCAAAGAGCTGGCACATGTGCAAAAGGCTGAAAGGCCATTCAGCCTTTTGCACATGTGCTAGCTCTTTGGTCTAGTTGCATAGCTCTACCAATGTACTGTATCAATCTATGATTCTACGAACTGTTGTAAAGTGCAGACATTCCAAGATAAGTAAGCTTCCAAGATGCTGCAAAATCACAAAAGAATTCTAATATAATTTGAAGTTTAAGATCTGCATCCCTAACTAATAATGTAATTCTAATGCAACTAGCCTATGAGAATCCTGTAGCATGCAAGACCTGGGAATCCAATCCAGGCAACTCTGTTCTAATTAAATTTATATTTCTTATTTGCTTGTTTGTCCTGTTTGAATTTTGAGAGTCTGAATGCTTGGAAAGTGCTGTTCTTGGCACTGTTACTTCATTGATGGATATGTCCTAAATCCGAATGCCAAGGACTGCGAATATTGGCAGTTTGTCCCACAAGGTTTAATGGTATGTACCTAAATGGCTCAGAAGGACAGAAAACTTCGACATTCCTGCCTCAATATATATTTTTGGTATTTCCTACCTACCTTTTAGAAACAAATCATTTAATTCTTATACTTTTAAATTTTACATAGTTTGATTGGGCCCAAGTTTCCACATGATTTGCGCCTGATTTTTAGGAGCAACTGATGGAGAACGGACTATCTTAGAAATCGCAATTCTCCACATTTTTTTTTCTGCATTTCTAGTCAGGTAGAACAGTTCTACTTTGGAACAGAATTTTTTCTTCAAAAGGGGGCGTGTCCGGCTACTGACGCCTGATTTGAAAGTTTCCAGTGAAAATGTACTCCAAACTAAAGTAGAATGGAGCAAGTGAAGATTTTTGTAGAACTGAAAAAACCTGTTCTACACATTAAAAAATCAGGCGCAGGTTACAAATCGGGCGTCCAGAACGAGGTGGGGGGGGGAGGGGGGGGAAGGGAACTCATTAAATTCTACAATAAATCCTTATTTATACTTATACAAATATTATACAAATAAATCCAACCTGAATAAACATTTATAAGATTAAATAAACCATCTTCCTACCTGTGTGAAAGTGCTTCAGCCAGGAAGAATGGTGCAGCAAGCCTCACAAAACGAGGGAGCCGACCGAACGCGGGCCGGGGGGCGGGCGGGAGGAGGGAGGGAAGGGAGCCGACAAACGCGGGGGGGGGGGGGGGGGGGGGGGGGGGAGGGAGGGAAGGGAGCCGACGAACGCGGGGGGGGGGGGGGGAGGGGGGAGGGAATGGACCCGTTCCAGACCGCCGGCGGGAAAGAGAGAAGGCTGTAGGAAGCCTCAGAAATTGAGGAGCCATTTCCCGACGGCAAAAGGCGGAGGTCGTCGGGAAACGGCTGCCTCAACTTTGAGGCTTCCTGCACCCTTCTCACTGCTACAAGAAGCCTCTGTGCTGATGGCAATGTACTTTTATCAAAAAAAATTTCAAAACTAAACGGCTACAAAGAACTACAAAAATCACACTGAGCATGCGCGAACGCTCCAACGCGCACGTGCAGCGTTGCCGGCAGGAAAAAAACTAATTTAAATAGTACCCGCCCCCTCCCACTTACAAAATTGGCGCGAGTGTCGGCTCCGCCCCCCTGCACGCCACGCCAGGCAGACAAGGAGCTGCAGAACGCTCCAGAATCGCAATTTTTTTTTAGGCGCGAAAAACGGGCGGCACCAGCCCGTTTTTTTTTCTTGTGGAAACTTGGGCCCATTATGGGGGGTCCTCATCAGTCACCTGCAGGACTCAACATCTTTTTGTCTTGGCCGTTCTAAGGATGCATTCATGTACCAGTTTGTGTTGCAGCGAAACAGTTTCCACTGCACTATGACACTGAAGTTGATGTGCAAATTGAGATTAAAGCCAGTAATCACAATGAAAATAAAGCCCCAAGAAGTGCAGAACCTGAACTTCAGATGGCAGATGGAGTGCAAATGCAATCTTCTGCAGTTTGGATTCAGAAATGCAAAGTCAAACAAGGGTACAACCAGAAGTTTGCCAGCAAGGCAAGAAAAAAAATGGAATTTAAAGAAAAAGCTTTGAAGAATTGGTTGCCAGTGTTGGGGATAATACAAAAAAAGAGTTTTCCAATTGCTTGGAAACTTAACTAACTCTTCTGTATGCTTGCACTGTGACATCAACACTTGTATGTCATGCAATAGGCTCAATATCTTCCTAGCCATAGAAAGTAAGATCTGATTTTGTAGGATCCAATACAAATTGGCTCTCCAAAGCCAATGTGAACTCTGGAGTGATTTGTTCAGTTCACTTTCCACAGTGTGATTGGACTGTAAATGACAAATAATTGTGTACATTATCATATTGTGTTGTATGTTGTGTACGATCAATCTTAATCTGGCAAAATAAGACTTGCAAAAGTTTTCTATTGTATTGTAATGTAATGTAACAATATATGCAGTTGAATTATTGAGCTGAACCATTAACACTGATTTTTTTCCCCCTTAGCATTAACAAAGAGAGTATAGTGGACGTGGAAGGCATTGTAAGGAAGGTGGAGCAGAAAATAGAGAGCTGTTCCCAGCGAGATGTTGAGCTGCACATTGAAAGAGTAAGTCTTATCTTTTTAAGGTGTAAAATATGCGCTGTGAATCGAATAGAATCTAATAAAGTAGTTTGGTGTAGATATTGCCAAAAAGAGTATAAAATGCATACACATTTGTGATGAATCCTACTTCAAATTGCAGTCATATCCTTGACTTTTCAGTTGTGTATTAAGAAACTTATTTTGTGAGCTGTTGTAAACTTCAAATCCTGAATGACTTCATTACTATGCTGTTCCCATTGTCCTTTTTACAAATAAGGTTTCAACATGAGATCTCAGCGGTGTCTTTTAATTAACATGCACATAGAGCCAACTATTCCAGTTGGTTTTCTGTACTGTTTTTTAATTTCAGGACTGGTTAAAATAAAGCAATTTGATTTCAGCAATATGCAGTTAGGGACTAACATGCAAATTCAGTTTCAGTCACATCTGAGGAAATGTTTTTAGATGGAAACTATATTCCTGCAGTTATTTCTGTACTTGCTGTTATTTCTGCACTTACTGTTATTTTGTTCTTGCTATCTTACTATTTATGCCATTATTTGTTTTCAGATCTATGTTATCAGTGCAGCTGAACCACGCCTGCCTTTGCAGCTAGATGATGCAATACGTCCTGAGGCAGGCGATGAGGTAAATAATATGATCCCAATCTTATTAAGCATTTCAGTATTGTATTTTACTTGTGTTTAGCACTCACTGAAGTTCATGCAATTCTCCAAACTTTTTTGTTTTTTCCTTTGCCTTGTTTGGATATTGCTTGGTTAAAACTTAGCAGATGTATTCTATATATGGCTAGCTGTTACTTGACACTTAAAAAAAAAAAAAAAAAAAAAAAAAAATATTTGAACTCAATTAGCTCCTAGAGTGGCCAAATTTGATTAAATAAATGGAATAGAATGTCAATACAAATAGACTTCCAATTAATAGATGTAAATAGTGTCACTGATGTTAGAAATCACAGAAGATGTATTGACATCACCGCCTCTTGAATAACGAGATGTATTACTACTTACTGACCTAAGTTTCAGACATATTTCTATTTAATTCTGTTTATACCCATGGTCAGTCGATCAGTCATTCATGACCAGGTTGGTCATTGATGCCACAAGAGCTTGCCAGCATGCATGTCTCCAGTGCCAACACTGGTGGGTGTTTGCCCACTCTCATTCATCAATTCAGTTCTTTCTGTAAATAGTTCCACCATCTCGGATTTGACTTTCTCTTGGCCTTTTCCTAATTTGAACTGATTCCGTCATCCTGTCGGGAAAACTTTAATTATGATATTGACCCACTTGTGACTTTCACTTATACCAATCATAAGATGTATACTTTCGTGCAGCAGACTGAGAATTGGTAAATTCATTACGGATGTTAAATAAACTAGTAAGAGGTGCAGTGAACCTCACCAGTATTATGTCCTGCTATCGGGATCATTATTATTTTGAGTGTAATGCTGAATAGACAGAAACAATTTGGCCAGCATGTGTTAGTGAATCAAGAATGTTATCCATTCAAAAAATGTTTCAATGAAATCCTATCTAGAAACCAAACTGTGCTGAGACATAAGTGATCCCTTTCTCTTCTAACTTTCTAACTTTTCTTGTACTTCACGTTAAATGTAATAGAATTGTATATTTTGATAATTGATTCCACATATATGGAAGACATAATGTAATCGGTCTTATAGAAAGCAACAGCTACATTTCTAATAGCCAATCTAATAATTTATGATCTGGGATACTGCTCAGGACACCATCGCTACGTAGACAGTATTCTCAGTAACATAGAAACATAGAAAATAGGTGCAGGAGTAGGCCATTCGGCCCTTCGAGCCTGCACCGCCATTCAATGAGTTCATGGCTGAACATGAAACTTCAGTACCCCATTCCTGCTTTTTCACCATACCCCTTGATCCCCCTAGTAGTAAGGACTATATCTAACTCCTTTTTGAATATATTTAGTGAATTGGCCTCAACAACTTTCTGTGGTAGAGAATTCCACAGGTTCACCACTCTCTGGGTGAAGATGTTTCTCCTCATCTCGGTCCTAAATGGCTTACCCCTTATCCTTAGACTGAGACCCCTGGTTCTGGACTTCCCCAACATTGGGAACATTCTTCCTGCATCTAACCTGTCTAAACCCGTCAGAATTTTAAACATTTCTATGAGATCCCCTCTCATTCGTCTGAACTCCAGTGAATACAAGCCCAGTTGATCCAGTCTTTCTTGATATGTCAGTCCCGCCATCCCGGGAATCAGTCTGGTGAACCTTCGCTGCACTCCCTCAATAGCAAGAATGTCCTTCCTCAAGTTAGGAGACCAAAACTGTACACAATACTCCAGGTGTGGCCTCACCAAGGCCCTGTACAACTGCAGTAACACCTCCCTGCCCCTGTACTCAAATCCCCTCGCTATGAAGGCCAACATGCCATTTGTTTTCTTAACCACCTGCTGCACCTGCATGCCAACCTTCAATGACTGATGTACCATGACACCCAGGTCTCGTTGCACCTCCCCTTTTCCTAATCTGTCACCATTCAGATAATAGTCTGTCTCTGTTCTTACCAGCAAAGTGGATAACCTCACATTTATCCACATTATACTTAATCTGCCATGCATTTGTCCACTCACCTAACCTATCCAAGTCACTCTGCAGCCTCATAGCATCCTCCTCGCAGCTCACACTGCCACCTAACTTAGTGCCATCCGCAAATTTGGAGAGACTACATTTAATCCCCTCGTCTAAATCATTAATGTACAATGTAAACAGCTGGGGCCACAGCACAGAACCTTGCGGTACCTCACTAGTCACTGCCTGCCATTCTGAAAAGTACCCTTTTACTCCTACTCTTTGCTTCCTGTCTGCCAACCAGTTCTCAATCCACATCAGCACACTACCCCCAATCCCACGTGATTTAACTTTGCACATTAATCTCTTGCGTGGGACCTTGTCGAAAGCCTTCTGAAAGTCCAAATACACCACATCAACTGGTTCTCCCTTGTCCACTCTACTGGAAACATCCTCAAAAAATTCCAGAAGATTTGTCAAGCATGATTTCCCTTTCACAAATCCATGCTGACTTGGACCTATCATGTCACATCTTTCCAAATGCGCTGCTATGACATCCTTAATAATTGATTCCATCATTTTACCCACTACCGATGTCAGGCTGACCGGTCTATAATTCCCTGTTTTCTCTCTCCCTCCTTTTTTCAAAAGTGGGGTTACATTGGCTACCCTCCACTCCATAGGAACTGTTCCAGAGTCTATGGAATATTGAAAAATGACTGTCAATGCATCCGCTATTTCCAAGGCCACTCCTTAAGTACTCTGGGATGCAGACCATCAGGCCCTGGGGATTTATCGGCCTTCAATCCCATTAATTTCTCCAACACAATTTCCCGACTAATAAGGATTTCCCTCAGTTCCTCCTCCTTACTAGACCCTCTGACCCCTTTTATGTCCGGAAGGTTGTTTGTGTCCTCCTTAGTGAATACCGAACCAAAGTACTTGTTCAATTGGTCTGCCATTTCTTTGTTCCCCGTTATGACTTCCCCTGATTTTGACTGCAGGGGACCTATGTTTGTCTTTACTAACCTTTTTCTCTTTACATATCTATAGAAACTTTTGCAGTCCGTCTTAATGTTGCCTGCAAGCTTCCTCTCGTACTCTATTTTCCCTGCCCTAATCAAACCCTTTGTCCTCTTCTGCTGAGTTCTAAATTTCTCCCAGTCCCCGGGTTCGCTGCTATTTCTGGCCAATTTGTATGCCACTTCCTTGGCTTTAATACTATCCCTGATTTCCCTTGATAGCCACCTTCCCTTTTTTTATTTTTACACCAGACAGTGATGTACAATTGTTGTAGTTCATCCATGCGGTCTCTAAATGTCTGCCATTGCCTATCCACTGTCAACCCCTTAAGTATCATTCGCCAATCTATCCTAGCCAATTCACACTTCATACTTTCAAAGTTACCCTTCTTTAAGTTCTGGACCATGGTCTCTGAATTAACTGTTTCATTCTCCATCCTAATGTAGAATTCCACCATATTATGGTCACTCTTCCCCAAGGGGCCTCGCACAACGAGATTGCTAATTAATCCTCTCTCATTACACACCACCCAGTCTAAGATGGCCTCCCCCCTAGTTGGTTCCTCGACATATTGGTCTAGAAAACCATCCCTTATGCACTCCAGTAAAATCCTGTTCCAAAGGATCTGACACTAGAAGCGTCCCATCCTCTCGCTTCCCATCTGCAGGAAAAACAACATGCCCAATCTGGTACAGGTTCCCAAAATAGGATTGATTGAGGACAGCCAGTGAACAACCGAAACTGCAATTATTCCGTAACCTAGTATATAGCAATACACGAGTGGTACTGAATTAGGGATTTAATTCGATATCTTGTAATGAAAAATATATTGATTTTCCCCATACCCTACCCAATTTTTGCAGCGTGGAATCTTGTTGACGCAAGTCCAAAGTTCCTATCAGGTAAACGTGGATTAGATTCCAACTCTACCTAAAATGTCAAGTCTCCTTGCAGCAGCACTGTAGAAACATAAACCATAATTTCTCCTAATGGCTAAGAGAGACTTGATAAAACACAATACGTGAACGTGCTTTCCCACAATACATTTTCCTGGTAATCTTAGTTTTTTCTGTAATATTTTTATTGTACAATTTACATATGCAAAGGTATATTCATTTGATTGAACATTACAAAGGGTAGTTTGTTCCATAATGTGTGCAGTAATTGAGACATAGATTATTATCTTAGCAGTAACTATTTCTTAATCATTGAGTACAAGACTGTGAAAGGAATAACATGAGAAAGTTATGCTAACTGTTATGAAACCCACAGACTAGCTCCTTTTTAACCCTGACTCAAAAAAATGTAAATTTGCTAACAACAAATTTGCCAATTGGCATAATCAAATATTAAATTTGCAACCCACACCTAAAAATGGCTTAATGCAAGAATTTCATTTGAAGGCTGCACCCTGATAGTTTAGCTGCCTGTTTTCACTCATTGACAGTTACTACATTAACTGGCTGGTCGTCTAATGTCATTCTTTTGCAACAAATTAAAATATGCAGTATCTACGATTGGCCATTCTGGACAAAATGTATTCTACCACTAAATTTGCTATGAGCAAATATTTGACACATTAGCTTTCACTTTGATGTGAAATTGCTGATGACATTGGCAGTTATCGAGAATTGCAGCAATACAACAATGCTTCACAGTGAGAGCTTGATGGATAAAAATTAATTTGAGTTCCAACTGAAATTCGTTAATATAAAAAATATTTTGATCAGCAATGATTATTGATCAATTCATCAAATTGTAATTTTTGAGCGATTTTAAGCATCATGTTTTGATTATAAAACATGGAAATGATCTATGCTGAGAAATAATGAAAATAAGCAGAGTTACTCTCCACTTTCAGAAGGCTTTCGACAAGGTTTCACACAAGAGATTAATGTGCAAAGTTAAAGCACATGGGATTGGGGTAGTGTGCTGACGTGGATTGAGAACTGGTTGGCAGACAGGAAGCAAAGAGTAGAAGTAAATGGGTACTTTTCAGAATGGCAGGCAGTGACTAGTGGGGTAGCACAAGGTTCTGTGCTGGGGCTCCAGCTGTTTACATTGTACATTAATGATTTAGACGAGGGGATTAAATGCAGTATCTCCAAATTTGCGGATGGCACTAAGTTGGGGGCAGTGTGAGCTGCGAGGAGGATGCTATGAGGCTGCAGAGTGACTTGGATAGGTTAGGTGAGTGGGCAAATGCATGGCAGATGAAGTATAATGTGGATAAATGTGAGGTTATCCACTTTGGTGGTAAAAACAGAGAGACAGACTATTATCTGAATGGTGACAGATTAGGAAAAGGGGAGGTAAAACGAGACCTGGGTGTCATGGTACATCAGTCATTGAAGGTTGGCATGCAGGTACAGCAGGCGGTTAAGAAAGCAAATGGCAAGTTGGCCTTCATAGCAAGGGGATTTGAGTATAGGGGCAGGGAGATGTTACTACAGTTGTACAGGGCCTTGGTGAGGCCACACCTGGAGTATTGTGTACAGTTTTGGTCTCCTAACTTGAGAAAGGACATTTTTGCTATTGAGGGAGTGCAGCGAAGGTTCACCAGACTGATTCCCCGGATGGTGGGACTGTCCTATCAAGAAAGACTGGATCAACCGGGCTTGTATTCACTGGAATTCAGAAGAATGAGAAGGGATCTCATAGAAACATTTAAAATTCTGACGGGTTTAGACAGGTTAGATGCAGGAAGAATATTCCCAATGTTGGGGAAGTCCAGAACCAGGAGTCGCAGTCTAAGGATAAGGGGTAAGCCATTTAGGACCGAGATGAGGAGAAACTTCTTCACCCAGAGAGTGGTGAACCTGTGGAATTCTCTACCACTGAAAGTTGTTGAGGCCAATTCACTAAATATATTCAAAAAGGAGTTAGATGCAGTCCTTACTACTAGGGGGATCAAGGGGTATGGCGAGAAAGCAGGAATGGGGTACTGAAGTTGCATGTTCAGCATGAACTCATTGAATGGCGGTGCAGGCTCGAAGGGCCGAATGGCCTACTCCTGTACCTATTTTCTATGTTTCTATAAGCGATCAAACAATGGTGTGCTTTAAGATTTTATTCTATTTTTGATCGCTTTGAGACACGACATATTGGAGGGCAAACATAAAATCCTTTGGGACATGTCTGACAGGGTGCAGGTGTCTGAAGGGGGTGAGCTCGATTAAACTGTTGAAGCAGATGGTTGAGCCTTGTGAGGCCAACAAAAAAAACTAAAAATAGCATCTTGCTGTTTATGTTGGAGTTGTACATAATTTTCAACATATCAATGCTTTTTGTTTTTGTAACTGCTTCCCTTCCCCATCACATTGGGCTCAATTTTGGCCAGGAGTTGCTCCGTTTTTTTTTGGAGTAACTTAAAAATCCCCAGTTTCCCCAAACAATTTCACCAGTGTAACTCACTTAGTTACGATTTTTTTTAGGTTAGTTTTTTTTTTCTCAAAAGGGGGCGTTACCAGCCACCTATGCCAGTTCTGCCCCATTTAGGCAACCTTGGCCAGCTAATAGTTACTCCATTTCGACTTAGGCCAGTGTATGTGGCCACTTCAGAAAACCATTGCGGAGAGTTGAAAGCAGCGCAGATAGGTACATCGGAGGCCATTTGGCCTGGGATAGGGGCGAGAAGCGGAGAGGACCTGCACCTAAACCAACCAAGCCTTACCCTTAGCAATGTTTGCAAACAAAAGCTATTAACAGTTCTATAAGAAATAAAAAATTGAAGTCCTACCTTCATCTTCAAACTGCAATTCACCTTTCTGCACTCGGCCCAGGAAGGCAGCGGGCCGGTGAGGGAGACCACTCAGCCTGGGCTAGGGGCGGGACAATGCACCGGGAGGCCACTCGGCCTGGGCTAGGAGCGGGCAGGAGCACTGATAGTGCCCCTGCCTGCCGGTGATTTCTATCAGTGCTCCTGCCTGCCCCTAGCCCAGGCCGAGTGGCCTCCCGATGCGATCGATTTCTTAGAAATCACCGGCAGGCAGGAGCACTGAGAAATCGATCGCATCGGGAGGCCACTCGGCCTGGGCTAGGGGCAGTGCGCCTGCCTGCCAGTCCCTAGCCCAACAAAGGAAGCAGAATAAATGCAGAGAATTTTACCTAAAGGAGCCCAGCAATACAGGGAGGAAGAATGCTCGCAAACTGACAGAGAGGCCTACATCAATTGGGACTGTTGTTGCAGACTCGCAGCACTACTGCGCAGGCGTGGACATCACGAATCACCATTGCGCATGTGCAGACGTCCCGGCACATTTTCTAGCGCAGAACGACTGACCACGCTCCGCAACTGCAGTGAAGAGACCAGACAGCGGCCAAAGTTCCAAAAAATATTTTCGGTGCATCTGGGAACCTACATAAGCGGCGCAACTCCAGTAACAGCAAAATTCTAAAAGGACAAAGGGTGTTTAAAAAAACAAGCCTGACGGCTTTGTGTCTTAATGCAAGGAGTATCCGCAATAAGGTGGATGAATTAATTGTGCAAATAGATGTTAACAAATATGATGTGATTGGGATTACGGAGACGTGGCTCCAGGATGATCAGGGCTGGGAACTCAACATTCGGGGTATTCAACATTCAGGAAGGATAGAATAAAAGGAAAAGGAGGTGGGGTAGCATTGCTGGTTAAAGAGGAGATTAATGCAATAGTTAGGAAAGACATTAGCTTGGATGATGTGGAATCTATATGGGTCGAGCTGCAGAACACCAAAGGGCAAAAAACGTTAGTAGGAGTTGTGTACAGACCTCCAAACAGTAATAGGGATGTTGGGGAGGGCATCAAACAGGAAATTAGGAGTGCATGCAATAAAGGTGCAGCAGTTATAATGGGTGACTTTAATATGCACATAGATTGGGCTAGTCAAACTGGAAGCAATACGGTGGAGGAGGATTTCCTGGAGTGCATAAGGGATGGTTTTCTAGACCAATATGTTGAGGAACCAACTAGGGGGGAGGCCATCTTAGACTGGGTGTTGTGTAATGAGAGAGGATTAATTAGCAATCTCATTGTGAGAGGCCCCTTAGGGAAGAGTGACCATAATATGGTGGAATTCTGCATTAGGATGAAGAATGAAACAGTAAATTCAGAGACCATGGTCCAGAACTTAAAGAAGGGTAACTTTGAAGGTATGAGGCGTGAATTGGCTAAGATAGATTGGCGAATGATACTTAGGGGGTTGACTGTGGATGGGCAATGGCAGACATTTAGAGACCGCATGGATGAATTACAACAATTGTACATTCCTGTCTGACGTAAAAATAAAAAAGGGAAGGTGACTCAACCGTGGCTATCTAGGGAAATCAGGGATAGTATTAAAGCCAAGGAAGTGGCATACAAATTGGCCAGAAATAGCAGCAAACCTGGGGACTGGGAGAAATTTAGAACTCAGCAGAGGAGGACAAAGGGTTTGATTAGGGCAGGGAAAATGGAGTACGAGAAGAAGCTTGCAGGGGACATTAAGGCGGATTGCAAAAGTTTCTATAGGTATGTAAAGAGAAAAAGGTTAGTAAAGACAAACGTAGGTCCCCTGCAGTCAGAATCAGGGGAAGTCATAACGGGGAGCAAAGAAATGGCAGACCAATTGAACAAGTACTTTGATTCGGTGTTCACTAAGGAGGACACAAACAACCTTCCGGATATAAAAGGGGTCAGAGGGTCTAGTAAGGAGGAGGAACTGAGGGAAATCTTTATTAGTCGGGAAATTGTGTTGGGGAAATTGATGGGATTGAAGGCCGATAAATCCCCAGGGCCTGATGGACTGCATCCCAGAGTACTTAAGGAGGTGGCCTTGGAAATAGTGGATGCATTGAGTCATTTTCCAAACTTCCATTGACTCTGGATCAGTTCCTATGGAGTGGAGGGTAGCCAATGTAACCCCACTTTTTAAAAAAGGAGGGAGAGAGAAAACAGGGAATTATAGACCGGTCATCCTGACCTCAGTAGTGGGTAAAATGATGGAATCAATTATTAAGGATGTCATAGCAGTGCATCTGGAAAATGGTGACATGATAGGTCCAAGTCAGCATGGATTTGTGAAAGGGAAATCATGCTTGACAAATCTTCTGGAATTTTTTGAGGATGTTTCCAGTAAAGTGGACAAAGGAGAACCAGTTGATGTGGTATATTTGGACTTTCAGAAGGCTTTCGACAAGGTCCCACACAAGAGATTAATGTACAAAGTTAACGCACATGGGATTGGGGGTAGTGTGCTGACGTGGATTGAGAACTGGTTGTCAGACAGGAAGCAAAGAGTAGGAGTAAAAGGGTACTTTTCAGAATGGCAGGCAGTGACTAGTGGGGTGCCGCAAGGTTCTGTGCTGGGGCCCCAGCTGTTTACATTGTACATTAATGATTTAGACGAGGGGATTAAATGCAGTATCTCCAAATTTGCAGATGACACTAAGTTGGGTGGCAGTGTGAGCTGCGAGGAGGATGCTATGAGGCTGCAGAGTGACTTGGATAGGTTAGGTGAGTGGGCAAATGCATGGCAGATGAAGTATAATGTGGATAAATGTGAGGTTATCCACTTTGGTGGTAAAAACAGAGAGACAGACTATTATCTGAATGGTGACAGATTAGGAAAAGGGAAGGTGCAACGAGACCTGGGTGTCATGGTACATCAGTCATTGAAGGTTGGCATGCAGGTACAGCAGGCGGTTAAGAAAGCAAATGGCATGTTGGCCTTCATCGCGAGGGAATTTGAATACAGGGGCAGGGAGCTGTTGCTACAGTTGTACAGGGCCTTGGTGAGGCCACACCTGGAGTATTGTGTACAGTTTTGGTCTCCTAACTTGAGGAAGGACATTCTTGCTATTGAGGGAGTGCAGCGAAGATTCACCAAACTGATTCCCGGGATGGCGGGACTGACCTATCAAGAAAGACTGGATCAACTGGGCTTGTATTCACTGGAGTTCAGAATAATGAGAGGGGACCTCATAGAAACGTTTAAAATTCTGACGGGTTTAGACAGGTTAGAAGCAGGAAGAATGTTCCCAATGTTGGGGAAGTCCAGAACCAGGGGTCACAGTCTGAGGATAAGGGGTAAGCCATTTAGGACCGAGATGAGGAGAAATTTCTTCACCCAGAGAGTGGTGAACCTGTGGAATTCTCTACCACAGAAAGTAGTTGAGGCCAATTCACTAAATATATTCAAAAGGGAGTTAGATGAAGTCCTTACTACTCGGGGGATCAAGGGTTATGGCGAGAAAGCAGGAAGTGGGTACTGAAGTTTCATGTTCAGCCATGAACTCATTGAATGGTGGTGCAGGCTAGAAGGGCTGAATGGCCTGCTCCTGCACCTATTTTCTATGTTTCTAAGTGCGCCGAAAAACGGGCTCAGCCAAAATTGAGCCCATTAAATGGAGTTAGTTGATTGTGATTTCTCAGTCATTGTTCTTTTTATGCACCTCGGAGATAACGAATTAGGTTTTCTGATCATAAGACTAATGGTAACTATTAATGGGTTATGATTGGAAAGACTAGGCCAATATCTTCCAGTCTAATTTAACCAATTATCACAAGTCAATTTTTAACTCTGGTTTTTTATATTCAATAATTTGCTGATTTAGTACAAGCACGTAGAATTTTGCGAGGCGGGAAAACCGAGAAATGCCCTGCAATTTTTCAATTTCTGCTTTCTTCCACCAATATACTAATAGGCTACTTGTATAAATGTTAAAAATACGATTGTGATTATAATTGTTTAACCTCTTGATCATATTCATGGTATGATAATTTTCATATCTAGGAAGGAAGGGCCACTGTCAACCAAGATACAAGACTTGATAATCGAATAATTGACCTAAGGGTAAGCTAAATTATATCGGCTATTGTATACCATCTTTGATACTACCTGCTGGTAGCAGTAATTGTGGATGTTGTTTACTATTGTTTTTGCCTGCTTAACAAAATTACTTATGATCCTCCACCTGTGTGATTTCTGTCCAGGTTTCTTCTCTTTCACCACCTCGATCTTTATCCTGCAACAAAATTTTCATAATTGAGTTAAGTTCATCTTACTTGTACTTCCTGTCACCACATGTCCATAATTTGATAGTTAAGTTGATAACTCTATCTTCTGCATAAGTGTTTGATAATTTCACCTCGACTGAAGCTACTCACTTCATGCCTTTTTTTTAAACCTATTCAGAGTCTTGAAACAATCCAATAGTCACAACTGATGACTATAATGTATAATGGGGTAGAGTTGTCCCATATTATTACTGGTGAGCTTTAATGAATATTTAAATTTGTGACTTGATAGCATGCTTAGAAGTGTAAATCTTCCCACGTTAGCTGACTACTGCCTATGAAAAGAAGAGTTGTTAGACCTTAAGTGTGGTCTTGGCTTGAGTGGACTGAATTTGTGTGAAAGTCGGCTAGCGGGGCAAGGCCATGGGGAAATTAAACTACATGTGAGAACTTTAAATTTGGGGCATTGAGGACCCAGGAGTCAATGTATTTCAGGGAGGACAAGAATGATGGGCAAATGAAAATTGGTGCAGATTAGAATATGGAAAGCAGAGTTTTGGTTGAACTGAATTTTGTAGTGGGTGGGGAATGAGAGACTGGCCAGGAGAGCACTGGACTAATTGAGGCTGGTGGTGACAGACATCTATGAGGATTTCAGCGATATGTGGGCTGAGGTAGGGGCACAGGCAGGCAGCAATCGCATGGAGGTGGAAGTAGGCGTTCTTCGTTATCGCAAGAATATGCGGTTAGAAGCTCAGCTTGGAGTCAAACAGCATATTGAAATTGCGAACAGGCTACAAAAGCAAAATACTGAAATTTGGTACTGAAATTTTGAAATAAAAACAGAAAATGCTGGAAATACTCAGCAGGACAGGCAGCATCTGTGGAGAGAGAAACCGAGTTGACGTTTCAAGTCCGTGACCTTTCGTCAGAACTGGAAAAGGTTAGTTGTAGCAGGTCTTAAGCAAGTACAGAGGCAGGGAGAAGAGAGGGAAGAACAAAAGGGAACGTCTGTGATGAGGTGGAAGGTAGGAGATTAAATGACAAAAGAAATTATAACATAATAGGAGCAGGATTAGGGCATTTGGCCCTTCGAGCCTGCTCCGCCATTCAACAAGATCATGGCTGATCTTCTACCTCAACTGCACCTTCTCTCACTATCCCCATTTCCCTTTATTCCCTCAGTTCCCCAAAATTTATCAACCTCAGTCTTGAATGTACTCAGTGAGCATGCACAGCTTTCTGCGGTAGAGAATTCTAAAGATTCACAACACTCGGTGAGTGAAGAAATTTCTCCTCGACTCAGTCCTAAATGATGGGTGCAAGTCAAAAGGAGATGGTAATAGGACAAGTAAAGAAACAAAAGGTGGGTCTACAGGAGGTGCAGCAAAATCACTACCAACTGCTGCCATCCAAAAAACTGGGGGCAGTGGTTATGATCTGAAATTGTTGAATTCAATGTCGAGTCCGGAAGGCTGTAAAGTGCCTAAAAGAAAGATGAGGTTCTGTTCCTCGAGTTTACATTGAGTTTCATTGGAGTAGCGTAGGTGGCCAAGGACATGGAGGTCAGACTGGGACAAAGAATTAAAATAACAGGCAACCGGGAGCTCGGGGTCACGCTTGCAGACAGACCAGAGGTATTCTGCAAAGCGGTCATCCAATTTGCGCTTGGTCTCCCCACTGTAGAGGAAACCGCATCGTGAACAGTGAATGCAGTATACTAAATTGCCAGAAGTATAAGTAAATTGTTGTTTCACCTGGAAAGGAGTGTTTGGGGCCCTGGACAGTAGGAAGGGAGGAGCTAAAAGGGCAGGTGTTACATCTCTTGCACTTGCATGAGAAGGAGGAGGGCGGGGGAGGAGAGGAGAGTGTTTGAGGAGTGGATCAGGGTGTCGCGGAGTGAATAGTCCCTTCCGAATGCTGAGCGGGAAGGGGAGGGAAAGATGTGTTTGGTGGTGGGATCATGGTGGAAATGGCAGAGGATGATCCGTTGAATGTGGAGGCTGGTGGGGTGGAAGGTGAGGACAAGGGGAACCCTATCATGGTTCTGAGAGGGTGGGCAAGGGGTGAAAGCAGAAGTGCGGGAAATGGGATGGACATGGTCGAGGGCCCTATCGACACATTGGAGAGGGGAATCCTCGGTTGAGGAAATATCAAGTACTGGTATGGAAGGTGGCATCGTCAGATGCGAGGGAAACAGAGAAACTGAGAGAGTGGGAAATAGAGTCCTTACAAGAAGTGGGATGGAACGAAGTGTAGTTACGGTAGCTGTGGGACACTCTGGGCTTGTAATGGATATTGATCGATAGTCTATCCCTAGAAATGGAGATAGAGAAGTCGAGGAAGGGAAGGGAAGAGATGGAGATGGACCAAGGGAAGGGTGGAAATTGGAAGAAAGTTGATGAAATTTTCTAGTTCGGAGCGAGAGCAGGAACGGGCATTGAGACTGTCATAAATGTACCTGAAAAAGAGGTGAGGCAGGAGGACAAAGAATGTTCCTCGTATCCCACAAAAGAACAGGCATAGTTAGGATCTGGTGGATTCCCATAGCAACTCTTATTTTTTTTGGAGGAAGTGAGTGGAGTCCAAGGAGAAGTTGTTCAATGTGAGCACAAGTTCAGCCAGGCAGAGGATGATGGTGGTAAATAGGGACTGGTTAGGCCTCCATTCACGGGAGAAGCAGTGGGCCCTCAGGCCGTCCTGGTAGGGGATGGAGGCGTTGAGGGATTAGACGTCCACGGTGAAAAGAAGACAGCTAGGGCCAGGAAACTGTTAAAGTGGCGGAGGCAATGTTCCCTTTTTTTTGGAGGGTGCCCAGCTACCCGGTCCATTCATAGTTTTGTGCTGTGCGAAACTAAACATTGAAAAAGCCAGTCCCGGGCTGCATGGGATCGGCGAAGAGTTGCACGGCCATACAGCTTATAGGGAATGTAGGGCGGAAAGTGTCGGAAGAGTCACGGGTGTGGATGGGAAGGGACTGGACAAGGAGAAAATATAGAGTTGAGATGGGAAGAGATCAGTTCCGTGGGGCAAGAACAGACTGAAATGGTGGGTCGACCAGGGCAGTCCTGTTTGTGGAACTTGGGAAGGGAGGTAGAAAGCGGTTGGGGGGCTGAGGTTGAAGGCCTAATTCATCCCGATACAGTTGGAGAGATAGAATCGGTGGTGAGGGTATGGAATTTGTGGCAGAACCAAAAACGTTGGCTTCAGTCTTTCCAGTGTTTAGCTGGAGGAAATTACGGCACATCCAGGACTGAATGTTGCAGAAGCAGCCTTGATAACACAGAGACAGTGGAGGTGGGCATCATACATGTGTATATATGGAAGCTGACCCAGGATCTGTGGATAATGTGACCAAGGGATAGTATGTTGATGATGAAAAGGAGATAGTTTCTTGGGGAATTCTGGAGTGACAGTCCAGTGCTGGAGATGATATGGCTATGATCGGATAGGCAAGAGTGAAACCAAGGAAGGGGAGTCACAAGAAGCTAGACAGTGGAGGAGAGGGATTAAAGAAGGATGGTGTTGCCAATCATATTGGAAGTGGCAGAGAGGACAAGGAAGGATAATGCATCATGGTCGCGGACACAGAGGATGTTGTTCGTGACTTTGGTTCGAGCTGCCTCAAAGAGCAACAGCCTTATTGGAGGGATTCAAAAGAGAAGTCACGGCTGAAATGGGCATCTATATGGGATATCGAGGGGACCTTGGAGAGGAAAGTGAGGTTGGAGGTGGTGCAGTAGTTAGCAAGGACAGAGAAGTTGAGGATGGACTTTTTGAAGATAGTGGTGATTTTGAAAGGGGGTGGGGGGGAGGGGGGAAACAGTACCTGAGGAGAGGAAACCATTTACAATATGAGCTAGCATAGAAGCCAGGAAATTGAAGTTGGTGGAGATGGGGTCAGGTGTTTAGTGGGAATAGAATCAAGAGAGAAGGAGGTTGGTCTCATGGACAAGATGAGCTTGGAAAGGGTAGAGGGAGATTGCTGAGAACCTAAAAAGGGACAGGGGTTTCAAGGCTAGAGTGAGAGAGTTCAAGTTTCGCCTTAGTGGGAAAGGGACTGGGAAGTCGCAGAGGCAGCTGACTGGATGGTCCCATTCTTACAGATAAGATTTATGAACTCTTTGCACATGAAGATGGAGGGCTGTTACAGGAGATAATAGCTGGAGCACACCATTTCCATCACCCATTATCCCTGGCCCTTTGTTTTCTGTCTATTAACTAACATTCTGCCCACGTTTCTCTTGCATCATATACCTAAATTTTTGTACAATTCTGTGCATCTCTAACTGTTCAATAATTTGATCTCAATTTCCTGATTTCTAATAATTTGCCCACAACTGATGTTAGACTAAATGGTCTATGGTTACCTCGTTTATTCTTCTCTTCCTTCCTGGAAAGTGTTACAATGGCTACCCTTGAGACCGCGGTATAATTTGCATTTTCGGGCACAATGTAAAATTGTGGTCGGTGTTTCTGCTTTTTCCTCTCTGACCTTTAACAGCCTAGCAAGCATACCATAAGTGCCTTATCCACTGGGTTCTGTTAATTGTTTCCGAACCAGTTCCTTTCCAATAGTATCACGGCCAATGTTCCATATCTCTCTTGTAGACCTCCATTCTCGTTTATAAAACCTGTTGCAAAATATCTCATCCTCCATAAATCATCATCATCATAGGCAGTCCTTCGGAATCAAGGAAGACTTGCTTCCACTCCTAAAGTGAGTCCTTTGGTGGCTGAACAGTCCAATGCGAGAGCCACAGACCCTGTCACAGGTGGGACAGACATTCGTCGGGGGAGGTGGGACTGATTTGCCGCACGCTCCTTCCGCTGCCTGCGCCTGACCTCTTCACGCTCGCAGCATTGAGATTCAAAGAGCTCAACGCCCTCCCGGATGCACTTTCTCCGCCTAGGGCGGGCGGTCTTCGGCCAGGGACTCCCAGGTGTCAATGGTGATGTCGCACTTTACCAGGGAGGCTTTGAGGATGTCCTTGTAACGTTTCTGCTGCCCACCTTTGGCTCATTTGCCGTGAAGAAGCGCCGTATAGAGCAATTGCTAGGCTCCTGCTGTCATCATTGAGTAGCCCTAGCTCTCTTTTAACAATTTGTTTACTTTTAAAATGCTTAGAAACGCTCTTACTACTTCCTTTTTATATTGACTTTTAGCCCTTTTCACTACCTCTATTCATGAGTTTCTTGAGTGTTGTTAGCCCTGGTTTTATCATATGCCTTCCTTTTAAGTTTTAGATTTAATCTATTTATTCGCAGAACTCTAACCTTTGATTTACTGCTTTTTTGCCGAAAAAGAATATATCTATTTTGGACGATCTCCATCTCGTATTTGAGGATTCTCTACTGCAAATCAATTACTTTGCTGCTGACTACCTCCTTTGGGCCTGATACCTCCTTACCTAGCTCAACTTTACTCTTTTCCAAAAAGAAAATGAGATTGTGTGGTTGGTGGTTAAAAGGTTGTTCTTATAGATAAATAGTTAATGTTAAGTACATGAGGATACTGTCACTGTATGGTTTGAGTAAGCCAAAATATATCATGAACAGTGGAATAGCTTGTACCAGGATCATATGTCATTCATAGCATTCATTTTTTCTGCTTAACTGTTGAGTAGTGAAACTGTGCGTCTTTATTAGCTCAATGACAACAACTGGGGTTTGTGTGGTTACGAAAGGAAACCATGCATATTTTACCTCCTGTAGTTGTATACGTCAATGATTAGACCAGTGAAACTTTCATGTTTCTTGTATCAGTATATGAATGTTTTTATTACAATTATATTTTTCACTTGGACACCCCTCAATAAGTCAGCAGCTAATGTCCCTACATGCCATGCCATAGATTGGTACGTCAAAACGTGACATATCTTTTGGAGTTTTGGGAATGCACTGAGTGCAGCCAGGTTTTCTCCACCTGGATTGGAGGGAAGGAAGACTGGGGCTGACTCAAACTATTCTGCTGTCACAAATATAACTGGTAGACACACCTAGAAAAAAGTGACAAACTGCCTCTTGAGAATAGTGACTCGTTTGAGTGCCCAGAGAGGTGGCAGTACAAAAGTGGGCAAAAAAAATTTAATTGCCAATTTTGCAAGACATTTAGACTAACTTGTTATCATAGAAATGTACAGCATGGAAGGAGGCCATTTCGGCCCATTGTGTCTGCGCCGACTGACCAAGAGCTGTCCAGCCTAATTTCACTTTCCAACTCTTGGTCCATAGCCCTGTAGGTTATGGCATTTTAAGTGCACATGCATGTATCTTTAAAATGTGGTGAAGGTGTCTGTCTCTTTCCACCCTTTCAGGCAGTGAGCTCCAGACCCCCATCACCCTCTGGGTGAAGAAATTTCCCTTCATAGCTCCTCTGAATCTCCCCCCAATTACTTTAAATCTATGTCCCCTGGTTGTTGACCCCTCTGCCAACGGAAATTGGTGCTTCCTAGCCACTCTATCCAGGCCCCTCATAATTTTATACACCTCAATCAGGTCTCCCCTTAGCCGCCTCTGTTCCAAAGAAAACAGAACGAACATCTCCAATCTTTCCTCATAGCCAAAATTCTCCAGTCTAGGCAACATTCTTGTAAATCTCCTTCCTTTCCAATGCAATCACATCTTTCTGGTCATTACAGTTGTAATTAGGTCTAAGCCTTTTTAAATAGATTTTTTTAATATAATTTCATGGGTTCTGCCCTTCCTAATTGACCAGAAACTGCTACATCAGTAACACTTGCCACTTTTGTTTTTTTTAAATTTCAATACATTTTAGAGAGCCTATCAAGACAGCACGTTTACAGATGACAAATTATTGCACTGGCTAATTTAGTAAGACTGTTCTGATAAAATATTTGATCATAATTGTATTCAAACCTGAGGAAAATAAATGTGTTTATGAAGCTAAATGATTAGGTTATGGGTCTTGAGATTTTAGCAGTAACTCGTAAAATCGTCACCTGTACTACAAACTTATCTCCTTGAATGATTTTATTGCAGACGATGACCAGTCAATCTATCTTTCGTCTGCAAGCTGGTGTCTGCCAACTGTTCAGGGAAACACTCATCAAAAAGGAATTTGTAGAAGTCCAAACTCCAAAAATTATCTCGGGTACTTTTTACTTCTCTTTTGTGATCTAGTCATAAATGTTTCAGTTGCATACATAATGATATACAAATAAATTGAATTAATAATTAGAACATGCTACATTGTAATGATGCAAGGATAAAAGTATATTGTATCTATGCATTGTCAGTAATTTATTGATGAGGCATGTAGTTTTTACAGAAAAATGGACAGAATTGTGGAATGCAATCCCAAAATACCTTTAAGCATCCTGGAGTCGTTTAATAATAAAAACAATTAACTTTTATCACCGTACACTACTGGCACTCTTTAGTAACTTTAGAGCTTTGCTTAGCTCCTCCCATGTATGCAAAGTTTGATCCATCTTTGAAAACTGGTGATTTGTAGTGTTATAAAGTTTAAAAACCATGCAAAATTGTACTTTACTGACTGTATTAGCTGCAGTCAGCGTGTAAAGGTAACTAATTTTAGCTACAGTTTGAAAAAAGTTGTAAAATTTGTAACATTGAAACTGCCGTTTCAAATAACCAATTATACTAATTTAAAAAGTTATCTTAGTGAGAAAATGAGAAATTGCTAACTACTGTGCAAAAAATAGCATTATGTAAAGATTTGTCATTAGATATTGTGCAGGATTGTTACATAAAGCATGCATTTTAAGAACTATAAAACATAGCACAAATTTTCAGTAAGTCCATGTTGAGACTTGGGAGAATGACATTTGCCTGGCCTCTTGGCAAGGAATGGTTTGTGACATGGAGGACCTGATGAGATGGTGCAAATTGTATCTCTCTCCATTTCTAAGGTGCTGCACTGATTATTCGTCATCATCAAAGATTCAGTGCAATATCTTCATTATGATATTTTTAAGAGGTAAAGTAAAAATGAATGCAATATAATTAGCTAAAGAATAGGAAATTTTAAAAGTGTATTAACAAAAAAATTATCTTCACGTCTGAAGAAAAAAGTCCTTCCAACATTTAATCTAATTTGATTAAAAGTGACACCTTGGTGTATATATTATGTAAACCTATTTAATTATCAATACAAAAACTGTTCATAATTTAGCAAATACACAGTTTAATACTTTGTTTGCCTAGGTAAACCTATCTTTTCTAAACGAGTAAGAAATAGGGTATAACAAAAAAAAGTCCTACCTGAAATTTGGAGTGATGTTAATAGATTGGCCTGGATTACAATATGATTCAATCAGTGCTGTGATCTGTGCCAGAGGTGTATTTGCAGTTTTATTTTACACCTAACCATTTCTGCGATGTACCTTTATTTAAATTTATGGGGATCATGAACATCAGTAGTATTTAAAAATATTAGTACTACTTATTGATCCATTTTTTTCGTCCGGTATGAATCATATTAAATCTTTGCCCAAAACAAACAAATTTGTTGTGTCAGTTGGATTTCGTAACCTAGCTGCTTGGACTTGGACTTGCACTTCAATGCTGCTCAGTGCCTTATTTGGCTAGTACAATACTGCCCCCTGTTGTCCAGCCTGTTCTCGAAGTTAAACATTAAATCTCTTTGAAGGGCCCGTTTTCTGCTCCGTGCTCTGCTTGTTAGTGAGCCTGCAAATGAAGTGCCTTCTCCAGTTGCTGGCTTCTTTTCTTTGGAAAAGTGAAGGTCAGTGGGCCTGGAAAACAGAGCATCAATGACCTGATGTATGCAACGATGCATTGCAGACTCGCTGATGTTACCTGAGGCAGCTTGAAAGGAAGCAGTCCACAAAAAGCGGGACAAATTCAATCCGGCCAATTACCGCCCCGTGAGTCTACTCTCATTCATCAGCAAAGTGATGGAAGGTGTCATCAACAGTGCTATCAAGTGGCACTTACTAATAACTTGCTCATCGATGCTCAGTTTGGGTTCCACCAGAACCACTTGGCTCCCGACCTCATTACAGCTTTGGTCCAAACATGGACAAAAGAGTTGAATTCCAGAGGTGAGGTGAGAGTGACTGCCCTTGACATCAAGGCAGCAGTTGACTGAGTGTGGCACCAAGAGGCACTAGTAAAATTGAGGTCAATGGGAATATTGGGGAAATCGCTCCATTGCCTGGAGTCGTACCTAACGCAAAGAGAGATCGTTGTGGTTGTTCGAGCCCAATCATCTAAGCCCCAGGACAATGCTGCAGAAGTTCCTTAGGGCACTGTCCTCGGCCCAACCATCTTCAGCTGCTTCATCAATGAGTTTCCCTCCATCATAAGGTCAGTAGTGGGGATGTTCACTGATGACTGCATAGTATTCAGTGCCATTCGCATCTCCTCCGATTTTGAAGCAGTTCATGCCTGCGTGCAGCAAGACCTGGACGACATTCAGGCTTGGGCTGATAAGTGGTAAGTAACATTTGTGCCACACAAGTACCAGGCAATGATTATCTCCAACAAGAGAGAGTCTAATCACTGCCCCTTGGCATGCAATGGCATTACCATTGTCGAATCCCCCACCATCAACATCCTTGGAGTGACAATCGACCAGAAACTTAACTGGACCAGCCACATAAATACTGTGTCTACAAGAGAAGGTCAGATGATGGGTATTCTGCGACGAGTGTCTCATCTCCTGACTCACCAAAGCCTTTCCACCATCTACAAGGCACAAGTCAGGAGTGAGATGGAATACTTTCCACTTGCCTGGATGAGTGCAGCTCCAACAACACTTAAACAGCTCGACACCATCCAGGAAAAAGCAGCCCGATTGATTGGCACCCCATCCACCACCTTAAACATACACTCCCTCCACCACCAGCGCCTCGTGGCTGCAGTATGTACCATCTACAAGA
Organism: Pristiophorus japonicus; assembly: GCF_044704955.1. Classification (NCBI taxonomy): domain Eukaryota; kingdom Metazoa; phylum Chordata; class Chondrichthyes; family Pristiophoridae; genus Pristiophorus; species Pristiophorus japonicus. The sequence continues at coordinate 67,321,712 of NC_091979.1, forward strand.
TGCACTGCAGTAACTCGCCAAGGCTTCTTCGACAGCACCTCCCAAATCCGTGACCTCTGCCACCTCGAAGGACAAGGGCAGCAAGCACATGGGGAAAGCATCACCTCCAAGTTCCCCTCCAAGTCACACACCATGCTGACTTGAAACATATTGCCGTTCCTTCACTGTCACTTGGTAAAAATCCTGCAACTCCCTCCCTAACAACATCACAAGGACTGCAGTGGTTCAAGAAGGTGGCTCACCGCCATCTTCTCGAGGGCTATTAGGAATGAGCAATAAATGCTAGCCACCCAGCGACGCCCACTTCCCAGGAACGAATTTTTTAAAAAAGTTGTGTAGACTTTTATGGCAGTAGTTACTCACCACCATAGGCTGTTCCAGTCGCGAATGAGGTTTGCAAGTTGGACGACAGGAGATGGTAAAGCTCCCTGATGTAGCGAGAGCAGAAAAGGCCTGCCCAAGTAACTGTATAGTGGGGTCGAGTGATCCATCTCCTTGGGTGAAAGTGAATCAGGTCAGGCCATTACTGATGCAGATGCACCTACCTCTGTGCATCCCTATGGAAATCCTCATCCTCTAGCTCCTGGAGTGCAAGAAAAATGCTTATCAGTATAGGTTGATTGAATTGAGAATATAACTCCCTTCAGTGATAGGATATGAAAAATGAAAGCAATTCCACCAATACAAAAACTGTTAAAATGAATAGCAAAATCCCTCCTGCAAAAATATGAAAAACTAAATTAAGCAAAAAGTACTAGCAGTGTCTCAAATCGGTTAAACGCAGCTTTAAGAAACTTTCAAAGGAGAAAGAACACACGTGCATCTACGTAGCGCCTTTTACAGCCATTTACTTTTGGAGTGTATTCACTGTTGTAATGTAGGGTAGCACAGCAGTCAATATGCACCCAGCAAAAGGCAGGAAGTGAGGTTGCAATGCATCTGTTTAAAATGTACATTCGGCTGTGACTTGTGTTTTACAGAATTTGTAGGAGAGGGAAGCTCTGCCTCATTTACATGATTTTTTAATTCTTAAAGAAAGACTTGGATTTATATCGTGCCTTTCACAACCACCAGACGGTCTCAAAGCACTTTACAGCCAATGAAGTACTTTTGCAGTGCAGTCATTGTTTTAATGTAGGAAAACCTTATTGAGACCTTATCATATCAGAAAATAACAGGCAACACAATCCTGGCACAGAATTGGCTTGCAGCCTTCTTGCACAATCTGCCCTGCCCCACCCCACCCCCACTTTCTCTGCATGCCAGAGTTGTACCATAAAGTCATCCCTTAAATCCTAATCTGACATGGGCAACCATGATCTGGTTCATAATTTTAATAGGGGCAAATGTGTTTTAGTATATAGGATAGGAGTTATCTAAATGTCTCCCTATTTATATATAAAAAAATCTCCAATATATTAAAAGCAGTGAATGTTCTCTGAATTCCAAAGATACTGCATCTGTAGGTGGCTCTATCAATGTTAGGGTACACGACCGCTCAAAGAGAACCAAAAGTGAATCTCCAAGCAGATGTGGCAGGATGGAAAATGTTACTAGAAGCCTGTTTTTATAAAATAATGAATCATGATTATAGAGATGTAAATGGTCAATTGTGAGAATTTAAAAATTAGTGATTTTCTTGCAGCTGCCAGCGAAGGAGGGGCCAATGTGTTTACTGTGTCCTATTTTAAAACCAGTGCTTACCTAGCTCAGTCACCACAGCTTTACAAGCAGATGTGTATTTGCGCTGACTTCGACAAAGTGTTTTGCATTGGACCCGGTAAGTCTTTATTGTTCTGTACTCCCTGTCATTTAGACATTACAATTAAGGGAGGGGATTAGATTGGGTTGGGTAGGAGGATCCTATCGCTGGTGCTGCACATTTATAGTTGGCATTAGATAGTTTAAAACCAAGCCATTTCACTGTTTGAAAAATGGTCGCTATCTTTGTATATTCCATTCAGTATTTTCAGACTGTATAGATGTTATAAAGAACTTCAATTTACAAGCTAGAATTTTATTCTCTGAAACTGAGTTTATTTTGGCTTTACAACTGCACTGGCAGTCACTCATCCACAGTCTTTTACGGCATGCAGATGTACCATATTCTCTTCGTAATTCAATTTATTTTAGATAAAGCTTAACTATTCATTAGGTTGCAATACTATCCATTCACGTATATAAGACAGTATTATAACGCACTTAGTTTTGAATTGTAGAAAATTACAGTTTGCTGTGTTTTTCCACAGTATTCCGAGCTGAAGACTCCAACACACATCGCCACCTGACTGAGTTTGTTGGGCTGGATATTGAGATGGCATTTAATTACCACTATCATGAGGTTGTGACTGAAATTGCTGATACTCTGGTGCAGATTTTCAAGGGTTTAAGAGATAGGTAAAGTCACTTTATTTCTTCTCATGATTGCAGTTTTTTCCTCCTCTCTTTGGGTTATTGCGTGGGAGGATGAAAGTATAATTTGAATATTTGCAAGGGAAAATGTGTTTGTCCGAATGTTTAGTGATGTGCGAACATGATACGGTATACTTGAATGTGATGTTGCCTTCTAACTTACTGAATTACTCAGTGGTAGTACTCTTGTCTCTGAGTCATTCGCTTCAAGCCCTCCGTCGGGTACTTGCGCACAGAATTTAGGCTAAAATTTCAAAGCCAAACTGAGGGAGTGCTGCATTGTCATTGTCTTTCAGATGAGACGTTAAATGAAGGCCTCATCTACCTGTTTCAGGTGGTACTGTTTGAGAAACAGCGCAAGAATTCTCCAGTGTCATTGGCCAACATTTATCCCTTAACCAACATTAACTTGCATTTAGCTCCTTTATTGTACTAAAATGATCCAATGCACTTCACAGGAATGTTATCAAATAAAATTTGACATCAAGTCACATAAGGAGATATTAGGGCAGGAGAGGTAGGTTTTAAGAAGCGTTTTAGAGAAGGAGAGAGTTAGAGAGACGGGGAGGTATACAGAGGGAATTCCACAGTTCTTGGACCTTAGGTTGTTGAAGGCATGGCCACCAATGGTGGAACGATGAAAATCAAGGATGCCCAAGAGGCCAGGATTGGAGGAGTGCAGAGATTTCAAGGGTTATAGGGCTGTCGGAAGTTAAAGATAGGGAGGGTCAACGCCATGGAGGGATTTGAAAACACGGATGAGAATTTTTTAATTGAGGCGTTGCTGGACTGGGACCCAGTGTAGGTCAGCAAGCACAGGTGAACAGGACTTGGTTTGAGTTAGGATATGGCAGCAGAGCTTTGGATGAGATCAAGTTTATGGTGGGTGCAAGGTAGCAAGCCAGCCAGGAGAGAATTGAAATGTTCAAGCTTAGAGGTAACAATGGCATCAATGAGGGTTTCAGCAACAGATGAGCTGTGCTCGGGGTGGAAACGAGCGATGTCTGATTAACTAGTCATACATCTATTGCTTTTTGGGAGACCTTGCTATGTGCAAATTGGATGCCATGTTTGCCTACATAATAATCAGTGACTATGCTTCAAAAGTAATTCATTAGCTGTGAAGCACTTGGGGACATACTACGGATGTAAACGGTGCAATGGCCCCAAGTTTCGGCCTCAGTTGCTCCTGATTTTTAGGAGCAACTGGTGTAGAATGAAGTATCTTAGAAATCGGAATTCTCGGCATTTAGTTTGCTTCAGTTCTAGTCAGTTAGAACAGTTTCACTTTGGAACAGAATTTTTTTTCAAAAGGGGGCGTGTCCGGCCACTTATGCCTGTTTTCAAAGTTTTGGCAGTGAAAACTTACTCCAAACTAACTTAGAATGGAGTACGTGAAGATTTTTGTATGCTCGAAAAAAACCTTGTCTACACTTTAGAAAATCAGGCGTAGAGAACGAGGTGGGGGGGGGCGGGGAACGGGGAGGGAAGTCATTAAATTCTACAAATATTATACAAATAAATCCAACCTGAATAAAAATTTATAAGCAAAGAAAAGATTAAATAAATCATGTTCCTACCTGTGTGAAACATCAGCAGCCTTCGAGCTGCTGTGCTTCAGGCAGGCCTTTCATGTTGGAGACAGGCAGGGGTGTGGCGTCAGTGTCTCAACGGCAGCGGCATCAAGCAGCCTTCGAGCTGAGCTGCGGTGCTTGAGGCAGGCCTTCATTCTCTTCATGGCTGGCTGCGAAGAAGCAACACCGGATGGACTCTAGGCCATTCGGCCATGAGATATCAGCGGCGTCAGTGGCTGGCCGGCAGCTGAAGAATCAGCAGCGGACCGACGTGAGGCCATTCGGCCATGAGATAGCAGCGGCGTCAGTGGCTGGCCGACAGTCGAAGAATCAACACAGGACACACGCAGCTCATTAAGGTTCTTGAGGCCATTCGGCCACGCTTTAGGGGCGGCGTCAGTGGCTCGACGGCAACCAAAGAATCAGCAGCGGACAGACGTGAGGCCATTCGGCCATAGGATATCAGCGGCTGGCCGGCAGCCGAAGAATCAACACCTGACACACGCAGCTCTTTATGGTGCTTGAGGCCATTCGGCCACACTTTGGGGTGGCGTCAGTCACCGAAGATACAGCAGCAGCCTTCGAGCTGTGAGGGGGACTGAGGCCATTTGGACAGGGAGAGGCAGCCACATAGACAGTTTTATACTTAAATTAGCAGAATGGGAGCTGCATTGACAACGCCACGTATTATGCAATGGTTCGCCATCAATTCACTGCATAGGAGAGAATTGATTAGAGCTCACCGCACCAGGAACGTCGTAGCCCGTAGGTTGATGGGCAGGAGACCTTACCCACGTCGACAATATCGAACCAGGCGCTCGTACCTGGACATGAGCAAGGCTGATTGTGTGAAAAGGCTGCGTTTTCGCAAAGAAGTTGTCAGAGATCTGTGATATGATGAGAGCAGATTTGCAGGCCAGAAGCAGAACGCCAACTGCCTTGTCTGTTGAAGTGAAGGTAACAGCTGCACTTTCTTTCTATGCCTCAGGATCGTTTCAGGCTACAACTGGAGATGTGTGTGCCATCTCTCAACGTGGAATACATGCCTGTGTTTACCAGGTCACGGCTGCATTGTATGCGCGAAGGAATGACCATCAATTTCCCAATGACCGCACAAGCGATCCATGAGAGGGCTGTGGGCTTCTTCAGGATTGCCGGCTTCCCAAAGGTACAGGGCTGCATTGATTGTACCCACATAGCCTTGCGAGCACCCGTGGAGGATTCTGAGCAGTACCGAAATAGGAAAGCTTTCCACTCTATCAATGTACAGCTCGTGTGCGACGACAAGCAGCGCATCATGTCAGTCGATGCGAGATACCCTGGCAGCACCCACGATGCGTTCATCCTACGCAACAGCGTTCTATCTGACATGTTTGAGCAGCAGCCAGAAGGGCAGAGCTGGCTACTGCGAAACAAGGGGTATGGCCTGACCACCTGGCTCATGATGCCCCTACGCGTGACACGGACAGAAGCTGACCGTCAATACAACATGGCGCACATTGCAATGCGCAGCATCATTGAGAGGACCATTGGCATATTGAAACAGCAATTCCGATGCCTGGACCATTCCGGAGGACACTTGCAATACTCTCCTCAGATTGTCGGTCATTTCACTGTTGTGTGCTGCATGCTTCATAACTTAGCCATCATGAGGCAGCAGGAGCTGGTAGTGGAACCAGAAGACCCACGTGAGGGTCCAGTGCATGATGATAGTATTACGGAAGATCAGGAAAGCATGCAAGTGCCTGATGCCGAAGCACGAGGTCGGAGGAGGGCTGTCCATCGTGCCCCTTTAACGATTGCTCGAGCTTTGCGCCAGCAGCTCATCCGTGAACGCTTCAACTACTGATGCCTGAGGGCTCTGCGACCACTTTTGCGTATGGACATGTTTATTCTTTGCAGTTGTTCCTACGTTGTGTTGTGTTAATGGAACATGAAACAGTTTTAATGAAAAAATATTTTATTGAAAAGTTAACGTCACTCTAATAAAATATTTGTTGTATCAAACTATACCTTTTAATATGACTCTTGAAGATCACTTAAAAACTTTCAGATCACTTATAAACTTGTAAAGTTACAAAACACTTTTTATGTGAAAAATTTTACACTCTAAGATCACTTACACTTCAAGATCACTTTTTAGATGCAAAATTAAATAATTTACAGAATGTGAGAGCATTTACACTAAGATCACTTGAAAACCCTGAGATCACTTATGTTGTAAAGTTACAAAACTTACAAAACAGTTTCATTGTGAAAAATCTTATACTCTGAAGAACACTTAAACTTCAGAATCACTTTTTAGGTGCAAAATTAAATAAGATACAAAAAATGAGAGAGCATTTACACTATAAGATCACTTAAAAACCATAAGATCCCTTATAAGTACAAAATTTACAAAACAATTTCAATTTGAAAAACGCTACTACAGCTACATCAAGAACAAGAACAAAAGCAGCAAAGAAAGGCTGCAACCATGTCTCATCCATATCTCAGTGAATGTTCACTTCGTCATGGGGGTGTCATTTGATTGGCTGGGCTGTATGCCCTTCTTGCAGCAGCTACCTCAACCAGGCCCACCCTGATGGCCTGTGCCGACACTTGCATGCCCTCCCTGATGGCCTTTGCCGTCATTTGCATGCCCTCCCTGACGGCCTGTGCCATCGATTGCACTCCCTCGGACATTCCCTCCCTAAGTTCCCGTGTCATTACTGCTATTTCTCCCGTCAGGACCGTTAGCTCTTCACCTACTGCACTGACGCCACCGATGAGTGATCGGGTAAGCTCATTGGTCTCCATACCCAATGCCACAACCTGAGTCCGCATGTCTTGCACGCTGCATCTCAGGAGAGCGTGTCTCCAATCTCCTCCTCCTCTGCCTGGGTCTGCCTTGTGGCACCAGTACACTGGTAGGCGCGGGCACGGACGGTGGGATTGCTCGGTGTTGCAAGCGGCACCACTACACAGGGAGGCGCGGGCTGGGACTGTGGGACGCTCTATGTTCCAGACGGCTGAACTGGAGGGAGAGGCTCGGGCTGGAATGGTGGGATGCTCTGTGTTGCAGACAGCAGAACTAGAGGGAGAGGCTCGGGCTGGAATGGTAGGACGCTCAGTGTTCCGGATGACAGCACTCGAGTGCGAGCCGTGGGCTGGGATGTTGGACGAATGGGTGTAAACTGCTCCATGATATCAGCAGCAACACTGGGACCCGAAGCGTCAGAATCAAAACCATAATAGGTAGAACCAGAACCGATGCGAGAGGGAGGCGCAGGCTCGGACAGTAGTGCACTGACTGTAGAATGCTGCATTATACCAGCAGCACCACTGGGACCTGCAACATCGGAAGCGAAACCATGGAAGATGGAACCAAGACCTATGGTAGGGGTTGAAACTCTGATGCCCCTTGATGGGGGCTCATAAACATTAAATTGGAAGCTCTCCCCTGCAGACATTTCAGTCATCACTGCCATCATCCAGTCTGGATCGTCCGCAGCTGGTTGTACTGGTTCTTGTTCTGTACCCTCAGGGTCGTTGTCGTCGTCGTCGTCGTCACCACAGTCAAATGCTTAACAGCAAGGTAGGGGGCCGGATGGGTGGCATGAGTACTCTCACACATAGCAGGCCAGGCAGCAGGTTGATTTAAAGGGCCATGATGCATTTTCAGGATATACCCTCTACCTCGCGTGCAGGCCCAGCTTGTGCTGTACTGATTGCTTTGCTTTTCTCCATGTCCGACTCATCATAGCAGCTACCCTTTGTTCCAAGGGTGTCAGTGGATGCAGATTGGGCATGCCTCCTCCTGTACGAGTTGCCTCCCTTTTGTTGTGGGCCAATTTCTTCTGCAAAGAGTAAAATATAACTTTTTACAGAGTGTGTCAGTCTGCAAGGTGGGACATAAAAGCCAGGTTACAATTACGATTAAATTAAAAATGGGAAATATTACTTACACTAACTACTTGACCAAGGTCGTGCCATTTCTTTTTACACTGGCTTCCAGATCTCCTGGTACCACTGCGCAGTAATCTTCTGCAACTTGGTTCCAGCGTTTCTTCATTTCTTTAGGTGGCACTTTTATGCGACCTCTGTTGCTGGTATCTAGCTCCTGCCATCTCTGCTCAATTACGTTGACGAATATCTCTACTTCCTCATGCAAGAAATTCGTTGTTCTTGGTGGACGTTGATCCATTGCAAAGTTGAATTGGCACTCTTATTTCTCAAAACACACAGTCCTTAATTTGCATGCACCAATGCAGCACCGGTTCTGCAAGTTTAGCAGTGAAAAGCTGAACTCAGATTTCAGCAGGTGATTTATTCAACAGTGCTGCTAAAAGCACTCCCTCACACACAAAGATCACAAAAATTAAATTACAAGCCTTTGAAGGGGACCAAGAAACAAATCTTCACTTTTTCTCCAGTCCTTTTAAAAATGGCCGAGTGCCAATGTTTGTTTGATACTGTGCCGGCACCACGAAGGCTCGTTTAAATTGGACCCGCCCCCCACTACTTACAGAATCGGCGCGAGTGTTTGGCTCCGCCCCCCGCTGAGAAGTGCGCGCCGCGCCAAGCTGAGTTAGAGCTCCAAGGAGCCGGAGAATCTTGGGAGTTTTTTTTTTAGCGCACTTTTAGGCGCGAAGAACAGGCGTCCAGCTCGGAGGTGCGCCGTTTTCGGCGCGGGCCGAAACTTGCGACCAATGTAACTACAAGTTAATTCTTTCTTTACTGTGTTTAAAATTGAGTTGCAAATGCAATCCAAGGAATAAAAGTGGTGTGTTCAGTTTCACACTACATAATGGCCCAGATTTTGCTGGAGCGGGGCATCTCACGTGTGTTCCATTAATTCGACTTGTTTGCCATCAAGGTTGCTGGAATGCAACCTCAGGGAGGGCAATTTGGGACCTTGATGAACAACAGGACAAACACTGTAGCTCCTTAACTGGTGAGATTTAAGGATTGACAGGAAAAAACAGTAAGATCTGAGAAGGAGGGTGAATTAGAGTGGGAGAATTCAATGTTAAATCAGGTACAGAAAGAGAAATAGTGGGAGGGAAAGTTTAGATTGAGAGAGAGAAAAAAGAGGCAAAGGAAAAGTAAAAAAGAATCCACGGTCCTCGCCAACTTTAGTCTGAGGCCGATTGCCGCTAAAAAGAAAGGCCCTGTGAGGGGGTAGAAGAGAAAACACACAAAATTTAAAAAATAAAAAAAACACAAAACATTCACAAGACACTTACCTAGCGAACCGCTGGAAAAGAATTTTAAAAATAACTTACTTTTTTTGCAGGTCTTCATACTTACCGCTGTTTCTGGGGCTGCAACGTCGGTTTTTTTCCGTACAGTATAAGGGTGCGCCGAACAGCCAATTTAAAGCGATGTCGCTTTTTTTGGTGTTGCATGACAGCAGTCTGCTTTTCAGCAGTATTTCAAAACCGCCGGCGCACAACTTTGGCTAATTTAGGTGAACACCTTTTTCCGTCAAAAAAAGCGAAATATTGCCGAAAAAACAGGCGCAAGGCTGGCCAATTTCTAGCTCTCAATGTTTTATATTAAAAAATTATTTTTTTGAAAATTTAAAAAAATGTTTTAATAGTGTTAAACATGAACTTACCTTCATGGGCAGGGGTTTTAATATAAAAATAAGTAATAACATTTTTTTATATCTTTTAAAACTCTTATGCTCTGCTTTTACCAGGCTTAAGAGTTTGAAGGTCATTCGTTGGGCAAGAGTTGGCCAAAAAAACTTTTGACAGATTGCAAGTGCCTGGTCTAGGCGATTGCACTTCGCGGGGTCTTTTCGGGTGCATGCGCACATCAAACACATCCGGAGGGGCCACAATTTATGGCTCTGTTTCCTCTTGCAGCTAAAACTAGCAGCTTAATAACTGAAAGTTAATAGTTCATTGAAAAAGTAAATAAACTTAACTGTAGTCCAAAACTGTGAAATCATTGTAAAGCATTAATTTATTTTAATTTTAAAACTGAACAGGTATCAGACTGATATTCAAACAATAGGTAAACAATACCCCTGTGAACCATTTAAGTTCTTGGAACCAACTTTGAGGCTGGAATTTCCGGAAGCTGTGGCCATGCTGAAGGAAGTTGGTGTGGAAATGGGTGATGAAGAGGATTTGAGGTAAAGATAAGAATTAAACTAGTTTTCCCATTTAAGTTGATTCATGTTAAGAACTTACTTTATATTAATGGTACTGTCGATGGTATTTTAACTGAGAAATTAATAGCCTCAGAAACTAAAACAAGTACTTTGATGTTTTTTTGCACGTCAGTCATTGAATAATCGTCGGCGTAACTAGTCACTGTCTTCTCAACATGGCAATAAAATGCCAACTAAGTTAGTTAGTTCAAAGATAAACCAATTACATTTATCAAGAAATTATTGAAAGAATAAGATATTTGTGATAGTAACTAGTTAACAGGTCACATTTTCCAATGTAATTCCTAGAATAATACAATCCTAAAGGTAGGTGATATTGGAATTAGGCACGCGATGGTAAATATTGATTGTGCTCCATTAATGGTTAGAGTTATAATAGTAAATTAAGATTGTGAGAATATTATTACATTTACTTTACAGCACTCCAAATGAAAAGCTACTGGGTCGCCTGGTGAAGGAAAAGGTAATAGAAATATGATCATTTTATTCTTTGTAAGGAAATTAATGCATTATATTCAAATATTGTTAAGTATTCTGTTAAATCAGAGTACTTCAATAACATCTGAAGTGATCCAGCTATACTTATCACTATCATATCATCAGGTTGCCTCATTACATTCAGTTTGTTGTAGACAGTTGACCATGCATTAGTTAAATATTCATAAAAATTGATGGGAATTTTATAGTTTAAACTTTGTTTCCTCTTGCACCTAAAACTAGCAGCAACAATAACTAAACACATTTTTGTAGCATTAAGGTGAGGTTGTCCTTGATTTATTCAATCCATGTTGTCACTATTCGATAATGCTGTTAATTTCTAGATGTACTTGTTAAGAGTTTTTGTTTTATTCTAAAAAAAAATAGCCTCCCACTATTATTGAAGCAGGAATACGTTATAATATCTTCCTTCTGTGAAATACTAAGTTGTTAACTAACCAGTGATTGTCACTGTTAATTATTATCTGCCTGAAATTATGTTAAACCCAGTTTGCTTCTGAAAGCTTTAAGCTTTCATCTATGTTGTATATCCAGGAATTTTACCCAGACCATTCTCTGGAAGGTTTTTACTTGCTAAATAAATAGAATCAACTGTAAAAATCCAGATCATGGGAGCTTTCCAGGAATAAGAATACCGGGGCCATTTTCTTTCGTTTGTTTGAAAAAAGATGCAAATTAAGAAGTGTTGTGATTACAAAGTTTTTTTTTCCAGGAGCCATGAAAATATTGCTCAGTGTACATGTCCACATTTCTAGTTTATTTTGATGAATAGGCTTTAGCTATGTTTGAACTTGTAATGAATATTACTAGAATTGAGGCTTTTCCCGGCACTCTTATGTTCATGACAACAATAAGGCAGTTTCCATATGCAGGCGCATGCCTTCCATAAACAGGAATTTATACACAACTTGTGCGAATGAGTTAGCAGGATTAACGATCTTTTTTTGGAGTTGCATGTTGAAAAATGCATGGGATGTGCAGCATACATTCCTGATTGTTCCATGCTGACAAACTGTATATTTCAAATTGTATTTATTACTGTAATACAAATTTAGGCAGAAACAAAAAAAATGGTTAAGAGCAATGTGGAAAGATATAGCACCTTTGCCATCATTGAGACATCTCAAGCCACTTCACAGCCAATGAAGTGCTTTTGAAGTGCAGTCACTGTTGTAATGCAGGCAAACACTGCGGCCATTTTGTGCATAGCAAGATCCCACAAACAGCAACAAGATAACTTACCATCTAATTTGTTTTTGGTGACTTTGGTTGAGGGATAAACAAAGGGCAGAACGTGGTTTTTGAATAGTGCCATGGATCTTTTACACCCACCCATCTCATCAAAACCACCTCAGTATTGCACTGAAGTGTCAGGTTAAATTATGTCCTGGAGTGGGGCTTGAACCAATGACACTGATTCAAAGGCAAGGGTGCTGCCACTCAGCCAATTAAAACCATTTTCTGAAATCATATAACAATGTTTTGATATTCTGAAGAGACTCTTTAACTTGGACTCTTTAATCCATCTTTCGGATGAGCCGTTAAACCGAGGCCCCGTCTGCCCTCACAAGGTGGATGTAAAAGATCCCATGGCACTATTTTGAAGAGGAGCAGGAGAGATATCCCCAGTGTCCTGGCCAATATATAGCCCTCAATCAACATAACTGAAACAGATTATCTGGTCATTATCACATTGCTGTTTGTGAGAGCTTGCTGTGCGCAAATTGGCTGCTGCTTTTTCTACATTATAACAGTGACTACACTTCATTGGCTGTAAAGCGCTTTGGGGCATCCGGTGGTCGTGAAAGGCGCTATATAAATGCAAGTCTGTCTGGATATAACCTGGGCATATTTAGCACCATGGAGTTCTGTATTATTGCTGCTAGATGATTAAAACAAGTAAACTAAACTTGTAGCCAAATCCCTATTGTATTTATCCGAATCCGAGAAGCTTCTGGATATAGAACTATCAATCAAACTATATCAAAGACATAATGAAGAAGAAAATGTTTGTATTCTATGTTACAATGAGCAGACTCCTACCAAAATTTGCTAATGTTGACACAATATATACTCAGCTTAGCAGTTAGAGATAATTGCTGCATCTTTAAGCTTGGATTCTACACTACCTATAAATAAAACAATAATTGTCTTTCAAAAGATCCATAATTTGGTTTGCACTGTAAAGCCATTTAGAACATCCTGGGCTAGACTTTCCATCGGGTTCGCCCATTTAACAGCTAAGATTTAGTCCAACGCCCATATTTTAACAAACACCCAACCAAAACATTTAACAACAATTTTAGAATAATCCCCACCCTCCTTATCTGCGGCCACGCTTCTCCTTTCCTTTACCCCACCCCCCTCGTTTTAACCACACCTCTTCTCCTTCCCATACCCAACTCCAAGCTGCCTTGGAGCAGGGCACCTCAAGCACTGCTGCTGCAGATGAATGGATTGGGCTGGAGATGGAGAGGATGTTTCCAGGGAAAAGTCCTCTCGAGTCAGAAGCAAGAGCTTCCTCCTGACCCGCATATGTCATTGGCAATGGCACTAGGGCAACTTTGGGAGCAGTGCCATATTCTGGACCACTGGCTGCCCTCTGTAATCCATGGATTCGGCTATCCTTTCCATCACCGCTACCATCCGCGACATCTCATGCGAGACGATTGCAGTTCGAGTGGCGCGTCCATTGCCTGGAGGAGCTCTCAACCTATGTCGACCTTCGTCCTAGACAGGTTTACCATGTCCACACACACATCTGCCAGTGTTGGAGCAGACCAACCTCCGCGGGGTGGGCGCAGGCATGGAACCACTCTGGGTACCCTGCTGTTAGGTGCTTGGCCCCGCTACCTCTTCGGTTGAAGACGTGGCCACAGGACGAGAGGGCTGCAGGCTCCTCCTCCACCTTCTCACTATCCTCAGTGGATAGGAGGACCTGCAGAAGAACAGGTGAGGGAGGCTCTTGCCTCCTCGCCTCCGGAGACAACCAGGGGATCCTGTGCAGTCTGACAAAACTGGGATGCCTGGGGAACCTGGAAAGCCAGTGCCATCTGGTGACCTAGAAAACATAAATGAGGTTAGTAGAAGAGAAAGGGATGCTAGGGTCACATGAGAATGCTTATGCTATGCAAGCATATGCACGAGGAGCAACACTACTGCTATAAATATACTCTCAGACATCACATATAATTAACATCATGATAGTACACAATCTGCATTGCATTATAATGATATTTCATGATCCCATCATTAATTACATAATATTACATCAATCATATATTATACGGAAATGGCATTAAATTACTTTAAATCACCAATGGTTTATATATTACTCAAGTGGCGCAAGAACGGGTTCAGCACCACCACGGGTGGCCGACCGGTTGTGGACCCTCATCAAAGCCAACGCCCGCTCTTCCAGGTCGGTTAGGGGGTTTATATCTCCTGGCCCGCCACCAGTGCACTGCTATTCGGCACGATTCTTCGAAAGCTTCTTTTGCAAAGATGACGAGCATGGCATAAGATCATTGCCTGGGTACTATTACAGATATGACATCAGATTACTGACAGATATCTTATTATTACTATTACACAACACAACACACACAACAGACAATCCACAATTAGTCATTCCATGCTAATCATTGTCACTGTTAATGTTATATGCTATTATACTTCGCATGCAATTAAATGCATGGTTATATCCATCGTCTGAGAATAACTTGAATAAGATCGAGGCTAGGATTAAATGCATGACATCAAGATTACCAGCCTAACCACAATACATCAGATCTACATTTAAAGTAATCATTGCATCATTACAATTTATTAAATAAATAAATAAATTGAATACTTACTCTGCCGGAACCAACGAGATTGTTCCAACGCTTGTGGCATTGGTTTGGCTTTCACCTCGTGTCGTCGATGATATGATATCTGCGATCTTATATCCAGATTCGTTGATGCATCCTGGGGGATGGTTTCCCACGACCACCCCGGGTCAATTGGGCCCATCTATTCTCCGCTTCAGAGACCAAGGCAGCATTGGCCTCTTCACTGAAGCGCTTTGCACGCCTTCATCCACCCATTTCACCCACTTCACCCACTTCCTCCACTTCTTCACTCTGTTACCTCCTCCATAACTTCAATATTTTCCATTTTGCAAAAAACTCAACAAATATACCAATAACAATACCAAAACTACAATAATCTCTCCACTAGCTTTCTCCTCTCTCTCTATCTCTCTCACTTTCTCCTGCACATGTGCAGATGACCCCTAACCTCCTGAAACGTGGGAAAAGACCGTTGCTATGGGAACCGGCCTTGCACGACTGAATAAATCACCAACGCCCATTTCACATCGCTACGGCTAATGGCCAAATTAAAAAGTGGAAACTAGCGGGTTTTAAAATGGGCGATATTCCAGCGATCACAAAAAAATATAATCGCTAACGCCAGAAATATCGCCCATTTTTGGGCGATCTGGACAGCAATGCAAAGTCGAGCCCCCTATGTTTTACAGATGGGAGAGAATTTCTGATCTAACTTAACATGTCGTGACTTCAAACGTGTGTGTGTATAATATTTTATACGCACATGCACGCGTGTGTCACATCCCTACCAGAAAGCAGTTCACAGAAACTAATTTAAATTTACCAAACTTCGCCTTGCTAAAATTTCAATTGAAAAGTTATAATGGAGAAATATCTCCAAACCTGATGCAGGATGGAGTCAGGGGCTACCATAAGTATATGGCTTTTTTGTCGTAGGTATCCCTGCTGGTGCCACAATAAATAAAATATTGATCTTTGCCATAAAAGTTTAAAGTAACAATAATTCTGCAGTAGCGCACTATTGAAGATGGTTATCTGATCTTGTCCTTAAACAAGCATGTCCTACAAATCTATGCCATATACTTTGTACAGTGCTAAATCAGTAATGAATTGTGAGTAACGTTGTGCCCCGGGTACACTGCAGAAATGAGTAGGTGGTGATTATCATTTTTATTTTTGAATTGATGGAATCATTTTGCTGATGAAAATCGGCTGCCTTAACATGTTTTGGGGCACTGTTGGTACGTATTGCTTTATGCGGAGCTCCTTCATGGTAAACGAGCCAAAGGAGGACAGCGGAAACGTTATAAGGACACCCTCAAAGCCTCGCTGGTAATGTGTGACATCACCACTGACACCTGGGAGATCCTGGCTGCAGACCGCCCGAGATGGAGAAAGTACATCCGGGAGGGCGCTGAGCTCTTCGAGGCTCAACGCAAAGAGCATGAAGAGGCCAAGCGCAGGCAGTGGAAGGAGCGCGCGGCAAACCAGTCCAATCGACCCCTTCCCTCGACAAATGTCTGTCCCACCGGTAACAGGCTCGGTGGCTATCGTATGGGACTGTTCAGCCATCAAAGAACTCACTTTGGGAGTGGAAGCAAGTCCTCCTCAATTCCGAGGGACTGCCTATGATGATGATGATTGCTTTTAGTATGTCAGGATTCCAAAATATCAAAATTACTATTTTAGCTCTAGTTATATTTTATACTTTAATTAAAAGCAATTTATGCACACCCCAAAAAAACTGAGTTGTGATGCAGAAAAGAAAATCAATCAATTTTACTGTTTTTTGTCACAGTATGATACAGACTTCTATATACTTGACAAGTATCCTCTCGCTGTGAGGCCTTTCTATACAATGCCAGACCCACGTGACCCTGTAAGTAAAACTTGTATTTTGGTTTAACTTGCATCATATAACATCATTTAAGCAAAAATAATTACATTTATATATTTTAATGAAAATTTTAAAAATCCCAGAAATACTCCAACTCGTATGATATGTTTATGAGAGGAGAGGAGATTTTATCTGGTGCCCAGAGAATCCATGATCCTCAACTTCTAACTGACCGAGCACTCCATCTTGAGATAGGTATGTGTATATAATTTTTTTTAAATGTTATGCCCGCATGATTTCAGATTTTGGTATTCCTTGTCTGGATCTGTTTCAAAAATGTAATCAGGCACAAAGGCCTAGAAATTAGATCACGCCAGGTTAGGTCAGTGGCAGGACTATGGCATATTGATCCGCTGGCCTCATTTGTTTATTACTGACGAACTGCAGGCACCAGTTGGCCAGGTTCAGGAGGGGGAGCGGTGGAGCAGCAAGATCGATCGGCTCAGGCCCCAGTTGGGAACTGAAAACAAACGAGACTAGTTGGCCCAAAGAGATGGGAGGTTTTTTTCTTTGTGGACTTGTTGGTCAAAAATACATAACTTATCCAACACATTACTGTTGCCATTTTACTTGGTATTTTCAGCTGTGATGTGATCGATAGATTTTTTTTTAAATTCTGATTTATATATTGAAATCTTTTTTTACATTTTTATACAGATGTAGAAAAGATAAAATCATATATTGATTCCTTCCGTTTTGGTGCTCCTCCACATGCAGGTGGTGGTATAGGTAACGTATTGTTTCTGCTCCTGGCAAATTACACGTGCTTCCCAGTAGATTTAAATGTGTAATTCCATAAATCTTTTTTTTTTCTTTTTCTTAACCTTTAGGTTTGGAACGTGTCACCATGTTGTACCTGGGTTTGCACAATATACGTCAGACATCTATGTTCCCCCGTGACCCCAAGCGGCTAACTCCCTGAACAGGCCCAAAGGCTCTCAAAATCTGTTGATCTACATAATGTCTTTGCATAAATGATCAGTAATAAATACTAATAAGTGCCAAAATTACAGCTTTTCCACGGTACAATTAGGTTGCTATAGTCACATTTGATGAGAGTTTTGAAATAAAAAATGCTTCTTAAATTATTAGACTGAAATTCAAATTCTGTAAAGAAAACACAGCTCCACTTGACCATTTCTAATGTAATTATTTACAAGAAGACCACAGAAAGTTTATGCTCATTGTAATACATAGAGTAATGTGTACAGGCCTGTGGGAATTTACAAGGTGGTTTGCAAAATTGAAGTGGTAGATCAAAGTAAGAGAATTACAAGGTGGTGAAATAGTAACATACTATGGTAGCAAATTTTAAATTTTAATAAATTCTAGACTCAACAAATTGCAATAAATTGAATGATTAATAACTTAAAAATGTAAAGTGGTTTTCTATCATACTGCGTTATGTATTAAATCTAATTAACAGCTAATACATTTCCAGAATTTATGAATGGGTGTTGGTGTTTTTTCTCCTTACTGTTGTCACATCCTCCATGTTATGGTCCATGTCTCTGAGCCATACAGGAGGTATTACTGTAGACCATGAGCTTGGTGGTGGATTTGAGGGCCTGGTCTTCAAACACTCTTTTCCGAAGGCTGCGCTGGCGCACTGGAGGCGGTGTTGAATCTCGTCGTCAATGTCTGCTTTTGTTGATAAGAGGCTCCTGAGGTATGGGAAATGGTCTACTGTACATGGACTATGATGATATAGAATTGGTTTGCCCACTGCAGCTGAAGAATTTCTTGGCTGGGGGTGCGTTCAACATTTAGCCTGCTGCATTTTACTTGCCCTACTGAATGCAGTTAGTCCCCGTTACAAATTTTGGATCTGTACTAGATATTCTCTTTGCTTCACCAACACAGGTCATCCTGTAAACAAAACACTATGTTCCCTAGCATCTGGAGAATACCTTTATTGTCCAATATCTAATTCTATAATAGCATGACCCGGGGCTATAACAATAAGAGCCCTGGGGTCTTAACAGTATGACAAGACCAATTGTAAAACAGGCTATTTAACATGGAATGCTTGAACAAACAAATTAATGTTTTTACAGCAAAACTTTATTGCTCCTTGTTACATCAAAAATAATAAATTATGCAAATACCTGATAGGGACCTAGCTTTACTTTACAAGTCAGTATATGCTGAACTGACTGGCAAAACTTTAGAATAGGTGTTCTCTGAATCATTGTTTCAAATTCAAACTGCTGTAGACTGTTTTCTTCAGTTCTCGGTATCAAGGGTTGATTCAGATGCCACCATCAAAGTTGCCACCTAAAATAAGCACGCAATTCCTGATGACGACCGGCATGCGCACTTCCAGTTTTTGCAATCACTCTGAAATAGGAAACATCTGCTCTCTCTCTTTCTCCCCCGCCCCGCCGCCTCAGCTCCACATACAATTATACAACAGGACACCTCAACAAAGCCACCTGCTGGCCTAAAAAAACGTAACCAATCCAACAACACAGATGTAAGTATCTGCGGAGATATTAGAATGTGTTAATGTCCCTCCCATTGTCTCAAACTGATGGGTAACAGTTTTAATGACTATTGCACTTCCTTCAAGCAAAGCCATTAAAGTCGCTAGCCACCCTTTGGGCTCAAGTTTCGGCCTAAGTTGCTCCTCTTTTTTTGGAGCAACTAGTTTAGAATGGAGCATCTTAGAAATTGCAATTCTCAGCATTTAGTTTGCTCCAGTTCCAGTGAGTTAGAATAGTTTCATTTTAGAACGGATTTTTTTTTCAAAAGGGAGCCAGCCACTTACACCTGTTTTGAAAGTTTAGGCAGCAAAAACTTACTCCAAACTAACTTAGAATGGAATAAGTGTAGATTTTTGTACGCTCAGAAAAACCTTGCCTACACTTTAGAAATTAGGCGTAGGGAACGAGAGATGGGTGGGGTGGGGGGGGGGGGGAGGAGGGAAGTTTACAAACAAGAAACACATCACTTTTACAAATAAAGAGCCATCATCAATAATAAATGATCAATAAATCAACCAATAAATCAATCAAAAAAATTTTTAAAAATAAAATCAAACAAAAAACTTTTTTTTTTTAAATAATAAAAAAATCTATCAATAAATAAAAAATTAAGTTTCTACTCACCTACTGCAGCACCGGGAGCCCTCCAACAGCATGCTGGGATGGGGGTCCCCCAGGAGATTGCGGGCGCCGCCGACGCCAATTCAGGCGGGGCCCGCACCCAGGAGATGACTGGACGCCGCCGAGGACTTCGGGCGGGGCCCACCCCCCAGCGAGATGTCGGGCGGGCAGGCCCCGACGATGCCGACACCACTTGGGGCAGGGCCCGCACCCAGGAGATCAGCAATCAATCAGCAGAAATCAAGCGCAGACAGCGGAAAGAGCGTACGGCAAACCAGTCCCACCCACCCCTTCCCTCAATGACGATCTGCCCCACATGTGACAGAGACTGGTTCTCATTGGACTGTACAGCCACTTAAGAACTCATGTTAAGAGTGGAAGCAAGTCTTCCTCGATTCCGAGAGACTGCCTATGATGATTCTAAACCTGACTTCAGGTCAAAAACATAGTGTAACTTTAAACCGGGCCAACTAGGCAAAAATCTTGAAAGAATGCAGGGAATCCATACTCTCAGTGCATTTCTGTAATCTATTCCAGAAATCATAGATTTACTGTGAGGGGAAAAACTTATAATGTCTATCCTATTTAAATGCATGCCCCCTAGTTCTCCCATCCAAATCCATACGAATATGATCATACTAATTTTATTGATTTATTCCATTTAATATTGTGACCGAAGCAGTTACTTCACAAGAGGTAAAGCACACTTCCAAACATGCTGAGTCCAATGAACCTTGCAGACCTTGTCTCAGCTACCAACTAACTTCTTTTTAAAAAAAAAAAAACATTTTAAGAATATAATTTTCTCAGTTCCCTAAACTGCTCTCTGCAACTAAAACAGGATAATGCAAAATACAAGTTACTTGTGTGGGATACTTGGTCTAAAAAGTTATTCAGGTAAGTGCCACTGCAGAGTCTGTGACATCCACAACATTCTTTCACAGCTAACTCTTGTTCCTGGATGAAAGTTATGAAAAATCTAGTGTTCCTTGCAAAATCAGGAGTTGGTTGGGGGCACTCGGAAGTCGGGAAGGGAGGGCAGGGGAAGAGACACGGAGAATGCGGGGTGGCCAGGACCCAATATTTCCTGTAGAGCCAGGAGAAGCAGCAGCGTGGTGAGTGGGAGCAGCACCAAGAGAAGAGCAGCCAGTAATGGGGTGAAAGAACCGGAGAGATTTACTCAAAATGTGAAAGATTGTTTCCAGTGGTGAGTGAATGGGAAATAAGGAGATGGAGATTCTCAGTGGAAGAACCAAGGCAGAAGGAAGGTTCTTGAACTGAGGGCTATTAGACCACAGGATGCTGCACCACAAGTGGCTATTGAAGTAGAGACTAGATCATTTAAAAGGGAATCGGATAAACATTTGAGGAGGAGGATCTGAGGTGAATGGGGTTACATGACAGCGTGCCAATAATCAGTCCTTTATTGAGTCAAAGACCAGGGAATGGTTTAGAAATATTGGTGCTGCGTTTTGTTTAGGACAACGTGCCCCATGAGATGTGCCCCAAACACCGAGTCTGCTGCTCTTTTGCGATCTCTCAGTTTGGTTCAGGTTAGTCTGTGCCGGCTGGTTTTACATAGAAACAGAAAATAGGTGCAGGAGTAGGCCCTTCGAGCCTGCACCACCATTCAATAAGATCATGGCTGATCATTCACCTCAGTAACCCTTCTCCTCATCTCAATCCTAAATGGCTTACCCCTTATCCTTAGACTGTGACCCCTGGTTCTGGACTTCCTCAACATCAGGAACATTCTTCCTGCATCTAACTTGTCCAGTCCTGTCAGAATTGTATATGTTTCTATGAGATCCCCTCTCATTCTTCTAAACTCCAGTGACTACAGGCCCAGTCGATCCAGTCTCTCCTCATATGTCAGTCCCGCCATCCCGGGAATCAGTCCGGTGAACACTCCCTCAATAGCAAGAACGTCCTTCCTCAGATTAGGAGACCAAAACTGAACACAATATTCCAGGTGAGGCCTCACCAAGGCCCTGTACAACTGCAGTAAGACCTCCCTGCTCCTATACTCAAATCCTGTAGCTATGAAGGCCAACATGCCATTTGCCGCCTTCTGTACCTGCATGCCAACTTTCAATGACTGATGTACCGTGATACCCAGGTCTCGTTGCACTTCCCCTTTTTCTAATCTGCTGCCATTCAGATAATATTCTGCCTTAATGTTTTTGCCCACTAGGGGCCGGATTTTCGAGAGGTTTGCGACCAGGTTTTCGCCGTGATTTGACCCTCCACACGAAAACCTGGTTGCAAAGCCCAGCGGGATCCTTGGGTACCTGTTTAAGAACATAAGAAATAGGATAGGCCATATGGCCCTCGAGCCTGATCCGCCATTTAATACGATTATGGCTGATCCAATCATGGTCTCGGGTCCATTTCCCTGCCCGCTCCCCATAACCCCTTGATCCCTTATCGGTTAAGGAGCTGTCTATCTCTGACTTAAATTTATTCAATGTCCCGGCTTCTACAGCTCTGTGAGGCAGCAAATTCCACAGATTTACAACCCTCTGAGAAAAGAAATTCCTCCTCCTCTCAGTTTTAAATGGGCAGCCCCTATTCTAAGATTATGCCCTCTAGTTCTAGTCGTCTCGATCAGTGGAAACATCCTCTCTGCATCCACCTTGTCAAGCCCCCTCATAATCTTATACGTTTCGATAAGATCACCTCTCATTCTTCTGACTTCTAATAAGTAGAGGCTCAACCTGCTCAACCTTTCCTCATAAGTCAACATCCTCATCTCCGAAATCAACCGAGTGAACCTTATCTGGACTACCTCCAAAGCAAGTATATCCTTTTGTAAATATGGAAACCAAAACTACGCAGTATTCCAGGTATGGCCTCACCAATATCCTGTGTAACTGTAGCAAGACTTTACTGCTTTTATACTCCCATCTCCTTTGCAATAAAGGCCAAGATTCCATTGGCTTTCCTGATCACTTGCTGTACCTGCATACTAACCTTTTGTGTTTCATGCACAAGTACCCCCAGGTTCCGCTGTACTGCAGCACTTTGCAATCTTTCTCCATTTAAATAATAACTTGCTCTTTGATTTTTTTTTCTGCCAAAATGCATGACCTCACACTTTCCAACATTATAATCCATCTGCCAAATTTTTGCCCACTCACTTAGCCTGTCTATGTCCTTTTGCAGATTTTTTGTGTCCTCACATATTGCTTTTCTTCCCATCTTTGTATCATCAGCAAACTTGGCTATGTTACACTCAGTCCTTTCTTCTAAGTCGTTAATATAGATTGTAAAAAGTTGGGGTTCTAGCACTGATCCCTGCGGCACCCCACTAGTTACTGGTTGCCAACCAGAGAATGAACCATTTATCCCAACTCTGTTAGTTAGCCAATCCTCTATCCAAGCTAATATATTACCCCCAACCCCGTGAACTTTTATCTTGTGCAGTAACCTTTTATGTGGCACCTTGTCAAATGCCTTCTGGAAGTCCAAATACACCACATCCACTGGTTCCCCTTTATCCACCTTGTTTGTTGCATCCTCAAAGAATTCCAGCAAATTTGTTAAACATGACTTCCCCTTCATAAATCCTGCTGACTCTGTCTAACCGAATTATGCTTTTCCAAATGTCCTGCTGCTGCTTATTTAATAATGGACTCCAACATTTTTCCAACCACAGATGTGAGACTAACTGGTCTATAGTTTCCTGCTATTTGTCTGCCTCCTTTTTTAAATAGGGGTGTTACATTTGCAGTTTTCCAATCTGCTGGAACCTCCCCAGAATCTAGAGAATTTTGGTATATTACAACCAATGCATCCACTATCCCTGCCACTACTTCTCTTAAGACCTTAGGATGCAAGCCATTGGGTCCAGGGGATTTATCCACCTTTAGTCCCATTATCTTTGAGTACCACCTCCTTAGTGATTGTGTTGAGTTCCTCCCCCCATAGCCCCTTGACTATCCACTGTTGGGATATTGTTTGTGTCCTCTACCGTAAAGACTGATACAAAATATTTGCTCAGAGTTTCTGCCATCTCCATGTTCCGCAGTACTAATTCCCCGGTCTTGTCCTTTAAGGGACCAACATTTACTTTAGCCACTCTTTTCCTTTTTATATACCTATAGAAACTCTTGCTATCTGTTTTTATATTTCGTGCTAGTTTACTTTCATAGTCTATCTTCATTTTTTTAGTCATTCTTTGCTGGCTTTTAAAAGCTTCCCAATCTTCTGTCCTCCCACTGGTGTTGGCCACTTTGTATGCCCTTGTTTTTAATTGGATACCATCCTTTATTTCTTTAGTTAGCCACGCCACGAATGGCTATCTTTTCTTTTACACCTTTTTCTCCTCACTGGAATATATTTTTCTTGAGAGTTGTGAAATATCTCCTTAAATGTACGTCATTGTTCATCAACCATCCTACACTTTAATCTTTTTTCCCAGTTCACTCTAGTCAACTCTTTAGTCAACTCTGCCCTTATATCTTTATAATCTCCTTTATTTAAGCTTAGTACGCTGGTTTGAGATCCAACTTTCCCACCCTCCATCTGAATTTGAAATTCAACCATGCTATGATCACTCATTCCAAGGGGATCCTTTACTAGGAGATTAATCCCGTCTCATTACACAGGACCAGATCCAAGATAGCCTGCCCCCTGGTTGGTTCTGTTACATACTGCTCAAGGAACCCGTCCCTTATGCACTCTATGAACTCTTCCTCAAGGCTACCCTGACCAATTTGATTTGTCCAATCAATATGGAGGTTAAAATCACCTATGATTATTGCTGTTCCCTTTTTACAAGCCCCCACTAGTTGCTACTGTTGGGGGGCCTATAGACTACGCCCACCAGTGACTTTTTCCCCTTATTATTCCTTATCTCCAGCCAAACTGTTTCAACATCCTGATCATTTGAGCCATTATCGTTTCTCAATATTGCAGTGATTCCATCCTTTATCAATAGAGCTTCGCCACCTACATTTCCTTTCTGTCTGTCCTTCCAGATTGTCTCATACCCCTGAATATTTAATTCCCAGTCCTGTTCACCTTGCAACCACGTCTATGTGATGGCTATCAGATCATACCCATTTGCGGCGGCGCTTCCAAGTACCACCGGAAAAAGGGGTGCCGACGTGCAACGACTCCGATTGCGTTTGCGATTGAGTTTCGGCTCTCTCTCGACCCATACACCGTGCCCAGAATAGCAACAGGTCAAACCTGTTGGTGCAGCCCTATCAGCAGCGGTAAGTACAAAAGCCTATTAAAAAAAGGTAAGTTAAAGTTGTAATTTTTTTTTTTTTTTTGCAGCGATTAGTTACTTACGGGTCTTGTAAATGTGTTCTGGAATTTTTTTTTCTCCCCTGCCCAAGGCCTCTCTCGCAACATAAACAACTCCAAAAGAAAGTTACCAAAATTCGCACTTTGCACCGCGAATAATCGTGGAATATCTCCGTTACCGCATACCCCAAAGGCCGAAAGTTCAGCCTAAAAACGATAGCGCAGTGAAAACGGTAATTCTCACGTATCGCTACTGTTTTCACCGATAAATCCAGAAGGCTGAAAATCCAGCCCTAGGACCAGAAGTTTTCTCCAAGGGCACAATCGGGCCGAGGTGAAATGACGCCAAAGCTTCCGTGCAAAAGATGCAGCAGCAACAGCGAGAGCGGCCCTAGGACGAGCCTGAGTTAGGACACACAGAGGTATAAGGAGCGGAAGGGCGACCGAGGCCCAGACTCACTGGCAGCAGTGAGAGCGGCCCTGGGAGCAGCCTGAGCGAGGAGTATAAGGAGCGGGCAAGGCCCAGACTTGCCAGCAGTGGCGGCAGCGAGGGAAAAACATCTTGGACGACCACATATGCAGGAAGTGTCGCCAGCTACAGCAGCTCGAGATCCTGGTTTTGGAGCTTGATCAGCAGCTGGAGTCAATGCGGTGCATCTGCGAGGCTTGAGAACTTTGTGGATAGCACGTTTCTAGAGGTGGCCACCCCGAAACTCAAGAATGTGCAGGCAGAGAGGGAATGGGTCACCGCCAGACAGAAGAGGAGTACCAGGAAGTTAGTGTAGGAGTTCCCTGAGTGCATCTCGCTCTCCAACCAGTATTCTGTTCTGAGTACCGGTAGGGGCAATGGTTCCTCTGGTAAGTACAGCCAGAGCCAAGTCCATGGCACCATCAGCTGCACAGCGGAGGGGAGGAAGAACTACAGTGGTAGGGGATTCGATAGTCAGGGAAGCAGACAGATGTTTCTGCGGCCACCGGCATGACTCCAGGATGGTATGTTGCCTCCCTGGTGCCAGGGTCAAGGATGTCACCAAGCAGCTGCAGGGAATTCTGGGGGGGCGGGGGGGTATACAGCCAGAGGTCGTGGTCCATATCGGTACCAATGACATAGGTGGAAAAAGGGATGAGGTCCTGCAGGCAGATTTTAGGGAGCTAGGAGAGATTAAAAAGTAGCACCTCAAAGGTAGTAATCTCCGGATTACTCCAGGTGCCACATGCTATTGAGTACAGAAATAGGAGGATAGAGCAGATGAAAGCGGGGCTGGAGAGATGGTGCAGGCTTTAGATTCCTGAGGACCATTTCTGGGGGAGGTGCAACCTTTACAAGCAGGACGGGTTACCTCAACAGAGCCGGGTCCAATATCCTCGGTGGGGGGTGGTTAAACTAGCTTGACAGGGGGATGGGAACCTGAGAATAGATTCAGAAGGGAGAGAAGCAAAGCTGGAATTGGAAAGCAGAAAAATAGAAAGTGAATTTGGAAGACAGGAGGAGATCCAGAGGGTTCAGAGCAAGTATGTTCCCTTAAAGAAAAAGGATGGGACTAACAAATCTAGATGTCAAGGGGCATACAGGGTAGGATAAATAAAAAAAGGGAGGCTTATGATAGGTACCGAGGGCTTAATACAGCAGAAACACTAGGGAGTATACAAAGTGCAGGGGTGCAATTAAAAAGGAAATAGAGACAGCATGAAAGAATGTTGGCAAGTAAAATCAAGGAAAACCCAAAGATGTTTTATAAATACATTAAGAGCAAGAACATAACTAAAGAAAGAGTAGGGCCTATTGGAGACCATAAAGGTAATCTGTGTGTGGAGGTGGAAGACGTGGGTATGATTCTTAATGAATATTTGCATCTGTTTTCACATAAGAGAGGGGCGATGCAGACATTGAAATCAGGCTTGAGGTGTTGTGTCCATAATAAAGTAATGTAACTGAGTACTGTAGATGTGAGTAAGCGTGACCTTCGTTCCTTTATTCTAACTCCAATGTTGGTACAGCATGGGAGGCCTGCTTATATACAGTGCTCCCAAGGGATGCTGGGGTCCCTTGGGACTCCAACAGGTATGCCCTCTGGTGGCGGTATAATACTGGTTACATAAGGTTGCATACATAACATCACTCCCTCCCAAAGTCAATAGTACTCTTATTTACAGGGTGAGACGATTTGGGGCCTTTTGCTCCCTAGTCGGTCGTCTCAGTACAAATGCAGGTGTAGATGGGTTGGTTGGTTCTTCGCTGGGCTGTTGTGCAGCTGGCCTTGCTGGGCTGCTGGGGATGGTGAATTCGGCTTCATGGTCAACCGTGATGTCGGTTGTCACTTGTGTGTGTGTTGGAGGGTCAAAGTTGGTGGTGTCCTCTTCAGTTTGCTCGTGGCTGTCTGTGAATCGCAGTTTGGTTTGATCCAAATGCTTTCTGCAAATTAGTCCATTTGTGAATTTGACCTGAAATACCCTACTCCCTTCTTTGGCTATGACAGTGCCAGCGAGCCATTTGGGACTATGTCCATAGTTAAGTACAAATACAGGGTCATTGACTTCAATATCGCGTGACAAATTTGCGTGATCATGGTACGTGCTTTGTTGATGCCATCTATCCTCGACGTGATCATGCAGATCATGGTGGACAAGAGAGAGCCTTGTTTTGAGCACCCTTTTCATGAGCAGCTCGGCTGGGGGAACCCCAGTTAGTGAGTGTGGTCTGGTGTGGTAGCTGAGCAGGACTCGGGACAGGTGGGTCTGCAAGGAGCCTTCCGATACGCGTTTCAAGCTTAGCTTGATGGTTTGGGTTGCCCGTTCTGCCTGGTCGTTGGATGTGGGCTTGAATGGGGCAAATGTGACGTGCTTGATCCCATTGCGGGTCATGAATTCAGCGCTGGTGAAGCACGGCTCATTGTCGCTGACAAGGACATCAGGCAGGCTGTGCGTGGCAACCATGGCTCATAGGCTTTCGATGGTGGCAGTGGATATGCTCACAGACATTATTACACACACAATCCATTTTGAATAAGCATCCACAACAACCAAAAACATTTTGCCTAGAAACAGGCCAGCAAAGTCAATGTGGACCCTAGATCACGGTTTGGAGGGCCATGACCACAAACTTAGCGGTGTCTCCCTGGGTGCATTGCTCAGTTGAGAGCAAGTGTTGCATTGGCGCATGCAAGACTCCAAATCTGAGTCGATGCCGGGCCACCACACATGGGATCTAGCTATAGCTTTCGTCATTACTATGCGTGGGTGGGTACTGTATAGATCGCGTATGAACGTTTCCGTGCCTTTCTTAGGCAAAACCACGCGATTACCCCACAAAAGACTGTCCGGCTGCATGGATATTTTGTCTTTGCGCCGCTGGAACGCCTTGATCTCTTCATGCAGCTCTGCTGGGTCGCTGGACCAGCTCCCATGGAGGACACAGTTTATTTTTACAAGGGACAGTAAAGGATCCTGGCTGGTCCAGGTCCTGATCTGGTGGGCCATAATGGGTGACTTTTCGTTTTCAAATGCATCGATCACCAAGAGCAAGTCTGCAGGCCGTGCCATTTTCACCACGGTGGTGGGTAATGGTAGCTGACTGAGAGCATCAGCACAGTTCTCTGTGCCTGGTCTGTGGTGAATTACATAGTTACATGCAGACAGTGTGAGCACCCATTTTTGGATGCGAGCAGAGGCATTGGTATTAATCCCTTTGCTCTCTGAGAATAGCGATAGGAGCAGCTTATGGTCAGTTTCTAACTCAAACTTAAGACCAAACAGATACTGATGCATTTTTTTTTACCCCGTAAACACATGGCAGAGCTGCTTTTTCATGCTGTAGGCCATTTCGGCTTTCGACAAACTCAAAGACACAAAGGCGACCGCTTGCAATGTTCCCGATTCGTTTGCTTGTTGTAACACACACCCGACCCCGAACTAAGACTCATCGCAAGCTAGCACTAAACGTTTACATGCGTCCTACAGAACAAGCAGTTTGTTGGAACATAACAGATTTCTGGCTTTTTCAAAAGCAGCCTCTTGTGATTTCCCCCATATCCAGTCATCTACCTTGCGTAGCAACACATGTAGGGGTTCTAGGAAGGTGCTTAACCCGGGTAGGAAATTACCAAAATAATTGAGGAGTCCCAGGAACGACCGCAGCTCCATCATGTTCTGTGTTCTCGGCGCGTTCTTGATGGCCTCCGTCTTGGCATCGGTGGATCTGATGCCGTCTGCCACGATTCTTCTCCCTAAGAACTCAACCTCTGGCGCCAGGTGAACACATTTCGAGCGTTTCAACCTGAGTCCCACACGCTCTAGCCGACTTAGAACCTCTTCCAGGTTCTTCAAGTGTTCGGTGGTGTTCTGACCTGTGATAAATATGTCGTCCTGAAAAACTACGGTGCGCGGGACCGACTTTAGCAGGCTCTGCATGTTCCTTTGAAAAATAGCCGCGGCCGATCGAATCCCAAACAGACGTCTATTGTAGATGAACAGACCTTTGTGCGTGTTGATGCAGGTGAGGCCTTTCGAAGATTCCGCCAACTCCTGCGTCATGTAGGCCAAGGTCAGGTCCAACTTGGTGAACATCTTCCCTCCTGCCAGCATCGTAAATAAGTCGTCTGCCTTGGGTAGTGGGTACTGATCCTGCAGCAAAGAACGGTTAATCGTTACTTTAAAGTCCCCACAAATTCTGACCGTGCCATCGCCCTGGAGGACCGGAACAATCGGACTGGTCCACTCGTTGAACTCCACCCGCGTGATGATGCCTTCTCATTGCAGCTCGATCTCCGCTTTCTTTCGCATCATATATGGCACTGCCCATGCCTTGTGGTGGATGGGTCATATACCAGGAACCAAGTGGATCTGCACCTTCGCCCCTGAGAAGCTTCTGATACCTGGCTCAAATAACGACAGAAACTTGCTCAGAACCTGGGCACATGAGACGTCGTCAATGGACGAGAGTGCTCAGATGTCATCCCAGTTCCAGTGGATTTTTCCCAGCCACCGTCTGCCGAACGGTGTCGGGTCATCTCCTGGTACAATCCATAGTGGGAGTTTGTGCACTACTCCACCATAGGAGACTTTTACTGCTGCGCTGCCAATTACAGGGATCAGCTCTTTGGTGTAAGTTCTCCGCTTGGTATGAATGGGGCTCAGCTTGGGCCTGTGTGCCTTGTTGCACCACAGCCTGTCAAAAGCCTTTTTGCTCTTGATGGACTGACTCGCACCCGTATCCAGTTCCATGGATACTGGAATTCCGTCCAGTTCGACTTTTAACATGATCGGTTGACATTTTGTGGTGAAGGTGTGTACCCCGTACACTTCTGCCTCCTTGGTTCGAGTCTGTGGTTCAGTTTGATCTGCTATGGATCGATCTTCCTCTGCAACGTGGTGGTTTGTAGGATTTGCAGCTCGTCTGCACATTCGCTGGAGGTGTCCCAATATTCCACAGCGTTTGCACGCATAGTGTTTGAAGCAGCATTGATGGGTTCGATGATCACCTCCGCAGCGCCAACAAGGTGTTAACTACCTCGCATTAACGTTTGATGGCGAAATCTGGGTCATCTGAGGTCGTGCAGCTGCAGGGGTGTACGTTCTGCCATATGCATTCCTGCCTGAAAACGACGTTACTTTGTGTACAGTACTTGCCGAAACCTCTATGCTGCGAAATTTGTTTGGTGTTATTGCTGGTGGACATAAATGCCTGGGTTATCGTTATGGCTTTGCTCAGGTTCGGTGTTTCATCATTTAATAGTTTGCAAAGGATAACCTCATGGCCAATGCCAAGCACAAAAAAGTCTCTTAGTATTTGCTCCAGGAATCCATCGAATTCGCAATGTCCTGCAAGGCGCCTTAGTTCGGCGACGTAGCTCGCCACTTCCTGGCCTTCAGACCGTTGACATGTGTAAAATCGATACCTTGCCATCAGAATGCTCTCCTTCGGATTTAGGTGCTCCCAGACCACCGTACACAGTTCTTCATAAGATTTGGTTGTTGGTTTCACCGGAGCAAGATTCTTCATGAGGCCATAGGTTGTTGCCCTGCAGACGGTGAGGAGAATCGCCCTTCGTTTGGCAATGTTCACGCTCCCTTCCAGCTCGTTGGCCACGAAGTATTGGTCGAGTTGCTCCACGAAGGCCTCCCAATCGTCCCCTTCTGAGAATTTCTCCAGGATGCCAACAGTTCTCTGCATTTTCACGTGATGGTTCGTTAGTTATTATTCGTCGCCAGTTATTGTGTCTCGAATAAAGCAATGTAAATGAGTACTGAGTAAGTGTGACCTTAGTCTCTTTATTCTAAATGTACAGCATGGGAGGCCTGCTTATATACAGTGCTCCCAAGGGATGCTGGGATCCCTTGGGACTCCAACAGATACACCCTCTGGTGGGTAGAATGCTGGTTACATAGTGTTGCATACATAACAGGAGGAATGTGAAATATTAGATGAAATAAACATAGTGAGAGAGGAAGCATTAAGGGGTTTAGCAGAGTTGAAAGTGGATAAATCTCTAGCTCCGGATGAAATGTATCACAGGCTGTTAAGAGAAGCAAAAGAGGAAATAGTACAGGCTCTGACGATCATTTTCCAATCCTCTCTGGCTACAGGTGTGGTGCCGGAGGATTGGAGGACTGCTAATGTTGTACCGTTGTTTAAAAATTAATTCCAGGCCAGTCAGCCTAACCTGGGTGGCGGAAAAATTACTGGGAAAAATTCTAAAGAACAGTATAATTCTGAAGGACAAGTGGCTCAACTGTGGCTAACAAGGGAAATTAAGGATAGTGTTAAATCCAAGGAAGAGGCATATAAATTGGCCAGATAAAGCAGCAAACCTGAGGACTGGGAGAAATTTTGAATTCAGCAGAGGAGGACAAAGGGTTTAATTAGGAGGGGGGAAATAGAGTATGAGAGGAAGCTTGCCGGGAACATAACAACTGACTGCAAAAGCTTCTGTAGATATGTGAAGAGAAAAAGATTCGAGAAGACAAAGTAAGTCCCTTGCAGTCAGATTCAGCTAAATTTATAATGGGGAACAAAGAAATGGCAGACCAGTTGAACAAATACTTTGGTTCTATCTTCACGAAGGAAAACACAAATAACCTTCCGGAAGTACTAGGGAACTGAGGGTGTAGTGAGAAGGAGGAACTGAAGAATATCCTTTCCTTAGGCAGGAAATTGTGTTAGGAAAATTGATCGGATTGAAGGCCGATAAATCCCCGGGGCCTGATCGTCTGCATCCCAGAGTACTTAAGGAAGTGGCCCCAGAAATAGTGGATGCATTGGTGATCATTTTCCAACAGTCTATTGATTCTGGATCAGTTCCTATGCACTGGAGGGTAGCTACTGTAACACCACTTTTTAAAAAAGGAGGGAAAGAGAAAACGGGTAATTATAGACTGGTGAGCCTGACATCAGTAGTGGGGAAAATGTCGGAATCCATTATTAAAGATAAAATAACAGCGCATTTGGAAAGCAGTGACAGGATCGGTCCAAGTCAACATGGATTTATGAAAGGGAAATCATGCTTGACAAAACTTCTGGAATTTTTTGAGGATGCAACTAGTAGAGTGGACAAGGGAGAACCAGTGGATGTGGTGTATTTGGACTTTCAAAAGGCTTTTGACAAGGTCCCACACAAGAGATTGGTGTGCAAAATTAAAGCACATGGTATTGTTGGTAATGTACTGACGTGGATAGAGAACTGGTTGGCAGACCGGAAGCAGAGAGTCGGGATAAATGGGTCATTTTCAGAATGGCAGGCAGTGACTAGTGGGGTGCCGCAGGGCTCAGTGCTGGGACCCCAGCTATTTACAATATACATTAGTGATTTGGATAAAGGAATTGAGTGTAATATCTCCAAGTTTGTAGATGACACTAAACTGGTTGGCGATGTGAGCTGTGAGGAGGATGCTAAGAGGTTGCAGGGTGACTTGGACAGTTTAGGTGAATGGGCAAATGCATGGCAGATGCAGTATAACGTGGATAAATGTGAGGTTATCCATTTTGAGGGCAAAAACACAAAGGCAGAATATTATCTGAATGGTGGCAGATTAGAAAAAGGGGAGGTGCAACGAGACCTGGGTGTCATGGTACATCAGTCATTGAAAGTTGGCATGCAGGTACAGCAGGCGGTGAAGAAGGCAAATGGTATGTTGGCCTTCATAGCTAGGGGTTTTGAGTACAGGAGGAGGGAGGTCTTACTGCAGTTGTACAGGGCCTTGGTGAGGCCTCACCTGGAATATTGTGTTCAGTTTTGGTCTACTAATCTGAGGAAGGACGTTCTTGCTATTGAGGGAGTGCAGCGAAGGTTCACCAGACTGACTCCCGGGATGGCGGGGCTGACATATGAGGAGAGACTGGATCGACTGGATCTTTATTCACTGGAGTTTAGAAGGATGAGAGGGGATCTCATGGAAACATATAAAATTCTGACGGGACTGGACAGGTTAGATGCAGGAAGAATGTTCCCGATGTTGGGGAAGTCCAGCATTCCATTCGCCTTCCTGATTACCTGCTGCACCTGCAAACTAACTTTTTTGGGATTCATGCACAAGGAAGTTCCGCGCGGAGGGGTTTCCTGTACGGGCTGCTCCTGCACACTCTCAACTTTGCCATCCTCGCCTGCCGTCCGGACACGCCGTGGCGTACCATCCTGCCGTCCGGAGGAGGCGGGGGTTCCCGATGGAGGGCACTCTACGCAGGGGTCCTCCCACTATTCATCGGGGACTTGGCCTGGAGGGTGGTGCACGGAGCAGTGCCGTGCAATAAATTTTTAAGCCGGTTCACGGACTCCCAGGCCGCCTGCAATTTCTGCAGTCTGGAGGAGTCTGTGTTCCATGTTTTTATTGAGTGCACAAGGTTGCAGCCCCTGTTCCATTATTTGAAGGGGCTGCTCCTGAAATTCTGGCTGCACTTCAGTCCCACTCTCCTGATCTTTGGGCACCCTGTGCGAGGGGAGCGGGTAGGTCCGAAGGCCTCCTCATAGGACTGCTCCTGGGCATGGCCAAGGGAGCCATCAGCCGGTCCAGGCAGCGGGCGGTCGAGGGGGTCGTTCAACCTGACTGCCTGCCTCTCTTCCGCTCTTACATCCGGTCCAGGGTGTCCTTGGAGATGGAGCACGCGGTGTCCACCAGTACGCTCGCGGCCTTCCGCGAGAGGTGGGCACCGGAGGGACTGGAGTGCATCATCACGCCCGGCAACCAAATTTTAATTTGATTTTACGTTTTAAAGTTTAATTTGTTTTAATTGCCGGTGCTTTTAGTGTCCCCCTCCCCTTTTATAGGGGGCACTGGAAAAAGGAAAATTTGATTTTAGTGCCCAAAAAAAAACCCGGAAAAAAAAAGAGGGCCTTGTAAATGTCTGGTGTGTCATCCAGGGCGGGTGGCACCGATTAATGTTTTTGTTTTACAGGTAAACTCCAAAAAGAGTTTCATGCACAAGGACCCCCAGGTCCCTCTACACCGCAGCATGTTGTAATTTCTCCCCATTCAAATAATATTCCCTTTTACTGTTTTTTTTTCCAAGGTGGATGACCTCACATTTTCCGACATTGTATTCCATCTGCCAAACCTCAGCCCATTCGCTTAACCTATCTAAATCTCTTTGCAGCCTCTCTGTGTCCTCTACACAACCCACTTTCCCACTAATCTTTGTGTCATCTGCAAATTTTGTTACACTACACTCTGTCCCCTCTTCCAGGTCATCTATGTATATTGTAAACAGTTGTGGTCCCAGCACCGATCCCTGTGGCACACCGCGAACCACCGATTTCCAACCCGAAAAGGACCCATTAATCCCGACTCTCTGCTTTCTGTTAGCCAGCCAATTCTCGATCCATGCGAATACATTTCCTCTGACTCCGCATACCTTTATCTTCTGCAGTAACCTTTTGTGTGGCACCTTATCGAATGCCTTTTGGAAATCTAAATACACCACATCCATCAGTACACCTCTATCCACCATGCTTGTTATATCCTCAAAGAATTCCAGTAAATTAGTTAAACATGATTTCCCCTTCATGAATCCATGCTGCGTCTGCTTGATTGCACTATTCCTATTTAGATGTCCCGCTATTTCTTCCTTAATGATAGCTTCAAGCATTTTCCCCACTACAGATGTTAAACTAATCGGCCTATAGTTACCTGCCTTTTGTCTGCCCCCTTTTTTTAAACAGAGGCGTTACATTTGCTGCTTTCCCACCCGCTGGTATCTCCCCAGAGTCCAGAGAATTTTTGTAGATTATAACCAATGCATCTGCTATAACTTCCGCCATCTCTTTTAATACCCTGGGATGCATTTCATCGGGACCAGGGGACTTGTCTACCTTGAGTCCCATTAGCCTGTCCAGCACTACCCCCCGAGTGACAGTGATTGTCTCAAGGTCCTCCCTTCCCACATTCCCGTGACCAGCAATTTTTGGCATGGTTTTTGTGTCTTCCACTGTGAAGACCGAAGCAAAATAATTGTTTAAGGTCTCAGCCATTTCCACATTTCCTATTATTAAATCCCCCTTCTCATCTTCTAAGGGACCAACATTTACTTTAGTCACTCTTTTCTATTTTATATATCGGTAAAAGCTTTTACTATCTGTTTTTATATTTTACGCAAGTTTACTTTCGTAATCTATCTTTCCTTTCTTTATTGCTTTCTTAGTCATTCTTTGCTGTCGTTTAAAATTTTCCCAATCTTCAGGTTTCCCACTAACCTTGGCCACCTTATACGCATTGGTTTTTAATTTGATACTCTCCTTTATTTCCTTGGTTATCCCTTCTCTTCCCGCCCTTCTTTTTCACTGGAATATATTTTTGTTGAGCACCATGAAAGAGCTCCTTAAAAGTCCTCCACTGTTCCTCAATTGTGCCACCGTTTAGTCTGTGTTTCCAGTCTACTTTAGCCAACTCTGCCCTCATCCCACTGTAGTCCCCTTTGTTTAAGCATAGTACGCTCGTTTGAGACACTACTTCCTCACCCTCAATCTGTATTACAAATTCAACCATACTGTGATCACTCATTCCGAGAGGATCTTTTACTAGGAGATCGTTTATTATTCCTGTCTCATTACACAGGACCAGATCGAAGATAGCTTGCTCCCTTGTAGGTTCTGTAACATACTGTTCTAAGAAACAATCCCATATGCATTCTATGGATTCCTCCTCAAGGCTACCCCGTGCGATTTGATCAATCGATATGTAGGTTAAAATCCCCCATGATTACTGCCGTTCCTTTTTCACATGCCTCCATTATTCCCTTGATTATTGTCCGCCCCACCGTGAAGTTATTATTTGGGGGCCTATAAACTACGCCCACCAGTGACTTTTTCCGCTTACTATCTCTAATCTCCACCCATAATGATTCAACATTTTGTTCATTAGAGCCAATATCGTCTCTCAAAACTGCCCTGATATCATCCTTTATTAACAGAGCTACCCCACCTCCTTTCCCTTCTTGTCTATCTTTCCGAATTGTCAGCTACCCCTGTATGTTTAATTCCCAGTCTTGGCCACCCTGAAACCACGTTTCTGTAATGGCCACCAAATCATACCCATTTGTAATGATTTGTGTGGTCAACTCATTTAATTTATTTTGAATGCTGCGTGCGTTTAGGTAGAGTGTTTTAATACTAGTTTTTAAACCATGATTTTTAGTTTTGACCCCTCCTGCAGCCCCTTTATATTCATACATATTGTCCCTTCCTATCACCTTGCGGGAGTCGAGAGAGGCAGCGGCTTATAAAAGGCTCAGCAGTCCGGGGAGCGTCGAGAGAGGCGGGAGTCGAGAGAGGCAGCGGCTTATAAAAGGCTCAGCAGTCCGGGGAGCGTCGAGAGAGGCGGGAGTCGAGAGAGGCAGCGGCCTATAAAAGGCTCAGCAGTCCGGGGAGCGTCGAGAGAGGCGGGAGTCGAGAGAGGCAGCGGCTTATAAAAGGCTCAGCAGTCCGGGGAGCGTCGAGAGAGGCGGGAGTCGAGAGAGGCAGCGGCTTATAAAAGGCTCAGCAGTCCGGGGAGCGTCGAGAGAGGCGGGAGTCGAGAGAGGCAGCGGCTTATAAAAGGCTCAGCAGTCCGGGGAGCGTCGAGAGAGGCGGGAGTCGAGAGAGGCGGGAGTCGAGAGAGGCGTACCGGTGCAGCTCCAGCTGGGAGAGAAGGCAAAAAAGAAGTAGAAAGAAATCAAAAGGTGACGTCACAGCCAACGTGGTAAGTGATTGGCTGCTGATTGGTGAGTAGTTTTTCTTTTTCTTTATTAGTCAGTAACTTTTAACATTGTTGTCGGCAATTTAAGTGTATCTAAGGGTTAAGTCATGGCAGGACAGTTCGGTCACGTGATATGCTCCTCCTGTACCATGTGGGAACACGGGGACAACACCAGTGTCCCTGACGACTACATGTGCGGGAAGTGTGTCCACCTCCGGCTACTGACGGTCCGCGTTGCGGAGTTGGAGCTGAAGGTGGATTCACTCTGGAGCATCCACGATGCTGAGAATGACGTGAGTATCACGTGTAGCGAGTTGGTCTTACTGCAGGAGAAGGGTCCACAGCCAGCGAGGGAATGGAAGACCAGCAGGAAGAGTAGTGCAAGGAAGGTAGTGCAGGGGTCCCCTGTGGTCATCCCACTGCAAAACAGATACACTGCTTTGAGTGCTGTTGAGGGGGATGACTCATCAGGAGTGGGCAGCAGCAGCCAAGTTCATGGCACCGTGGCTGGCTCTGTTGCACAGGAGGGCAGGAAAAAGAGTGGGCGAGCGATAGTGATAGGGGATTCAATTGTAAGGGGAATAGATAGGCGTTTCTGCGGCCGCAACCGAGACTCCAGGATGGTATGTTGCCTCCCTGGTGCAAGGGTCAAGGATGTCTCGGAGCGGGTGGAGGACATTCTAAAAAGGGAGGGAGAACAGCCAGTTGTCGTGGTGCACGTTGGTACCAATGACATAGGTAAAAAAAGGGATGAGTTCCTACGAAATGAATTTAAGGAGCTAGGAGCTAAATTAAAAAGTAGGACCTCAAAAGTAGTAATCTCGGGATTGCTACCAGTGCCACGTGCTAGTCAGAGTAGGAATCGCAGGATAGCTCAGATGAATACGTGGCTTGAGCAATGGTGCAGCAGGGAGGGATTCAAATTCCTGGGGCATTGGAACCGGTTCTGGGGGAGGTGGGACCAGTACAATCCGGACGGTCTGCACCTGGGCAGAATCGGAACCAATGTCCTCGGGGGAGTGTTTGCTAGTGCTGTTGGGGAGGAGTTAAACTAATATGGCAGGGGGATGGGAACCAATGCAGGGAGATAGAGGGAAACAAAAAGGAGGCAAAAACAAAAGACAGAAAGGAGATGAGGAAAAGTGGAGGACAGAGAAACCCAAGGCAAAGAACAAAAAGGGCCATTGTACAGCAAAATTCTAAAAGGACAGAGGGTGTTAAAAAAACAAGCCTAAAGGCTTTGTGTCTTAATGCAAGGAGTATCCGCAATAAGGTGGATGAATTAACTGTGCAAATAGATGTTAACAAATATGATGTGATTGGGATTACGGAGACGTGGCTCCAGGATGAGCAGGGCTGGGAACTCAACATCCAGGGGTATTCAACATTCAGGAAGGATAGAATAAAAGGAAAAGGAGGTGGGGTAGCATTGCTGGTTAAGGAGGAGATTAAGGCAATAGTTAGGAAGGACATTAGCTTGGATGATGTGGAATCTATATGGGTAGAGCTGCAGAACACCAAAGGGCAAAAAACGTTAGTGGGAGATGTGTACAGACCTCCAAGCAGTAGTAGTGATGTTGGGGAGGGCATCAAACAGGAAATTAGGGGTGCGTGCAATAAAGGTGCAGCAGTTATAATGGGTGACTTTAATATGCACATAGATTGGGCTAACCAAACTGGAAGCAATACGGTGGAGGAGGATTTTCTGGAGTGCATAAGGGATGGTTTTTTAGACCAATATGTCGAGGAACCAACTAGGGGGGAGGCCATCTTAGACTGGGTGTTATGTAATGAGAAAGGATTAATTAGCAATCTTGTTGTGCGAGGCCCCTTGGGGAAGAGTGACCATAATATGGTGGAATTCTGCATTAGGATGGAGAATGAAACAGTTAATTCAGAGACCATGGTCCAGAACTTAAAGAAGGCTAACTTTGAAGGTATGAGGCGTGAATTGGCTGAGATGGATTGGCGAATGATACTTAAGGGGTTGACTGTGGATGGGCAATGGCAGACATTTAGAGACCGCATGGATGAACTACAACAATTGTACATTCCTGTCTGGCATAGAAATAAAAAAGGGAAGGTGGCTCAACCGTGGCTATCAAGGGAAATCAGGGATAGTATTAAAGCCAAGGAAGTGGCATACAAATTGGCCAGAAATAGCAGCGAACCTGGGGACTGGGAGAAATTTAGAACTCAGCAGAGGAGGACAAAGGGTTTGATTAGGGCAGGGAAAATGGAGTATGAGAAGAAGCTTGCAGGGAACATTAAGACGGATTGCAAAAGTTTCTATAGATATGTAAAGAGAAAAAGGTTAGTAAAGACAAATGTAGGTCCCCTGCAGTCAGAATCAGGGGAAGTCATAACGGGGAACAAAGAAATGGCGGACCAATTGAACAAGTACTTTGGTTCGGTATTCACGAAGGAGGACACGAACAACCTTCCGGTTATAAAAGGGGTCGGGGGGTCTAGTAAGGAGGAGGAACTGAGGGAAATCCTTATTAGCCGGGA
Source organism: Pristiophorus japonicus (assembly GCF_044704955.1). Lineage (NCBI taxonomy): Eukaryota > Metazoa > Chordata > Chondrichthyes > Pristiophoridae > Pristiophorus > Pristiophorus japonicus. The sequence goes on from NC_091979.1 coordinate 67,361,125, forward strand.
AATTGTGTTGGGGAAATTGATGGGATTGAAGGCCGATAAATCCCCAGGGCCTGATGGACTGCATCCCAGAGTACTTAAGGAGGTGGCCTTGGAAATAGTGGATGCGTTGACAGTCATTTTCCAACATTCCATTGACTCTGGATCAGTTCCTATGGAGTGGAGGGTAGCCAATGTAACCCCACTTTTTAAAAAAGGAGGGAGAGAGAAAACAGGGAATTATAGACCGGTCAGCCTGACATCGGTAGTGGGTAAAATGATGGAATCAATTATTAAGGATGTCATAGCAGTGCATTTGGAAAGAGGTGACATGATAGGTCCAAGTCAGCATGGATTTGTGAAAGGGAAATCATGCTTGACAAATCTTCTGGAATTTTTTGAGGATGTTTCCAGTAGAGTGGATAAGGGAGAACCAGTTGATGTGGTATATTTGGACTTTCAGAAGGCGTTCGACAAGGTCCCACACAAGAGATTGATGTGCAAAGTTAGAGCACATGGGATTGGGGGTAGTGTACTGACATGGATTGAGAACTGGTTGTCAGACAGGAAGCAAAGAGTAGGAGTAAATGGGTACTTTTCAGAATGGCAGGCAGTGACTAGTGGGGTACCGCAAGGTTCTGTGCTGGGGCCCCAGCTGTTTACACTGTACATTAATGATTTAGATGAGGGGATTAAATGTAGTATCTCCAAATTTGCGGATGACACTAAGTTGGGTGGCAGTGTGAGCTGCGAGGAGGATGCTGTGAGGCTGCAGAGCGACTTGGATAGGTTAGGTGAGTGGGCAAATGCATGGCAGATGAAGTATAATGTGGATAAATGTGAGGTTATCCACTTTGGTGGTAAAAACAGAGAGACAGACTATTATCTGAATGGTGACAGATTAGGAAAAGGGGAGGTGCAAAGAGACCTGGGTGTCATGGTACATCAGTCATTGAAGGTTGGCATGCAGGTGCAGCAGGCGGTTAAGAAAGCAAATGGCATGTTGGCCTTCATAGCAAGGGGATTTGAGTACAGGGGCAGGGAGGTGTTGCTACAGTTGTACAGGGCATTGGTGAGGCCACACCTGGAGTATTGTGTACAGTTTTGGTCTCCTAACCTGAGGAAGGACATTCTTGCTATTGAGGGAGTGCAGCGAAGGTTCACCAGACTGATTCCCGGGATGGCGGGACTGACCTATCAAGAAAGACTGGATCAACTGGGCTTGTATTCACTGGAGTTCAGAAGAATGAGAGGGGACCTCATAGAAACATATAAAATTCTGACGGGGTTAGACAGGTTAGATGCAGGAAGAATGTTCCCAATGTTGGGGAAGTCCAGAACCAGGGGTCACAGTCTAAGGATAAGGGGTAAGCCATTTAGGACCGAGATGCGGAGGAACTTCTTCACCCAGAGAGTGGTGAACCTGTGGAATTCTCTACCACAGAAAGTTGTTGAGGCCAATTCACTAAATATATTCAAAAAGGAGTTAGATGAGGTCCTTACTGCTAGGGGGATCAAGGGGTATGGCGAGAAAGCAGGAATGGGGTACTGAAGTTGAATGTTCAGCCATGAACTCATTGAATGGCGGTGCAGGCTAGAAGGGCCGAATGGCCTACTCCTGCACCTATTTTCTATGTTTCTATGTTTACACTTACCCCAGTGCTACTCTGCTCTGTTGCCTCCTGCCTTTTGCATTCTTTCTTGGGGTCCTGTTCATCTGAGCTCCCTCCCACTCTAACTCGCTCAGAGCCCAAATACTCCTCGCATTGAGGCACCGAGCTTTCATGCTTGCCTTTTTATTACACTTTGACCCTTTAGAATTTTGCTGTACAATGGCCCTTTTTGTTTTTTGCCTTGGGTTTCTCTGCCCTCCAGTTTTACTCATCTCCTTTCTGTCTTTTGCTTCTGTCTCCATTTTGTCTCCCTCTATCTCCCTGCATTGGTTCCCATCCCCCTGCCATATTAGTTTAACTCCTCCCCAACAGCACCAGCAAACATCCCCAACAGCACCAGCAAACACTCCCCCTAGGACATTGGTTCCGGTCCTGCGCAGGTGCAGACTGTCCGGTTTGTTCTGGTCCCACCTCCCCCAGAACCGGTTCCAATGCCCCAGGAATTTGAATCCCTCCCTGCTGCACCACTGCTCAAGCCACATATTCATCTGAGCTATCCTGCGATTCCTACTCTGACTAGCATGTGGCACTGGTAGTAATCCCGAGATTACTACTTTTGAGGTCCTACGTTTTAATTTAGCTCCTAGCTCCTTAAATTCGTCTCGTAGGACCTCATCCCTTTTTTTAACCTATATCGTTAGTACCAATGTGCACCATGACAACTGGCTGTTCACCCTCCCTTTTCAGAATGTCCTGCACCCGCTCCGAGACATCCTTGACCCTTGCACCAGGGAGGCAACATACCATCCTGGAGTCTCGGTTGCGGCCGCAGAAACGCCTACCTATTTCCCTTACAATTGAATCCCCTATCACTATCGCTTTCCCACTCTTTTTCCTGCCCACCTGTGCAACAGAGCCAGCCACGGTGCCATGAACTTGGCTGCTGCTGCCCTCCCCTGATGAGTCATCCCCCTCAACAGTACTTAAAGCGGTGTATTTGTTTTGCAGGGGGATGACCACAGGGAACCTTCCTTGCACTGCTCTTCCTACTGGTCTTCCATTCCCTATCTGGCTGTGGACCCTTCACCTGCGGTAAGACGAACTCGCTACACGTGCTACTCACGTCATTCTCAGCATCGTGGATGCTCCAGAGTGAATCCACCCTCAGCTCCAATTCCGCAACGCGGATAGTCAGGAGCTGGAGGCGGTTACACTTCCCGCACACGTAGTCGTCAGGGACAATTCCCACATGGTACAGGAGGAGCATATCACCTGTCCGAGCTCTCCTGCCATGACTTAACCCTTAGATTAACTTAAATTGGCAACAGCAATGTTAAAAGTTACTGACTGATCTCGAAGAGAAAAAAGAATAACTACTTACCAGTCACCAGCCAATCACTTACCCCCTTGGCTATGACATCACCTTTCTATTTCTTTCTACTTCTTTTTTGCCTTCTCCCTGTAGCTGCACAAGCCTCTCGCCGACGCTGCCCGACTCCTGCACTCGCGGCCTTTTGTAGGCCTCCACACACCCCGGACTGTCACCTCTCGCCAACACTGCTCGACTCCTGCACTCGCGGCCTTTTGTAGGCCTCCACACACCCCGGACTGTCACCTCTCGCCAACGCTGCCCGACTCCTGCACTCGCGGCCTTTTGTAGGCCTCCACACACCCCGGACTGTCGCCTCTCGCCAACACTGCCCGACTCCTGCACTCTCGGCCTTTTGTAGGCCTCCACGCACCCCGGACTGTCACCTCTCGCCAACACTGCCCGACTCCTGCACTCACGGCCTTTTGTAGGCCTCCACGCACCCCGGACTGTCACCTCTCGCCGACGCTGCCCGACTCCTGCACTCGCGGCCTTTTGTAGGCCTCCACGAACCCCGGACTGTCACCTCTCGCCGACGCTGCTCGACTCCTGCACTCGCGGCCTTTTGTAGGCCTCCACACACCCCGGACTGTCACCTCTCGCCAACACTGCTCGACTCCTGCACTCGCGGCCTTTTGTAGGCCTCCACGCACCCCGGACTGTCGCCTCTCGCCGACGTTGCCCGACTCCTGCACTCGCGGCCTTTTGTAGGCCTCCACGAACCCCGGACTGTCGCCTCTCGCTGACGCTGCCCGACTCCTTATCTCGCGGCCTTTTGTAGGCCTCCACACACCCCGGACTGTCACCTCTCGCCAACACTGCTCGACTCCTGCACTCGCGGCCTTTTGTCGGCCTCCACGCACCCCGGACTGTCGCCTCTCGCCGACGTTGCCCGACTCCTGCACTCGCGGCCTTTTGTAGGCCTCAACGCACCCGGACTGTCGCCTCTCGCCGATGTAGTGTATATGGATTTTAGCAAGGCTTTTGATAAGGTCCCACATGGCAGACTGGTCGTGAAAGTAAAAGCCCATGGGAACCAAGGCAAAGTGGCAAGTTGGATCCAAAAATGGCTCAGACACAGGAAGCAAAGGGTAATGTTAAATGTGTGTTTTGGTGATTGGCAGGTTGTTTCCAATGAGGTTCTGCAGAGCTCAGTACCAGGTCTCTTGCTTTTTGTGGTATATATTCGAGGACAAGACCGGGGAATTAGTAATGGGGAACATGGAGATGGCAGAAACTCTGAACAAATATTTTGTATCACTCGTTACAGTAGAGGATACTAACAATATTCCAACAGTGGATAGTCAAGGGGCTATAAGGGGGAGGAACTTAACACAATCACTATCAGTAAGGAGGTGGTGCTCAGTAATATAATGGGACTAAAGGAAGATAAATCCCCTGAACCTGATGGCTTGCATCCTAGGGTCTGAAGAGAAGTAGCAGCAGGGATTGTGGATGCATTGGTTGTAATTTACCAAAATTCCTGGTATTCTGGGGAGATCCCAGCTGATTCGAAAACTGCAAATGTAACGCCCCTATTTAAAAAAGGAGGCAGACAAAAAGCAGGAAACTATAGACCAGTTAGCCTAACATCTGTGGTTGGGAAAATGTTGGAATCCATTCTTAAAGAAGCAGAAGCAGGACATTTGGAAAAGCAAAATTCGATCAGGCAGAGTCAGCATGGATTTATGAAGGGGAAGTCATGTTTGACAAATTTGCTGGAATTCTTTTAGGATGTAATGAATAGGGTGGATAAAGGGGAACCAGTGGATGTGATGTATTTGGACTTCCAGAAGGAATTTGACAAGGTTCCACATAAAAGGTTACTGCAGAAGATAAAATTTCACGGGGTTGGGGGTAATATATTCGCATGGATAGAGGATTGGCTAACTAACAGAAAACAGAGTCGGGATAAATGGTTCATTCTCTGGTTGGTAACCAGTAACTAGTGGGGTGCCGCAGGGATCAGTGCTGGGACCCCAACTTTTTACAATCTATATTAATGACTTGGAAGAAGGGACTGAGTGTAACGTAGCCAAGTTTGCTGATGATACAAAGATGGGAGGAAAAGCAATGTGTGAGGAGATCACTGAAAATCTGCAAAAGGACATAAACAGGCTAAGTGAATGGGCAAAAATTTAGTAGGTAGAGTATAATGTTGGCAAGTGTGAGGTCATGTACTTTGGCAGAAAAAAAATCAAAAAGCAAGTTATTATTTAAATGGAGAAAGATTGCAAAGTGCTGCAGTACAGCAGGACCTGGTGGTACTTGTGCATGAAACACAAAAGGATAGTATGCAGGTACAGCAAGCGTTCAGGAAGACCAATGGAATCTTGGCCTTTATTGCAAAGGAAATGGAGTATAAAAGCAGGGAAGTCTTGCTACAGCCATACAGGGTATTGGTGAGGCCACACCTGGAATATTGTGTGCAGTTTTGGTTTCCATATTTATGAAAGGATATACTTGCTTTGGAGGCAGTTCAGAGAAGGTTCACTCGGTTGATTCCGGAGATGAGGATGTTGACTTATGAGGAAAGGTTGAGTACGTTGGGCCTCTACTCATTGGAATTCAGAAGAATCTTTGTTATGTATGTAATAACTCGATAGACTGAATACTGTAAACTAACACAGGTACAAACCTGGGTTTGCTGTATTAAGGCCCAAAGTGATTGCATTACATGATGGCTTGCCTTTTATACCTGGGCCGCACACACCTGCGTACAGCCCAATGACTTCCGACAGTGGCGCCACCTGCTGGCTAGTAACCCCAAGCATACATACATGATAATCTTATCTAAACGCTTAAGATTATGAGGGGGCTTGACAAGGTGGATGCAGAGAGGATGTTTCCACTGATGGGCGAGACTCGAACTAGAGGGCATGATCTTAGAATAAGGAGCTGCCCATTTAAAACTGAGATGAGGAGAAATTTCTTCTCTGAGAGTTGTAAATATGTGGAATTCACTGCCTCAGAGAGCTGTGGAAGCTGGGACATTGAATAAATTTAAGACAGAAATAAACAGTTTCTTAAATGATAAGGGGATAAGGGGATAAGGGGTTATGGGGAGCAGGCAGGGAAGTGGAGCTGAGTCCATGATCAGATCAGCCATGACCTTATTGAATGGCGGAGCAGGCTCGATGGGATGTATTGCCTACTCCTGTTCCTATTTCTTATGTTCTTATATATCAATGATTTAGACTTGAACGTAGGGGGCATGATTAAGAAGTTTGCAGATGATACTAAAATTGGCTGTGTGGTTGATAGTGTGAGGCAATGAATTTGGGGAACGTTAACGAGGCAAGTGAATACACATTAAATGGTATGACACTGAGAAGTATAGAGGAACAAAAGGACCTTGGAGTTCAGGTCCACAGATCCTTGAAGGTAGCAGGCCAGGTAGATAAGGTGATTAAGAAGGCATACAGAATACTTGCCTTTATAGCCGAGGCATAGAATACAAGAGCAGGGAGGTTATGCTTGAACTGTATAAAACACTAGTTAGGCCACAGCTAGAGTACTGCGTGCAGTTCTGGTCACCACATTACAGGAAAGATGTGACTGCACTGAAGTGGGTACAGAGGAGATTTACGAGAATGTTGTCTGGACTGAAGAATTTTAGCTATGAGGAAAGATTGAATAGGCTGGGTTTATTTTCTTTGGAACAGAGGAGGCTGAGGGAAGACCTTATTTAAAATTATGAAAATTATTATAGAGTGGCTAGGAATTACCTATTTCCCTTAGCAGAGGAGTTAACAACCAGTGGAGCATATATTTAAAGTAAGTGGTAGGAGGTTTAAAGGAGATTTGAGGGGAAATTTCTTCACCCAGAGGGTGGTGGGGGTCTGAACCTCACTGCCTGAAAGTGTGGTAGAGGCAGAAACCCTCATCACATTTAAAAAGTACTTGGATGTGCACTTGAAGTGCTGTAATCTGCAAAGCTACGGACCAAGAACTGGAAAGTGGGATTAGGCTGGATAGCTCTTTGTCGGCCGTAAGTTGGAGTTCCCATTATTATGATTGAGAAACCCCCCACAAACACCCAAAACACAAATAAAAAAAATACACCATATATTTTTATTAAATTCAATTAGTTATTTATGTATTATAAAAAATATATTCTTTTACGATTTTTTAAAAAGTTTTTTAAATTATGGTTTAAAATAAACTTAGCATAGTGGGGAGGGTTTTTAACAATAAAATGTGTTAAATTTTATTTTATGCTTATGTGGATTTTAAAACACTTCCGCCTGTGAAAGTAGGCTTATGCACTTGCTTTTACATAAGAACATAAGAAATAGGAACAGGAGTAGGCCATATGGCCCCTCGAGCCTGCTCTGCCATTCAATAAGATCATGGCTGATCTGATCATGGACTCAGCTCCACTTCCCCGCCCGTTCCCCATAACCGCTTATAGATTAAGAAACTGTTTATTATTGTCTTAAATGTATTCAATGTCTAAGCTTCCACACCTCTCTGAGGCAGCGAATTCCACAGATTTACAACCCTCAGAGAAGAAATTTCTCCCCATCTCTGTTTTAAATGGGCGGCCCCTTATTCTAAGATAATGCCCTCTAGTTCTAGTCTCCCCCCATCAGTGGAAACATCCTCTCTGCATCCACCTTGTCAAGCCCCCTCATAATCTTATATGCTTCGATAAGATCACCTCTCATTCTTCTGAATTTCAATGAGTAGAGGCCCAACCTACTCAACCTTTCCTCATAAATCAACACCTTCATTCCCGGAATCAACCTAGTGAACCTTCTCTGAACTGCCTCCAAAGCAAGTATATCCTTTCGTAAATATAGAAACCAAAACTGCACGCAGTATTCCAGGTGTGGCCTCACCAATACCTTGTATAACTGTAGCAAGACTTCCCTGCTTTTATACTCCATCCCCTTTGCATTAAAGGCCAAGATACCATTGGCCTTCCTGATCACTTGCTGTACCTGCATACTATACTTTTGTGTTTCATGCATAAGTACCCCCAGGTCCCGCTGTACTGCGGCACTTTGCAATCTTTCTCCATTTAAATAATAACTTGCTCTTTGATTTTTTTCTGCCAAAGTGCATGACCTCGCACTTTCCAACATTATACTCCATCTGCCAAATTTTTGCCCACTCACTTAGCCTGTCTACGTCCTTTTGCAGATTTTTTGTGTCCTCCTCACACATTGCTTTTCCTCCCATCTTTGCATCGTCAGCAAACTTGGCTACGTTACACTCGGTTCCTTCTTCCAAGTCGTTAATATAGATTGTAAATAGTTGGGGTTCCAGCATTCATCCCTGCAGCACCCCACTAGTTACTGGTTGCCAACCAGAGAATGAACCATTTATCCTGACTCTCGGTTCTGTTACTTAGCCAATCCTCTATCCATGCTAATATATTAGCCCCAACCCTGTGAACTTTTATCAGGCGCAAGAGTTTTCAGGACATCCGTTGGGCACGATATGGGTAAATACCGCAATCTTGCCCATGCGAATGTCCTGGATGTGGAGATACGGAACATCTGTCACGCTCCAGCTTGATAGATTGGAAAAGCCGGTTTTCAGCTCGTGCACATTGTGCGCTGGGGCTGGAAACCGGCTTTTGCGATGCCTTCCTGGGTCCGTACACAATCCGTGCGGACCCGGGAGGCCGGAATTTCTGCGTCATAATTTCTACAGCAGGGCAGGCCTGTGGTTTCAATGGACTGCTGGTCAGCTGATTAACACTGGATTCATGTGCAAATCAAGAGGAAACTCTTGGCTGAAAAGTGGAGCCAAACCTGGCTGAGAAGTAAAACAGTGTAACAGTAATAGTTAAAGGAACGTAAGAAATATGTGCATTTCTATAGCGCCTTTTACGTCCTCAGGCCGTCCCAAAGCACTTTACAGCTACTGCAGTACTTTTGAAGTGTAGTCACTGTTATAATGTAGGACATTAACTGCTGAAAACCTTTACCAAAGCTTGGTCAAAAGAGGTAGGTTTTAAGGAGCATCTTAAAGGAGGTCGAGAGGTGCAGTCCAGCTGTCCAGAGAAATGTTGGTCGGCAGAGAAGCGCTCAGGGACGCCCTGAGGTTGTGAAAGGCGCTATAGAGATGCAACTCCGTCTTTCTTTCAGCTGGATGGGAAGCCATACACGGATGAACGCGCGTTCCGATTGGGATTCGCTCCTCCCCCCACCGCGCGGCGAGTCGGCGCTGCGATCACGTGAGCCGCCAGGCGGTCAGCGATTGGCGGTGCACTGGCGGGAACGCGGGGCAGCTGACCTGCAGTGGCGCGAGAAGTCTGCCTTGCGGGTGCGCGGCGGTTAAACTTTGAAAGGATGGATCTGGGGGAAGCGGCAGCGGTGGCCGGGCAGCAGGTGAAGGATGAGCTGGCGGAGAAATGCCAGAAGCTGTTCCAGGATTTCCTAGAGGAGTGAGTGGCTGGTTCGGTAACCGGGCGGTGAGCGCAGCGGCAGGACCCCAGGCCCCAGCAGCGGCGGGCGCCTTCAATTCCATCCCGCGGTCCTCGCACGGTTTCCTGCCTGACTCGGTGTTTAAAGCGCGGCTCGCGGGCCCGGCACGGTCTGTGCAGTGCGGCAAGCGGGCGGGCGGGACTGTTGGGACGGTGCGGAGCCCGGCGGCCTGATCCCCAACCCCGCTCCGAGTTATACTGCCGATTGTACCTGGTTCTCCTCACCCGCGACTGACCGTAGAGCGACCCCCGCTTTTCCCCGTGTCATCAGTTTACTGAAAGCAAACTGCGTTTCAAAAGTTTCTTGATCCAACTTTTTCAACTTAGTTTTGCACGGACTGGAGTTATACTGAAGCTGGTGTGTTTTATACGGGCTGGAGTTATACTGAATCACGTGTGTTTTGCACGGGCTGGAGTTATACTGAAGCTGGTGTGTTTTGCACGGTCTGGAGTTGTACTGGGCTCAAATTTCCCCAACCCCTTTTTCCGGCGCACTCTCCCGAGATGCGCCGACTTTGTGCGCTCAAAACGGTGCCAAAAAACTTTACTAACAATTCTGGCTGCTCTGCTGTGTCCGAGGTCCTGGCACGGCGTTTCTCATGGAGTGGGTGGGGGCGGAGCTACAGCCTTGTGCCGAAAACAGTGCCGGCAGTTGTCCGCATGTGCAGTAGAGCGTTTGCGCATGTGCAGTAAGTCCTTCCATGATTGTGATGATGATGCCTGCAGCGTGGGGCCCGCATCTCTCCCCTATCCCAGGCCAAGTGGCCTGCCGCACAGGCCAGCCGTTGCCTTCCTGGGCTGAGGGCTTCAAGAAACAGGTTGGTGGGGGGAAGAGTTTTGATCGGGGTGGGTGGGCTGGTGGGAAAGTTTTGATGGGGGGAGGAGAGAGAGTAAGAGTTTTGATTGGGGGAGGGGAGGGGGGGGTGGGGAAGAAAGAACCTTCAAAGATTTTCCAGTACTTTAATATCTAGCAATCTTTACTAAAAATTCCCTATCTGCAGTATCTTACAGCTCACCCACTATTGCATAGAATTCTAAAATATTACTAATTATCAGAGTCACACTACGGAATGCTGAACAGCAACATTTAAGTTTACATTTTGACATGCTTTTTTTTGTTCCGTCTTAATGTTTTATATTTCTAAGCCTAGTCAGGGCAATTCTTTGGTGCTGTTGAAGTCAAAATCCAATGTGGTGTGATGCCACACACGAATCCATTAGGCGGGAGCGTTGGGGCTCTTGATCTATTATTTACAAAGAAAACCCTCCCCTTGCTTAAGTGGCCCCATACTTCAGCCTTCATTACAAGGTCATTTTTATTGTAAAAACCCCATACTCAGCTTAATCAGGCTCATAACACCTATCTCCAAGCTAATATCTCCAAATTTGCAAATGACACTAAACTGGGTGGCGGTGTGAGCTGTGAGGAAGATGTTAAAAGGCTGCATGGTGACTTGGACAGGTTAGGTGGTAGGCAAATGCATGTCAGATGCAGTATAATGTGGATGAATGTGAGGTTATCCACTTTGGGGGCAAAAACAAAGGCAGAATATTATCTGAATGGTGGCAGATTAGGAAAGGGGGAGGTGCAACAAGACCTGGGGGTCATGGTTCATCAGTCATTGAAAGTTGGCATGCAGGTACAGCAGGCGGTGAAGGAGGCAAATGGTATGCTGGCCTTCATAGGTAGGGGATTTGAGTATAGGAGCAGGGAGGTCTTACTGCAGTTGTACAGGGCCATGGTGAGGCCTGACCTGGAATATTGTGTTCAGTTTTGGTCTCCTAATCTGAGGAAGGATGTTCTTGCTATTGAGGGAGTGCAGCGAAGGTTCACCAGACTGATTCCCGGGATGGCTGGATTGACATATGAGAAGAGATTGGATCAACTGGGCCTTTATTCACTGGAGTTTAGAAGGATGAGAGGGGATCTCATAGAAACTTACAAGATTCTGACAGGACTGAACAGGTTAGATGCGGGAAGAATGTTCCCGATGTTGGGGAAGTCCAGAACCAGGGGACACAGTCTTAGGATAAGGGGTAGGCCATTCAGGACTGAGATGAGGGAGAAATTTCTTCACTCAGAGTTGTTAACCTGTGGAATTCCATATCGCAGAGAGTTGTTGATGCCAGTTCATTGGATATATTCAAGAGGGAGAAAGATATGGCCCTTATGGATAAAGGGATCAAGGGATATGGAGAGAAAGCAGGAAAGGAGTACCGAGGGAATGATCAGTCATGATATTGAATGGTGGTGCAGGCTCGAAGGGCTGAATGGCCTACTCCTGCCCCTATTTTCTATGTTACACCCTGTCCAGTCTCGCTGCTTGGGATTTAAAAAACAAACTAGCATTCCTATCATAACACTGTCATTTGGAGGCTACCTGCGTCGATTTCTTAACTCTCCAAGAGTTGTGGCCACACATGTTGGTCTAAGTTAGTTTGGAGCAACTATTAGCTGTCCAAATTGGCTTAAATGGCCAAAACAGGCGTAGATGGCTGGTAACGCCCCCTTTTGTGGAAAAAAAACAAAACTTAAAAAAAATCCTAACTAACTCACTTACACTGGCGCAAATTAAATGCGCAGAATGGGCGTTTTTAAGATACTCCAGAAAAATCAAGTAGCTCCAAAAAAAACGGAGCAACTCCTGGCCAAATTTGGGCCTACTGAAGCTGGTGTGCATTGCAAGGGCTGGAGTTATACTGAAGCTGGTGTGTTTTGCACGGGCTGTAGACACACTGAATGTCAGCCTTTGGGTAGGCTGAAGTCAAGAAAGAAGGTAGGTTTGAACAATTGTGTACAGTCCTGAAGGTGAGCTTCATTGTCAACTTTTGGATGAAATGTTAAATCTCAGCTGCATCAGTCTGTTCAGATGGATATAAAAGAGCCCATCATAGCACTACTTGAAGACGAGTTGGAGTTCTCCTGGTGCCCTGGCTGACATTTATTATTCAATTTATATCACTAAAACAGATTAGCTGGTCATTTATCTCATTTACTGTTTGGGGACCTTGCTGTGCTCAAACTGGCTGCTGTGGCCACAAAACAATGCTTACACTTTAAGTGGTTAAGCACTTTGGGATGTCATGAGGACTTCAAAGATTTTATATAAGTGCAAGTTCTTAATGTCATCCAGAGTGCATGTAGTCACTTAATATGATTTATTTACTCGTCTGCAGTAGATTGCTTTGTTTTTTTTTAAAGGGCTGTTATGTACGATTTGTCACATTTTGCCTAATTCTGGTGGTGTGTGTAAATGTTAAGTTGTTAAATAATCCTAATTTATTCTGGAACAGTTGAGCAATTGATCAGTTACATTTCCACATAATGTCACAGCTATCGGGCAATTTTTGTTCTTTATGGAATTCTGTAACAGCTATGATGGCTCAGGAGGTGTTCAGAACCTCGGGCGCTATTTCCTGCAACAAAGAAATGCAGTTCGTCCCATCAATAGACTAGACTGCAGCACCATCTATTTTTGATTTCATATAAACCTTTTTTTTTTTCCAGATTCTTGAACAGTGATGGCGAAGTTAAATATTTGCATGATGCTGAAGAGCTGATCCGCCCTGAAAGAAACACACTTGCTGTAAGCTTTGTGGATCTGGAGCAATATAACCAGCAGCTGGCTACGACTGTTCAAGAGGAATTTTACAGGTGAAATAAATGTTACTTTGATTAGCTGTTAATCCATATCAAAGCTTGTAGCCACAAACACATTTATTACAAGACCCCACAATGCATGTGTTTTTTTTTAGAAATAACCAGTGGGGAATCCATATTAAAACAATATTTTCAAAATTAAGATTTTAAGAGGAAGCGAGCTTGAGTTATTGGAGGAGGAAACATCAGCTGACTATCTGCTTATGCCTCAAACAAGAAATCCTTCCTTCAGTATAGTTATGGAGAAGGAAATGGTAAATTTGAAAACTCGGGTTTAAAATATTTTTAAAACAATTAAAGGAAACGTAGAAAATAGGTGCAGGAGTAGGCCATTTGGCCCTTTGAGCCTGTACCATCATTCAGTATGATCATGCAACTTTAGTACTCCATTCCTGCTTTCTCTCCATACCCCTTGATTCCTTTAGCCGTAAGGGCCACATATAACTCCCTTTTGAATATATCTAACGAACTGGCCTCAACAACTTTCTGTGATAGAGAATTCTACAGGTTTACAATTCTCTGAGTGAAGAAGTTTCTCCTCATCTCGGTCCTAAATGGCTTACCCCTTATCCTTGGATTATGACCCCTGGTTCTGGACTTCCCCAACATGGGGAACATTCTTCCTGCATCTAACCTGTCCAATCCCATCAGAATTTTATGTTTCTATGAGATCTCATCATCATCTAAATTCCAGTGACTATAAGCCTAGTCGATCCAGTCTTTCTTCGTATGTCAGTCCTGCCATCCCGGGAACATAAGAATTAGGAACAGGAGTAGTCCATCTAGCCCCTCGAGCCTGTTCCACCATTCAAAAAGATCATGGCTGATCTGGCCGTGGACTCAGCTCCACTTACCCGCCCGCTCCCTGTAACCCTTAATTCCCTTATTGGTTAAAAATCTATCTATCTGTGAACCAGTCTGGTGAACCTTCGCTGCACTCCCTCAATAGCAAGAATATCCTTCCTCAGATTAGGAGACCAAAACTGTACACAATATTCAAGGTGTGGCCTCACCAAGGCCCTGTACAACTGCAGTAAGACCTCCCTGCTCCTATACTCAATTCCTCTCGCTATGAAGGCCAATGTGCCATTTGCTTTCTTCACCGCTTGCTGTACCTGCATGCCAACTTTCAATGACTGATGTACCATGACACCCAGATCTCGTTGCACCTCCCCTTTTCCTAATCTGTCACCATTCAGATAATATTCTGCCTCCCTGTTTTTGCCCCCAAAGTGGATAACCTCACATTTATCTACATTTTACTGCATCTGCACCTAACCTGTCCAAGTCACCCTGCAGCCTCTTAGCATCCTCCTCACAGCTCACACTGCCACCCAGTTTAGTGTCATCTGGAAACTTGGGGATATTGCATTCAATCCTTTCGTCCAAATCATTAATGTATATTGTAAATAGCTGGGGGCCCAGCACTGAACCTTGTGGTACCCCACTGGTCACTGCCTGCCGTTCTGAAAAGGACCCATTTACTCCTACTCGTTGCTTCCTGTCTACCAACCAGTTCTCAATCCACGTCAATACATTACCCCCAATACCATGTGCTTTAATTTTGCACACGAATCTCTTATGTTGGACCTTGTCAGAAGTCTTTTGAAAGGCCAAATACACCACATCCACTGGTTCTCCCTTGTCCACTCTACTGGTTACATCCTCAAAAAATTCTAGGTGGTGTGTCAAGCATGATTTCCCTTTCATACATCCATGCTGACTTGGACCGATCCTGTCACTGCTTTACAAATGCGCTGCTATTACGCCTTTAATAATTGATTCCAATATTTTCCCCACTACCGATGTCAGGCTAATCAGTCTACAATTACCTGTTTTTTCTCCCTTTTTTAAAAAGTGGGGTTACATTAGTTACCCTCCAATCCATAGGAACTGATCCAGAGTCTATAGAATGTTGGAAAATGACCACCAATGCGTCCACTATTTCTAGGGCCACTTGCTTAAGTACTCTGGGATGCAGACTATCAGACCCTGGGGATTTATCGGCCTTCAATCCCATCAATTTCCCTAACACAATTTCCTGACATAAGGATTTCCTTCAGTTCCTCCTTTTCACTAGACCCTCGACCTCCTAGTATTTCCGGAAGGTCATTTGTGTCTTCCTTAGTGAAGACAGAATCAAAGTATTTGTTCAATTGGCCTGCCATTTCTTTGTTCCCATTATAAATTCACCTGATTCTTACTGCAAGGGACCCACATTTGTGTTCACTAATCGTGTTTTCTCACACATCTATAGAAGCTTTTGCAATCAGTTTTTATGTTCCCAGCAAGCTTCCTCTCATACTCTATTTTCCCCCTCCTAATTAAACCCTTTGTCCTCCTGCTGAATTCTAAATTTCTCCCAGTCCTCAGGTTTGCTGCTTTTTCTGGCCAATTTATATGCCTCTTCCTTGGATTTAACACTATCCCTAATTTCCCTTGTTAGCCACGGTTGAGCCACCTTCCGCGTTTTATTTTTGTGGCAGACAATTGTTGAAGTTCATCCATGTGATCTTTAAATGTCTGCCATTACCTATCCAACGTCGACCCTTTAAGTATCATTCGCCAGTCTATCCTAGCTAATTCACATCTCATACCATCGAAGTTACCTTTCTTTAAGTTCAGGGCCCTATTCTCTGAATTAACAGTGTCACTCTCCATCTTAATAAAAAATTCTACCATATTATGGTCATTCTTCCCCCAAGGAGCCTCGTACAACAAGATTGCCAATTAATCCCCTCTCCATTACACACGACCCATTCTAGGATGGCCTGCTGTCTAGTTGGTTCCTCGACGTTGCTTTAGAAAACCATCCCTTATACACTCCAGGAAATCCTCCTCCAACAGATATGTCTTAATACTAGTAACAGAGGATCTGATATATTTCTGTTATTAATTCACTCTTTATTTTGCAGAGTTTACCCACACCTCTGCCGTGCTGTTCGGAATTTTGCCAGAGACCATGGAAATATTCCACCGAACAAGGAGTTTTATGTAGCAATTGAGGATTTGCCAGCCAGACACAAGTAAGAGATAACTTGATGCGTTTTGTCTGAAGTTAAGTAAAGTAAAATTTGAATTAGATGTACTATGAGATTAAGCTTCTTTTAAGATGGCTGTTGCGTTTAGGTCAGAAAGAACAATGGGTTAGAAATTCGCCTACCTTGCCCAGCTGTTTGGCGATATTTCAAAGTTTTTGGCAAAAACCGGCGAGTCGGGGAAGTCTTGCGCCGGCGGTTTTTAAGTACCGCTGGGGAGAGGACTGCCGGCGTGCAAGACTCAAAATAGCGCTTTCGGCAAAAATTTGGCTCACAGCGCACCCGTAGTTAGGGAAAAAAACGCGCGGGAAAACTACATTGCAGCCCTAATGAAGACCTGCAAAAAAAGGTCAGTTAAAGTTCTTATTTTTTTCATTCTTTTGCAGTGATTTGATAGTTAAGTGTCATGTGAATGTTTTGTGATTTTTTTTTGGTTTTTGCAAATTTTGGGGGGTGTTTTCCACCCTCCCAAGGTGCCTCTCGCAGCGGTATCGGCCTCGGACAAAAGTTGCAGAAAATTCGCGGTTTGCGCCACGAATCCTTGTTGAACGCCGATTTTTACCACTGGGCGAACTGTTGCGCCTCGTAGTGGTAGCGAAGTCATAGCTACCATCAAAAAACAAATTTCTAGCCCAATATGTCCTTAATCCAGCTCATGTGCCTTTTTAAAACATGATTTAAGTGTGACCCCATTCAATTCATATCAGTTTTTCTTACTAACTTTGGACAGACATTTGTTAGTGGCTAAAATTCACTATTATTCCGTTTGCAGTAAATTACAGAGGAAGAGTTATTGTAGGTTTGAAGATTGAAGGCCCGTGGATTTGAATTTAAAGGCTGTATGCTAACTGTAATATATTTCACCCTGCCAAGTAATATATTACAATTTCGAGTTTATGAATCCATGTCGAGCTTCTAATTGGGAATCTAAATACACCAAAGTGCTATTTCAAATTTAAATGCTTAATTATGTTTTACTATATTCATATTTAATAGGTTTTATTCAGTTTGCACTATTGTCAAATGAATACTGGTTGCTGGGAAGAAATGTAATAGAAAATTGGCAGGTTAAAGCCAATAAAAATTAGTTATGCATAATCATCCACAAAAATGATCAAATACTAAACCAGCTGACTTATTGTAAACTAGAATCCGAGAGCTGACCGCAGCAAGGATTGGAACCCTGCTACGCATCAGTGGACAGGTTGTTCGAACCCACCCTGTTCACCCAGAGCTGGTCAGTGGAACATTTATGTGCCTTGATTGTCAGACCGTGGTTAAGGATGTAGAGCAGCAGTTCAAGTACACACAGCCAAATATCTGCAGGAATCCAGTGTGTGCCAACAGGAAGAGATTTATGCTGGACACTAATAAGTCCCGATTTGTTGACTTTCAGAAGGTGAGTGTACAGCTGGAATTAAAGTTTACCATTTTGCTCTTGTGCTATGATAAAAGTGCTTGGGAATTTCATTTTGAAAATAATCTTGACTTACTAGTATAGAAATGCATAATAGAAAATTAATTGAAATTTTATTAGCGTTAGAAATACATAATTGGAGATAGTATTAATCTTGCTTTAATGTGTATGTTCCAAAACAAAACTTTTATTTAGTTTTGATTAAATTCACATGGGTACAGTCTGCCATATTTTAAACTGACCAGCTCAAATAAAATATTGTAAATACTTTAAAAATGTTAGAAATGACACGAGGTGGGGAGCAGGATCTTTGTTTTCTCTTTTCCCATACTGTGCCCAAACCTCCACAAAAAAAACTGTTTGAGATGGGGGGGGAAATAATGGGTGAGTTATCTTGGTGGTTCTTTGTGTTTTAATCACCATTCTGCTAAAGAAAGGGGAAAAAATTCCCTTTTCCACATTGACTAGTGAATGCAGCATCGGTCTATTTTATACAACTAAAGTAATTTTACATTACAAGTGGTAGAAGAGAAATAAGTCATGTTAAATAATTTTTTCATCCTTTGGGGGCAATTTTCACCATCATTGGGTGTCGTTTTTTTGGCGCCCGGCGATTTTTTTTTTTTTGGCGTAATCGGTCATTTGAAATTTTCCCTAAAATTTTGGCACCCACTGCCGACGCCAGATGTTTTGCCACTCGTCTGCGTTGAAATGGGATTCTGCATTTCTGGCCATTTATGTCAGTTTCCCCATCAATGATTTTTTTCAAAATGGCGCGGCGACACCTTGGATACCGTTATAAAAAAAAGTCTACCTTAAGTTAAGGAAATCGACACTGGCCCGCTGCAATCCCTGGCCGAAGGTCCCTCATGCACCCGGCCCGTTGCAATCCCTGACCGAAGGTCCTCCACGTGCATTCTAAAGCTTCTGTGCCAGACTGAACAACAATCATACTCCAGGCACATTGAAAAATAAACTTGCAGAAGAGCCTTTTCAATCTAGTAGCCTTAATACAGTTGACTGCAACTGCGTGTCAATTTAATACTATTTCAGTCCACAGTATTTTCAGTTAATTTGGTATACAATTTAAAATTTCTACGTGTGTGTGTGGTGGGATGGAGGGGAGGGGAGGGGAAGAGGAGAAAGGGGGTTGAAATAATACTTCTAAATAGTGCATTGTCATACGTGTTTTTATTACTTTGCACAATAACTCCTGCTAAATGTAAATAAGGGGGCCCTGAGCCGCCATCAGTACCTTTTCCGTTGCCACAGAAGAATTTAAAGCAGCCTTGCTCAAAAATGCATGACACAGACTTTTCAAGTGGGCTCTAATTTGCTAACTTCATTGATGTAGAAGATTTTTCTGTTGCCCTGAACAGAAATATTCATGATTGTGCAGCTCCATGCTGCCCTATCAGAATGCTTCAAACAAATCTAATTTGATTTTTAATAAAAATTCGTTAATCCAATTCCAAATTTACACTCTTCCAATGGGACATAAATCATGATGAATTATTGCAGTAAGAGAGGCAGTTTGCATATATAAATTAGGGAGAAAGCATGTTTACAGAGTCATCTAATGAATACTTCAATTCTGGAAGGCAGAGCTTGATTTTACAAGTAAGACTGATGGAGGCAATTTTCAACTTTGTCCCTAAGGAATCACCTGGCAGAGCAGATCACACAACCTGCCCGTTTCATTTAAACTTATTTTTGTTTAAACTGTATATTTTATAATAAAGTTAACAGATTTATTCACTTAGATTAACTTGTATATCTTTTAATGCCTTTATTAAAAGTTTTATATGAAGGCGTAACATTAGTGCTTGTAGTTTTTATTTCATCTCCAGCACACAATCACAGAATGGGTGTTCAGGCCAGCATTGGAAAGGAGCGTGATTATTGCTAAGTGTGTGTGGTTTTATGCTGCAAATTTGACTCTGAACAAAATTTTAATTCTCAGTTTTTAAAAAAACATGTTGCACAAAACAGAGTTTAAATGTGAACAATATTTGTTCCTTTTTGTTATTTCTCTCCCGAAGACTGCATTGCTTCATAATTACCTTTTATACCTTTTGATGTTTAAAAAGTGTCTTGAAGATGACTCAAGCTGATCAAGTTAATGAAATAGTTTCCTGAACTTTACCCAGTTTGGTTACAACACAGGAGGCCATTTGGCCCGTCGAATCCGTGACAACTTAGAAAGATTTTCTCATGCTGGATTCAAAAAATAATATACAGGATTCTGGTTAAATGTTAAAAAAAATGTTTATTAAACATTTGTACAGTACAGTTATACTTAACTTTTTTAACTTTAATAAATTTGGTATCAAACTTTTCAATGAAGAAGCAAACAAACAAGCCATCTCTCCTCCCCCTTAGCGCTGTGCGCCATGCCTTCCTCTGTTGTTGCCCCTACCTGTGCCCGTTGCAGATTTCTGCTTCCTCACCCCCCCCCCCCCCAACGACCCCTAGGTTTTTTCTGTTTTCTTTCCGACGGCACATTTGTTGTTGGTGGTTCCGACAGGGACAGAGCTAGCAGATTCCATTGTGGAAGGCCTGGGTTCCTCTTCGGGCTCTTCAGCCTGTAGATCAACAGACTTTGGTCTGAGGGTTAGAATGTTCGTGGCAGCAGTGACAGTCTGGGTGTTCCCCTTATTGCTGCTTCTACCTCTCTCATCTCCTCCCTCATCTGTCCCGACAGTACTGGTACCTCTAATGACAGTCCTGCAATTTCTCCCTTCACCTCACCCATTCCTCCAGCCGGTGTTGCTAGTTCAAGTGCCAGTCGTGCTAATTCTACCCTCACTCCACCCAAGGTTTCCACGAGTGATCTTGTTGGCTGGATGCTCTCCCTACTCATCCGTATGAACTGTCCTATGTTCCCTGCATCTTCTATTTCAGGTTCAGCTCTCCCTCCCACCCTCCTTTGCCATCTCCCAGGTGTGGCTTGCTGCAACACACTGGGACCCGCAGCCTCAAACAGTACACCTTGAAATGTCGCATTCGTTGAATCGCTCAGGAAAGGGTTTGGAATCCTCAAGGGGTTCACCATCTCCAATTCCAGTGTAACCATTTCTGTATCAGGGTTATCCTGCTACCCTTCATCTTCCTGATGTAGATTAACAATATCTGGACTGATCATGCTCTTCTACTTCAAATGCATCTTCTGTCTCTTCCTGATGCACAACATCTGCAAAACATAACAGAGCAGATGCTTGGCTAGCAGCAGGGGAGGAAGCGGAAGCGTAGCCAGCCCACGCAGTACTTAACATTTATCCAACCCAGGCTGTGAAATTTGCAGGGCTTACTCTCTTGGTAACCTGGGCCCAGTTTCCATGTTGGTAGTTGATCTTCTGTGAGATTTAATCATATCCGCTATCCTATGTTCCACGGCTGTTAGTTGCAGCCTACTTGCTGGACCTCCTCCAGTTTTTGACCTTTCTCAATGATCTGTGACACCATCTTCTGCAAAGATGAAAATAGAACTTTTTAAAGAGGGGGTCCTTCTGCACACACACACACATTAGTCACATTTACAAATGCTATTACAGTGCATAAATATAAATTTAAATAAAAATGTTACTTAGTCACTGCTTGCCGAGATCCTGCCACTTTTTGAGCTGTGCGCCGCTTCTCGGGGTAATGGACAATGCATTAAACTCTACTGCAACTTGGTCCCAAACTTTTGCGCGTACAGAGGGTTTAAGTTTCTTTTGGCCCATTCTCCTTGTTTTCAAGCACATCCAAACTCTTCTCAGTTATGTCTACCAGGAGCTCAATTTCTTCTGCTAGAAATCTCTTGGCCCTTACAGCTTCTCTATCTCTGTCCCTTTCTCCTTCTCTGTCCCTTTCCCATGCATCCATCTTTTGAAAATACAGCTTCAAACAATCGGCAAATCCACCTCTGCTATCAGTGGTGATCTAGACAAAGCAGACCCGTCACGTGCACCGTGATTTTTTTTTTCCAGCACATGCACAGTGAGTTTTTTTTCCAGCGCATGCGTAGTGATTTTTCGACGCACACTACAAGCTCCGCCCATAGAATTGTCTTTGGGTATCGCAGCACTAAAAATAACTTATTGTGGAAAGTGGCAGGTTTTTTTGTGCAAACGGGTGGGGGGGGTGGGGCGGTGGGGGGAGAGAGACGTACGTTATACGTGACGCCAAAAATCGTGAATATGGAAAATCGGGGCCGGTGTGTTTACTTACTCACAATATTCTTAAAATTGTATTAAAATATTTGTATTCCATTAGATGGCCTACACAGCTCAATTTTCAGATTTCTGGCTTATTGTGTTTGCTTTGGGCTCAGAGGATTATATAATATAGCGAGTGCTTAAAAGTTGAGTCCTCACTTCTGCATTCAGTGTTTTACCTGTTTATAATGTGACAACATTCTTCTGACCTCCCAACTGAGTTCTCTTTTTGGTTAAGTATTTGGGATAATAGAAATGATCTAAGAGATAAAAGTAGCACGCAACTCAGAACGGTTCCTATGAAAGTAAAACTGATAATTTAAGACATAAAATTGAAACCTAATACAGTATTCAGTAACAAAATGTAATATTTGTGTTTAGTGTCTTGCTTTTTTAAACATCTGGAATTTTTAACAGATTATTCAAAACCAGTTAAAGACAGATTTCATGGGTATTGTTGCTGCACTATGTGAGCTTGAAGGAGCAAATGTAAACATTATAGTACTGTTACAGAATGGTTGTTTGCCTTGTCCTTTCTCATTTGCTTAACGGCCTTGCCCCTTCAGGTTCGTATTCAGGAAACTCAGGCTGAGTTACCCCGTGGTAGCATTCCCCGCAGTGTGGAAATTATCTTGCGTGCAGAAGCTGTGGAATCCGCGCAGGCTGGTGACCGATGTGACTTCACAGGGATGCTTATTGTGGTTCCTGATGTATCTCAACTTACTACACCAGGTATTCAATAAATTAGAAGACATTTGAAACTAAATACTTCATGCTGGTTTTAGTACAGGAAGGTAAAATTTGTAGACCAATGTGGTTTAGTGTAGTTTGGTTGGAAATGGTACTGAAGATAAAAAATATATTCGTAAATGGAGCAGTCTATATTTAGGTTGCATCAACAAGCAGAATAGCCCATCTCCATTCACAATTGTCTTCCATCCATGTGGATATTGCAGTTTTTTTTTTAAATCCAACTTGACATCATCTAACTTGTCTTTTTTACTCTTCAATCTTGATGGCATCCTCTATTTTGGGCCTTCATTCTGATTCCTGTTATGCTTTTAAAAAGATTATTGTACCACTGATATTTTGGCTTGCATGATGTTGATAGTATTGAATAATACAGAAAGGTTTGAAACTCATCACAAATGTATTGACTGTATTCTATCACTAGTATATTGTCAGTTGCTGATCAGCAAGGATCAGTTTCTTTGAGCATAAACTTTGATTGCATGATGTGGGTCTCTACAAGTTTTGATTCTTACAGTTGCTTATAATTTGTTTCAAAGAATAAATGTCGAAGGTAAGAACTCAAGAAACTTTTAAAAGTTGTACAAGCTTCATTGTTGTGGTTTATAATCACTGCTTATATAAAATTGTGTTTTTTTTGTACATTTATAACAACATGTTCCTTTGTATATTCATCCCTGTGGTGACATTCATTCACAGTTTTTTTTAATATCTGCGCATACTGGATAACGGGTGATAATAGATGATCTACAAAGTGCAGTTATCACTCTCTGGAATTAGTCTCCAGGGTTACCCACAGCCCTGGCCATTCAACAAAAATAATTCATTGCCACAATGCTCTAAAAGAAATGTAGATTAATGTTGTAATTAAAGAACAATGCCATTTTTTCCCCACGATTAATTAGTCATTTTGTGTTCCTTTAGGTATCCGTGCTGAAACTGGGTCTCGTGTCAGTGGTGCTGATGGGTATGAAACAGAAGGAGTAAGAGGTCTTCGTGCTTTAGGTGTACGTGACCTGTCCTACAAACTGGCCTTCCTGGCATGTTATGTGGCACAAACAAATCCACGGGTGTGTATATTTGGCATTTATCTTGAATGGTGCATTGAAGTCCATGCAAGTTTGGTCTGAAGGCACTATCCCGCTATGGCACCGTTTTGGTTGCCATAGCACCTAACCACATTAAACCCCAGTTTCACTCTACTTTACATATTGGCATAGCTTGAGTCCATAGCACGTATGTTTTTGTTTTGTTTCATTATAACATTTGAGGATCCCAATATTCCGGTGGAAAATGATTCTGAACATGCAGCCTATGACTGGATAATGTTCAATATCTCCAGTTACCCGAGTTGAGTTAGTAGACAAAACTACTTATTCATTGGAATGTTGCCTCGATGTTGGGCCTGCTGCTCTTGCCTCCTCTTTGCCATTCAGCTCTTGCCTCCATGTCTGATCAAGGTTATGATGAGTGCATCAATCTGAATGTCTGTCTGCACTAAAATTGGTGATTTAGGCAAAAGTTACTTGTTTGTGAATAAAGGCATAAAAATTAATTTGAAGTGGAAACACAACAAAAGAAAAATGAGAAGTAAAGTTTCCAGAATTAATCTGCCAGTTATTTCTTGTACCCAATGACGTTCAGATTTTATTAAATAGGATCACTACAGTTATGACTAGTTTTCTCTTTGTCTAATCACTGCTCGTATAAAATTTGTTCCCATAATTCTGAAAGCTATCTTAAATTGTATTTGTATCTTAGTTTTGTATAGTACTGTCAATTTATCTGTCTGGACTGCCAGAGGTGCAGGCTACTAGTTCCTGCATTAAAACTCTTTGTTTTAAAAAAAAACACAGTTTGGTGGCAAAGAAATAAGAGAAGAAGAACAGACAGCAGAAAGCATTAAAAATCAGATGACGGTTCAGGAATGGGAGAAGGTGTTTGAAATGAGTCAGGATAAGAACCTGTATCACAATCTCTGTACAAGTCTTTTCCCTACCATTCATGGTAAGAAGCAACATTTTGAAGATGTATATTTATTTATTTTAGAACACCTTTGCTGTGCGCATGATCCGGATCAGCTAGCAATTGGCATTTCTTTGTTCCGCGTTCTAATCTGAAGTTAGTCATTTCAAAAATTGCCACAACATAGTTGTTTCTATGGGCCCAAGTTTCCACATGATTTGCGCCTGATTTTTAGGAGCAACTGGTGGAGAACGGACTATCTTAGAAATCGCAATTTTCCACATTTTTTTTTCTGCAGTTCTAGTCAGGTAGAACAGTTCTACTTTGGAACAGAATTTTTTCTTCAAAAGGGGGCATGTCCGGCCACTGACGCCTGATTTCAAAGTTTCCACAGTGAAAACTTACTCCAAACTAACTTAGAATGGAGCAAGTGAAGATTTTTGTAGAACTGAAAAAACCTGTTCTACACATTTAAAAAATCAGGCGCAGGTTACAAATTAGGCGTCCAGAACGAGGAGGGGGGGGGAAAGAGAAGTCATTAAATTCGACAATAAATCCTTATTTATACTTCTACAAATATTATACAAATAAATCCAACCTGAATAAACATTTATAAGCAAAGAAAAGATTAAATAAACCATTTTCCTACCTGTGTGAAAGTGCTTCAGCCACGGAGAATGCTGCAGTCAGCCTCACAAGTTGAGGCACCCGTTCGTTCCCGCGGGGGGGGGGGGGGGGGGGGGGGGGGGGAGGAGACAGTGAGAAGGCTGCAAGAAGCCTCAGTGCTGATGTGCTGATGGCAATGTGCTTTTATTAAAAAATGTTCAAAAATTAAACAGCTACAAAGAACTACAAAAATGGCCACGTGCCAATGTTTTGTTCACACTGCTCGTGCGCAAACGCTCCAACGCGCAGCGTTGCCGGCAGGAAAAAAACTAATTTAAATGGTACCCGCCCCCTCCCACTTACAAAATCGGCGCGAGTGTAGGCTCCGCCCCCCTGGGCGCCGCACCAAACAGACAAGGAGCTGCAAAGTGCTCCAGAATCGCGCGTTTTTTTTCCGGCGCCATTTTAGGCGTGAAAAACGGGTGCCCAGGGGCGCCCATTTTTTATCATGTGGAAACTTGGGCCCTATGATAGGTCAATAATATTGATTGACATTTAACGGGCATTAAAGAGCTGAATTTAAATATTTTTTTACTTATGTATTTTTGAGATGTTTCATTGGACGTACATTTTTTTTTTTAAGTGTTCACCCAGTTATTTTTGCGGTACAGTACTTGGAAACCAAAGAATGCAATTTTCTCTTTTAGGTAATGATGAAGTGAAACGTGGGATCTTATTGATGCTTTTTGGAGGAGTTCCAAAAACGACCTTGGAGCGCACTTCTCTGCGTGGTGATATTAATGTTTGTATTGTTGGAGATCCAAGCACAGCTAAGAGCCAGTTCCTTAAGTAAGTCATACCGAGCTGAGCTAAGATCTCTGGCAGCACAAGTGGTCTTAAAAATCAGTAACTTGTGACCCAACTATTATTACAGTAGTACTGTTAACCTACTTTATGAAATAATATATAATATACTTGCAATACTCCCACCCCAAAATATGTAAATGTATGTATGCAGTACGGTGATTCTTGCCTCCTACCTCGACCCTGCTATGATTAAATAATTGAGCTTTCATAATTTGATTAAAGGGAAAGGTAAAGGAGAGTGCAACAATCCAATAAGTTTTTATTAACCTTTTAATGAAAGAAATGCCATGGAGTGTTAAGCTGTGCAGTAGAATAGTAGGACATAACTTTGCAGCTTTGATTCTTTACCCAATGCTATTAATCTGGTCCACGGCCAGTGCAGAGTGGAGCTAAAAGCTTTACCACAGGTCGGGATAAACAAAAGGCAATTCAAAAGCAAAATACTGCGGATGCTGGAAATCTGAATTAAAACAGAAAATGCTGGAATTACTCAGCAGGTTAAGCAGCATCTGTGGTGAGAGGAAGAGAGTTAATGCTTCAGGTCGATGACCTTTCGTCAGAAAAGAAGGATTCACCCTGGGTTATCTTTGTACACTTCTCGAGTGACATAAGCCTAACTCTAGAAGTAGGTTATCTGTCTGACTTCTCAGCCAGGCACAGCAAGAGCATATGGATAGGAAGAGCGAACGAGCAATTTTATGTGTTAAATGTTGGTGTGCAAGGTTTTCATGTGACTATTTATTTATTGTCTTAATACTTGCATAACCAGTCTGGTTTTCTGTATAAAACAGGCACGTGGAGGAATTCTGCCCTCGGGCTGTGTACACAAGTGGTAAAGCTAGTACAGCCGCAGGTCTGACGGCTGCAGTTGTATTAGATGAAGAATCACATGAATTTGTCATTGAAGCTGGAGCATTGATGCTTGCTGATAATGTAAGGGCATTCCATATGATTCTTCGTTGATGTATATTCAATTTAAAATTCAGTTAAAGGTTTCTGTGACCTGATACAAAAGTGAATAACTCTTGGATTTTGAATTCTAAGAGTGAAAAGATTTCAGTATCAGTAAATATACTAGCCCCTGGATCTGGTGTCCTCAGGCATTCATCAGCTCCTTTGCAGTGTAATGCTGCAATACTGGGCATCTTTCAGTAGAGGTCCTCGGAGAGCTGTGTAAATAGTAATACCTATACAAGTATAATAATAGCATAAGAAATAGGAGCAGGAGTAGGCCATGCAGCCCCTCGAGCCTGCTCCACCATTCAATAAGATCATGGCTGATTTTCTACCTCAACTCCACTTTCCTGCACAATCCCCATGTCCCTTGATTCCCCTTAATACCAAAAATTTGTCACTCTCTGTCTTGGATGTACTCAACGACTGAGCCACCACAGCCCTCTGAGGTAGAGATTTCCAAAGATGCACCACCCTCTAAGTGAAGAAATTTCTCCTCATCTCAGTCCCCTTGTTCTGAGACTGTGACTCCAGCCAGGGGAAACATCCTGCTTGCACCCTTCCTTAGGTAAGAAGGCCAAAACTGTACACAATACTCCAGGTGTGGTTTCACCAGGGCCCTATATAATGTATATTCAATTTGAAATTCAGTTACTGTTGTACTCAAATCCTCTTATAATAAAGGCCAACATACCATTTGCTTTCTTAATTGCTTGCTGTACCTGCATGTTAACTTTGTGATTTGTGTACAAGGATACTAACATTTCCCAATCTCACGATTTAAAAAAAAAATACTCCTTTTTCTCTTTCCGACCAAAGTGGATCACTTCACATATCTCCACATTATATTCTATTTTCCATGTTCTTGTCCACTCACTTAGCCTGTCTATTTCCTCTTGAAGCCTCTTTGCATCCTCCTCACAACTTATATTCCCACCTAGCTTTGTATCATCAGCAAAGTTAGATATATTATATTTGATTCCCTCATCCAAATTATTGATCTAGATTGTGAACAACTGGGGCCCAAGCACCGATCCTAGTTACAACCTGCCAACCCAAAAATGACCAGTTTATTCCTACTCCCTGTTTTCTGCCCATTAACCAATCCTCAATCCATGCTAGTATATTACTTGCAATCCCAAGAGCCCTAATTTTGTTTAATAACCTCTTATGTGCAGGTACAGCAAGTAATTCGGAAGGCAAATTGAATGTTGACCTTTATTGCAAGAGCGATGGAGTATAAAAGTAGGGAAGTCCTACTACAACTGTACAGAGCGTTGGTGAGGCCACATCTGGAGTACTGAGTACAGTTTTGGTCTCCTTATTTAAGGAGGGGTATACTTGCATTGGAGGCATTTCAGAGAAGGTTCATGAGGTTGATTCCTGAATAGAAGGGGTTGTCTTATGAAGAAAGGTTGGGCCTATACTCATTGGAGTTTAAAAGAATGAGAGGTGATCTTATTGAAATGTATAAGATTCTGAGGGGGCTTAACAGGGAGGGTAGATGCAGAGAGAGGATGTTTCCCCTCATGGAATCTAGAACTAGGGGGCATAGTCTCAGAATAAGCGGTCACAGAATTAAAGAAATTTACAGCACAGAAGGAGGCCGTTTCGGCCGATTGTGTCCGCGCCGGCCGACCAAGAGCTATCCAGGCTAATTGTACTTTCCAGCTCTTGGTCTGCAGCCCTATAGGTTACGGCATTTTAAGTGCACATGCAAGTATTTTTTAAATGTGTTTCTGCCTCTACCACCCTTTTAAGCAGTGTGTTCCAGACCCCCACCACCCTCTGGGTAATGAAATTTCCCCTCCTATCTCCTCTATATCTCCCCCAGTAACTTTAAATCTATGCCCACTGGTTGTTGATGCCTCTGCCAAGGGAAACAGGTCTTTTCTATCCAGGCCCCTCATAAATTTTATACACCTCCATAAGGTCTCCCCTCAGCCTCCTCTGTTCCAAAGAAAACAGACCCAGCAACTCTGATCTTTCCTCATAACCAAACTTCTCCAGTCCAGGCAACATTCTTATAAATGTCCTCTGCACCCTTTCCGGTGCAATCATATCTTTCCTGTAATGTGGTGACCAGAACTGCACAGTACTCCCGCTGCGTCCTAACCAGTGTTTTATCCAGTTCAAGCATAAGGTCCTTGCTCTTGTATTCCATGCCTCAACTAAAGGTAAGTCTTCCATATGCCGCCTTAACCACCTTATCTACCTGGTCTGCTACCTTAAGGGATCTGTGGACCTGCACTCCAAGATCCCTTTGTTCCTCTACACTTTTCAGTGTCGTACCTTTTAATGTGTAATCCCTTGCCTTGTTAGACCTCCACAAATGCATTACCTCACACTTATCCGGATTGAATTCCATTTGCCACTGTTCTGCCCACCTGACGAGCACATTGATGTCTTCCTGCGGTCCGCAGCTATTTTCTTATCAACCACACAGCCTATTTTAGTGTCATCTGCACACTTCTTAATTATATCCCCAATATTCAAGTCCAAGTCATTGATATATACCACAAAAAGCAAGGGACCCAGCACTGAGCCCTGCAGGACCCCACTGGATACAGCCTTCCAGTCACAAAAACACCCATCAACCATTGCCCTTTGCTTCCAGCCTCTGAGCCAATTTATAATCCAACTCGCCACTTTGCCCTGGATCCCATGGGCTTTTACTTTCGTGACCAATCTGCCATGTGGGACATTATCAAACGCTTTGCTAAAATACATATACACTACATATGCACTGCCCTCATCGACTCCTGGTTACCTCCTCGAAAAAGTCAATCGAGTTAGTCAGATACAACTTCCCTTAACAAATCCATGCTGACTGTCCTTGATTAATCAAGGTCTTTCCAAATGGAGATTTATCCTGTCCCTCTGGATTTTTTTCCACTAATTTTCCCACCTCTGAGGTTAGGCTGACTGGCCTGTAATTACTCGGTCTATCCCTTTCTCCCTTTTTAAACAAAGGTACAACATTAACAGTCTTCCAGCCCTCTGGCACCACACCTGTAGCCAGAGTGGATTGGAAAATGATGGTCAGAGCCTCTGCTATTTCCTCTTTTGCTTCTCTTAACAACCTGGGATACATTTCATCCAGGCCTGGGGATTTATCCACTTTCAAAGATGCTAAGCCCCTTAATACTTCCTCTCTCACTATGTTTATCTCGTCTAATATTTCACACTCCTCCCTCATTGCAAAGTCTGCATCGCCCCTCCCTTATGAAAACAGATGCAAAGTGCTCATTAAGAATCGTACCCACGTCTTCTGCCTCTACACGCTGATTTCCTTTGTGGTCTCTAATCGGCCCCACTCGTTCTCTGGTTATCCTCTTGCTCTTAATGTATTTATAAAACAGCTTTGGGTTTTCCCTAATTTTATTTGCCAGACACACACTATTTAATTTCTCTGCCATTTCCTTATTCCCATTGTAATTTCTCCTGTCTCAGCCTGTAAGGGACCCACATTTACTTTCGCTCATCTTTTCCTTTTTACATACCTATAGAAGCTTTTACAGTCTGTTTTTATGACTGTCAGTTTGCTCTCACTCTTTTCCCTATCAATTTCTTGGGTCTTTTGCTGAATTTTAAAATCCTCCCTATCCTCAGGCTTGCTGCTCTTTTTGACAACATTATAAGCCTCTTCCTTTGATCTAATACTATCTTTAACTTCTTGTTAGCCATGGTTGGACCACTTTTCCTGTAGGATTTTCGTGCCTTAATTGAATGTATATTTGTTGTAAATTATGTATTAATTCTTCAAATGCTATTCATTGCTTGTCTATCGTCCTATCTTTTAATGTGGTTTCCCAATCTACCTTAGCCAACTCGTCCCTCATACCTGCGTAGTTTGCTTTGTTTAGATTTAAGACCTTAGTTTTAGATTTAACACCACTTTTTAAGAAAGGAGGGAGAGAGAAAACGGGTCATTATAGACCGGTTAGATTGACATCAATAGTGGGGAAAATGTTGTAATCAGTTATTAAGGATGAACTAGCAGTACATTTGGAAAGCAGTGATGGGAGCGGCCCAAGTCAGCATGGATTTATGAAAGGGAAATCCTGCTTGACAAATCTTCTAGAATTTTTTGAGGATGTAACTGATAGAGTGGATAAGGGAGAACCAGTGGATGTGGTGTATTTGGACTTTCAAAAGGCTTTTGACACAAGGTCCCACACAAGAGATTGGTGTGCAAAAATTAAAGCACATGGTATTGGGGGTAATGTACTGACGTGGATAGAGAACTGGTTGGCAGATAGGAAGCAGAGAGTCGGGATAAACGGGTCCTTTTCCGAATGGCAAGCAGTGACTAATGGGGTGCTGCAGGGCACAATGCTGGGACCCCAGCTATTTACAATATACATTAATGATTTGGATGAAGGAATTGAGTGTAATATCTCCAAGTTTGCAGATGACACTAAGCTGGGTGGCAGGGTGAGCTGTGAGGAGGACGCTAAAAGACTGCAGGGTGACTTGGGACAGGTTAGGTGAGTGGGCAAACGCATGGCAGTATAATGTGGATAAATGTGAGGTTATCCACTTTGGTGGCAAAAACACGAAAGCAGAATATTATCTGAATGGCGACAGATTAGGAAAAGGGGAGGTGTAGCGAGACCTGGGTGTCATGGTACATCAGTCATTGAAAGTTGGCATGCAGGTTCAGCAGGCGGCGAAGAAAGCAAATGGTATGTTGGCCTTCATAGCGAGGGGATTTGAGTAAGGAAGCAGGGAGGTCTTACTGCAGTTGTACAGGGCCTTCGTGAGGCCCCACCTGGAATGTTGTGTTCAGTTTTGGTCTCCTAATCTGAGGAAGGACGTTCTTGCTATTGAGGGAGTGCAGCGAAGGTTCACCAGACTGATTCCCGGGATGGCAGGACTGACATATGAGGAGAGACTGGATCGACTGGGTCTGTATTCACTGGAGTTTAGAAGGATGAGAGGGGATCTCATAGAAACATATAAAATTCTGACGGGATTGGACAGGTTCGATGTAGGAAGAATGTTCCCAATGTTGGGGAAGTCCAGAACCAGGGGACACAGTCTAAGGATATGGGGTAAGCCATTTAGGACTGAGATGAGGAGAAACTTCTTCACTCAGAGTTGTAAACCTGTGGAATTCCCTATCGCAGAGAGTTGTTGATGCCAGTTCATTGGATATATTCAAGGGGGAGTTAGATATGGCCCTTACAGCCAAAGGGATCAAGGGGTATGGAGAGAAAGAAGGAAAGGGGTACTGAGGGAATGATCAGCCATGATCTTATTGAATGGAGGTGCAGGCTCGAAGGGCCGAATGGCCTACTCCTGCACCTTTTTTCTATGTTAACTATCAAAATGATCACTTATCTAAAGGCCCCTTTACTACAGAGTTATTAATTAACCCTTTCTTATGCACAATGTTAAATCTAATGTGGTTGACGCCATAGTTCACTGCACTCTAGGTCCTGGCACTTTTTTGCATGTCCTTGGACTTGTGAAATTTTCTTTTTACTTGTATCTGATTGTTCAAAGTTACCAGAAAATAATTTTCTAATCCTAATTCCTGCAAATTATTGTAATCTTTTGTACTGAGAGAAACTCTTCCAATCGTTAACTAAGTACCTCTTTCTTTTTACAGGGCGTTTGCTGCATTGACGAATTTGATAAAATGGATACAAGAGATCAAGTAGCTATCCATGAAGCCATGGAGCAGCAGACCATTTCCATCACTAAAGCTGGAGTCAAAGTAACTTGTTTAAATGATGCTGAACTACTTATGGGTGTTTACTGTGAACTAGAATCCTAAAAGAATGAATTATAGTTGATGCCTTTTGTAGGCAGTAATAACTGGGCTGCACAGTACAATCTTATGAAACGTGAAAAAAATATGTAGACTTGCATATGAGTAAAGACTTATTTTTACCATTTCGATCCTCTGGTCTTTCATGTCTTTCCTCTCTCCCTTTGTCTAATTGTTTTAATTCTTTAAAAAAAAATTCACATCTGTATCCTTCAGTATCTTTTTATTTTCTGTTAAGTTGTAGGATATGGCTGGCAAGGCCGTGTTAATTACTTTGAGTAGGTGTGCCATCTCTTTTCAGTAACACTTTTGCAACGGAGTAGTATGCTTGGTCAAGTTAATCACATTTGGACACTGTGGTGTCTCCTGGAGTCATGTGTGGGCCAGGCTAGGTATGGGGTGGCAGGTTATTGGTGAACTAGTTGATTTTTTGCAGCAAGCCAGCAACATTTCTTGCTACATATCTACAAATGACCAGATCTATTGCTATAACCACTACTCTACTAACCTGTCCTTAATTTAGGGTTGTCCTTAAATTATATACACTAGAATAGGAGGGAAATTGAAAATTCTTACATGGAAGGAGTGGGTTGTCAAAGTGTATGCATGCTATTTTCAAATCTCCCTGTAGTTAGCAGTTGTGGGGGGAGGAGCGCAAAGAGCCCAAAGTGTACAGATACTTTGGGGAGGGAGCTGGACAAGTATGCAATGGACCACTGGTGTGGGATCAAAAATCCATACATGCTTTATGGATGGCCCCTTAAGTGAAAATTCATCTGATGTTTTTATTCCCAATTTATTTGAGAGCCTCTGATATTTTTATTCCTTGCTGAGCTTCATGCGTCCCAGGCAGTTTCCAGTACATTACCTCAATGGCTGTTACACTGTAAGCTTTGACTGCATCAACAAGCTATTTGACTGTAGGGAGCTTATATTTACAGTTTGAGCTGCTGTAGACATTTTCTTTGATATTATGATCTTTGTTTACTCCATATTCTCCACTGTGTATTGTAATGTTGGACTAATCTGGTCTTTCTACTAGCATCTATATCTGTTTAATTTGCATTACACGATTGCCAGCTTTTTGCTGTTCTAATCGTTTCCCCATCGGTTTATTTTACTGATGCAACTCCGTGTCCAAAGAGCTGCTGGGTGATCATTTCCATAGTTCTTACCAGCTATATTTTGCTGCGAATGTCATTGAATCTGTAGTACAGTTTTACTTTTCATCTGCTTTTATTATTCTTAGTTTCCATTCTAATTTTCACTCTAGTAATTTTTCCATATTCACCTTAGCTAGTTGTTCTTGGTTCACAGATTGTATTCAGTTTATTTAAATACTATCTATTTTATTTTTCATTGCTTCTTTTTCAGTTTATTCCTGTTAAACTCGATTAGTCCTGTGCCTTTCTCCAATCCAAATCCTTTTTTTAAGCACTTCTTGTGCCAGACTTTGGGTCTTCCCCACACTTGGGTGCAAAATCTCAATTTGTCACTTTTTGGATTCTGGGGGTCTAGTATCTGATTTTTTTTTAAATTTAAACTGGCTTTTTTTTTTCAAAAATAAAAATTAAGAACATTTATGCACCCAAACTTAAGCACAATGGGGAAACTAGCCTGCAGTATTAAAGTTTTATACGTGCATTTTAAGTACACATAAAAGCGGAGTATGCAGGATTTCAGAAAAGACAGGTATTAAAAAGATGTTTGTCTAAATTTCAGTGTAGATTTTCCAGTTTTTCTCCCGCCCCCCCCCCCCCCACTGCTGGAGGAAATCCATTTTTCTTTCCTTCAATTGTTAGAAAATCTGCCTTTTTAATTAGGAAATGGAAAGTGGTTTCTAGTGATTACTAAAAGTCTTTTGAATTAGACCGTAAGAAACATAGAAATTTACAGCGCAGAAGGAGGCCTTCTCGGCCCATCGTGTTGTGCCGGCCGACAAAGAGCCACATGGCCCTTGGTCAGCAGCCCTGAAGATTACATATGAATCTATGAACAATGCTGGAAAGGCAAAGAGCACCCAGCCCAACCAGTCCACCTCACACAACTGCGACACCCCTTATACGGAAACATTCTATACTCCACCCCAACCAGAGCCATGTGATTTTTTCTGGGAGGGGCAAAAATCAGATAATAACCCAGGCCAATTTAGGGAGAAAAAATCTGGGAACATTCCTCTCCAACCCATCCAGGCGATTGAAACTAGTCCAGGAGATCACCCTGGCCGTATTCGATTCCCTGCAGTACCATTAATACTGCGGCGGACAACAAAAGGTCATCCAGTCTAATCCCAATTACCAGCTCTAGGTCCGTAACCCTGCAGGTTACAGCACTTTAAGTGCCCATCCAACCATCTCGTAGAAGTGGGGAGGGTTTCTGCATCCACCACTCTTCCAGGCAGCAAGTTCGAGATCCCCACAACCCTCTGCGTAAAGAAGCCTCCCTCAAGTCCCCTCTAAACCTTCCACCACCCATCTTAAAACTATGCCCCCTCGTAATAGGCCCTTACTATCCACTATGTCCAGGCCCCCTCAATATTTTGCACACCTCAATGAGGTCTCCTCTCAATCTCCTCTATTCCAATGAGAACAAATCCAGCCTATCCAATCTGTCCTCATAACTAAGATTCTCCATTCCAGGCAGCATCCTAGTAAATCTCCTCCGCACCCCCTCTAGTGCAATTAGATCCTTCCTATAATACTGTGATCAGAACTGCACGCAGTACTCCAGCTGTGGCCTAACCAAAGTATTATACAATTTAAGCATAACCTCCCTGCTCTTATATTCTATGTCTCAGCCAGTAAAGGCAAGCATTCCGTATGCCGCCTTAACCACCTTATTCAATTGGCCTGCTACTTTCAGGGATCAAGCACTCCAAGATCTCTTTGTTCATCTACACTATTAAGTGGCCTACTGCTTAATGTGTATACTCTTTCCTTATTAGCCCTCCCAAAGTGCATCACCTCACACTTCTCTGAATTAAATTCCATTTGCCATTACTTTTGCCCACCTGACCAGTAGATTGATATCCTCCTGCAGCCCCTGGCTTTCCTCATTCATTATCAACCCAACAGCCAATTTTAGTATCGTCTGCAAACTTCTTAATCATACTCCCTATATTCAAATCTAAATCATTGATATTTACCACAAAAAGCAAGGGACCAAGTACTGATTCCTGCGGAACCCCACTGGAAACATCCTTCCAATCACAAAAACATCCATCAACCATTACCCTTTGCTTCCTACCTCTAAGCCAATTTTGGATCCAACTTGCCACTTTGCCCTGAACCATTACCATTACCCTTTGCTTCCTACCTCTAAGCCAATTTTGGATCCAACTTGCCACTTTGCCCTGGATCCCATGGGCTTTAACCTTCTTGACCAGTCTACCATGTAGGACCTTATCAAAAACTGAGCAGCTGAAAGTAATGATGTGTATGTAAAATGTGTTTCGATTGTGTTTTACCATAAATGGATTAAAAGCTAAATTCCATGGTCTTTTAAAGAAAATATGCAATCTTTGTTTTAATATAGGCCACCTTGAATGCCAGGACTTCTATTTTGGCTGCAGCAAACCCTGTTGGTGGACGGTATGATCGTTCAAAATCTCTCAAACAGAATGTAAATCTCACCGCCCCGATCATGTCTCGATTTGATTTGTTCTTCATTCTCGTTGACGAGTGTAACGAGGTTGGGAATAAATATTGGTTACATTTTTATATTCCATTTCTTACAGAAAGTGTTTTAATTTTTCAATAACTTGTGGAAGAAATTTACTTTATAAAATTATTATTAACTAGGTAACGGATTATGCAATTGCTCGGCGTATAGTAGACCTTCATTCTCGCATTCAAGAATCCATTGAGCGAATCTACTCTTTGGATGATATCAGGAGGTACCTGTTATTTGCGAGACAGTTTAAGCCTAAGGTCAGTTACTTAATGAGTGCAATGTTACTTTTATTGTACTTTTTTTTTTTGCGCAGTTATATCTGTCATTCTTATTGATGATTATATGAAATGAAAAGTTGAAGAGCCTGGTAGGAATGCATTAAAATTCTACTTTTATTCTTGCCCTCTTTATAAAACAGGGAAAGGCTGATTGTATATTGCTTTAGGTCAGTTTCTTTTAGTCTTGGCAGTGTAATGAAAATTTTTTTCAGTTTGCTTAAAATAAGCTGTTTCAAGCTAACATCGGAGCGTTTTAATTTCTAGATCTCAAAGGAATCTGAAGACTTCATAGTAGAACAGTACAGACGACTCCGTCAGAGAGATGGATCTGGAGTAACCAAATCAGCATGGCGCATCACTGTGCGTCAGCTAGAGAGTATGATTCGACTTTCTGAATCCATGGCTAGAATGCATTGCTGTGATGAGGTAACCATTAACTGCATTAAAAGGGTTTGTTCTCTTGTTTAAGTGTGCATTGTTGCTTACTCTAAACTCCCTTTTTCAACTTACCCTGCCATCATACTATCTAATGCCAGTTCGTTAGATATATTTAAGAGGGAGTTAGATCTGGCCCTTATGGCTAAAGGGATCAGGGGGTATGGAGAGAAATCAGGAAAGGGGTACTGAGGTGAATGATCAGCCATGATCTTATTGAATGGTGGTGCAGGCTCGAAGGGCTGAATGGCCTACTCCTGCACCTATTTTCTATGTTTCTATACAACAACAACTTGTATTTATATAGCACCTTTTTAATGTAGTGAAAGATCCCAAGACGCTTCAAGAATATTATGAAATTTTAAAATTGACACCAAGCAGCATAAGTAGAAAATAAAGCTTGGTCAAAGAGGTAGCATCTTGAAGGAGGATAAGAGGTTTAGGCAGGGAATTCCAGAGCTTGGGGCCGAGGCAACTGAAGGCACGGCCACCAATGGCTGAACGATTATAGTCAGGGATGCTCAAGAGGGAACAACTAGAGGAGCGCAGACATTATGGGGGGGTGGGTGTAGATTAGAGATCGGGAGGGGCAATGCCATGGAGACATTTGAAAACAAGGATGAGAATGTTGAAATCGAGGTGTTGCTTAACCAGAAGCTATGTAGGTCAGCGAGCATGGGTGATGGGTGAGCGGGACTTGGAGCGAGTTAGGACACGGGCAGCCAAGTTTTGGATCACCAAGTTTACGTAGGGTAGAATGGGGGGGCCAGCCAGCAGTGTGTTAGAATAGTCAAGTCTAGAGGTAACAAAGGCATCGATGAGGGCTCCGGCAGTGGATGAGCTGAAGCAAGGGCAATGTTACAAAGGTGGAAATAGGCGGTCTTGATTATGCTGCGGATATATGGTCGAAAGTTCGTTTCAGGTTCAAATATGACACCAAGGTTGCAAACAGTCTGGTTCAGCCTCAGACAGAAGTTGGGGAGTGGGATAGAGTCAGTGGCTAGGGAACAGAATTTGTGGCGGGGACTGAAAACAATGGCTTCGGTCTACCCAATATTCAGTTGGAGAAAATTTCTGCTCATCCAGAGCTGGATGTCGGACAAGCAGTCTGACAATTTAGAGATCGTGGAGGGGTCGAGAGAAGTGGTAGAGAGGTAGAGCTGGGTGTCATCAGCGTACATGCAGAAACTGACAATATTTCTGATGTTTTCGCCAAATGTAGATGAGAAATCCATGAGCTCCGACACTTGCTGTCGGAGGTGAGGGTGGAGACTGGGGAGAGGGGTGTAGAAAGACGGTTAGCACTGGAGAATAGAAGCCGGGCTTTATGTTTACATTCCAGAACGATTCTGGAACAGTGAGCAATTATGGAAGACGAGAACCGGACCCGATAGTGCTTTGTGGTCCAGTCAGATCTGGCGGTGAATGGCTAAACCAGTTGTCCACCATATCCGTTCATGGTGCGTGCCTTGGACTTAAGGGAGCGAAGATCAGGGCTATACCAGGGGAACGGCTAGGGTGAGAGAGAATTGTTTTAAAGGAGACTAGTACATCAATGATGAGGATGTGATACTGGAAATGTATGTGTCTCATTCTTATCCATACGCTCCACCAATTCTATTCTCCATGTACCATTCACAAGGTTAAAATGCTCTATTACCATGAACTGTCCTTTAGTTGTGCTGTCTGAGTACCAAACTGATTCACCCAAAGATCTGTTTTTAAATAACTTGAGCCCAGGTCCAAGTGTTATTATAAAAGCTACACTGATAGAGCTGGAAGATTACCCCTGTTGAACATTTCCTTTCAAAAGCAATCCTTTTTCCTTCTTTGACTTTAAAGCCAGCGCAATTGTAGTTCTGCATACTCAACTGATGTAAAACTCCACAGCATTTTTTCCTTAAACTGCCAGATCTTTGAGAAATGGATCACTGTGCTGTCCAGCCTTCCCATCTACTAGTCCAGCTGAGAGCTGCAAAATCTTCCCCTCACACTGCTTCAGTGTCCAGAGTCTTGACCTATTTAGAAGTTATTTGCTGCTACAACAGGATGTTGGATAACTTTTAAAATTTTGCGCTACCAATAGTTTGCTCCGTTAACCCAGAATACTACAAACTTTTGTGCTTTTTATTCATTCATGGGATGTGGGTGTCGCTGGCAAGGCCAGCATTTATTGCCCATCCCTATTTGTCCTTGAGATGGTGGTGGTGAGCTGCCGCCTTGAACCGCTGCAGTCTGTGGTGAAGGTACTCCCACAGTACTGTTTGGGAGGAAGTATTTCATAATGCATAATTGATTTTTTTGGGGTTAAACTTGTGGTTGATAAAAGTATACAAAATGTAATATGTAGTATATTTAACAGATAGCTCTACCAAAATACTGACTTGTGGTCTATTTTTACTTGTGGCTTTATAGGTCCAACCTAAGCATGTCAAGGAAGCTTTCCGGCTGTTGAACAAATCAATCATTAGAGTGGAGACTCCAGATGTAAATTTTGACCAAGATGATGAGGGAGGAGAGGAGATGGAGCAGGAAGTCAATGAAGAGATCAATGGTAAATTCAATTTTAATTGCAGGAGGAATGAATCAAGTGAGAAGTGTTTAGACTGACTGGATCTAGTGATTCCTTCCTCGTTTCCAAGAATCTGTTAATTCATGTGCTATTAGCTTTTTAAAATTTTAGCACTGTATGGTATGATTACAATGTCTCCACCATGATAACTAGGTTAAATACAACATTGATGATTTAATGCTTTTATCCCTTTTAAAGTTTGTCCTTTCACATGTGCAAAATTATGTAGTAAGGCTGTTTGCATTGTGCTGCTGTGGAACCATGTTTTAACAGATGCTATGTAATAGTTTGCTGTAGGATTGAGCCCTCTCTTGCACCATTTCCTCTTAGAACCACAAATCAATTTTGCAGTTTGGTCCTGGATCTTGCACCGTTAAATTCATAGGTGTATTCTAAACTATGGAAAGTGTTTGGGCTCACCTTAAAACTTACCCTCCGTTTGGATCCAAAACAAAACTGGCATCCACCAGAATCCCCAGATACTGATGAGTCAACTTTGATTTTTGGGATAGCAACTGCTGGAAACCTATTGCCCACGTGGTAGCTGTCCTCTTCGGAGCCGAGGAGAGGGTGGGGAGATGGTAGTCATGGTTACATTGGGTTGAGTTGGCTTCAGTATGGTGATTGGCTGTGCAATTGTAGCCAGTTAGTTGCTGTAATAACTTTCTGAGCATTTGAATTTGACTTAACTTACTATTTGCAAGAAGAATATCTTATGACTGCAGTTGATTACTTCAGCACAGCTGGCATTTATTCTTTATAGCAAAGTTCTATTGCATGTTTTTAATACACCATGAAGACCCTAATTCAGCTGTTTTGAGTGGGAGGTGCCACTCTCTCTGAAGTGCACTCATACAGGCATGGTCTACAAAGTCCTTTTCCTCACATTGTATCCTTGCTGAGGCCTGATAAAATGCTGCTTGGCCCCTTAATAATTGGTTGAGGTGATGTCTACACTGGCTGGGCACTAGTGATTTTGTTTTGTTTCATTTCATTGTGTGCTGAAACTTGGTATGCATTAAGCACAGTACTGGATTCAGTTGTTCTAATAAATGATAATCCTGACAGGACATTCTGATATTCCAAACGGGGTTAATGGTGTTAATGGCCATTCTGAAGAGAGTATCAAGGAAGAAATGCCAAAATCAACAATGAGACTGTCTTTTGTGGAGTATCGCAAGATTTCCAACCTTATTGTCATCCATCTCCGGAAACTAGAAGAAGGTAAGAGTGCAGGTTACTCAATAGTTGTATTGCATAATACAGTTTAAAATAGTGGTTTTAAAAAATGGTGCTCAAATCTTTGTCATGAAATGCATATGTTCTGACAGCTATTGTGCTAAAATGTTGGATTCTTAACTAACAGATTCCAGTTGGAAGTCCCTTTGACTTACAGTCCGACTTCTCCGCGGAGCATCTGTGCCATGACAAACACAGATTGGGAGTAAAAGACTGTAAAATCGAGACTCCCTCACAAGAAACCCCATACACACAATTTTGTCCTCTACACTGTCGAGCACCCCAGTAAAAACAAAATGTACACCACCATATCCAAAATCCAAACCCTGCCTTCCCGCCCCCCCCACCACCACCAAAATAAATTCAAACCCCCATGTGAAAAATCCAACCCAACCTCCATGTGCAAAAAATCCAAACCCAGTTCTGTAATAAAAAGCTACCCAAAAAGAACTCTATGTATGGATTCTATACATTATTTGCTGTTTTCCCTCAAGTGACAAGCTTGGTCCACTATAGTCTGCTGCTGTCTTGCACACTTTCACCTTTCCTTCTGGCCTGGAAACTGCTTTCTGGTCGGTCGAAGGAAGCAGCTTTGCAAAGCCGCTCAAAAGTCATTGTGCACAAAGTTTACAAAATAAATAAAAGGAACTGATCGCTGAGTTGAAGGAGAAGTTCCAAGTGGAAAAACTTGAGGCAGGGGAGTACCTGGATAAAAGTTGGGTGGATTTTTTTAAAAGATAGCAGTAGGTGCTTGGTAAACTTGGTGAGGAGAGAATTGGTCCAGTTGAGTGAAGCAGCTGAAAAATTAAAGAAGGCGTGAGACAATATTTCTAAGTGGACTGCACTGTGGCAGATAGCAGGGGTACAGTAGCATAGTGGTTATGTTGCTGAACAAGTAATCCAGAGGCCTGGACTAATAATCTGGTAACTAGTTCAAATCCCACCATGGCAGCTGTGGAATTTTAATTCAGCTAATTTAATAAATCTGGAATTTAAAAAAACTAGTATCAGTAATGAAACTACCGGATTGTTGTAAAAACCCATCTGGTTCACTAATGTCCTTTAGGGAAGGAAATCTGCCATCTTTACCTGGTCTGGCCTATATGTGACTCCAGACCCACAGGAATGTGATTGACTCTTAACTGCCCTCTGAAATAGCATAGCAAGTCACTCAGTTGTGCCAAACTGCTACATGGACTGCAGCGGCTCTCCACCACCTTTCCAAGGGCAATTAGGGATAGGCAATAAATGCTGGCCTTGCCAGCAATGCCCACATCCCATGAACAGAAAGAGAACTGAAATTCAGTACAAGCAAGTGCAATAACTTAGATTAGAGGGGAAAATTGAGAACATAATCAATGGTATTGACCTAGCTAAGATAGTGGCATTATCATAGACTATACTCGCCAAGTGTAGTCGTTGCAGAGAACGATATTGTCCAATCAGTAGAGTTTAGGTCTGGGACCATGAAGTTGAATATGTGTCTTGCTCTGGTCAAGCTACTCCTTGAATACTGCATTCAGTTCTAGCCACAAGTGAAACTTCAGGTTATGGAAGCAGTGCAGCGGAAGGTCATTGAGGCTGATGGCTAGTATCAGGACAGAATTATGAGGAACGGTTAGAAAATCTTAGTGACATAAGTGGAATAGAAAAGGTTCCTGGACACAATTTCAAGTTGAATCAATGCAGAAAGATAAGATATGATGTAGTTAGAAACTAGTAACAGCAAGTTCAGGACAAATGTAAGGAACATCATGCACAGAATTATTGGAAGATGATCTTCCAGGTAATAATGAAGGCAGAAACTAGGTCATTCAAACGCCAGTTGGATGCTGTGATGGTGAAGATTTGTTGGGTTCGATGGAAAGGTGAGTTAAGTGGTCCGAATGGCATCACTCATTTGTACTTAAATTTATGGTATTACA
Source organism: Pristiophorus japonicus (assembly GCF_044704955.1). Lineage (NCBI taxonomy): Eukaryota > Metazoa > Chordata > Chondrichthyes > Pristiophoridae > Pristiophorus > Pristiophorus japonicus. Next base: position 67,403,879 of record NC_091979.1, read on the forward strand.
GTGCTTTGACTTCTAGTTTTCTTTAGATAAGTAAATGGGGAAATAACACCAGAAAAATAAACATTGAAGTCAATTGTGTTTGTGTATCATGAAGCTGATTTGTGTGTCATTCCATCTGCAGAAGATGGCGATGCTTCCCCAAAGAAGAGTGACCTCATTAACTGGTACTTAAAAGAAATTGAATCTGAAATTGAATCAGAAGAAGAACTAATTAACAAAAAGAAATTGATTGAGAAAGTTATTTACAGACTTATTCATTATGTAAGTAAGAAATTTCTCATTTCTAAATTTCACACAGTCTGACCTGTTTGATCACGGTCTATTAATATTTATTGCATTTCTTGATGTCGCCATTGGAAGAATGGGAGACTTGCGTTGCACTTTATCTGAAGGCATTTAACAAGAATGAATGTGCAGCCATTTTCTACACACACAAAATAATTTTCTATTAATTTTCCAGCAATGGTATTGCAATATGGTGCTGAAAAATATGGAGGAAATTAATACAATTCATAAAAATAAAAATGACTTGTAGAAATCAGATAAATTTATATAGATTCAGTGAGCTGTTCTCTTGAGATGGAGTGTGGGAATGTTTTTGGAATATAGTAGGAGTTATTGATTCTGCTTCTGATCTTGTTAATGATTCTACATGCCTAAACTGGAAACGTATTCCATTCTACATCACTATTGCCCACATTGGGTTTTTTTGTTGTGGGTTTCGAATACTTAACTAATTTATGCATTCCTTGGCCAAAGCTGACTAAAGATACCTCTGCCTCTCCTCAACAATGCTTGTTTTTGCATTTCCCACATCAGCCATTCTTGTGGCTTCTCTGGGTTAGATTGCTAGTTTGATTTGCATTATAGTTATATGCTCGGGGCCAGCCTTGGGTGAACTTGTATCTTGGCACCCTTTCAGTTTAAGTATGTAGTAGTGCAGGTACAACGTCTCAAATCCGGCTGTCTGAAAATCGGAATTGTCCGAAAACTGGACATTTTTGAGAAAATCCCATTTGATCATAAATAAAATAAAATTTGGAATTATTGTCCAAAAACCATCAGGCCGGACTAGTTATCAGCTTCGCCGCTATGTTTTAAATGGCGTGCAATCGGTCCGAGCCTTGCCGAATGACCCTCGACCCAGTCGGACCCGACCTGACCCTCGCCACCATTGGTACTTTATCTCTAGCATACATACGCTCTTGATTTTCTTGTCCGAAATCCGGGAAAATCTGAAAAACGGCATGGTCTTGGTCCTGAGGTTGCTGGATTTGAGACGTTGCACCTGTATTGTTGAAAGTTTCAAAAATAAACCTGTAATCTGTTTTTCATAATTTAAAAAATAAACCAAGTCCAAAAAAATAACATGGCTAAGTGACGAAACTAATAAATAATACATTTTAAAACCATTCTCCAAGATATATTGAACCACATCATTCTTGATACATGAAGCCAGTGAAGATGATCTGTCATCTCCCATGGCCAATTGCAAATATGTTTTTATGAGCTTCAACTTCGAGAGGCTTCGTTCACAACTCGCCACTGATGCGGGTATGGTTAATACATAGGGATTACATAAGGTATACGGCACAGAAACAGGCCATTCAGCCCAACCAGTCCATGCCGGCGTTTATGCTCCACTCGAACCTCCTCCCATCTTTCCTCAACTAAATCTCATCAGCATAACCCTCTATTCCCTTCTCCCTCATATGCCTGTCTCGTCATCATAGGCGGTCCCTCGAACGCGGATGACTTACTTTCACAAGAGTTCACAGAAGTTTCAATGAAGGACCCGATGTACCAGTCCTGAGGGGGTGAAAGATGCCTGGCGTGGTTTTTTTTTTAACGTGTGGTGACTGTTGCACATCAGCAACCACACGGGCTTGACAGAGCTAGGCCTTTATCCAGTGGCAAGGGTTGAACCAGCACTACTGGAGACCTGCTCTACTGCACGGTCCTAGTGTGCGCACACATCACAGTGTGGGCAGGCTCGTGCTGCCCCTGGGCCCTCGGCTCTTCCGGGCCCCGTACTATCATCCGCCACACCTTTGCCCACGATGTTCCAGGGCCTAGCGCTCCAGCTCTATAGTCCCAACCTTCATTCACTCACTCTCTCTCTACGTTTCTTCTGAATTCCCTATTGGATTTCTTAGTAACCATCTTATATTGAATATTTAATAGGATCCTCTGTGCTATCCATGTGTTTGGGAACCTGCTCTTCAAACATGAAGTTTGCTATTCTTGACCACTAAAGTCCTTTGTACGTAGACTTGAGATAGGCACGTTCTTCGCAGAGGTCGACGCCGTTAATGTCAGACTCTCTTGATCATGGGGCCCTAGGCGGTCGCTGACCCTGTATGTGCTGTGGACCTACATGGTATAGAAATTTGGTTCGGACTGCTCAAATTTAAATTGCTACTTTTTTAGAAAGAGGAGATTCATCCAATAAGGTTGGGTTGCATTCAAGCCAAGCATCAGTCTGAAGGGGGCAGTGCACTATCCCAGACTGAATATTTTTTTTTAAACCAGCAAATGTCTACATCTTAAATCATTACGTTGTATGAATCTTAACTTGTGTTTGAATTTCTTAATAGGACCACATCTTGATTGAACTGAAACAGACTGGTCTGAAAAGCCGAAAAGGAGAGGGAGATGAAGTTTTGGAGCAGGAACCCTTCCTCGTGGTTAACCCCAATTATGCTTTAGAAGATTAAGTACCAAATGGTACACTGGATCAACTTGGAATATATAGTTACTTCTAACAATATTCCTAAAATGCACCTCTTCAAAACATGAACCAAATTTTGATATCACATAATTCTATTCTAGTGTAGAATAGCCTTGGTTTTGGCTCTGAACTGGATGCTGAAGTGCTAATCAAGGATAAAACAAATGGTGACTGACACATTTTTAAAAATCTGTTTGATTTTAGGAGCTTTTATATACATTTTGAAGTCCACTGGCATTTTGGATTGAATGGTCAAAGGAAATTATAGTATGTACTTTAAACTTGGTTGTATTCACAACTTCTGTTAAAATTGTTTAAAATGCAGACATGTTTCCTGACACTGATTTTTACATTTTACTCGTTACAATTTACTGATTTAAGGTGAATTGGCAGAGAAAAATATCTGCAAATGTTATTTTGGATAGTATGACTGGATAACCTGCTTTTATATTAAAACTAGATTATAAGGATTACATTAAGAATTTTTTTAAGTGCTATGGTGTATTTTAATCCCAAGACGACAAGGTAATTTTCGGTGGACCTGAAAGGAGCTATCCAGATTTAAATAGACCATGAGACTGTTTCAAAGCTAGCGCTGCATCTGAGGCAATTGTTGTAAATATGTTTCATGTAGAAAACTGCCTTAGATGTTCAAACTGCTCTGTGATGGTTTAATTAAGATGCAAAGCAAAACTAATTTTGAGCTTATCTATACATCGATTTCCATTTTAGCTGGCAATTTATTGTTTAATCCTAACACACTCTCCTTTTTTCTCTCGCTGAATTAGAGTATTTAACCAGTAGCACTCTAATATACATCCTAACTATTAAAACAAGAGCATTGCAAGCAGAGTACCTGTATAGGAATAGTGAGGGGAAGGAAATGTGTACGTGAGAAGAGAAAGAAAATACGTTCAATTGGAAACCTTTTATTGTGCAGGGTCAAAGAAGATAATGTATCTTCAAGCATCTGATTTGAGGTCAATTTGATTAGTACCAGGCACAAACCTGGTACAGTTTATGATTGATGTAATAAATTCTGTTATGGGGTCATGTGATGTATTTGAGAGTGCAAAAATCATATTACTTGCAGCTTTTCTCCAGAAATCTGTTACAGGACAAGGGTTTGAAATTGAGTGAAAGTATTTATGTTGAACGAATATCTTCAGCTGTTCTTTGCAGTTTATTGTGGAAATGAAATCCAACATTTCAAGTCTCGAATCTAGAACGCATCCATTTTATACTTCAAAATGTTACATGTGAAATGTATGCCATGCTTTTGTAAGGGCTCAAATGCCTATTAATAAAGCTACAAATCTTTGTTAAATGAACAATGCTGATTACCTATTGAGTAATATTTCAGGCAACTAACCTATTGATGGGCATGTGGAAAATTGAACCCAAGCCAGGAAAGAGATTAAAAAGGGTAACTAAAACCTCTGTTGAAGATACGGATTTTCAGAAGGTTTCTGAAGGAGGGAGATGCAAAGGCGTTTTGGGGAGTTAGGTTGGGGGGGCTCCGAAGAATAGGATCAAAAGAATTGGCAAGCAGCAGCCAATAACTAGCAAAGAGAAACAAACCAATTGAAATCACTTATTTTTGTATTTCCAGCTATTTTCTTTGCATCGGTCTGTACAGTTAAGAATTGCCCAACATAAATTTAGTTACAGAATTACAAAATAATTAAATTAGCCCAACACTTAGTATCTGCAAGGCCTGCTCTTTTTGGGACTTGGAACAAATTCTGCTTCAGTCTGAGTTGAAAAATGTCACCAAAGCCTTCAGCTCCTGTAGATCAATTCTGAGATACATGATGGCAGCTTCACCTTTCTCCAGTGGAACTATGAAACCCACAGTCTAGTGTGACAGTCATGTGTTGAAATCATGCTGAAAATTCTTATTTAGCAGCATGTCTCTCTTTCAGCGACTAAGCTGCTGGGATAATTCAAAGGGACAAGTTCGCAGCAAAAAAACTGACTGGGAACTTTTGACTTTTTAAAGAGGATTTGTAGGCAAAATGTGTTTTAAAGTATAATGTATTCAGTTAAAATTTGTTGCTTTAAAAGTGCTATTAAAATGATAATGAGGTGACTTTGATGTTCCCCGCTTAAACTTAACCGTGAGCAATTCATTAGCTCGGTGATACATGCACCTCACCCATTATGTGAGTTGCTGGCTGCTTGGCAGGGGCTTTTAGCTGGCCTTCCCTCTAGCTGTGAACAGTAAGATATAAAACAGACTTGAACACTGGCAGGAAGATTCAGAAAAGGCTGCAAATGCAGTCAGGGTTTTGAAACAGAATGCTGTGATGCAGTCAGGTAGCAACGGCTATGAGAAAATTGGAGTGCAGGAGAGAATAGTCAAGTTACTGCAAAGTAATCCACTGGTGTTGGGAAGTAGGTGTGTATTTTGTATTACAAAAAAATAAGATGTAATGTTAGAATTAATCTGATCACAACTATTTTGTTTTGTGTTCATTCGCTGTGAAATAATGCAGCTCATCAATTCGAGCTTTATCTCAATTGTTTGCTTGGTCCGCTTTTGAGAAGATTGAAGTATACCGCTGAAGGTTTTGAATATTTTTTTTTTTAAAAGCAAAATACTGAGGATGGTGGAATCTGAAATAAAAACAAAATACTCAGCAGGTCAGGCAGCATCTGTGGAAAGAGAAACAAGAGTTAACATTTCAGGTCGATGACCCTTCGTCAGAATGGGAAAAAGTTAGATGTAATGGATTTTTAAGCAAGGGAAAGGATGGAGGCAAGAACAAAAGGGAAAGTCTGATAGGGTGGAAGGCAGAAGAGATTATGATTGTGCAAGGCCAAAGGAGATGGTAATGGCACAAGTTAAGAAACAAAAGATGTTTAGGGTGTAAATGGAGATGGCAGAATCATCAGCTGCTGTGGGAAAGAAAAAAGCGGTAGAGGTTATGGTTTGAAATGGATGAACTCAATGTTGAGTCCAGAAGGCCCTACTGTGCCTAACCGAAAGATGAGGTGCTGTTTCTCGGGCTTACGTTGAGCTTCATTGGAACGGTGCAAGGCCAAGGACGGAGAGATGGGAGTGGAGCAGAGAATTAAAGTGACAGGTGACCGGAAGCTCGGGTTCAAGCTTGCAGACTAAACGGAGGTGTTCTGCAAAGTGGTCACCCAATCTGCATTAGGTGTCTCCAATGTAGAGGCGACCACATCGTGAACAGCGAATACAGTATACCAAGTTGAAAGAAGTACAAGTAAATCGCTGTTTCACCTGGAAGGAGTGCTGGGGCTTTGGACAGTGGGAAGGGAGGAGGTAAAAGGGCAGGTTTGCATTTCCTGCGTTCCCGTGGGGAGGGGGCACTAGGGGTGATTGCGGAGGGAGCGGTCCCTTTGGAATGCTGAAAGGGGAGGGGATGATGTGTTTGGTGGTGTGATCACGCTGGATGTGGTAGAAATGGTGGAGGATGATCTGTTGGACGTGGAGGCTGGTGGGATGAAAGGTGAGGACAAGGGATGGGAGGAAGTGTAGTCCAGGTAGCGCTGGGAATCAATGAGCTTACAGTGCATATTTGTCAATAGTCTATCCCCAGAAATGGAGACAAGTCGAGGAAGGGAAGAGTTGGAGATGGACCATATGAAGTGAGTAAAGGGTTGAAATTGGAAGCAAAGTGAATTAAAAATGTTCTAGTTCAGGGCCAGACCGAGACGGCAGCGATAGTCATCAATACTGGAAAAAGGTGAGGGAGGTGACCTAAGTAGGACTGGAACAAAGAATGTTTCACATATCCCATGAAAAGGCAGGCACAGCTAGGACCCATGTGGGTTCCCATTGTAATTTGGAGAAAGTGAGTGGAATCAAAGGAGAAGTTGCTCAATGTGAGAACAAGTTCAGCCAGGTGGTGGTGGATGAGGACTGGTTGGGCCTCTGTTCAAGGAAGAAGCGGTGTGTTCAAGGCCCCGATGGGGGATGGAAGTGTAGAGAGATTGGATATGACGGTTGGCGCCTGGAAACTATTACAAGTGGCTGAGGGCATCGTAAAAGTCGCGAATGTAGGTGGGAAGAGACTGGACTAGGGGAGAAAAAGAGTCAAGCTGGGAAGAAATCAGTTATGTGGGGCAAGAACAGGCTGTACCGATGGGCCTACCAGGGCAGTCCTGTTTGTGGATCTTGGGGAGGAGATCGAAGCAGGGTTGGGGAACTAGAGGTTGGTGGCCGTGAAGGGAAGATCTTCAGAGGAGATGAGGTCAGTGACGGTCTGGGAAATGATGTCTTGTGGGGTCATGGTCCAGGGGGGAGGTAGGAGGAGGTGTCAGAGTTGACATTCAGCCTCCACAAGATAGAGGTCGGTTCGCCAAACAGCAACAGCGCCAACTTTATCAGCAGGTTTCATGACAATGTAGGGTGTTTTGTGTGCCCTGTGTGTCTCACTCTCCCTTGAGTCAATCCGTGCTTTAAAACTTCCCGCTTTGGGTTGTTTCCCTTTGGACGGCAAGAGCTTTTGCCAATAGTTCCTGCCTAGCTCGTCGATTAGCGGGTAATCCCACACACAGAGACCAAGGTCAGATAGGTCTTCTATGCCCAATGCACAGCGTCCCCAGCGGGATTACTGTGTAACCCGGCCATAAGCGGATGCCACCCAGTTGGTCTTCCGAATTATGCCCGCACCACAAGCCCCACAACCCCCAAGTTCGGACACGAGATTATAATTGACTCAAACAAAACAAAATGGTTCAGGTTAGTCAGAGATCGATTCCTTTTATCACACTCTCAAAACGAAAACCCCTACTCCCTTCGTTTACAACTTAAAGAGTAGGTGACTGTGGACACTAACTTAAAACCTTAGACTAAATACCCACCCTGTCGGTTACGCCGAACCAACCCCTTCCCAGAATCTAAGCCTAGATAATGGAAACCCTTCTAACAAAATCCTTCTCCCGGTTTAGTCAGAACCCACACTTGGAAGCCTTCTCACACACACACATGTTAGCCTACATCTTGGACACTTGCAGTTCCTCAGCAGCTAAACATGCTGGCGGTCTTGGGGATTTCCAGAGGTGTATGTTGGAAATAATTACCAGCCCTTGTCGTTTATTCATGTGGTCCCAGGTTCGTTCGACTCTAAAGACAAAACTGTGTCTAACACAGGCATGCGATGAGAGTTACGTTCTTTAATGGGTTTCAAAAAAGAATGAGACAGGTTCCTTCAAACCCACATTTTTGATCAAGCTTTTGGTCACACGTCAAATATCTTCTTTGTTTCAGCGCCCATTTTTATTGGATTGTGCACCTATAAAGCAGCTTGGCCAATTTTCTACATTAAAGGTGCATGTTTACAGAACTGCTTTATTGCCCTTTATATTCGCTTCTATTGGTTACACAGGAATGGCCAAATAAACAAATCAATTTTAAAAAGCCTGGATTAAATTGATCAGTTGCTTAATTTTATATGCACAGTGGCTTACATCAAGAAATTTGAGGATGCATTATCAGCCCAAAAGCTGACAAGAGTACAATTCCCATATAAAATTATAAATAAGATAATAGTGCATAATTAACTTAATCTCGGCTCAATAACCTCTACAACATTGGAACTTTGCTCTTATTTATCTGTTTAGACATTGTAGCATAGAAAAAACAAATTAAAAAACCTTGGAATGTGGAATTAATACCGTAACTGCAACGTACACAATTTCTGCTCGTTGCACTTGTTATTTATATTGGGGGTAAACTCAAACATTTACTAAAGGGTGTATTTTCTAGATTTTTGGTAGTGTCTGATTTCCTTCCAGATTTGTCTATTGCAAAGATAATCTTTCTTCTTAATTATTTTATGGGACTAACTATTTGTACTGCACTTTTTTTGACAGACAGCCGTCCATCAAGCCCCGCCCCCACTGCCCGTATTGCACTTTTTTTGACCGGGCAACAAGCCCCACTACTGTCAGGGCCAAATCATTTGCTGCACGTGGTGCCGAGCAGCAGGACCTAGGGCTCAGAGTGCAGCCCGTGTGAGGGCCCAATTGTGTGAGAGAGAGGGGGGAGGGGAGAAAGAGAGTGAGAGGCTGGGGAGGGGATAGAGAGTGAGAGGCTGGGGAGGGGAGAGGGAGTGAGAGGCTGGGGAGCAGAGAGGGAGGCTGGGGATGGGGAGAGAGAGAGTGAGAGGCTGGGGAAGGGGGAGAGAGAGAGAGAGGCTGGGGAGGGGGGAGAGAGAGTGAGAGGCTGGGGAGGGGGGAGAGAGAGTGAGAGGCTGGGGAGGGGGGAGAGAGAGTGAGAGGCTGGGGAGGGGAGGGGAGAGAGTGAGAGGCTGGTGAGGGGAGAGAGAGAGTGAGAGGGAGGGGAGGTGAGAGAGAGGCTGGGGAGGGGAGAGAGAGAGGCTGGGGAGAGAGAGTGAGAGGCTGGGAGGGGAGGGGAGAGAGAGTGTGAGGCTGCGGAGGGGAGAGAGAATGAGAGGCTGGGGAGGGGAGAGAGAGCGAGGATGGGGAGGGGGGGGAAGAGAGCGAGGCTGGGAGAGGGGGGAAGAGAGCGAGGCTGGGAGAGGGGGGAAGAGAGCGAGGCTGGGAGGGGGGGGAGAAGAGAGAGAGGCTGGGAGGGGGGGAGAAGAGAGAGAGAGAGGCTGGGGGGGGGGGAAGAGAGAGAGGCTGGGGGGGGGGGGAAGAGAGAGAGGCTGGGGGGGGGGGAAGAGAGAGGCTGGGGGGGGGAAGAGAGAGAGGCTGGGGGGGGAAGAGAGAGGCTGGGGGGGGGGGAAGAGAGAGAGACTGAGGCTGGAGGAGAGAGAGGGAGAGAGACACAGGTGGTGGGGGGGGTGGGTGGGGGAGAGAAATCAGAGGGGAGAGAGGGAACTTGGATGACGATCACGTTCTTCTAACCCCCTACAAGAGATATCGTTGGAGTGAATGATATCCAGCAGCCACAACACTTCATGCCCAATAAACCTGTTAACAATCCGTACCCTGGGGTGAGGATGGGGGGGGAGAGGATGCACTTGCGCTGGGGTAAAGCACTTTGGTTGGGGGAGGCATGCACTTGGACTGGGGTATGGCATTTTGGCTGGGGGAGGGAAGTACTTGGACTGGGATATGGCATTTTGGCTGGGGAAGGAAGGATATACTAGCTTTGGAGGGGGTACAGAGACGATTCACTAGGCTGATTCCGGAGATGAGGGGGTTACCTTATGATGATAGATTGAGTAGACTGGGTCTTTACTCGTTGGAGTTCAGAAGGATGAGGGGTGATCTTATAGAAACATTTAAAATAATGAAAGGGATAGACAAGATAGAGGCAGAGAGGTTGTTTCCACTGGTCGGGGAGACTAGAACTAGGGAGCACAGCCTCAAAATACGGGGGAGCCAATTTAAAACCGAGTTGAGAAGGAATTTCTTCTCCCAGAGGGTTGTGAATCTGTGGAATTCTCTGCCCAAGGAAGCAGTTGAGGCTAGCTCATTGAATGTATTCAAATCACAGATAGATAGATTTTTAACCAATAAGGGAATTAAGGGTTATGGGGAGCGGGCGGGCAGGTAAGTGGAGCTGAGTCCACGGCCAGATCAGCCATAATCTTGTTGAATGGCGGAGCAGGCTCGAGGGGCTAGATGGCCTACTCCTGTTCCTAATTCTTATGTGCTTATGTAAGGCATTTTGGCTGGGGGAGGGTTGTACTTGGACTGGGGTACAGGACTTTGTCTGGCCTTTGCTGTCTTCTGGGGAGCTCTGTCCTCTGTCGCTTCAGGAAGTCAAAGTGGACCGAGTTACAATTAGCAAAGTCAGTGAGATCTTGAGATGGGCGGTTCCAGTCACACATTCCTGTGAAACATCAGGGTGTGGCTTATCCTCCAAGGGAAACAAACAGAAACAAAGGGTGGAGCATGTTGGCAGTACAAATAAAGGCGTCCTTATTTTATAATAGATCTTCCGTGACACTACGCACGGTGAGTTGAAGGTTTTGTAAGAACAAAAGTGTTGTGCCAAGTATCAGCATTGTGGGCAGCCCTTGAATATGGGGGTGGGGCATAATCTGAAAGGTTTAGTGGTTGCTGAGATTTGCATTAGTGGGAAAGGATGAACAGGGTCTAGCAGCCATTTGGGGGAAGGGCCCAGAAGATTGAGACTTGAAACTGTCCTTGGCCCCTTTCAAATCTAGATCAACATCCCTCTACTACCTTGCTTCCAGCTGTTAGCTTCTTTCCTCACATCTTACAATTTTTTTTTTGTTCTCCAATATCACTTCCCTCTCCCTACAAGGCTTTCTCCTTTGTTAGCTGGTTCCAGTTTTGCATCATTTTAGTCTCAAATTTGTGCAAGTTGAGGAATGTGGAGAACAAATTTCTGCAACCCAATTTAGATGAGATGGAAGAATGGCCCAAAAACTGGACTATGGTGGTGGTCACTTTCTTAAGAGAGACTTGTATTTATATAGCGCCTTTCGTGACCACCGGATGTCTCAAAGCACTTTACAGCCAATGATGTACTTTTGGAGTGTGGTCAGTCTTGTAATGTGGGAAACACGGCAGCCAACTTGCACACAGCAAACTCCCACAAGCAGCAATGTGATAAGGACCAGATAATCTGTTTTTGTTACGTTGATTGAGGGATAAATATTGGCCAGGACACCGGGGATAGCTTCCCTGCTCTTCGAATGGTGCCATGGTATCTTTTACGTCCACCTGAGAGTGCAGTTGGGGCCTCGGTTTAACGCTTCATCCGAAAGACGGCACCTATGCAGTGCAGCATTCCCTCAGCACTGCACTGGAGTGTCAGTCTAAATTTATGTGCTTCAGTCCCTGGAGAGGGACTTGAACCCACAACCTTCCAACTCAGGCGAGTGTGCTATCCACTGAGCCACAGCTAACACGTAACAGGATTATTAGGCTGTATATCAGACAGTGTAAGTGTGAAATATTTCAACATTTTTGAGCTCTCGTAAATGGATTTGTTAAATACAGCACATTGTATAAAGTCTCAGATTTCATTCCCACTCTGGCCAATGAATTGATATAAATCAAGGATGCAATAGGAGTTCTTTGTACTTGTGTCCAAGAGAGTCCATGAAAGGCGCTATATAAATACAAGTCTCTCTTAAGAAAGTGACCACCACCATAGTCCAGTTTTTGGGCCATAACGCTTGCTTCCCACTTCTGATCACTGTGCAGCAATCTAAACTGGAAGGTGTGGAGGCCAGTTGAGGTACAATATCAGGTTGGATTTGATGCCGCCCCACTCACACAAACACACATTTAAATGGTCTGTTAATTACTATCAAGGCTCACACATGAAGAATGGTCTCTATTGTGAAGTATTGGACACAAACCAAAATCGATAGGGCAATGCCCCAGTGTGAATCACTGCCTTCAGGAGAGAATATTGGAAAAAAAAAAATTTGTTCATTGTTTTAAAATTTAGCTGCAGTTGAGGTACTTTCCTAAGAATTATGACCTCTAATTTTATTACTTGGTGAATGTTGTAAGCAATGTAATTTAGATTGGCGGTCCTGTAATGGCTTATCAGTAGTAAAATAACTAACTTAGATACAGCTATTTATTATATAAAGATCTTACCATTGCTCTTCACATTAGATCTGCAAAATGGAACTGCACAGCAATATTTTCTTTGTTTTATTTTTTATAAGTTTGTCTGGTACAGAAATAAAATTACCATCTGATTTTATGGTCATTGCTGGTCCCTTAACAAAAGTTCTGGTGAAAACTTTAGCAAAAGATGAAGATAAACGCCAGCAGATCAACTTCAGCATGGAAGAAGAGGCACACTCCCTTTGCCAGGACCCTCTTCCAAGGCATCTAAAAGATCATCTTCAAACTCTGCATCGGAAAGGAGTTTCTCATTACAAAGTAATCCTTCCCTGGATGAGTATTTTGCCTGAAGGTACACCTGAGAAGATGGATCATAACCAAATAAAATGCTATTCAAATCTCCTAAATGAATTAATAATTGCAAATCTCAAGCCTGTGATTATTCTACACGACAGTGACATCCCTCAAGGGCTGATTGGGAAGTACGATGACTGGGAGAATGAGGCCCTGATTGATTTATTTGTGGACTACGCGCGGTTTGCTTTTGCAGCTTTTGGAGAAAAAGTTGAAACCTGGATAACATTTGATGATCCTTCTGAGATAATAAAATCTAAACACAAGAAGCTACAGAACACAAGATCTTCAGCAATCAAGAATATAATGCTTGCCCATGAAAAGGCTTACAAAATGTATCACAATGAGATGGCATCCAAAGGTAAGGTTTTCTTGCTGCAGGAAATAGATAATGTGTAGAAGGTAAGCTTTCAATTAGTCATTTTACTTGCTTATAGATACGGAATTTGAGTGCAATTAAAATCAAGCTCAACAACTTCTTAGGCAGGCAGCCCCTCAGAACCAAGGATGACCAGCAGATTGGAAAACTGCAAATGTAACGCACCTATTTAAAAAAGGAGACAGACAAAAGGCAGGAAACTATAGACCAGTTAGCCTAACATCTGTGGTTGGGAAAATGTTGGAGTCCATTATTAAAGAAGCAGTAGCAGGACATTTGGAAAAGCAAAATTCGGTCAGGCAGAGTCAACATGGATTTATGAAGGGAAAGTCATGTTTGACAAATTTGTTGGAATTCTTTGAGGATGTAATGTACAGGGTGGATAAAGGGGAACCAGTGGACGTGGTGTATTTGGACTTCCAGAAGGCATTTGACAAGGTGCCACGTAAAAGGTTACTACACAAGATAAAAGATGGGGGTAATATATTAGCATGGAGAGAGGATTGGCTAACTAACAGAGAACAGAGTCGGGATAAATGGTTCATTCTCTGGTTTGCAACCAGTAACTAGTGGGGTGCCGCAGGGGTCAGTGCTGGGACCCCAACTATTTACAATCTATATTAACGACTTGGAAGAAGGTGCTGAGTGAAACGTAGCCAAGTTTGCTGACGATACAAAGATGGGAGGAAAAGCAATGTGTGAGGAGGACACAAAAAATAGACGGGCTAAGTGAGTGGGCAAAAATTTGGCAGATGGAGTATAATGTTGGAAAGTGTGAGGTCATGCACTTTGGCAGAAAAAAATCAAAGAGCAAGTTATTATTTAAATGGAGAAAGATTGCAAAGTGCCGCAATACAGTGGGACCTGGGGGTACTTGTGCATGAAACACAAAAGGATAGTAAGTGATCAGAAAGGCCAATGGTATCTTGGCCTTTATTGCAAAGGGTTTGGAGTATAAAAGCAGGGAAGCCTTGCTACAGCTATACAGGGTATTGGTGAGGCCACGCCTGGAATACTGCGTGCAGTTTTGGTTTCCATATTTACGAATATGGAAACTAAACTTGCTTTGGAGGCAGTTCAGAGAAGGTTCACTAGGTTGATTCCGGGAATGAGGGGGTTGACTTATGAGGAAAGGTTGAGTAGGTTCGGCCTCTACTCATTGGAATTCAGAAGAATGAGGTGATCTTATCGAAACGTATACGATTATGAGGGGGCTTGACAAGGTGGATGCAGAGAGGATGTTTCCATTGATGGGGGAGACTAGAACTAGAGGGCATGATCTTAGAATAAGGGGCCGCCCATTTAAAACAGAGATGAGGAGAAATTTCTTCTCTCAGAGGGTTGTAAATCTGTGGAATTCACTGCCTCAGAGAGCTGTGGAAGCTGGGACATTGAATAAATTTAAGACAGAAATAGAGTTTTTTAAACGATAAGGGATTATGGGGAGCTGGCAGGGAATTGGAGCTGAGTCCATGATCAGATCAGCCATGATCTTATTGAATGGCGGAGCAGGATCGAGGGGCCGTATGGCCTACTCCTATTCCTATTTCTTATGTTCTTCCACACTAAAAATGAGTTCTCGGGTGACTGATGAGTCCAATGCGGGACGTACAGTCTCTGTGACAGGTGGGCAGGCGGTGGTTGAAGGGGCAGGTAGGTGGGGTTGTCGTGCATTCCTTCTGCTGTTTGCGCTTGGCTTCAGGTTGCTCCCTGTGAAGACTCGAGGTGTTCGGCGCCTTCCCAGATATTTCTCCACTTTGGGCAGTCTTGAGCCAGGGATTCCCAGGTGTCGGTGGGGATGTTGCACTTTTTCAAGGAGGCTTTGAGGGTGTCCTTGAATCACTGTATTGCGGCAGTTGGTGAGAGGGGAGCAGTCTATAAAAGGCCCAGCGGGAGATCGAGAGCCAGCGGCAGTTGGTGAGAGGGGAGCAGTCTATAAAAGGCCCAGCGGGAGATCGAGAGCCAGCGGCAGTTGGTGAGAGGGGAGCAGTCTATAAAAGGCCCAGCGGGAGATCGAGAGCCAGCGGCAGTTGGTGAGACGCGGGAGCAGTCTATCAAAAGCCCAGCGGGAGATCGAGAGCCAGCGGCAGTTGGTGAGACGCGAGAGCAGCCTATCAAAAGGCAGCTACAGCGGGAGAGAAAGCAAAATAGAAGTAGAAAGTAATCAAAAAGTGACGTCACAGCCAATGAGGTAAGTGATTGGCTGGTGATTGGTGAGTAGCTTTTCTTTTATTTTTTATATCAGTAAGTGAACTGTAACATTGTTATTACCAATTTAAGGGTATCTAAGGTGAAGACATGGCAGGAGGGCTCGGCCATGTGATATGCTCCTCCTGTACCATGTGGGAACTCGGGGACACGTCCGGTGTCCCTGGGCGCTACGTGTATGGGAAGTGTATCCGCCTCGAGCTCTTGACGGTCCGCGTTGCGGAATTGGAGCTGAGGGTGGATTCACTCTGGAGCATCCACGATGCTGAGAATGACGTGAGTATCACATGTAGTGAGTTGGTCTTACCGCAGGAGAAGGGTCCACAGCCAGATAGGGAATGGAAGACCAGCAGGAAGAGCAGTGCAAGAAAGATAGTGCAAGCGTCCCCTGTGGTCATCCCCCTGCAAAACAGATACACCGCTTTGGGTACTGTTGGGGAGGATGACTCATCAGGGGAGGGCAGCAGCAGCCAAGTTCATGGCACCGTAGGTGGCTCTGCTGTACAGGAGGGCAGGAAAAAGAGTGGGAGAGCGATAGTGATAGGGGATTCGATGGTGAGGGGAATAGATAGGCGTTTCTGCGGACGCAACCGAGACTCCAGGATGGTATGTTGCCTCCCTGGTGCAAGGGTCAAGGATGTCTCGGAGCGGGTGCAGGACATTCTGAAATGGGAGGGAGAACAGCCAGTTGTCGTGGTGCACATTGGTACCAACGACATAGGTAAAAAAAGGGATGAGGTCCTACGAAAAGAATTTAAGGAGCTAGGAGCTAAATTAAAAAGTAGGACCTCAAAAGTAGTAATCTCGGGATTGCTACCAGTGCCACGTGCTAGTCAGAGTAGGAATCGCAGGATAGCGCAGATGAATACATGGCTTGAGCAGTGGTGCAGCAGGGAGGGATTCAAATTCTTGGGGCATCGGAACCGGTTCTGGGGGAGGTGGGACCAGTACAAACCGGACGGTCTGCACCTGGGCAGGACCGGAACCAATGTCCTAGGGGGAGTGTTTGCTAGTGCTGTTGGGGAGGAGTCAAACTAATATTGCAGGGGGATGGGAACCTATGCAGGGAGACAGAGGGAGACAAAAATGAGGCAAAAGCAAAAGACAGAAAGGAGATGAGGAAAAGTGGAGGGCAGAGAAACCCAAGGCAAAGAACAAAAAGGGCCACTGTACAGCAAAATTCTAAAAGGACAAAGGGTGTTAAAAAAGCAAGCCTGAAGGCTTTGTGTCTTAATGCAAGGAGTATCCGCAATAAGGTGGATGAATTAACTGTGCAAATAGATGTTAACAAATATGATGTGATTGGGATTACGGAGACGTGGCTCCAGGATGATCAGAGCTGGGAACTCAACATCCAGGGGTATTCAACATTCAGGAAGGATAGAATAAAAGGAAAAGGAGGTGGGGTAGCATTGCTGGTTAAAGAGGAGATTAATGCAATAGTTAGGAAAGACATTAGCTTGGATGATGTGGAATCTATATGGGTAGAGCTGCAGAACACTAAAGGGCAAAAATCGTTAGTGGGAGTTGTGTACAGACCTCCAAACAGTAGTAGTGATGTTGGGGAGGGCTTCAAACAGGAAATTAGGAGTGCATGCAATAAAGGTGCAGCAGTTATAATGGGTGACTTTATTATGCACATAGATTGGGCCAGCCAAACTGGAAGCAATACGATGGAGGAGGATTTCCTGGAGTGCATAAGGGATGGTTTTCTAGACCAATATGTCGAGGAACCAACTAGGGGGGAGGCCATCTTAGACTGGGTGTTGTGTAATGAGAGAGGATTAATTAGCAATCTCATTGTGCGAGGCCCCTTGGGGAAGAGTGACCATAATATGGTGGAATTCTGCATTAGGATAGAGAATGAAACAGTTAATTCAGAGACCATGGTCCAGAACTTAAAGAAGGGTAACTTTGAAGGTATGAGGCATGAATTGGCTAAGATAGATTGGCTAATGATACTTAAAGGGTTGACTGTGGATGGGCAATGGCAGACATTTAGAGACCGCATGGATGCATTACAACAATTGTACATTCCTGTCTGGCGTAAAAATAAAAAAGGGAAGGTGGCTCAACCGTGGCTATCTAGGGAAATCAGGGATAGTATTAAAGCAAAGGAAATGGCATACAAATTGGCCAGAAATAGCAGCGAACCTGGGGACTGGGAGAAATTTAGAACTCAGCAGAGGAGGACAAAGGGTTTGATTAGGGCAGGGAAAATGGAGTACGAGAAGAAACTTGCAGGGAACATTAAGGCGGATTGCAAAAGTTTCTATAGGTATGTAAAGAGAAAAAGGTTAGTAAAGACAAACGTAGGTCCCCTGCAGTCAGAATCAGGGGAAGTCATAACGGGGAACAAAGAAATGGCAGACCAATTGAACAAGTTCTTTGGTTCAGTATTCACTAAGGAGGACACAAACAACCTTCCGGATATAAAAGTGGTCAGAGGGTCTAGTAAGGAGGAGGAACTGAGGGAAATCTTTATTAGTCGGGAAATTGTGTTGGGGAAATTGATGGGATTGAAGGCCGATAAATCCCCAGGGCCTGATGGACTGCATCCCAGAGTACTTAAGGAGGTGGCCTTGGAAATAGCGGATGCATTGACAGTCATTTTCCAACATTCCATTGACTCTGGATCAGTTCCTATCGAGTGGAGGGTAGCCAATGTAACCCCACTTTTTAAAAAAGGAGGGAGAGAGAAAGCAGGGAATTATAGACCAGTCAGCCTGACCTCAGTAGTGGGTAAAATGATGGAATCAATTATTAAGGATGTCATAGCAGCGCATTTGGAAAATGGTGACATGATAGGTCCAAGTCAGCATGGATTTGTGAAAGGGAGATCATGCTTGACAAATCTTCTGGAATTTTTTGAGGATGTTTCCAATAAAGTGGACAAAGGAGAACCAGTTGATGTGGTATATTTGGACTTTCAGAAGGCTTTCGACAAGGTCCCACACAGGAGATTAATGTGCAAAGTTAAAGCACATGGGATTGGGGGTAGTGTGCTGATGTGGATTGAGAACTGGTTGTCAGACAGGAAGCAAAGAGTAGGAGTAAATGGGTACTTTTCGGAATGGCAGGCAGTGACTAGTGGGGTACCGCAGGGTTCTGTGCTGGGGCCCCAGTTGTTTACATTGTACATTAATGATTTAGACAAGGGGATTAAATGTAGTATCTCCAAATTTGCGGATGACGCTAAGTTGGGTGGCAGTGTGAGCTGCGAGGAGGATGCTATGAGGCTGCAGAGCGACTTGGATAGGTTAGGTGAGTGGGCAAATGCATGGCAGATGAAGTATAATGTGGATAAATGTGAGGTTATCCACTTTGGTGGTAAAAACAGAGAGACAGACTATTATCTGAATGGTGACAGATTAGGAAAAGGGAAGGTGCAACGAGACCTGGGTGTCATGGTACATCAGTCATTGAAGGTTGGCATGCAGGTACAGCAGGCGGTTAAGAAAGCAAATGGCATGTTGGCCTTCATAGCGAGGGGATTTGAGTACAGGGGCAGGGAGGTGTTGCTACAGTTGTACAGGGCCTTGGTGAGGCCACACCTGGAGTATTGTGTACAGTTTTGGTCTCCTAACTTGAGGAAGGACATTCTTGCTATTGAGGGAGTGCAGCGAAGATTCACCAGACTGATTCCCGGGATAGTGGGACTGACCTATCAAGAAAGACTGGATCAACTGGGCTTGTATTCACTGGAGTTCAGAAGAGTGAGAGGGGACCTCATAGAAACGTTTAAAATTCTGACGGGTTTGGACAGGTTGGATGCAGGAAGAATGTTCCCAATGTTGGGGAAGTCCAGAACCAGAGGTCACAGTCTAAGGATAAGGGGTAAGCCATTTAGGACCGAGATAAGGAGAAACTTCTTCACCCAGAGAGTGGTGAACCTGTGGAATTCTCTACCACAGAAAGTAGTTGAGGCCAATTCACTAAATATATTCAAAAGGGAGTTAGATGAAGTCCTTACTACTCGGGGGATCAAGGGGTATGGCGTGAAAGCAGGAAGGGGGTACTGAAGTTGCATGTTCAGCCATGAACTCATTGAATGGCGGTGCAGGCTAGAGGGGCTGAATGGCCTGCTCCTGCACCTATTTTCTATGTTTCTATGTTTCTATGTTTCTATGTTTCTATTTCCTCTGCCCACTTGGGGCTTTCTTGCCGTGTCGGAACTCCGAGTAGAGTTTTGGGAGTCTTGTATCGGGCATGCGGACAATGTGGCCCATCCATCGGAGCTGATCGAGCATGGCCAATGCTTCGATGCTGGGGATGTTGGCCTGAGCGAGAATACTGATATTGGTGCGTCTATCCTGCCAATTAATTTGCAAGATCTTGCGGAGGCAGCATTGGTGGTACCTCTCCAGTGCTTTGAGGTGCCTGCTGTACATAGTCCATGTCTCTGAAGCATATAGGAGGGCAGGTATCACTCAACAATATCAGGGACAAAGCAGTCCGCTTAATCAGCCCTACATTCATCAAACTATACATCTGCCCTCTATCAACGGCACACCCTGGGACCCTGCTACTCTGTCAAATCTTGGATTTAGAAGCGCAATGCATTTTGACCAAATTTACGCTGATAGAAAAATAGGAAAATTCTGAAAAGGAAGCTCAAAGTACAAAATGAGTTGGGCAAAGTATGCAAGTGAGAAGAGCGATCGCAGATGAAATTAACAGAGCAAATAAAATGCTGGACTATTGTAGCCAAAACAGCAGAGTACAAGCCAGAGAAGTCATGTTAAAATATAGGTAGTATGCTAGTCAGACTGGTCATTAAGACACAAAGCTGACATTCAAGCACTGGAGGAGGTTCAGAGAATAGCCACTATTCTCATTGTGCCCCCCCAACAAGTTCCTGATTTTCCCTGCTACACCCCCACCCCTCGAGCTCCTGACCTTCTCTCCCAAGGATCCTGGTCTCCCCTGCCTCCGAGCTCCTCTCTATCCCCTGTAAGATTTAGGATCACAGATAACTCACAGATACTCTTAGGAGTTATAAGGCAATTTATTAAGGGACCGATAGTTCAAATATAGTCAAACACAACACACTTAAACTTAGTAGACATACGACCATGATGACTAGCTGTTATTAGTCCCGATCAGACAGATGGCTGGTGGTACAAACAGTTATTGGGGGTACTTGTGCATGAAATATGAAAGGATAGTATGCAGGTACAGCAAGTGATCAGAATGGCCAATGGAATCTTGGCCTTTATTGCTGAGGGGATGGAGTATAAAAGCAGGGAAGTCTTGCTACAGTTATACAGGGTATTGGTGAGGCCACACCTGGAATACTGCGTACAGTTTTGGTTTCCATATTTACGAAAGGATATACTTGCTTTGGAGGCAGTTCAGAGAAGGTTCACTCGGTTGATTCCGGAGATGAGGGGGTTGACTTATGAGGAAAGGTTGAGTATGTTGGGCCTCTACCTATTGGAATTCAGAAGAATGAGAGGTGATCTTATCGAAACATATAAGATTATGAGGGTGCTTGACAAGATGGATGCAGAGAGGATGTTTCCACTGATGGAGGAGACCAGAACTAGAGGGCATGATCTTAGAATAAGGGGCCGCCCATTTACAACAGAGATGGGGAGAAATTTCTTCTCTCAGAGGGTTGTAAATCTGTGGAATTCGCTGCCTCAGAGAGCTGTGGAAGCTGGGACATTAAATAAATTTAAGAAAGAAATAGACAGTTTCTTAAACGATAAGGGGTTGTGGGGAGCGGGCGGTGAAGTGGAGCTGAGTCCATGATCAGATCATAGAAACATAGAAACATAGAAAATAGGTGCAGGAGTAGGCCATTCAGCCCTTCTAGCCTGCACCGCCATTCAATGAGTTCATGGCTGAACATGCAACTTCAGTACCCCATTCCTGCTTTCTCACCATACCCCTTGATTCCCCTAGTAGTAAGGACTTCATCTAACTCCTTTTTGAATATATTTAGTGAATTGGCCTCAACAACTTTCTGTGGTAGAGAATTCCACAGGTTCACCACTCTCTGGGGGAAGAAATTCCTCCTCATCTCGGTCCTAAATGGCTTCCCCCTTATCCTTAGACTGTGACCTCTGGTTCTGGACTTCCCCAACATTGGGAACATTCTTCCTGCATCTAACCTGTCGAACCCCGTCAGAATTTTAAACGTTTCTATGAGGTCCCCTCTCATTCTTCTGAACTCCAGTGAATACAAGCCCAGTTGATCCAATCTTCTTGATAGGTCAGTCCCGCCATCCCGGGAATCAGTCTGGTGAACCTTCGCTGCACTCCCTCAATAGCAAGAATGTCCTTCCTCAGGTTAGGAGACCAAAACTGTACACAATACTCCAGGTGTGGCCTCACCAAGGCCCTGTACAATTGTAGCAACACCTCCCTGCCCCTGTACTCAAATCCCCTCGCTATGAAGGCCAACATGCCATTTGCTTTCTTAACCGCCTGCTGTACCTGCATGCCAACCTTCAATGACTGATGTACCATGACACCCAGGTCGCTTTGCACCTCCCCTTTTCCTAATCTGTCACCATTCAGATAATAGTCTGTCTCTCTGTTTTTACCACCAAAGTGGATAACCTCACATTTATCCACATTATACTTCATCTGCCATGCATTTGCCCACTCACCTAACCTATCCAAGTCGCTCTGCAGCCTCATAGCATCCTCCTTGCAGCTCACACTGCCACCCAACTTAGTGTCATCCGCAAATTTGGAGATGCTACATTTAATCCCCTCGTCTAAATCATTAATGTACAGTGTAAACGGCTGGGGCCCCAGCACAGAACCCTGCGGTACCCCACTAGTCACTGCCTGCCATTCTG
The DNA here is from genome assembly GCF_044704955.1 of Pristiophorus japonicus. Lineage (NCBI taxonomy): Eukaryota > Metazoa > Chordata > Chondrichthyes > Pristiophoridae > Pristiophorus > Pristiophorus japonicus. Next base: position 67,425,870 of record NC_091979.1, read on the forward strand.
AAAAGTACCCATTTACTCCTACTCTTTGCTTCCTGTCTGACAACCAGTTCTCAATCCATGTCAGCACACTACCCCCAATCCCATTTGCTTTAACTTTGCACATTAATCTCCTGTGTGGGACCTTGTCGAAAGCCTTCTGAAAGTCCAAATATACCACATCAACTGGTTCTCCTTTGTCCACTTTATTGGAAACATCCTCAAAAAATTCCAGAAGATTTGTCAAGCATGATCTCCCTTTCACAAATCCATGCTGACTTGGACCTATCATGTCACCATTTTCCAAATGCGCTGCTATGACATCCTTAATAATTGATTCCATCATTTTACCCACTACTGAGGTCAGGCTGACTGGTCTATAATTCCCTGCTTTCTCTCTCCCTCCTTTTTTAAAAAGTGGGGTTACATTGGCTACCCTCCACTCGATAGGAACTGATCCAGAGTCAATGGAATGTTGGAAAATGACTGTCAATGCATCCGCTATTTCCAAGGCCAGCTCCTTAAGTACTCTGGGATGCAGTCCATCAGGCCCTGGGGATTTATTGGCCTTCAATCCCATCAATTTCCCCAACACAATTTCCCGACTAATAAGGATTTCCCTCAGTTCCTCCTCCTTACTAGACCCTCCGAACCCTTTTATATCCAGAAGTTTGTTTGTGTCCTCCTCAGTGAATACCGAACCAAAGTACTTGTTCAATTGGTCCGCCATTTCTTTGTTCCCCATTATGACTTCCCCTGATTCTGACTGCAGGGGACCTACGTTTGTCTTTACTAACCTTTTTCTCTTTACACATCTATAGAAACTTTTGCAATCCGTCTTAATGTTCCCTGCAAGCTTCTTCTCGTACTCCATTTTCCCTGCGCTAATCAAACCCTTTGTCCTCCTCTGCTGAGTTCTAAATTTCTCCCAGTCCCCGGGTTCGCTGCTATTTCTGACCAATTTGTATGCCGATTCCTTGGCTTTAATGCTATCCCTGATTTCGCTTGATAGCCACGGTTGAGCCACCTTCCCTTTTTTATTTTTACGCCAGACAGGAATGTACAATTGTTGTAATTCATCCATGCGGTCTCTAAATGTCTGCCATTGCCCATCCACAGTCAACCCTTTAAGTATCATTCGCCAATCTATCCTAGCCAATTCACTCCTCATACCTTCAAAGTTACCCTTCTTTAAGTTCTGGACCATGGTCTCTGAATTAACTGTTTCATTCTCCATCCTAATGCAGAATTCCACCATATTATGGTCACTCTTCCCCAAGGGGCCTCGCACAACGAGATTGCTAATTAATCCTCTCTCATTACACAACACCCAGTCTAAGATGGCCTCCCCCCTACTTGGTTCCTCGACATATTGGTCTAAAAAACCATCCCTTATGCACTCCAGGAAATCCTCCTCCACCGTATTGCTTCCAGTTTGGCTGGCCCAATCTATGTGCATATTAAAGTCACCCATTATAACTGCTGCACCTTTATTGCACGCACCCCTAATTTCATGTTTGATGCCCTCCCCAACATCACTACTACTGTTTGGAGGTCTGTACACAACTCCCACTAACGTTTTTTGCCCTTTGGTATTCTGCAGCTCTACCCAGATAGATTCCACATCATCCAAGCTAATGTCCTTCCGAACTATTGCCTTAATTTGCTCCTTAACCAGCAATGCTACCCCACCTCCTTTTCCTTTTATTCTATCTTTCCTGAATGTTGAATACCCCTGGATGTTGAGTTCCCAGCCCTGATCATCCTGGAGCCACATCTCCGTAATCCCAATCACATCATATTTGTTAACATCTATTTGCACAGTTAATTCATCCACCTTATTGCGGATACTCCTTGCATTAAGACACAAAGCCTTCAGGCTTGTTTTTTTAACACCCTTTGTCCTTTTAGAATTTTGCTGTACAGTGGCCCTTTTTGTTCTTTGCCTTGGGTTTCTCTGCCCTCCACTTTTCCTCATCTCCTTTCTGTCTTTTGCTTTTGCCTCCTTTTTGTTTCCCTCTGTCTCCCTGCATTGGTTCCCATCCCCCTGCCATATTAGTTTAAATCCTCCCCAACAGCACTAGCAAACACTCCCCCTAGGACATTGGTTCCGGTCCTGCCCAGGTGCAGACCGTCCGGTTTGTACTGGTCCCACCTCCCCCAGAACCGGTTCCAATGCCCCAGGAATTTGAATCCCTCCCTGCTGCACCACTGCTCAAGCCACGTATTCATCTGCGCTATCCTGCGATTCCTACTCTGACTATCACGTGGCACTGGTAGCAATCCCGAGATTACTACTTTTGAGGTCCTACTTTTTAATTTAGCTCCTAGCTCCTTAAATTCTTTTCGTAGGACCTCATCCCTTTTTTTACCTATGTCGTTGGTACCAATGTGCACCACGACAACTGGCTGTTCTCCCTCCCTTTTTAGAATGTCCTGCACCCGCTCCGAGACATCCTTGACCCTTGCACCAGGGAGGCAACATACCATCCTGGAGTCTCGGTTGCGGCCGCAGAAACGCCTATCTATTCCCCTCACCATTGAATCCCCAATCACTATTGCTCTCCCACTCTTTTTCCTGCCGTCCTGTGCAGCAGAGCCAGCCACGGTGCCATGAACTTGGCTGCTGCTGCCCTCCCCTGATGAGTCATCCCCCTCAACAGTACCCAAAGCAGTGTATCTGTTTTGCAGGGGGATGACCACATGGGACTCCTGCACTACCTTCCTTGCACTGCTCTTCCTGTTGGTCTTCCATTCCCTATCTGGCTGTGGACCCTTTCCCTGCGGTACGACCAACTCGCTACACGTGATACTCACGTCATTTTCAGCATCGTGGATGCTCCAGAGTGAATCCACCCTCAGCTCCAACTCCGCAACGCGGACCGTCAGGAGCTTGAGGTGGATACACTTCCTGCAGATATCGTCGTCAGGGACACTGTTGTCGTCCCTGAGTTCCCACATGGTACAGGAGGAGCATAACACCCGACCGAGCTCTCCTGCCATGACTTAACCCTTAGATACACTTAAATTGGCAACAACAATGTTAAAAGTTACTCACTGATATAGAAGAGAAAAAATAAAAACTACTCACCAATCACCAGCCAATCACTTACCCTCTTGGCTGTGACGTCACCTTTTGATTTCTTTCTACTTCTTTTTTGCCTTCTCCCTGTAGCTGCACAAGTCACGCCTTTTATAGGCCTCTCCACGCACCTCCTCGACGCTGCTCCCGACTGCCGCCGACGCTGGGCCCCGGACTCCCTGCTGTGCCCTGATCTTATTGAATGACGGAGCAGGCTCGAGGGGCTGTATGGCCTACTCCTATTTCTTATGTTCTTATGTTCTTATCTTCACCGTCTGCCCTGAAACGCCTTCTGGGCCTTTCTTTTATTCTATTTTTAGGGGTAGGCCTGGTGTAGGATATTGGCAGGACCATTTAACCTATGATATGTTGGGTTGTTTGACTCAACTCTGGGGTGAAACCCTCCTCTTTACATCCTCCTATGCTTGGAGTCAGACATGCCATTCTTGGCCTTCAGATGTTTTGTGGCTGCCTGTTATCAGTTATTTATGTTCACGCTGTTCAAGTAGTTTTAGCTATTGTACCATGGAATGAATCCTTTAATTCTAACACCAGTCTGATGAGGCTTTTTGTGTCTCAAGTTATTTCTTCCAATCCACGATTTCTTACACTGCCACCCCGCCACCCCCCCCCACCCCTCCCCCGAGGCTTTTTCCAAAGGGAGCCGGTTGAGGCCGCAGCTGCCACAATATCAAGTGTGTGTGCGCAGTTCCGGTGGGGCGAGGATTCCTTAATTCTGAATGAACGGATCATGTGGGGGTGGGCTCTGTCTGTGCTAGTTTGCCAAGGGCATCTTCCTTCCTTCAAATACACAAATTGAAGTGGTATCTTACATTGAAATGGGATACTTTATACTTGAATTGAATGTGCAAATATCTTATTAGAATATCTTGATTTGTAGGTTCGAAACGCTAAAAATATATTTGTTCAAGTATATTAACTTGTTGCGGTACAAACAGATTGGCGTGCACTAAAATAGTACCAATAGACACATTTCCATTGTAAGTATCATGCTTAATACTCCGTTTAATGACTTAGATTTATCAGTAACACCGTAATCTAAAAGTTTAATTTGGAATAAGTTCAATACATCTATTCATAACAGTAGTGCAATCTAACCATATTTAGTGTAGTTGGTACATATGAATTAAGTTGCATCTCAGCTATAATTGCATGTAATTATAACACTACCAAATGGCTAAATTGTAGGATATGAGTAATGTGATAATCTATGGAGGTTCACCGATCAGTTGAAGATTATTTGCTAATTACATAATCCTCTTCATGGAATCATAGCAATTTACAACATGGAAGGTGGCCATTTTGGCCCATTGTGTCCGTGTCAGCCAACAAAGCTATCCAGCCTAATCCCACTTTCCAGTTCTTGGTACGTAGCCTTGTAGGTTACGGCACTTCAAGTGCATATCCAAGTACTTTTTAAATGTGGTGAGTGTTTCTGCCTCTAACACCCTTTCAGGCAGTGAGTTCCAGACCCCACCACCCTCTGGGTGAAAAAATTCCCCCTCAAATCCCCTCTAAACCTCCTACCAATTACTTTAAATCTATGCTCCCTGATTGTTGACCTCTCTGCTAAGGGAAATAAGTCCTTACTATCTACTCTATCTAGGCCCCTCATAATTTTATACACTGCAATAAGGTCTCCCCTCAGTCTCCTCTGTTCCAAAGAAAACAAACCCAGCTTATCCAATCTTTCCTCATAACTAAAATTCTCCAGTCCAGGCAATATCCTCGTAATCTCCTCTGTACCCTCTCTAATGCAATCACATCTTTCCAGTAATGTAGTGACCAGAACTGCACTCAGTACTCTAGCTATGGCCGAACTAATGCTTTATACAGTTCAAGCATAACCTCCTTGTTCTTGTATTCTATGCCTCGGCTAATAAAGGCAAGTATTCCGTATGCCTTCTTAACCACCTTATTTACCTGGCCTGCTATCTTCAGGGATCTGTGGACCTGCACTCCAAGGTTCCTTTGTTCCTCTACACTTCTCAGTGTCCTACCATTTAATGTATTCCCTTGCCTTGTTAGCCCATCCAAATGCATTATCTCACACTTCTCAGGATTGAATTCCATTTGCCTCTATTCTGCCCACCTGACCAGTTCATTGATATGTTCCTGCAGTCTACAGCTTTCTTCTTTATTATCAACCACACAGCCGATTTTAATATCATCTGCAAACTTCTTAATCATACCCTCTATATTCAAGTCTATATCATTGATATATACCACAAAAAGCCAGGGTTCTAGTACTGAGCCCTGCAGACCCCCACTGGAAACAGCTTTCTAGTCACAAAAAAACCCATCAACCATTACCCTTTGCTTCCTGCCTCTGAGCCAATTTTAGAACTAACTTGCCACTTTGCTCACGATCCTATGGGCTCTTATTTAATCTTCACAAACTGTTACACTGCTCTACATGTTTGCCATTTTATTGTTGTGGATTATATCAGTATTATCACAAAAAAAGTACACGATTATAATACCAACTCCAGACAAGTCCAATATTTAAAAATTCCCGCAAGGCAAGATTTCCAGGCTCATGCTTTGGCACCAGCAGCAGGTGAGGCTGGCAGCAGGCTCCAGGCTCGGCAACGTGGTTCGACAGGTCTCACTTCCGTATTCCTCGTATTGAGTGTGCGTGCGCAGTACCAAATGGGTGTGCATGCACAGAGGTAATCAAAAACGCCATGGAAATAATCACTCAGAACTACATTGGGACAAGGGGACATAAGTGTAAACATAGGAGTGATCGAAAGAGCTTGAATTTATATAGCACGTTGTAAGTCCTTGGGGCATTCTTAAGTATTTCACAGCCAATAAATTTACTTTGACTTCTGGTCACTGTTTTTAAGTTGGCAAATGTGGCAACCAATATGCATATATTAAAACAGTGAGTATTCATTGGCTGTAAAGTGCTTTTGGACGTCCTGAGATTGTGAAAGCTGCTATATAAATGCAAGTCTTTTACAGCAAGGTTCCACAAGTAGCAAATAAATGAATAATCAGGTGGTCATTGCGGGACGAATGGTGACTAAGAGAGCTCACCGGTCTTCTTGAAATAGTAGGAACTGTTATGTCCAGCTGAACAGCAGATAGGAATTCTGTTTAACATCTTATCCGAAGAGCAGCACTATCAACAATGCAGCACTTCCTCAGTACTGCACTGGAGTGTCAGCCTAGATTAAATACTCAAATTCTAGAGTGGGGCTTGAACCTACAACATTTTCAGGCAAGAGTACTGCCAACTGAGCCAAGCTGACACTACAATGTCCAGAAATTCTTCACAAAGAATGATCAAGGAATGACATTTTGAAATCAGTTGAAACCCCTGGAATCATGTAAGGAAAAGATAGATGCAAGAGTATATCGTCATTCTGGAAGAACTAAGATGGGCCAAATGACCTTCCTTATCCATATTTATCTTATCTTGTGAAAGGTTGTTCAATAACTAATCCTTCTCGTGATTATGGTCACGCATATATAATTGCTGTCCTTTTTTGATCAAAGTCTAAAGTCAACAACTCAAAAGTATGATAACTTATTAGAGAGCTCAATAATATGAAATCCCTGAAACCTTCCATGACCCAGGAGTGACTAAAAGTTTTGTTTTACAGTTGATTAAAGGTGTGCAGACTGATACAAGCAAGATCTGTCTAACAGCAATTTTGTTCCATGTACAGGTTTTCCCATTCATCACGGTATTTCACCATTTTTCCTTGTGTATCAAGTGTACAATTGTAGCCAACAAGATTTCTAATTTATTTTTGCTTGGGAGATGTTTGCAGATCAGCCACAGAGACTTTCATACACTCAGTAAAATTCTGGATTGATTTAATAGTTGCATTTTATTAACATCTAAATGCCAGTCACACATACTAGCAGTATATATCTATAGATGGTACACGTTACAGCATTCACATTCACGTGACAATAGAGGAGGGAAGCAGCACTATTAATTAAATAGGGACTAAAGTTGTAATTTCACAATGTGCAAAAGCTACAACTGGTGCAAAATACATCTTTACCTACAATATTTTCCAGGGCTAAAACAATTGCTAACTTATGATGGCTCATCATGACTGAACACAAAATTATGGGACATCAAAAGATTACACTGTCTCCAGAATTCATTGTTATAATTTGAGTTTTGTCCAATTATATTAAACTTCTGCATTCAAGTAGCCCGACTACAGTTTTCATAAATGGACCATATCGCCTAAAATCTGAAGTCTGTGACTTTCACTTTTCACCATGTCGCCCTAACAATTAACTCCGTTCGTGGTAAATTGCTTACCGGAAGTTGTATTGGGTTCCTATTATGTATTCAGTCTCTTCAAAAAGGGAAAATGTGCACACTAACAAAAGACAGAAAGAAAGACTTGGATTTATATAGTGCCTTTCACGACCACCAGATCTCTCAAAGCGCTTTACAGGTAATGGAGTACTTTTGAAGTGTAGTCACTGTTATAATTGTCTAAACTAGTTTTGTAAAGACTAAAATAGTTAATCAAATTTGTTTGCAAATAAATTCCACAAAGAAACATAAAAATGCTCGATAGGATACGTAATGCAAATAGGATTTTAAAATAGCCAGGTACTTCTATAGATTTGTTTATAGTTTTTTAGGATGAAACAGTCATTTAGCATTAACCGATTAGCATTCTTTTGTCCATTGGGAAAGAGAACGCGGTCTAAACCTGTGTCCTTTAGGTAGAGTGTTGAACATGGAATGCAAAACCCAGATACTCTTGGAGTTCTATCCTTATGAACTGACACCAACAACCGTTACAGAGAGATGCTACAGTTTTATGCTATTAATTCCTTTGAATACAAGACTGCCAATCCATTGTGATCAAAGCAACATATGATAGTATTGCACATTCTTGTATTTATTTTTCAAATATATACATTATGAATAAGGGGAGAGATAGTGAAATGTTAGAACTAACTAATATGTGTTTACAATCATTTGTACTCTGAGGGATCTTCAAGAAGACCCCATGAATGTTAATGAAAGGTAAACATACTTTGAACACATTTTCAGTGTTTACAGCGTAAGCACCACAATACTTGTTTACAACCTTAGTTCACAATGATTAAAAGTACACAATCTAATAAACACATAGAACAAATGAAATTTAAGAGGGTAATTTACTGTGATTTAACCATTTTAGATTCTTAACGCAAGTGAAATCCAGATTGTGAAAAAATAGGGATATTCCTGTATTTTATTTCATACAGATTTGAAATATCTGCAGTTAAAACGTAAGAGGTCTACCCTTGCCCATTTTCAACATGAATACCTGGAAACAAGCTGACAATGGGACCAGACCAGGTTAAAATAGTCAGGAATTAAATTGTACATGGTCAAGACTTTACCGGGTACTTAGAAACCAGATGACATGAGTTCATGCAATAATCCTACCATTGCGCCTTTAATCATGAATTGACAACTCTGATTTCAAGGCCCTTGATCTTGTGAAAATTTCTGCATGATAAAGTGGAAACTAATGTAAAATCCTTCAGAATTCAATCCAGGTTCATCATTGTTATTTTTGTTTACAGGAGGAAGATTGTCTATTGTTTTGAACATTAACGACATGATTTCTACAGAGGTTATGTTCCAGGCAGTTCAGCAAGTTATCAATGAGGTGAATTGTCAAACTTTAAAGCTTACTGTCTTACTAGCTGCATCTACAAAAAACTATCTATATTACCATCCATTTATTAATGCCTTTCTGTTCACAATGAATAATAGTGGACTTGAAATTACAGTGTGAAGATTAGAACAAGAATGCTAATTTTGACATGGTATCATTTCAAGACCAATATTGAAAGAAAGCACAAAACATAGCAGCAACATGCATCATCATCATAGGCAGTCCCTCGAATCGAGGATGACTTGCTTCCACGTCAAAAAGTTCACAGGTGTTTCAATGATGGACCTAAATTTCCAAGTCCGAACTAAATCTTGAAGGGTGGAAGATGCCTCCGCTTGGATTTTTTTAACATGTGGTGGCCGTTGCACATCAGCCACCACATGGGCTTGACAGAGCTAGGTCTTGGTCCAGTGGCAAGGATTAACCAAGACGACTGGAGACCAGCTCTGCTGCACGGACCTAGTGCGCACACATATCCCAGTGTGGGCTGGCCCATGCTGCCCCTGGGCCCTCGCCTCTGCTGGGCCCCGAACTCTCACCTCTCCTGGGCCCCGATCACGTCCCTCTACAATCTCTCGCCGCAACTTCACCCTGACCTCGCCGCTCCTTCAGTACCGGCCCAAGCTCCAATCACCGACCTGGATCTTGGTGACGTCACTCTCACTGCCGTTGCTCTCCTGCTCCAGCACGTGCTGCTCCTGAGAGTGGTATGCCGCCAGGCTGCTGCTTCCGCTCCCCGGCCTGCTCCGATGGTGCTCGCGGGCCGGGGGCTGCTCAGACTGCTGGGCTAAGCCGCCACGATGCACCTTCTGCTCCCCGGCCTGCTCCGATGGTGCTCACAGGCTGGGGGCCGCTCAGACTGCTGGGCCAGGCCATCATGCTGCTCCCTGTGTGCACTGTAAAGGGCCGTTGAATTTTTCCAAGGACTTGGCGGCATCTGATAATGTCAGGATAGTATTGCCCTCGCTCGTCCTCATCTTCTGACACACAACATGCACATTCTTTGTTGATGAATGGAAAGGAGACAAGAACTAAGGTAGCTATTTGTATCATGATTATATCATTAAACACTAGTGACATGCCATTTTCGCAACACAATAATGTTTTCACAATTTATGATATCACATTTTGTGTACACCTACAGTGAAGATAATACAGGTTGAACCTCCCTTATCCAGAACTCCCTTATCCGGAACCACCCCTAGTCCAGAACCATTCCCGGCCACCAGGTGGCGCATGCGCAGAACTAGGCATGAACAAATTGAAGTCCTTCATCGCTGCCGATTCCCACAATCGCTGGCCTGACCCCACGATCCACCCCTCCCCCCCATTTCTCTCTGCCGCACTCCCAGCCCCAAGCCAGCCAGCTCCAATATCCCCTTGCTCAGTACCTGTACCATGCAATTTACCGCGACCACCCCTTGTCCGGAAACATTCCTTATCCAGAACAGGCCAGGGAGGTTCAACCTGTATAAACAAAATCATCTTTTAATTAATCCAGAAGTTCTGAATGTGTGCAACATAATTTTCAGCAGAATCTTGTCTTGAAAAAGAAAGAACTTGCATTTATATAATGCCTTTCACAACCATCTGTTGTAGGGAAATTGCTCGAGTCTATAATTAAGGATAGGGTGATAGAACACCTCGGAAATTTTCAGTTGATCAGAGAGAGCCAGCATGAACTTGTGAAAGGTAGGCCATGCCTGACAAACCTGATTGAATTTTTTGAGGAGGTGACTAAAGTAGTGGACAGGGGAATGTCTATGGATCTTATTTATATGGACGTCCAGAAGGCATTTGACAGTTAACTAAGGTAGAAGCCCACGGAATTGAGGGCAAATGATTGACCTAGTTAGGAAATTGGCTGAGCAGCAGGAAACAGGCAGTAATGGGTAAGTACTCAAATTGGCAGGACGTGACTAGTGGTGTCCCACGGGGATCTGTTTTGAGCCTCAACTATTCACAGTATTTATTAATGACATAGATGATGGCATAGAAAGTAATATATCCAAATTTGCCGATGACACAAAGATAGGTGGCATTATAGGCAGCGTAGATGAAAGCATAAAATTACAAAGGGATAGCGACAGTGAATGGGCAAAACTGTGGCAAATGGATTTCAATGTAGGCAAATGTGAGGTCATCCACTTTGGACCTAAAAAGGATAGAACAGGATACTTTTTAAATGGTTAAAAGCTAAAAACAATGGATCTCGAAAGAGACTTGGGGGTCCAGGAACATAGATTATTAAAATGTCAACAACAGGTACAGAAAATAATTTAAAAGCTAATGGAATGCTGGCCTTTATATCTAGAGGAATAGAATTCAAGGGAGTAGAGATTATGTTGCAGCTATACAAAACACTGGTTAGACCACACTTCAAAAAAATTCATTCGTGGGATTCATATGGGTGTCGTTGGCAAGGCCGGCATTTATTGCCCATCCCTAATTGCTCTTGAGAAGGAGGTGCTGAACTGCCTTCCTGAACTGCCGCAGTCTGTGTGGTGAAGGTACTCCCACAGTGACTTTGCCGTAGCGGTTTGATACAACTGAGTGGCTTCCTTGGCCATTTCAGAGGGCAGTTAAGAGTCAACCACATTGCTGTGGGTCACATGTAGGCCAGGCCAAGGAAGGATGGCAGATTTCCTTTCCTAAAGGACATTATTGAACCAGATGGGTTTTTACAACAATCCAGTAATTTCATATTCACCATTACTGATACTAGCTTTTTTATATTCCAGATTTATTTAATTAACTGAACTTAAATTTCTACAGTTGCCATGGTGGAATTTGAACTCATGTCTCCAGATTGTTCGTTCAGGGGTCCAGAAATATAACCACCATGCTACCTTTCCCAGTTAAGCTGCACTCCTGGAGTACTGAGAGCAGTTCTGGGCACCACACCTTAGGAAGGATATATTGCCTTGGAAGAAGTGCAGCATAGGTTTACCAGAATGATACCCAGACTTCAAGGGTTAAGTTACGAGGAGAGATTACACAAATTAGGGTTGTATTCCCTAGAATTTAGATGGTTAAGGGGTGATCTTGTCGAAATTTTTGAGATATTAAGGGGAATAGATAGGATCGATAGAGAGAAACTATTTCCGCTGGTTGGGGATTCCTGGACTCCAGGCATAGTCTAAAAATTAGAGTCAGGCCTTTCAGGAGTGATATTAGGAAACTCTTCGACACACAAAGGGTGGTAGAGATTTGGAACTCTCTTCCGCAAACAGCAATTGATGCCAGATAAATTGTTAATTTTAAATTCGAGAATGATAGCTTTCTGTTAACTAAAAGTATTTAGGGATATGGGCCAAAGGTATATGGAGTTAAGTTGCAGATCCGCCATGATCTCACTGAATGGTGGAACAAGTTCGAGGAGCTCAATGGTCTACCCCTGTTCCTATGTTCCTCAGGATACCCCAAATCGCTTCACGGCCAATTATGTACTTTTGAAATGTAATCACTGTTGTAATGTAGGAAACATGGCAGCCAATTTGCACACAGCAAGGACACACAAACAGCAGTGAGATAAATGACTAGATAAATCTGTTTTTGGTGTTGGTCGAGGACTAAAGGATGGCAAAGACAACGGGAGAACTGCCCTGCTCTTCTTTGAATCATGTCCTGGGATCATTTAGGTCCACCTGAGATGGCACCACTGCCAGTGCAGCACTGCGCTGAAATGTCAGCCTAGATTATTTGCATCAATTTAATGTAAAATTAAATTACACATCCAGCTTTTAAACCCCAAAATAGCCAGTTTTTGCTCTTTGTTGAGAGAACTTATTCCCTCTTTTCAAATTATTTTCTCCTTTCCTTTTCTAGTTTGCTGCAGGCCTTGCACCAAATGTGGCCAAGGAGTTGACAGGTGAATTGTTTCTAGGTCTACAGTGCTCCTGAGCTATCCATCAGGAAATGACTATGGGGAAACACCTCATCTCTGTTCACCATCTCCCCCCAATAGCAGAGTTGAGAGAGGAAGGGATATTTCTCAGTCATGGTGCTAAAGTGCCAGGACCAGAGCACAGCACATATAATACTTGCCAACTACTCACTGGCCCAAACTCCCGGGATGTTCTAGGTCAGTCCTGATGAATAATTTATGAAGAGTCCTGGCTTAGATGGTTTTGCTGCTGGCATTTCACCAGAGGAGTGGGAGGGAAATAATTGTGTCAGCAGTCCTTAAAGGCTAACAGTTTAAAGGAATGTGACCACTTAAAGGTCAAAAACTTGATGCTGACTTAAAAAAAAGCAATAAATATTTTTAAAGTATATTTCAGCCTTTACAAATGGGCAAAACCGAAGTGGCTAGCAAAATAAATTTGGAGGCAATATTTGGGAGTGATCATTTGATTATACCATGAAAATATCTGGTCAGCACGAAGCAATTATCAACAACTTTGTAATGTCTGTAAGCTTGTAATGTTTGTAGATCCACACTGTGAATGTGGACGTATTGTGTACTGCAAATGCAGGGTTAATAATTAACAGAACCGGCAGATTCCGGACACTTCCGAGAGAGCTGCCTGCCATGTTAGGAAGCTGTGTGTGATGTGCTCTGTGAAGATATCACATTTGGCGACGGAAGATGGGATTTTTCAGATGATTTAAAGCTTAAATTTTGTTGGTGAAGGATTCAGCCAGCCGACAGAGAGACTTTGAAAGTTTCTGTCTTTGGAAAAAAAGCTACAAAATCCGAGGTAAAATACAGCACACGATGTGAACAGCTAGAGATTAAAATGGCAGGTATATTGGGACATTTGGGAGAATATAGACACGACTGGGAACGTTTTAAAGCGTATGTGGATCGGCTAGAAATGTATTTCACTGCAAATAACATAATCGAAGTTCCAGACAATGCAGTCCAGAACCGGGCTGTGTTGGAATGTAAGAAAGCGATCTTCTTATCGGAGGCAGGTCCGGCATTATATGACACTCTTGTAAATCTACTTGTGCCTGACAAGCCAAAGGACACAACGCTTAAAGAGATTTTAACAAAGCTGGAGCAGCACTATAACCACAAATCGTTAGAAATTGCTGAAAGCTATCATTTCGGGATTCGGAATCAAAAATCTGATGAAAGTATGTGATTACATCATTGCATTAAAAAAGCTATTGATGCACTGTAATTTTGGAAACTTTCAAAAACCGAGCATCACGGGATCGTTTTGTTTGTGGGGTAAAAAATGATGTGATCAGAAGGAAGTTATTGACGACGGATGACTTGACTTTTGAGATTGCTTGTCAGACAGCAAGGTCGATGGGCATGGCTGAACAATATTCCCGAGAATTAAATAATAATTACTGTCATCAGTCAACCGAGGTAAATCACCTGCAGGTTCAAAGTAAAAGACGATGGGGGCCCAAAGTCTCAGAAACTGGAAATTCTAACAGAGCGTCGAAGTCGTGCTATAGGTGCCTGGGACAACACATTGCTCAAAGTTGTCCATATGTGAAGACAGAGTGTTTCTTCTGCAGGAAGACTGGGCATCTTGCGAAGGCATGCCGACTGAAGGGTAAATCAGCTTTTAAAGCTATGAGTCCAGTGTTCAAAGCTATGAGTAGAAATCCCAACAGACTACATAGCATGGAAGAACAACAACAGAACGAGGAGATGTTAGAGTTACACGTCATCAGGAGCACGAGGTTAACGGACAGCATCAAAATCCACATAGATGTTGCGGGATTCAAGATACCAATGGAAATTGACACGGGTGCCTCTGTGAGTGTAGTACCGGAGTCACTATACCGCGACAAATTGCGTGATTTCCAACTGGAGAAATCCAAGATAGCGTTGCGGGGCTACTCGGGAGAGAAAATTCCTGTGGTAGGTCGTATCACCGTACCGGTGAAATATAAAGATCAATTTCAGAACTTGCCTCTAATAGTAGTGAAAGGAGACAAGTCTGCCTTACTAGGAAGAAATTGGTTGAGCTCACTGAAGCTGGATTGGAGTAAGATTTTCTGTGTGGAAGTGAGATTTTCATCAACGGATGAGGTTATCAAGCAGTATCCGAAGGTGTTCTGTGAAACAGGCAGTCCGATCCAAGGTTTCAAGGCGAGTGTCAGGGTACAGAAGGACGCTAGATCGGTTTACTACAAGCCACGTTCCGTACCATATGCACTCAAGGAGAAAGTTGAGCAAGAACTCAAAAGACTAGAGACTGAGAACATTATTTGTAAGATAGATCGATGTAATTGGGCTACACCCATTGTTGTTGTACCTAAGTCTAATGGTAAGGTAAGATTGTGTGGTGATTATAAAGTAACCGTAACCAGGTTCCAGAGGGTAATGTTCCCAATACATTGCCGAATATAGAAGATTTGCTCACCATACTGACAGGTGGTCAGATCTTCTCAAAACTGGATCTTACGAATGCCTACTTACAGCTTGAACTAGATGAGGAGCCCAAGTCATGTTTGACTATAAATACTCATCTAGGCCTATATCAATGTAATAGGCTACCGTTTGGAGTGTCTTCCGCCCCTGCCATATTCCAAGGGGTGATGAACAAGATTTTGCAAGGTATTGAAGGGGTAGTATGTTATTTGGATGACATATTAATTTCAGCACCAAATAGGCAAATTCATAATAACATATTGAATGAAGTCCTCAAACGGTTAGAGAAGCACAGAGTACAAGTGTCTGCTCATAAGTGTGAGTTATTTAAAAACTCAGTGAAGTACTTAGGGTACAGAGTAGACAAAGATGGTTTACATCCAACCATGGAAAAATTGGATGCAATTACAAATGCACCCCTCCCAGGAATGTCACTGAACTTCGTTCATTCTTGGGTCTTTTGAATTATTATGGGAAGTTCCTACCAAATTTGGCTACAGCATTACATCCACTGAATGAACTTTTGAAAAAACAAGTCCATTGGAAGTGGTCAAAAGAATGCGATACAGCATTCAAGGAGTGTAAAAGCAAATTGATAGAGAGCACCATGTTAGTTCATTATGACATATCTAAGGAGATTAAGCTAGCATGTGATGCCTCTCCATATGGAGTTGGGGCAGTGATTTCTCATTTATTAAGTAGTGGGGAGGAGAGACCAATTGCTTTTGCTTCACGCACTCTCAGTGCCAGTGAGAGTAATTATGCGCAAATTGAAAGGGTAGCCTTGGCATTAATTTTTGGGGTCAAGAAGTTTCACTAATACTTGTATGGTCGTAAGTTTACCATCGTTACGGATCATAAGCCCCAAACAGCAATCCTCCATCCAAAGTCCCCAGTTCCAACATTAGCTGCAGCCCGAATGCAGAGATGGGTTGTGATTTTGTCAGCATATATATATGATATTGAATACAGATGATCAGCTGATCACAGTAATGCTGATGCAATGTCTAGATTGCCTTCCCCACCCGATAGGAAAGAAGTGTTTTATTTTTCATACATTGATGAACTGCCAGTCAAAGCTGAAGAGATTGGTAGAGCAACCAAACGTGACCCAGTGATGTCAAAGGTGTATGAGTATATTGCAAATGGATGGCCAAACCAGGTAACAGGCAAAGATACATATCCATTCTTCATTCGTAGGAATGAATTATCAGTCAATAAAGATTGTATCATGTGGGGTGCAAGAGTGGTTATACCAAATAAATTCAGGTCCAAATTATTAGGAGACTTCCATGACCAGCACCTGGGAATGTGCTTGACCAAGAGTTTTGCACGCAGTTATTTATGGTGGCCAGGTCTTGATAAAGATATAGAGTACATCGTGAGTCAGTGGACGACATGTCAATCGATAAGCAAGCAACCACCATCAGTACCATTACAGCCATGGAAATGGTCTCCTAGGGTGTGGCAAAGGCTACATATTGATTTTGCTGAGTTAGAAGGACAACAATTGTTCATTGTGATTGATAGCCATTCGAAATGGGTTGAGGTGTTTCCAATGTGGAAAATAACAACAAGTAAAATATTGGACATTTTACGAAAATTATTTTCTTCATTTGGCCTCCCTGAAGAAATTGTTTTGGATAATGTACCACAATTTCATTTAGAAGAATTTGCACAATTCACGAGCAAAAATGGTGTGAAACATACCAAGGTTCCACCATACCATCCTGCTTCGAATGATGCAGCAGAGCGCACTGTACAAATTGTAAAACGTGCCCTCATAAAACAAATGTTAGATCCAAATCCAAGAAAACGACAGTTGTCATTGGATCACAAATTGGCTAATTTTTTGATTACATATCGAAATATTCCTCATACAACTACTGGTAGAACACCAGCAGAGTTGTTTCTCAAACGACAGCCACGAACCAGTTTCTCGTTGTTAAAGCCAAATTTGGCACAGTCCGTAGAAGAGACACAATTAAGACAGAAAGAGAATCATGATAAGGGTAGAGTAAAAGAGAGAGGTGTGAAATTAAACCAGAAGGTGAGAGTGAAGAACCATCACCATAAATGGTTAAAGTGGTTACCAGGAAGAGTGGTAAAGATATGTGGTCCCCGCACATATTTGGTAAAGATGTTTAATAATGGACAGGTTAGGTTTGTTCATATTGATCATATTTTACCAACAGACATGGAAGGAGTTGAAGGTGGGAATGATTCAATTATTTCTGACTCATCAGATAGTTTTGATATACCAGTAGCAAATCCTAAATCCAATGTACTGGAAACAAATTCAGGAGAGAATCAGAATGAAAGTCTGAGTCCGAGTCAGGAAAACAAAGAGCCTGAAGTTAGAGTGACTTCAAATGAAAATCAAGGAAATTCCATGGAGGAAAACGTTCCTCAGGATGAGCCTCGAATGAGTTTAGATTCGAGACCATGTTTGGAAGGTTCTATTCGAGAGTGAAGGTATCCTCTTCGAAACAGAAAACAATTGGTAAAGTTAATTTTGTAAATATGGAAAAAAAATAAGTTTATATCCTGTGTTATGTATAAACATGAAAGTTATGTATGATGTTTATTATGATGGCTTCTTCATTAAGGAGGGAGAAGTGTAATGTCTGTAAGCTTGTAATGTTTGTAGCTCCACACTGTGGATGTGGACATATTGTGTACTGCAAGTGCAGGGTTAATAATAAACAGAACCGGCAGATTCCGGAGACTTCCGAGAGAGCTGCCTGCCATGTTAGGAAGCTGTGTGTGCTGTGCTCTGTGAAGGTATCACAAACTTGATTCCTTTACTGCAGTGCGGCCTGGAGTTTCCGCTTTAGCGATCCAAAAATTGTGCCCAAAATTGTGCTAGTGTTCTTTTTCCCTCAGATTTCCACGCAAACTCATTTACATATCGGCAAACTTAAAATCTGGCATGAACCAGCACAATCGGGCAGCATTTTAGAATGTAATTTTTTCCCCCAAAATGTTGCTATATAAAATATATTCCGTACTATATTTAAGAGTGGTAACTTGGTGCAGTTTGTTTAATACAGTTCAAAATTGGTTTATCACCAAAAGTAAGCAATTTTAATCATAGCGTCTCATTCCCCCTCCGGTATCCTTCTCTCTCTCACTCACTCTCTGACATCCTGCTCTCTCTCCCCCCCTCTGACATCCTGCTCTCTCTCTCTCCCCCTCTGACATCCTGCTCTCTCTCTCTCCCCCTCTGACATCTGCTCTCTCTCTCACTCACTCTCTGACATCCTGCTCTCTCTACCCCCCTCTGACATCCTGCTCTCTCTCTCTCCCCCTCTGATATCCTGCTCTCTCTACCCCCCATCTGACATCCTGCTCTCTCTCCCTCCCCCTCTGATATCCTGCTCTCTCTCTCTCCCCCTCTGACATCCTGCTCTCTTTCTCCCTCCCTCTGACATCCTGCTCTCTCTCTCCCCCTCTGATATTCTGCTCTCTCTCTCTCCCCCTCTGACATCCTGCTCTCTCTCTCCCCCTCTGACATCCTGCTCTCTCTCTCTCCCCCTCTGACATCCTGCTCTCTCTCTCTCCCCCTCTGACATCCTGCTCTCTCTCTCTCCCCCTCTGACATCCTGCTCTCTCTCTCCCCCTCTGGCATCCTGCTCGCTCTCTCTCCCCCTCTGACATCCTGCTCTCTCTCTCTCCCCCTCTGACATCCTGCTCTCTCTCTCTCCCCCTCTGACATCCTGCTCTCTCTCTCCCCCTCTGACATCCTGCTCTCTTTCTCTCCCCCTCTGACATCCTGCTCTCTCTCTCTCTCCCCCTCTGACATCCTGCTCTCTCTCTCTCTCCCCCTCTGACATCCTGCTCTCTCTCTCTCCCCCCCCCGACATCCTGCTCTCTCTCTGCCCCCTCTGACATCCTGCTCTCTCTCTCTCCCCCTCTGACATCCTGCTCTCTCTCTCTCCCCCTCTGACATCCTGCTCTCTCTCTCTCCCCCTCTGACATCCTGCTCTCTCTCTCTCCCCCTCTGACATCCTGCTCTCTCTCTCTCCCCCTATGACATCCTGCTCTCTCTCTCTCTCCCTCTGATATCCTGTTCTCTCTCTGCCCCCTCTGATATCCTGCTCTCTCTCTCTCTGCCCGCTCTGATAGCCTGCTCTCTCTCTCTCTCTGGCCCCTCTGATATCCTGCTCTCTCTACTCCTCTGTTTAATTTGATCCCCATAATGCTATTGAGCTGTTTATGGCGATAAAATCTGCCAGTTAACTCTTTGTTGGTGTACCTGATTATTATACCCCCCCCCAAAAAAAAATCTCTATTAGCTCTATTAGCTGTTAAGTTGCTTCGAGCCAATACAATGGTGTGTTGATGTCTGGTATTCTGAATCCACGTGATATCACCCGTTGAGTCCTCTACTAATTTGTGACTCACTAATGCCTGTAAATTGCACTCCTTGCATACTATGGGGCAGAAACTGCAATGTCTTCAGCATACGCTCAGCGTACGCCATCCTAATCCTTCTGAAAGGCATATGCGCAAACCCAGAACTTGCAATCTGTCAAGGTACACCTTGTGAGATCATACGGACCAACTGGACTGGCTATTTTCCCAACAACTGCCCAGCAATTGTCCACAAAACTCCTATGGCTGGTAAAAGCAGGGCCAGTACATGGTTTCACCAGCATAAGAGTTATTATTACTCTTAAATTAATTTTTTTAAATAAAAAATGATGCACAAGCACTTAAAATTAGTTTATGTAAATATTGGCCTGGGTTAAAATGTTTAAAATTATTTTTCAAAAAGGTAAATTTTTACTGTATTTGGTGTAATTAAGGGACTTTTAATTAAATTTGAAAATCAGAACATTTATATTTATTAGAATTGTCTAAATTGTTTAGTTATTTGAGGATTCCATTGCATGCCAGTAGGGAATTTTATTCAAAAATTACTGCAATGCAATCCTCCTTTGTGATTGGAGGACCTGATCCACATGATCCAAGGGATGCTTCCAAACTGTTTGCATCCCTGGGATCCATGGGTCTTTATGCAGGCGTACACCTGGAGGCCTGAGACCAGAACTTTTCACAGCCTGGGAGCCAAGGGGAAAGTTCAGAAATATTTTGCAGGTCGGAGGCGTACTCCAGAGGTACACCTCCAACTGCAATTTCAGGGCCCATGCATGCTGGTGAAGTGGGCAAGTTGTGAAATGCGTGGGGTAGGGGGTCTGTGCTTCTGAAGATCAATGGGAAATGACACCATTTGGAACATGTATTGGAATGTAATTAAAAAAAGAAAAATGTTGGAAATGCACAGCAGAGCCTGTCAGAATATGTGTGCCTTCTTCATGGTAATCTGCACCCGAAATCATAGCTTGTCTTTTCTCCTTACATTCAAGTGCAAATGAGAAAGATTTCTTTCAGAAAATGACATATTGGCATCAGTATATGAATAATTTGAGATATGACCTGGTAAGTGTAGCATGCTTGGGAGGAACAAGTGACTTTGGACTTATGATTCCCAAAGCCCTCCATCACTGGACTTTAATATGATGTTTCATAATAATCATTTTGAAGACGATTTAAAAAATGTATTTGGGAGCTGCAGAAAGCAATTTACAAGTTGGATAGAGTTACTTATTTTATACAATACTGCTTTTTACTTACAGAAAATGCTGGACTTGATTGCTGTAACTGTTTCATACGATTGTGCACCAAATCATAAGGTGAGACGTAGTGTTATACTGTACTATACCTTAATTAATGGTTATACTTGAACATTTAATTACAGGTGCACTAACCTTCTATGGTAAACCTTAATTAATGAGAATATATTTAATATTTACAAATATTTGGATGGTCACCAGGATTTAAATAATGATTGAAATTGATATAAGAGCTACGCATTTAATTGAAGAACTAGGCATTGCCAGTGGTGTTAGTGGAGAACACTGAGAGTAGACGGTAAATTTTATACATAATTATATGAGAATTGCTTTGAAAGAAAAAAAGAAAGTCTTGCATTTATGTAGCGCCTTTTACGACCACCAGATGACTCAAAGCCCTTTACAGCCAATGAAATACTTTTGGAGTGTAGTCACTGTTGTAATGTCAGAAACACAGCAGCCAATTTGTGCACAGCAAGCTCCCACAAACAGCAATGTGATAATGACCAGATAATCTGTTTTTGTTATGTTGATTGAGGGATAAATATTGGCCAGGACACTGGGGATAACTCCCCTGTTCTTCTTCAAAATAGTGCTATGGGATCTTTTACATCCACCTGAGAGAGCAGACGGGGCCTTGGTTTAGCGTCTCATCCGAAAGACAGCACCTCCAACAGTGCAGCACTCCCTCAAGCACTGCACTGGAGTGTCAGCCTAGATTTTTGTGCTCAAGTCCCTGGAATGGGACTTGAACCCACAACCTTCTGACTCAGAGGCAAGAGTGTGCTATCCACCGAGCCACAGCTGACACGCTGATTGAAACATTTTGATCGAAAACACTTCCTTTTATCTTTTCCCCTGAATATTATGCTTCCTCCTTTGGTTAAATATGTAGGGTACTCCTCACCATAGGCTGTCACAGCAGTCAGCAGTGTTGCTCCACCAACCCAATTAGCTGACTGTGCTTCTGTGCATGACATTGACCCTGCTATTTTTTATTTTCTTCAAAATGCAGTTCTCTGCTCTCACAATCCTCTGAGTGACCTAGCTGAGGTCTGGTGACATGTATGTAAACAGAACAGTTCCAAAATCAATTGAGAATGAGATGTAAAATTGAAATCTTGAGAGTTTAGAGTTGGAAAGTCTGTCACAAAAACTACAAAATCACTTGAATTGTATTGTTGTTGCTCTGTGGCCATGCAGTACAAAATTGTTCGAACATTTTCAGTGTACAGATCACCTGGTAATTTTGTATTGGATCTCTGGGCTCTGTAACTGATCAGTAATCTTTGTTCTTTCAGACTGACAGTTTAGGAAATGAAATCTCAAAAGCCAATGAAGATTCCTTACAGGAAAACCTGACAAAAATCAAGGTACAGTTAAAATAAAATATACCATTTTCTTTGTACAAAGATGCAAACATTCTTCAGTTTTTAAGTGTTGAAATCATCAGTAAGACTGAAGATTTTTTCATATTGAATTGTTCATTTGCGAGGAGCATAACAGGTTATTACAGAATCTTACAGCACAGAATGGATGATTCAGCCTGTGCCAGCTCTTTGAAAGAGCTGTCCAATTAGTCCCACATCATAGCTTTCTCCCCATAACCCTACAAATTAGTTCTCTTCAACTGAATGTCCAATTGCCTTTTGAAAGCTCCTTTGGAATCTGATTCCATCACCCTTTCAGGTCGTGCATTCCAGATCATAACAACCCTCTGTAAAATAATTTCTCTTCATTTCCCCTCTAGTTCTTTTGCCAATTATTTTAAATCTATGACCTCTGGTTATCGACCCACTTGCCAGAGGAAACACTTTCTCCCTGCTTGCTCCCCTCATCGTCTTGAATACCTCTATTAGGTCTCCCGTTAACCTTCTCTGCTCTAAGAAGAACAATCACAACTTCTCCAGTCTCTCCACATAACTGAAGTCCCTTGTCCCTGGTATCATTCTGGTAAACTTCCTCTGTACCCTCTCCTTGACATCTTTCCTAAAGTGTGGTGCCCAGAATTGTGCACAATACTTCAGCTGAATCCTAACCAGTGATTTGTAAAGGTTTAGCATGACTTCCTTGTTTTTGTATTCATTGTCCGTATTTACAAAACCAAATATCCTATACTCTTTCTTAACTGCCATCAACTTGCCCCGCCATCTTCAAGGAGTTGTGAATATGCACCCCCAGGTCCCTCTGCTCTTGTACCCCCCTCAAAATAATACCATTTAGACTCTACTGCCTCTCCATGTTGTTTCTGCCAAAGTGCATCACTTCACATTTATCCGTATCAAATTGCATCGACCATGTGTCTTCCCATTTCAATCTATCTATGTCCTCGTGAAGTCTGCTACTATCCTGCTCACTATTTACTACATTGCCAAGTTTTGTATCATCCACAAACTTTGAAATTGTACCCCTATACCCAAGGCTAGGTCATTTGTTTAATAACAAGAAAGCACTGGTCCGAATGCCAATCTCTGGGGGACCCGACTGGATACTTCCCTCCAGTCACAAAAACATCCGTTCACCACTACTCTCTACCTCCTATCCCTTAGCCAATTACATACCCAAGTTACCTCTCTCCCTTTAATAACATATGCTTCTATTTTCCAAATAAGTCTGTTGTGTGGCACTTTATCAAAAGCCTTTTGAAAGTCCATGTATGCAACTACTGCACTACTTTCATAAACCCACTTTATTACTTCATCAAAGAACTCAATCAGGTTAGTCAGACATGATTTGCCTTTAACAAATCCATACTGGTTGTTGCTTATTCACCCCTGCTTCTCCAAGTGAGAATTAATTTTGTCCTTGAAAATGGTCTCTTGTAGTTTTCCCACCACTTCCAGTCCTCTGACACCACCCCCATATCCAAGGAGGATCGAAAGACTGTAATCAAAACGTCTTCTATTTCCATCCTAGCTTCACTTAGCAACCTAGGATGCATCCCATATGGATTGAGTAACTTGTTAACTTTGAGTGATGACAACCTACTTAGTACCTCCTTTCTATCTCTTTTTATCCTATCCAATATTTCTACTCCTCCTCCTCCACTGCAACACAAACCTCATCCTCTTCTTTTGTGAAGACAGATACAAAGTATTCATTCAGTACCTCAGTCATGCCCTCTGTCTCCACAGGAAGATTTCCTTTTCTGTCCCTAATCAGCCCCACCTTTCCTTTAACTATCCGTTACTTTTTATATGTTGATAAAATATTTTTGGGTTCCCTTTTCTGTTATCCGTTAATTTTTTTCTCATGTTGTCTCTTTATCCTTCAAACCCCCTCAATCCCCTCCCTTGTACAAAGATGTAACATGACGTGGTTGCAGTCTTGGAATTACTAAGAACTTGCTTTTCACTGTGTCCTGGGAGTCTCTGTTCAAACTGTTGTAAGAGTTCAGTTATGTCTCAAAAGCGGCCCAAATGCTCATTACTGGGATTTTATTACAGACTGTCGAGCACTGGAAAGGAGATAGAGGAAGAAATATGTAGACAAATTAGAGTAGAATGCAAGAACAACAAGGTTATAATAATGGATGACTTTAATTACTCAAAGACAGACTGCGGTACAAGTAATGGCAAAGAATGGGAAGAGTTTTTACAACGTGTTCAGGACTGGTTTCCAGATCAGTATGTTTTTAGTCCAACAAGGGAAGAGGCAGCATTTTATATTTGTAAATATAAATATATTCTCATTAATTAAAATGTATCTAGTTCTAAGTGAGATAAGTAGATGATATAAGGGTTGGGTAATATCCAGGAAATAGCGTCTATAACATAATTAGATTCAATGTGAAAATTGAAAAGGTGGGAAATAATACTTGAACTGCAAAAAGCCAATTTCAATGAAATAAAAAGGGTAGTAGCCCAGATAAGTTAGGAAAACATCTTGGCAAATAAGACAGTGCACAAATTCAAAATATTCAAACATGATTAGGTTACAAGCTAGATGAGGTGCAGCAAAATCTGGAGTTTCTTTGATGAGTAGTGAAGTTAAAATTAAAATGAAACTTAAGGAAAAAGCTCATGACATATCTCGGACTACAAATACAAAAGTAAATCAAGCAGAATGCTTAAAATATAGAGGGAAAGTAAAAGGAGGCTAGAAAGGCTAGGAGAAGGTTTAAAGAAAGACAGGCAGAATCATAGAATCATAGAAGTTTACAGCACATTTTGTCCCATCGTGTCCATGCCGGCCAACAAGAGGCTATCCAGCCTAATCCCACTTTCCAGCTCTAGGTCTGTAACCCTGCAGATTCTGGCACTTCAAGTGCACATCCAAGTACTTTTTAAATGTGGTGAGGGTTTCTGTCTCTACCACCCTTTCAGGCAGTGAGTTCCAAACCCCCACAACCCTCATCGTGAAGAAATGTCCCCTCAAATCCCCTCTAAACCTTCTACCAATTACTTTAAATTTATGCTCCCTGGTTGTTGACCCCTCTGCTAAGGGAAATAGGCCCTTTCTATCCACTATACCTAGGCCCCTCATAATTTTATACACCTCAATGAGGTCTCCCCTCAGCCTCCTCTGTTCCAAGGAAAACAACCCAGCCTATTCAATCTGTCCTCATAGCTAAGATTTTCCACTCCCGGCAACATCCTCGTAAATCTCCTTTGTACCCTCTCCAGTGCAATCATGTCCTTCCTGTAATACGGTGACCAGAACTGCACGCAATACTCCAGCTGTGGCCTAACCAGTGTTTTATACTGATCAAGCATAACCCCCCCCTACTCTTGTATTCTATGCCTCAGCTAATAAAGGCAAGCATTCCATATGCCTTCTTAACCACCTTATCTACCTGGCCTGCTATCTTCAGGGATCTGTGGACCTGCACTCCAAGGTCCCTTTGTTCCTCTACACTTCTCAGTGTCCTACCATTTAATGTGTATTCCATTTCCTTGTTAGACCGCCCCAAAATTATTACCTCACACTTCTCCGGATTAAATTCCATTTGCCACTGTTCTGCCTACCTGACCAGTTGATTGATATCTTCCTGCAGTCTACAGCTTTCTTCTTTGTTAGCAACCACACAGCCGATTTTAGTATCATCTGCAAACTTCTTAATCATACCCCCTATATTCAAGTCTAGATCATTGATGTATACCACAAAAAGCAAGGGACCCAGTACTGAGCCCTGCGGAATCCCACTGGAAACATCCTTCCAGTCACAAAAACATCCATCAACCATTACCCTTTGCTTCCTGCTTCTGAGCCAATTTTGGATCCAACTTGCCACTTTGCCCTGGATCCCATGGGCTTTTACTTTCGTGACTAGTCTGCCGTGTAGGACCTTATCAAAAGCTTTGCTAAAATCCATATACACTACATCATACGCACTGTCCTCATCGACCCTCCTGGTTACCTCCTCGAAAAATTCAATCAAATTAGTCAGACACAACCTTCCCTTAACAAATTCGTGCTGACTGTCCTTGATTAATCCGTATCTTTCTAAATGAAGATTTATCCTGTCTTTCAGGAATTTTTCCAATAATTTTTCCACCACTGAGTTTAGGCTGACTGGCCTGTAATTACTCGGTCTATTCCTCTCTCCCTTCTGAAACAAAGATACCACATTAGCAATCCTGCAGTCCTCTGGCACCACACCTGAAGCCAGAGAGGATTGGAAAATGATCGTCAAAGCCTCTGCTATTTCCTCTTTTGCTTCACTTAACAGCCTGGGATACATTTCATCCAGGCATGGGGACTTATCAATTTTCAAAGCTGCACCTCCTCTCTCAGTATGTTTATTTCATCCAATATTTCACACTTCTCCTCGATAGCAGTGTCTACATCGCCCCTCTCTTTTGTGAAAACAGACGCAAAGTATTCATTAAGAACCATACCCACATCTTCTGTCTCCACGCACAGATTACCCTCATGGTTTCTAATAGGCCCTACCCTTTCTTTAGTTATCCTCTTGCTCTTAATATATTTATAAAACATCTTTGGGGTTTTCCTTGATTTTACTTACTAAGAATTTTTCATGCTCTCTCTTTGCTTTCCTAATATCCTTTTTAATTTCGTCCCTGGACTTTCTATACTCCTCGAGAGATTCTGCAGTATTTAGCCCTCGGTATCTGTTACAAGCTTCCCTTTTTTTCTTTATCCTACTCTGTATGTCCCTAGACATCCAGGGGGCTCTAGATTTGTCAGTCCCACCCTTTTTCTTTAAGGGCGCATATTTGGCCTGAACCCTCTGGATCTCCTTCTTGAATGCCTCCCACTGCTCTGACACTGATTTACCTTCAAGTAGCTGTTTCCAGTCCACTATGGCCAAATCACCTCTCAGCTTAGCAAAGTTGGCTTTTCCCCAATTTAGAACTTTTATTCCTGGACTATCTTTGTCCTTTTCCATAACTACCTTAAATCTAATTGAATTATGGTCACTAGCACCTAAATGCTCTCCCACTGATACCCCTTCCACCTGCCCAGCTTCATTCCCTAAAACTAAATCCAGAACCACCAGCTTCCATATTGGGCTTGCTCTTGAATGCATTTTAGGAATTCTGCACCCTCTAGACCCATCACACTAATTTTGTCCCAGTTAATATCAGGATAGTTGAAATCCTCTACTGCCCTATAGTTTTTGCACTTCTCAGAAATTTGCCGACATATTTGCTCTTCTATCTCCCTCTCACTGTTCAGGGGTCTATAATACACGCCCAGCAATGTGATCGCCCCTTTGTTTGTTTTTCTGTTCAACCCGTAAGGCCTCGTTTGATGATCCCTCTAACATATCATCACTCCTCACAGCTGTAATAGTTCCTTTAATCACCCGCGACCCCCCCTCCCTTTTTACCCCCCTCTCTATCTCGTCATGAAGGTAACATGAAGCGAAATAATGAAGGATTTTAGAAACACATAAAAATAAAAGAATAGTTTAGAAAAGATTAGGATGATTAGAGACTGAAAAAAAAAGGAAATTATCATATGGAGGATGAGGAATGGTGAAGATTCTAATGGAGTACATTACCTCAGGAAAGTCAAATAGCAAAAGCTCTGACCACAATCTTTCAAACAGCCTTCGATATGGAATATGGTCCAGAGCATTGGAGGGTTGTCAATATAATACCTCTGTTCTCCATGGAAGAAGGGATTAAACCAGGTAGTTACCCTAATATCAGTAGTGGGTAAGCTTCTAAATGCATTAATACAGGGTGCAATTAGTACTTGCTTAGAAGGACATGGGTTAGTTAAGGACAACTAACATGAATTTGTAAAAAGCAATTTGTGTATAACAAATTTAATAGATTTCTTTGAGCAAATGGCAATGTGTATTGAAAATGTCATGGATGTTGTACATATGGATTTTCAAAAGGCATTTGATGAGGTGTGGCAAAGGAGGCTTGTTGACACATTTAAGGAACACGATATTAAAGGTAGTGTGGCAACATGGATGAAAACTGGGTAAAGGATACAAAATCGACAGTAGTCATCAACTGATGGTTTCCAGTCTGGAGAAATATAAACAGTGGTGTCTCCCAGGGGTCAGTGTGGGGACAAAAGCAAAATACTGCGGATGCTGGAAATCTGAAATAAAAACAAAAATGCTGGAAAAATTCAGCAGGTCAGGCAGCATCTATGGGCGAGAAACTGAGTTAACATTTCAGGTCAATGACCTTTCATCAAAATGTCAACTCTGTTTCTCTCTCCACAGATGCTGCCTGACCTGCTGAGTATTTCCAGCATTTTCTGTCAGTGTTGGGACCATTGCTCTTAATATGTAAGTGATTCCAGGAGGACATGGATTAGTAGATTGGACAGGTAAATGTCAGATGAAACATCGGGCCCAAATTTCCCCAACCCCTTTTCTCAGCACACTCTCCCGAGATGCGGCAACTTTGTGCGCTGGAGACGGCGCCGAAAAACTTACTCACGATTCTGGCCACTCTGCTGTGTGTCCCGGGTCCTGGCACAGCACTCCTCGTGGAGTGGGGGGCGGAGCTACAGCCCTGTGCCGAAAACAGTGCCGGCAGCTGCGCGCATGCGCAGTAGAGCAGTCGCGCATGCGCAGTAGCTCCTTCCCATGATTGTGATGATGATGCCTGCAGAACGTGTCCCGCCCCTATCCCAAGCCTAATGGCCTGCCGCACAGGCCGGCCGCTGACAGCTGCAAGAAACAGGTTGGTGCGACTGAGTTTTGATCGGGGCGAGAGAGAGGGAGAGAGGTTGGTCGCCTTTGGCTGCAGTCTAGTGGTTTGGACCAAGGATAACTTGTCATGTAGCAATGTCACTTGCCGTGCTGGGCTGGCTTTGCGTTCGTTTGGTTGGGTGGCGGTTTGCCAAAGAGTCTCTGCAGTGCTGTGTGTTGCGCTGGACCTCGGTGTCCTTCCACACATGGCCCGCCCGGCTCTAGCACACTTGCCGACCGCTGAGCGTGTGCCCAAGTCAGTCCCCGTATGTCTCACCGCCATCGCTGCTGCCTGCTTTTATCCTCCGACACTCTGTGCTGCCAGCCACTGTTTCTGGCCTTTCTCACTCCGATGTCGCCTGTCCCTCTGGCGCTCTCGCTCTCTCTCTCTGAATCAGGACTCCAGGACAGTGTGAGCCGAGCCCGGCCTCCAGCGCACTCATGCACCCACCCCCCCCCGTCCGTCCGCCTGTACTAGCCCGCCCGGGTTGGTCGTGAGGACAGCGGTGTGTGTGTTGTTGTGCTAGAGATGCCGGCCGGTGCCGACTAAATACCTTTCTGCCTACGACCTATGCCCCCAGAGCTGAACTCGGGCGTGTCGGCCGATCTCCGAACTCCTTTCGGGGCTAAATGGAGTCGTCTATGGTCCCTCACGCTTGGAAGCCGAAGCCCCATCCCTCTGCCAGGTTTCAGGCTGCCATTTTTAAAACCCGACCAAAAACCTGAAAAATTGGCAAAAAGGGAAAAAATTCCCGCCCGAAAAGGGTTGAAAGTCGGTGGGGCGGCAGCTGCATTCTCCCTCTCCTATCCCAGGCCGAAGGGACTCCCGCACGGCCAGCCACTGTCGAGTTTAGTTGAAGATAGGATTTACTTCAGTTCTTTATTTGTTCATTTAATTATTTACTTCAGTTCTTTATTTGAATGCTTATTACTTTTTTTGCTTTGTTTGGTGCTTGGTGGTGGTTTAAATGTAGTTACTTGCGCCGATTCCTTAACTCTAGGGAAGATTTTTCTGTGCGGACAGAAGTGGCAACAAACACTGGCCTAAGTTAGTTTGGAGCAACTATTTGCTGGCCAAACACCTAAAATAGGCGTAAGTGGCTGGGAACGCCCCCTTTTGAAAAAAGAACTGAACTAAAAAAAAACTAAATAACTCACTTACACTGGCGCAAATTAAATGGCCAGAATTGCAACTAAAAAGATACTCCAGAAAAATCAAGTTGCTCCAAAAAAAACGGAGCAACTCCTGGGGAAATTTGGGCCCTTAATGTGGTGAAGTACTAAGTGATACATTTTTGGAGTGAGAAAAAGGACTGGACATATACACTAAATATTAAAACTTTAAAAAGTAGAAGAGAAGAAAGATTTAACTGTTTAGATACACAACTCTTTAAAAATGAGAGGGTAATTTGATAAAGCTGTTTTTTTAAACAAAGCATATAGGATGAGTGATCCTAGATTTAATTAAATAGCAGTATAGAATACAAAAGCACAGAGATGATGCTAAACACATACAACTCATTATTTAGGCTACAGTGAGAATATTGTATCCAGTTTTGGATGCCTTACCGAAGGAACCTTGTCAAGGTCACGGAGATGATGCAGAAGAGTTTTGTTACTTTGATACCAGGGATAAGGGGCTTTAGTTATTAGGAGAGGCAAGAGAAACTGAGGGTCTTTTTATTGGAACAAAGTAGGTCAAGAGGAGATCTGATCAAGGTATTTCATGATTATGAGTGTTTTGATAAGGTCGATCAGGAAAAACTCTTTCTACTGGTTGGTGAGTCAGTAACTAGAGGGTATAAGTTTAACATAATCACAAAAATAACAAAGGGAGAGTTTAAGCATTTATGTTACGGAATGACTGCTGCCAACGACCGGAAGCTGTGCAGAAGCGTACTGCGCATTAATCTAGAAGCTTCAACGACCGGAAGCATGATCTTTCTGCTTTGAAAAAAAACAGCCCACACCCTTCTCGGCATTTTTTTTAAACGAGCCCGGCTTAAAAATGTTTTTTTTTTAAACGAGCCCGCTCCCATAACGAACCGGAAGTGTACATGTGCAGAACATTTCTACGCAGCTTCTGGTTCGTTGGCAGCAGTCGCGTTCTTTTTTTTCTGAAGAGGGTTGTTAGGGCTTCGAACATCCTATCACAAACAATGGTGAAGGCAGAATCCATAACAGCTTGTCAAAGGAAATTGAAGGCAGATTTGAAATATATAGAGTATAGGGAAAGGATAGGGGAACAGGACTCTTTAGAGAATCAGCAGAGGCACAATGGGTTGAATGGCCTCCTTCTATACTATAAAATTCTATGACACTATGGGCTGGATTTTCTGGTGATGTTTGCCTCTGTTTTTGCCCCGGAGGGGCAGCAATGGCGGCGGTGAGCTCTTCTGGGTCGGGGTGGGGGGTCAGCATCCAGCGCCCCATAGGTTTTCGGGGACGCAGAGCCGGTGTGCAACGTCCCTAGTTGCAACACTGGCTCACTTTTTGACTGCCGCCCGACCCGTACGCCTGTGAAAACGGGCGGTCCGACCTATACCGACTGTAGTGAGGTAAGTAATGTCCACCTCAGGTAAGTATGATTGCTTTTTCTTTTTCTTTTGCGATTTATGTTGTGGTGGTGTGGACTATGAATTGGGAAAGTTTTTGGTGGGTTTTTTTCAAGTTTTTTTTCTCTCTCCAGGCCTCTCTGAGCACTCCCAGTATATCTGTTTAGCTCGAGATTTTCGCATGCTCAGCCGGCCTAGCGGCCTAGCACCCTAAGAAAGGTGTACAACGCCTGCCTTAGTATTCTGCCCCACACTCATGGCCCAGCTGCCCAATTTTGATGACTGAGGCACAAACTGTTCCCAGGTGCAAACTTTACCACCCCACCGCCATTATCACCCCGAAATCAGCAAAGCCAAAAATCCAGCCCATTCTTATCCTGGAATGTACCTGGGCAGGAATTTAGTCATGCCAATTGTTGATTGGGAACTAAATTTAAAGGGAATATAGGAATCGAACTCTAGGAGATTGAACTATTAAGAGCAAAACATCATAATTACCCATTTCTGTCACTTTCATGTATTTTGTAAGCTGCATTGTTTTATGTAAAAAGGTTCATGTTTTCGGATCACATTGAGTACGTCTAACTGCTTCAGAGACTTCTATGCTAAATGGAAAACTCTCAATTCCAATAGCAGGTTCATTTTTTGCACCTGTACATAGGTACAGTTCGGGGGGGGGGGGGGGGGGGAGTAGAATCAAGTGTAAACTGTGCTTACCTGGTGTTGCATTTGACAGAAAGGATCTTATTCTCCAGCACTATTACCTTATGTTAGCCAGAAACACTCATCTCTAAAGTTGCGGATGACACCATTTTGGGGCAGATAGTTAATACTGAGAAGGACTGCAACAAATTACAGGGAGGATTAATAAACTTTCAGAATAGGCATATAATTGGCAAAGTAAATTCAACACAGATAAGTGTGAGGTATTACATTTTGGTAGGAAGAATAGGGAGGTCACTTATTACTTGAAGGTTGCTAATCTGGGTGGGGTAGAGGAGCAAAGGGATCTCAGAGTACAAACACAAATCACTAAAAGTAGGGACGCAGGTTAATAAGGCTCTACATAAGCAAACCAGGCACTAGGATTTATTTCTAGAGGGATAGAATTGAAAAGTTGTGAAGTTATGCTAAACCTGTATCGAACCTTGGTTGGACCACACTTGGAGTATTGCGTACAGTTCTGGTTGCCATATTATAAAAATGATATAGACGCACTGGAGAGGGTGCAGAGAAGATTTACAACGATGATACCAGAAATGTGAGGGTATATGTATCAGGAAAGGATGAACAGGCTGGGTCTCTTTTCTCTTGATAAAAGAAAGCTGAGGAATGACCTAATAGAGGTCTTTAAAATCCTGAAAGATTTTGATAGATACAGAGAGTGTTTCCACTTGTGGGGAAGAACAAAACTAGAGGCCATCAATATAAGATAGACACGAAGAAATCAAATAGGGAATTCAGAAGAAACATCTTTACCCAAGGAGTGGTGAGAATGTGGAACTCGCTACCACAGGGAGTGTTTGAAGTGAATAGTGTAGATGTATTTACCGGGAGGCTAGACAAGCATATGAGGGAGAAGGGAATAGAGGGGTATGCTGATAGAGTTAGATGAGGAAAGACGGAAGAAGGCTCGAGTGGAGCATAAATGTCGGCATGGATTGGTTGGGCCGAATTACCTGTTTCTGTGCCACATATCCTATTTAATCCTATGTAACTAGTAACTACAGGAGCTAAGTGATCTAACTTATCTTATCTGAAGGTTCCAACCAACTCTGCTCAACATATCTCAATAATTTGAATAGTTCAACCGATTCCTCAAACAGTTGTTAGGGCTTTTTGGATTTGAATAACTGTCTGCCTTATTCAGGACTGGCTGCCAGTTATACACCTAACTAAGCAAATCACACTGTATGTATTGGTTTCAAAACCCTCGGCTCCTCCCTCAAGCTTTGAGGACAACTGGCAAAGCTTTGTAACATTTGTGTTGAATAAAGTTGGGGACATAACTCTGACTGTAGCTATTTTTTAAACTCCTTAGGATCAAATTTCCTCTGGTCCCACCTGCGAGCGGAAGAGCGGGCCTTCTGCCCACCTACTGTTTGCAGCCCTGATCCTAGCCCTGGCCCACTTCCCAAGCTCAGGGAAAATGAAATATTTCGGGTAGGTGCCCACGCCAGTTACGATGCAGCTGAGGCCTCTGCTTCGGCCAGGTGCAGCACTTCGTGGCTATGCCAGTCGAAGACTCTTATAGAATTAAAAATGCTGCCAAGTTTTGAATTTGGCAGGTTCCCTACTGCAATGGATTGCTCTGCAATAGATTGCAGTCAGGGAAACCACTCATTTAAAAGGTAATCTTACTCTCCTGCCCCGTGACGTTTATCAGTGCTGGTTGTCAGGGTCTCCGAGGTGACCCTGGCGCCCACCATTGTTGCAACATAAATGACAGGAAATGTAATGCGTGATGTCATAAGAACATAGGAACTAGGAACAGGAGTAGGCCATACGGCCCCTCGAGCCTGCTCCGCCATCAATAAGATCATGGACTCAACTCCACTTCCCCGCCTGCTCCCCATAACCCCTTATTCCCTTATCATTTAAGAAACTGAGTATTTCTGTCTTAAATTTATTCAAGCTTCCACAGCTCTCTGAGGCAGCGAATTCCACAGATTTACAACCCTCAGAGAAGAAATTTCCCCTCATCTCTGTTTTAAATGGGCGGCCCCTTATTCTAAGATCATGCCCTCTAGTTCTCGTCTCCCCCATCAGTGGAAGCATCCTCTCTGCATCCACCTTGTCAAGCCCCATCATAATCTTATATGTTTCGATAAGATCACCTCTCATTCTTCTGAATTCCAATGAATAGAGGCCCAAACTACTCAACCTTTCCTCATAAATCCCTGGAATCAACCTAATGAACCTTCTCTGAGTTCCAAAGCAAGTATATCCTTTCGTAAACCAAAACTGCACACAGTATTCCAGGTGCGGCCTCACCAATACCCTGTATAGCTGTAGCAAGACATCCCTGCTTTTATACTCAATTTCCTTTGCAATAAAGGCCAAAATATCATTGGCCTTCCTGATCATTTGCTGTACCTGCCTACTATCCTTTTGTGTTTCATGCATAAGTACCCCCAGGTCCCGCTGTACTGCAGCACTTTGCAATCTTTCTCCATTTAAATAATAACTTGCTCTTTGATTTTTTCTGCCAAAGTGCATGACCTCACACTTTCCAACATTATACTCCATCTGCCAAATTTTTGCCCACTCACTTAGCCTGTCTATGTCCTTTTGCAGATTTTTTGTGTCCTCCTCACACATTGCTTTTCCTCCAATCTTTGTATCGTCAGCAAACTTGGCTACGTTACACTCGGTCCCTTCTTCCAAGTCGTTAATATAGATTGTAAATAGTTGGGATTCCAGCACTGATACCTGCGGCACCCCACTAGTTACTGATTGCCAACCAGAGAATGAACCATTTATCCCAAATCTCTGTTCTCTGTTAGTTAGCCAATCCTCTATCCATGCTAATATATTACCCCCAACCCCATGAACTTTTATCTTGTGCAGTAACCTTTTATGTGGCACCTTGTCAAATGCCTTCTGGAAGTCCAAATACACCACATACACTGGTTCCCCTTTATCCACCTTGTTTTTATATCCTCAAAGAATTCCAGCAAATTTGTCAAACTTGACTTCCCCTTCATAAATCCATGCTGACTCTGCCTGACCGAATTTTGCTTTTCCAAATGTCTGCTACTGCTTCTTTAAGAATAGATTCCAACATTTTCCCAACTACAGATGTTAGGCTAACTGGTCTATAGTTTCCTGCTTTTTGCTTGCCTCCTTTTTTAAATAGGGGCGTTACATTTGCAGTTTTCCAATCTGCTGGGACCTCCCCAGAATCCAGGGAATTTTGGTAAATTACAACCAATGCACCCACAATCCCTGCCGCTATTTCTCTTAAGACCCTAGGATGCAAGCCATCAGGTCCAGGGGATTTATCCGCCTTTAGTCCCATTATCTTACTGAGTACCACCTCCTTAGTGATTGTTCCTCCCCCGCGCCCCCTATAACCCCTTGACTATCCACTGTTGAATATTGTTAGTGTCCTCTACCGTAAAGACTGATACAAAATATTTGTTCAGCATTTCTGCCATCTCCATGTTCCTCATTACTAATTCCCCGGCCTCATCCACCCAAGTATGCACCTGCTCCCACTTCAAATGGAAATTGTGATAGGCAGAAAAAAGGCCAAGGGCCTGTCGTAACTGTCCTATCCCACAGTCTGTCCTTGTGTTCCCAGAATTTTGAGCCCTTTATACCTTGTGACTAAGACTAGGCAAAAATGTTTCAGTTTTGGCACAAGTACTTGCCTGAGAGTTTACTGTACACAATAATAAGCTTCTTTCTATACCCTGTAAAGTGTAAGTACAGATAGACTGAGGTGTTACAGATGTACTTAGCAAAGAATAGTGGATGCTACTTATCGTTTTCATTCCTACTTTGGCACCTTGGAGATCTTGGAAACCTTTTGGTCATTTCAGTTAAAATGGATTGTAGTTTGCTAAGCAATGGAAAAGATAATGGTGGTTTAATTTTATTTTGCAGAGCATCAACAACTTTTTACCGATTTTGGTCTTTAGTTTAGACTTTTCGCGATGCGTTGTTTCAGCTGTAGGCGAGTGTTACAGAGCTGGACTTGCTGGAATTGTAAAAGGTATGTGAAGGTTCTTCAACTTCTGGGCCCTGGCCACCAAGCTCATTCAGGGCTCCTCCGCACCCCTGCACAAACCTCCCCCCAATCCATCCCATAGAATCTTTGCACACTGCTTTAATAATAAAACAAATATCACATGGTATTATGCTTAAATTAAACGGATCCAGTGGCTGTGTGCAGTTTTCTGCATTCTGATGAGTTTTACTGGCTCCTCATATTTGACTGGGGCCCCTAGGCACGGGTAGTTTGACCCTTTGTGTACAAGTAAGAATCCAATAAATATCAATCTGAAGCAAAAAAGTTTCATTTTTGCCTCAACAATCATCAGTATGTATTGTGTTTCATAGTTCATAGTGTTGAGTGCTCAATTTGTAACATAAGTTTTTCTCATTGGCAGCTGTGAATATTAATAAGGTGCCAGTTGTTGGCTGTGATGTCAGTCACTTTTGGAACAGTTTACCACTGTATTACCAAACAAGCAACTCTGATAAAGAAAGGTATTTAAATGATAAAATACTCAAAACCCGCATGACCGTGTTGTAATTTCTATGTAAGTAAGAGATGAGTTTGTGAAAATTTGAAAAATCACCTAATTTAGTCAAAGTTAAGTGAAAATATCTTTAAATGTGCATCATATAATTACATAGTTTACTTTGGAGAAATATTTCTGTGATTGATTCACAGCATTCCAGGTGAAGAAATTCTGTTAAAAAATTGCATGATAACTAGTTGACCTAGAAATGAGATTGTGCCCGAATTGGCAGCCACCACCCTGACTTCAGACTATCAGCTGCTGAAACCCTCATCCATCCATGCCTTTGTAACCTCCAGACTCAACTATTCCAAGACTCTCAGTTTGAGACTGGGAAATTAATAATGGGGAACAGGGAAATGGCAGAGACTTTGAAAAAATATTTTGTATTGGTCTTCACGGTAGAAGACACTAAAAGCATCCCTATAATAGATAATCAAGGGGCTATGGGGTGGAGGGGGGAACTTAAAACAATCACTATCACTAAAGAACAAGTACTTGGTAAAATAATAGAACTAAAGATGGACAAGTCCCCTGGATCTGATGGCCTACATCCTGGGATTTTAAAAGAAGTGGCTGCAGAGACAATGGATGCATTGGTTGCAATCTACCAACATTCCCTGGAGTCTGGAGAGGTTGGAAAACTGCAAATGTAACTCCCGTATTTAAAAAAGGAGGGAGACAGAAAGCAGGAAACTATAGACCAGTTAGCCTGTCATTGGGAAAATACTGGAGTCCATTATTAAGGAAGCAGTAGCAGGACATTTGGAAAATCATAAAGCAGTCAAGCAGAGTAAGCATGGTTTTGTGAAAGGGAAATCATGTTTGACAAATTTGCTGGAGTTCTTTGAGGATGTAACGAGCAGGGTGGATAAGGATGAACCAGTGGATGTGATGTATTTGGATTTCCAGAAGGCATTCGATAAGGTGCCACATAGAAGGTTACTGCGCAAGATAAGAGCTCATGGGGTTGGGGGTAATATATTAGCATGGATAAAGGATTGGCTAACTAACAGAAAACAGAAAGTAGGATAAATGGGTCATTTTTCGATTGGCAAACGGTAACTAGTGGGGTGCCACAGGGATTGGTGCTGGGGCCTCAACTATTTACAATCTATATTAATGATTTGGATGAAGGGACCAGGGTAATGTAGCCAAGTTTGCTGATGATACAAAGATGGATGGGAAAGCAAGTTGTGAGGAGGACACAAAGGGGCCGAAATTCAGTAGCACAAGAAAGCTGGCGCACCTATGAGTTTTTTTCTGTTTTTACCACAGGAATCCATGATGTGGCTGGAGGATCGATTTTCAGGACTTTGTCCCAACGGAAGTCGGTCATAGTGCGGGTGGGAGATGGACAGGAAGGCAGGCCGAGGGGCTGAATTTGGGTTGGAACCAGAACTCCGCCGCTGTCAATCAGCACTGGAGTAATGATGATGTCACACCATTGTGTGCGTTAACCATGCTCTCTCCCCTCCGTTAAAGGGGAGAAAATCGGGCATTTTAAATCTTCGGCCACTGGGCCATCAAGAGGGTTTCGGCTGGGCCAGCAGCCTAGCAGTCTAAAGGTGGTGTCAGACTACCCGTTGGCGGCCCGGCCGAATCCATGGGCACTATCTTGCCGACTGATTGGGAAGTCGACCGGCAAAAATAAATACATGACGACCATGGCAGTAGGCCTTCCCCTTGAAGGGCCGCCATGCTGCCGGACCGCACACTCTCCAGATAAGGTGCACCGACAGAAAAAGCTGTGGAGGGCATTGTATAGTGGGGCTATGGTTTTTCGACCTGAATTTCGGTCGGTGCAGTTTTGATGTAAGGGAAAGCAGCCGTGCGCATTCTGATGACGCGCTTGCGTCGCTCAACAGCATCGGGGCGGAATCGGGTCCAGGCCAAAACATCCCCGACCTGAATTTGGGTCGGGTCAGCCAGTTGACCACAAAGCGGTGGCCACGAAATTCCGCCGCATGGCCGCCACACATGGGCAGTAACGGGTCTTTCTGAGACCCTGAATTTCAGCCCCAAAGAATCTGCAAAGAGATATAGACAGGCTAAGTGAGTTGGTAAACATTTGGCAGATGGAGTATAATGTGGGAAAGTGTGAGGTTATCCACGTTGGCAGGAAAAAATAAAAAAGCAAATTATTATTTTAATGGAAAGAGATTACAAAATACTGCAGTATAAAGGGACCTGGGGGTCCTTATGCATGAAACACAAAAAGTTAATATGCAGGTACAGCAAGTAATCAGGAAGGCAAATTGTATGCTGGCCTTTATTGCAAGAGGGATAGAGTATAAATGCAGAGAAGTCCTGCTACAACTGTACAGGGTATTGGTGAAGCCACACCTAGAGTACTGTGTACAGTTTTGGTCTTCTTATTTAAGGAGGGATATACTTCCATTGGGAGCAGTTCAGAGAACGTTCACGAGGTTGATTCCTGAGATGAAGGGGTTGACTTATGAAGAAAGGTTGAGCAGGTTGGGCCAATACTCATTGGAGTTTAGAAGAATGAGATTTGATCTTATTGAAACATAGGATACTGAGGGAGCTCGACAAGGTAAATGCAGAGAGGATGGTTCCACTTGGGGAATCTAGAACTAGGGGGCATAGTTTAAGAATAAGGGGTCAGCCATTTAGAACTGTGATGAGGAGGAATTTCTTCTCTCAGCATGTTGTAAATCTGTGGAATTTTATGCACCAGAGAGTTGTGGAGACTGGGTCATTGAATACATTTAAGTTGAAGATAGGCAGATTTTTGAATGATAAAGGATTGAAGGGTTATGAGGAGCGGGCAGAGAAGTGGACCTGAACCCAAGACCAGATCAGCCATCATCTTATTAAATGGCGGAGCAGGCTCAAGGGGCCAATGGCCTATACCTGCTTCTATTTCTTATGTTCTTATGTTCTCCTGGCCATGTTCTCCTCATCCTCCAGCCTCCATAAACTTCTGCCCATCCAGAACTCTGCTGCATGTAACCTATCCTACACCAAGTCCCACTCACCCATCACCCTGTTCTTTCTGACCTATATTGATCCCCGGTACCAACGTTCCTCCTGAGGTGTGCGGGCGCACATGATTGAGAGATCCCGCGCAGGCCCGTCACCAACTGTGGCCTCTGGAAACAATACTGCACATGCGCGGCCACGCAGCAAATTTAAAGTGAACATTACCTGGTATCCCACATTATAAATTTAAAATGATCATCCTTGTGTTTAAATCCCTCCACGCTCTCATCCTTCCCTATCTCAATAGCCTCTTCCAGACTTACAACTACTCTGCCAAACTTCGTCTGACTTTGGCATCTTGTGCACCTTTCTCTTCCTTTATCCCAGCATTGGTGGCTATATCTTCAGCTACATAGAGCCCATGCTCTGGGATTCTCTCACAAAACCTCATCACCTGTCTCACCTCCCGATACTTTTTTTAAGACCCTCCATAAAAGCAGCTCTGACCATTCTTTTGCTCAGCCTTCCTGATGGCTCCTACTTTGGCGCAGCATCCATTTTCTTTTTGTTATACCTCTATGAAGAACCTTGTGATGTTTTTCTATGTTAAAGTTGCTTATAAATGCAAGTTGTTCTTTCAGAATTCTATCTTTAACCCATTAAGAGCCTCCAGTTTCCATCATCAGACATGCTGGCTGCCATTCTGATTTTCCGACTGGAAGTTGGGGCAGGCACTTCTGTTGCACACATATAGGCATTGGCTGCCCGCTCAAACATTTAAATGACCCCCTCCCTGTGATTTGGGACAGGGTCAACGTTCCTATTTGTAGGTGGCCAGGAGTCTGGAGGAGGTGAAGCGACCTTGAAATTGCAGGCCCTAAATCTTCCATGCCTTCTGTTCCAACTCTAGACCATTATTTTCATTACTAAGAGATGTTCTCCAGCAATAACTGTACGACTAAATGTTTGTCTGGGTCTTTTTTGGTAGTGGGGATTTTATTTATGAGTACTTCACTGACATTCAGACTAAAACATTTATGTTCAATGTTTTGAAATAATATGATTTCTAAAGTGTTTTAACCATTTTTATTTAATGTTTTCAGTATCTTTTCTCCAATGGAAGAAGGAAGCAAACTTCAGCTTGCGGAAAGTAACAGTGAAGTCCAACGTCATAGTGCATCTCTCCGTTCATCTTATCAAACTGTATGGCAGAAGTTTTCGAAACAGTCAGAGGCAGAGAGGGACTCCTTCCTGTATGGTACTTTCCCCAGCGGTTTTCTTTGGAGCACAGCTACCGCCTCATTTAAAATTGAGGGAGGCTGGGCAGAACAGGGGAAAGGAGAAAGTATTTGGGACAGGTTTGCTCATGAGGGAAATATAGAAAAAAACCAGACTGCAGATGTTGCCTGTGATAGCTTCAATAAAATTGATTATGATGTTTATTTAATGAGAGGTTTACGATCTAATTCTTACAAGTTCTCCTTGTCATGGCCTAGAATTTTCCCT
Organism: Pristiophorus japonicus; assembly: GCF_044704955.1. Classification (NCBI taxonomy): domain Eukaryota; kingdom Metazoa; phylum Chordata; class Chondrichthyes; family Pristiophoridae; genus Pristiophorus; species Pristiophorus japonicus. The sequence goes on from NC_091979.1 coordinate 67,466,978, forward strand.
ACTGGCTATCGTGCCAAACTGAACCAAGATGGAATAGACTATTACAATAAACTAATTGACAGTCTACTGCAGTCCAACATTCAACCAATGGTGACACTATACCACTGGGATCTACCTCAAGCTCTGCAAGATATTGGTGGATGGCAGAATGAGAGTATAATAAATGCGTTTACTGACTATGCAGAGTTTTGTTTTGTTACCTTTGGAGACCGTGTGAAGTACTGGATTACATTTAATGAGCCCTGGGTAGTTAGTTATGCTGGATATGGCACAGGACAGCATGCTCCTGGAATCAGCAATCCAACTACTGCATCCTACAAGGTGGCCCATTCCATAATCAAGGCCCATGCCGAGGCTTGGCACATTTATGACAAAAACTACCGTTCTCAGCAACATGGTCAAGTAGGAATTGCACTAAATTCAGACTGGGCTGAACCTAATTCCTCTGCTAATCTACAAGATGTTTTAACAGCTGATCGATACCTGCAATTTATGTTGGGCTGGTTTGCTCATCCTATCTTTATTAATGGCGACTATCCAGAGACCTTAAAAACCCAGATAAAAAAATATAATGGTGAATGTGCTTCTGCTCCTGTCCAACTTCCGTCATTTACAGAAAAGGAAAAACAATACATAAATGGAACTTCAGATTTTTTTGGTCTCAGTCACTATACCTCTCGACTCATCAGTTCTAACACTAATAAAACATGTGTTTCAAACTACAATCGTATTGGGGATTTTTCTCCGCAATCACACGCATCATGGCGTCCGACTGTATCTCCATGGATATATATTGTGCCCTGGGGCTTGCGAAGGTTGTTAAATTTTGTTACCCATGAATATACAGGTACCAACATTCCAATTTACATAACGGGACATGGAGTGCCAACAGAATATGCTGGTAGTGATTCCATAAATGACACCATAAGGATAGAGAACTCTGCTGCCTATATTAACGAGGCACTAAAGGGTAAGTTTATTATCTGTGCAGTTCAGGAAATTGTCGAAATAAAAATGAAAGTACAATTAATTATCCACAGATTACAGATCCAGTCTTTTTTGGCTTTAGTAGCGCCTGATACTATATCAATGCTTATCAACAACAACAATATAGATATTTGGTTGAACAAAAACAAATGCACAACTGTGAGCCTTGTGTTGCAAGTTCAGATCTAGTATTGACACACATGATATGTACAAATAATCTACTAATACATTGCCATCTGTTCATTTAGTACTAAAACAGTATTTTACACTTAGCTTACTTATTTTAAAAGTGTAGTAAATCTAAATTTTTTTTTTTCATTTGAACCTACATCCTTCCACCCTATGGTGTATTGTTTCTTCTGACCACAGTATTGCAAGCAAATAATCCAATCACTCCTAACTCTTGGCGTGTCATTGCCTGATCAGGTAGGACCATAGTAGTACATTTATCACTGTACCATTGTCAAGAAAACAGCCACAGCCTTCTCAACATGCCCACAATCAAAATGATGTATCTGAATTGTGATGGAATAATATTGCTGCCAACAATGCCAATTAAAGCATACTATTTTAAGATTCTGCTATCAGTTTTATATTACATTAATAATGGCTCAAAGAGTCCAGATTCTGGTTTGCTGATTTTGTGTTTACTCCTCCATAAACCTAATCTGTTATTCCTGCCATAATTCCCCAAAACTATTCTAATGAATGAGAAAAATGCATATTTTCCACACAAAGTTCAAGCAAGTGGTAAATTGCTATATATATTAAGATTTGAGAGAAATTGAATACAATACACTTTCTTGGATATGCTGCTGAAATGCTGAGGTTTCATGAAGTGCTGCTGGTAAAAAAAACCTCTCAAAAACCAAGAACTGCGAAGATTATGAGTTTGGCAAGAAGATGAATTACATGAGAGAAATACAGAGTTAGTGGTATTTTAATGGTTTCTTTCTTAAGAATCCATGTTGTGATGGAGTATTAATTGGGAGCTAAAAGTAAAACTTGCTGCAAAGCTGGGTATTGACCTTTAGACTATTTGATTGATCATCTCACACTGCTTGGCTACATATATTTGCTGAAAAACATAACTGACACCAACTTCATTTTCCCTCACCAGCTTTCATTATGGATCGGGTTGATGTGAGGGCCTTTACACTATGGTCATTGATGGACAGTTTTGAAGGTTCACAAGGATACAGCCATAGATTTGGACTCCATTATGTGAATTTTGAAGATTCTAACAGACCCAGAACTCCAAAGGAATCTGCATACTTTTACACACAGATAATTGAGAATAATGGTTTTGTTAACAGTTCCTCAAACAATTTAATTCAGACCTTAATTCCCAACAATAATGGTAAACGATTGACTGTTTTGCCGGCATCTGAAGTGCCCTCAAAGGCTAAAGTTGTGTGGGAGAAGTTTTCAAGTCAGGCAGTTATGGAAAGGGACAAGTTCTTGTATGGCACATTCCCAGAAGGATTTGTATGGAGCGTATCCACTTCAGCTTATCAGATTGAAGGAGGGTGGAATGCTGATGGGAAAGGACCCAGTATCTGGGACAATTTCACCCATAAACCTAATGTGGTCCAGAATGGTGATACAGGAGATGTTGCATGTGATAGTTACAACAAAATTGATGAAGATCTTTACATGCTTCATGCATTGAGAGTTAAAAACTACCACTTTTCTATTTCATGGTCTCGGATTTTTCCTAATGGGAGAATTGAGACACTGAGTCCTACAGGTGTTGATTATTATAACAAACTAATTGATGGTCTTCTTGCAAGCAACATAAAACCAATGGTAACACTTTACCACTGGGATCTACCTCAAGCACTTCAAGATATTGGAGGCTGGGAGAATGAAGAATTGATTGACTTGTTTAATGCATATGCCGATTACTGCTTCAGAACTTTTGGAGATAGGGTTAAATTCTGGATAACATTTAATGAACCCTCTGTATTCAGCTGGGAAGGATATGGTACAGCTTCTTTTCCCCCTGCTTTTAAAAAACCAGGTAAACTTCCGTACATGGTGGCACATGTATTGCTGAAAGCTCATGCCAATGCCTTTCACACATATGATGAGAAGTACAGGAGCACACAGAAAGGCTTAATTTCTATCAGCCTTAATGCAGACTGGGTGGAACCAAAGATAACTAATAACCTCAGAGATGTGGCTGCAGCTGATCGCTACCTGCAGTTTATGTTGGGCTGGTTTGCACACCCCATTTTTAAAAATGGTGATTATCCCGACGCTATGAAATGGCAGGTTGGAAACAAAAGTGAACTGCAACGTCTATCGACTCCAAGGCTTCCTCAGTTTACAGAGAAAGAGAAAATGTTTATCCATGGTACTGCAGATGTTTTTTGTCTCAATACCTACACCACAAAAATTGTACGCCATGATATCAACAAACTCAAACCTTTTTCTTATGAATATGATAGAGATACAGCTGAAGAGTTTGACTCAAATTGGCCAATTTCAGCAGCTAAGAATTTGAAAGCTGTAGCTTGGGGCCTGAGGAGACTACTGAACTGGATCAAAGAAGAATATAATAATCCCCCCATTTACATAACCGAAAATGGGGTGGCTACAAAATCTACCTCCAGTGTGGATGATACAGACAGAATATTCTACTACAAAACATACATCAATGAGGCTCTAAAAGGTGATTTTGTTTCTGTTTTTTGGCTACAAACAGTAATGGAATGTTTGTCCTTATTGAGGGCATTTGCAATAAATTCCAACTTTTAAACTAATTACTTTGAGTGCCCTTGTCTAACAAAATTATACAGAAATATCTGGATTTCTTTAGTAAGCAGTAACTGTTAGTTGCTTTTCTTCATATTTTGGTGAATTTTAAATCTTTTGAATTTTAATGACAATACTAATATGTATTTCTATTGATGTTCTTGAATTTCCAACGCATACCGCAATATACAAATTATGGAATCATAAAGTGCAGGGGAAAATGAGAAAGGTCAGAGCAGAAGAACAACTGATTATAGAATGGTAGAAGAAAAAGTTACTTTTCTCCGCTCCATGTAGAATTTTCTCATAACATTAATACTGTTTTCAATGATATGCTATTGTGCCTGCATCCTCATGCATAGATATATTGCACTGAAATTCCAGTAAAACTGGAGACTGTTATTGTACCATTTAAGGGAACATCATAATTTGAACCAAGTAACCAGGAATTCCTTTTTTCCCTCTTTAAAAAATATATTTGCAGCTTACAAGCTGGATGATGTTAATCTTAAAGGTTACACAGCTGGGTCCCTCATGGACAGCTTTGAATGGGTCGATGGATACAGTTTACGATTTGGGCTACATCATGTAAACTTCAAAGACCCGAACCGACAAAGAACTCCCAAGCGGTCAGCACATTATTATGCAGAAATAATTCGTGACAATGGCTTCCCACCACAGAAAGAAGATGAATTCCTTTATGGAGAATTTCCGAAGAACTTTGCGTGGAGTGCAGCTACAGCTGCCTATCAGGTTAGTCTTTAAGCCTGATGCATATTTACATAGATTTTGGTGGTAGAGAATACAGTCCTATAACACATAAGCCGATCTTTACCGTTCTGTGGGGTTGGGTGCGGGTCGCTATCTCAGACGTTCTCTGCAGTCTGTTTTTAACTAAACTACTCCAATTGAATTAGTCATGTGGCTTTCCTGGCCAATTAAGTGATGCTGGGCTGATGGCATTGAAAAGATCGTTGCATTGATGACAGTTGAAGGTTAGTGAGGGAGCTGGAGCTGGTGAGGGAGCGGGAGAGGTTGGTGAGGGAGCGGGAGAGGTTGGTGGGGGAAGACAGTGGTTGGTGTGAGAGGAAGGAAGTGGTTTGATTCTAAAGGTTTAAACATTAAAGAAAAATGCAGGCTCAGCGGCAAAAGGCTGCTCCAAAATTCACTGCTGCCTCCCTGGAAATCCTGCTCCAGGGGGTGAGAGCCACAGGGTGGTCCTCTTCCCTGGTGATAGGAGGAAGGGTCATAGAAACATAGAAACAAATGCCACAATTGCAGATGCACAGGGTATGCAGATGGATGTGTTTCAAAATGTTAGATGATTAAGTTTCAGTTGTATTTATGAGCCACATAAATTTATTTATTTGTACCACTTTCCCATCGTGTCCATTTTTGCCTACTACTTTAGAAGTGGTCTTGTCACTTGCAATGAATTGTTAGTGAAAATAAATTCACATAGACTCTAGTAAAGTAAGAGAGACAACTTTATTGCTAACAGAGCTCTGGGAGAAGAGTTGAGGTCCCGTGACCTGCGAATCACCTTCTCCCCGAGTGCCTTGTGCCGCGGGGTTATAAGCAGTTTACAGGGGGCGGAATACAATCATTTAAATTAATTTACATACAACCAATCAATCCATATGGCAATGCAATTCATTTACATACAACCAATCAATCCATATGGCAACGCAATTCATTTACATACAACTTTTTAGTCCTAGTGAAACCTGATAGCATGGCGTGAGTTTGGGGGCCCTTCCTCTGTATCTTCTTTTGTGGTTAAATTATTCTGTTGCAAAGCTTTCTATGAAACAGTGGCCTGCACCTGGCCAGGAGTCACTTGTTGCTGCAGAGTTCATATCAGGGACAGCAGATAGGCTTCTTGGTACAAAGTTCATTTAGTGGTGGCTTACCCCATCCTGCTTTGCTATGTCCGGAAATCCACTCCAACAGAATGATAAGACATTACTTAACCTCGTGTCTGGGTGTGTGTGAGGGACAGGAATGGTTCGGTCATTTTAGGACTGCTTTGTACTTTTTTGGGGGGAGGGGGTTGGATTTGGTTGAGCATCTGGGAGTTATATGGGTGCACTGATGCAACGTAACTAAATCGTGCCATAATGAGTCCATCCCGAGCCTCCTGCACAGCAATGTGCACCACTGCTGGTGCTATCTGCACCTCAGGTTTCACCTCCTCCTCATGTTCCACCTGTTTTTCCTCCTCTGAAGAGGCTCTGCACTCTGTGCCTTGCTCCTCCTGCAGCTCCAATCCTCGCTGCTGCGCTATGTTATGCAGCACACAGCAAACAATGATGATTCTGGAGACCTGGCTGGTGTGTACTGAAGGGCTCCTCCAGCTCTGTCCAGGAATCTGAAGCACATCTTCAGCATCCCGACTGTTGCTCTAGTACACATCTGTTGGTGATTTGGATTTGATTATTGTACTCCTCAGCCTCATTGCTTGGCCTCCTCAAGGGTGTCATCAGCCACGTATTCAGCAGATAGCCCTTGTTCCAAGCAGCCAGCCAGTAAGTCTAGTTGGAGGTGCGAAGAGCTGAGGGAGGCTGGACTGGCCCAGGATGAAAGTCATGACAGGTAATCTGGCGCACACATGCATCATGATCTTTTTGTGTTTTCAGACGAGGAAGCCTTTCCTGTTCATCAACACTCATAAGAACATCAGAAATAGGAACGGGAGTAGGCCATACGGCCCCTCAAGCCTGCTCCACAATTCAATAAGATCATGGCTGATCTGATCATGGACTCAGCTCCACTTCCCCGCCCGCTCCCCATAACCCCTTATCCCCTTATCGTTTAAGAAACTGTCTATTTCTGTCTTAAATGTATTCAATGTCAAAAATGTCTATTTCCGTCTTAAATTTATTCAATGTCCCAGCTTCCACAGCTCTATGAGGCAGCGATTTCCACAGATTTACAACCCTCTGAGAGAAGAAATTTCTTCTCATCTCTGTTTTAAATGGGCAGCCCCTTATTCTAAGATCATGCCCTCTAGTTCTAGTCTCCCCCATCAGTGGAAACATCCCCTCTGCATCCACCTTGTCAATCCCCCTCATAATCTTATACGTTTCAATAAGATCACTTCTCATTCTTCTGAATTCCAATGAGTAGAGGCCTAACCTACTCAACCTTTCCTCATAAGTCAACCCCCTCATCTCCGGAATCAACCTAGTGAACCTTTTCTGAACTGCCTCCAAAGCAAGTATATCCTTTCGTAAATATGGAAACCAAAACTGCACGCAGTATTCCCGGAGTGGCCTCACCAATACCTTATATAACTGTAGCATGACTTCCATGCTTTTATACTCCATCCCCTTTGCAATAAAGGCCAAGATTCCATTGGCCTTCCTGATCACTTGCTGTACCTGCATACTATTTGTTATGTATGGAGAAAGAGACAGACTGAATACTGTGAGTTCAAAGTAACGTGTGACCTTAGCCTTTTATTGCAGGTCTCCAGCGTACCTCTCCAACCTGTGAAGCCTTCTTAAATACCTGTACTCCCAAGGGATTATGGAATCCCTTGGGACTCTAGGGGATGAGCCCTTTGTTGGCTGTACAGAGTAAATACAAGTTTACATATATAACAACACTCTGCCCCCCGCACCCCCCACCCCCAAAGTCAACAGTGTAACTATTTACAATGTGAGTCAATCTGGGGCTCTTCTTGCCCTGGTTGATCGTCTCAGTGTGAAAGCTGATATTGTTGAATCATTTGTTGAGCCCTTGCTGGGCTGCTGTGAATGATGGGTTCTGCTTCATGGTCAACCGTGGTGCCGGTTGCCACTGGTGTGTATGTTGGGGGATCAAAAAAGGTAGGGTCCAAGGTGGGTTGCTCAGGATAGTCCGTGAATCTGAGTTTGATTTGGTTCAAGTGTTTCCGGTGAATGAGTCCATTTGAAAGTTTGACCTAAAACACCCTGCTCCCCTCTTTGGCCACGACAGTGCCGGAAGACAGTTGGGACCTTGTCCATAATTCAATACAAATACAGGATCATTGATTTCAATCTCGCATGACACATTTGCGCTGTCATGGTATGTACTTTGTTGAAGCTGCCTGCTCTTTACCTATTCATGTAGATCAGGGGGCACTAACGACAACCTCGTCTTAAGTGCTCTTTTCATGAGCAGTTCAGCTGGTGGGATCCCAGTGAGCGAGTGGGGTCTCATGCGGTAGCTAAGCAGGACTCAGGATAGGTGAGTCTGCAGTGAGCCTTCAGTTAGCCTCTTCAAGCCTTGCTTGATGGTTTGCACTGCTCTCTCTGCCTGACCATTGGATGCTGGTTTAAACGGGGCAGATGTGACATGTTTGATCCCGTTACGGGTCATGAATTCTTTGAACTCAGCACTGGTAAAGCATGGCCCATTGTCGCTCACCTAGGCCGTGTGTGGTAAATGGCCCGCAGGCTTACAGTAGTGGCAGCGGACGTGCTAGCCGACATTATTTCACATTCAATCCACTTGGAGTACGCGTCTACAACCACAAGGAACATTTTACCCAAGAACGGGCCTGCATAGTCGACGTGTACCTGGACCACGGTTTGGAGGGCCAAGACCATAAAGTTAGTGGCGCCTCCCTGGGTACATTGCTTAACTGCGAGCATGTATTACATCTGCGAACGCAGGACTCTAAGTCCGCATCGATACCGGGCCACCACACGTGGGATCTGGCTATCGCTTTCATCATTACGATGCCTGGATGGGTATTGTGGAGGTCATTGATGAAGGTATCTCTGCCCTTCTTGGGAACCACTACAAGATTGCCCCACAGAAGGCAGTCTGCCTGTATAGACATTTCAACTTTGCGCCGCTGGAACGGCTTTATCTCTTCCTGCATTTCCACTGGGACACTGGACCAGCTCCCGTGAAGCACACAGCTTTTGACTAGGGATAATAAGGGGTCCTGGCTCATCCAAGTTTTGATTTGCCGGGCAGTGACGGGTGATTGCTCACTCTCAAATGCTTCCATAACCAAGGCTAAATCTGCGGGCTGCGCCATTTCCACCCCCGTGGTGGGCAATGGCAGCCTACTGAAAGCATCGATGCAGTTTTCTGTGCCTGGCCTGTGGCGGATGGCGCAGTTGTATGCCGACAACGTGAGCGCCCATCTCTGGATGCGGGCCGATGCATTGATATTTATCCCTTTACTCTAGGAAAACAGGGATATCAGTGGCTTATGGTCAGTTTCCAATTCGAATTTTAGCCCAAACAGTTATTCATGCATTTTCTTTACCCCATAGACACACGCTAACGCTTCTTTCTCAATCATGCTGTAGGCTTTTTCAGCCTTAGACAGACTCCTGGATGCATAAGCAACTGGTTGCAGTTTCCCAAAATCATTAGCTTGTTGCAATACACACCCGACGCCATATGACGACGCATCACATGCTAGTACCAAACGCTTACATGGATCATACAACACAAGCAATTTGTTTGAGCATAACAATTTTCTCGCTTTTACAAAGGCATTTTCTTGGCTTTTGCCCAAACCCATTCACCCCCTTTTCGTAGTAAGACATGTAGTGGTTCTAGCAGTGTGCTGAGACCCAGTAAGAAGTTACCAAAGTAGTTCAGGAGTCCCAGAAACGACAGGAGCTCCGTCACGTTCTGTGGCCTCGGTGCGTTCTCGATTGCCTCCGTCTTCGCATTGGTGAGCCTGATGCCATCTGCCGCAATCCTCCTTCCCAAGAACTCAACTTCAAGCGCCAGAAAAAGCGCACTTCGAGCGTTTTAACCTGAGCCCCACGCGGTTGAGTCGACTAAGAACCTCCTCCAGGTTCTGCAGATGCTCGACTGTGTTCCGACCTGTGACCAAGATGTCGTCCTGGAAGACCACGGTGTGCGGGACCGACTTCAGTAAGCCTTCCATGGTTCTCTGGAATATTGCTGCCGCCGATCGAATTCCAAACGGGTATCTGTTATAAATAAAAAGACCTTTGTGTGTGTTGATGCAGGTGAGGCCCTTCGATGATTTCTCCAGCTCCTGCGTCATGTAGGCTGAAGTTAGATCCAGCTTTGTGAACGTCTTTCCTCCCGCCAGCGTTGCAAAGAAGTCGTCGGCCTTTGGTAGTGGGTATTGGTCCTGCAGGGAGAAACGATTGATAGTTACTTTGTAATTGCCACAGATTCTGATGGTGCCATTTCCCTTGAGGACAGGAATGATCAGACTGGCCCACTCATTGAACTCAATCAGTGAAATGATGCCCTCTCTTTGCAGCCGGTCTAGCTCGATCTCTACCCTTTCTCTCATCATGTACGGTACTGCTCTCACCTTGCAATGGATGGGTCGCACCCCCGGAATTAGGTGGATCTGCACTTTTGCTCCTTGGAATTTCCTGATGGCTGGTTCGAACAGTGAAGGATGGGTCGTCCCAGTTCCAGCGTATCTTTCCCAGCCAGCTCCTGCCAAGCAGCGTGGGACCATCGCCCGGTACCACCCAGAGTGGTAGCTTGTGCACCGCTCCATCGTAGGAGACCTTTACGGTAGCACTGCCGATTACAGGAATCAGTTATTTTGTGTGTTCTTAGTTTCGTGCGAACTGGAGTTAAGACTGGCATCGAGGCCTTATTGCACCACGTTAGATCTCTTAATTTCCAATGAAATATGAACTCCGGTTGTAATTTTAACATAACTTTTATTCTAGCAGCAGCAACAAGCTCTTGGCTTTAAGCCAGGTCTTTGTCCTTCTGAGAACGCATGGCCAAAATGGCTGTTCATATACCTGATCAGTTTACAGAAAAGAACGCGCCTTCTTTGACCTTAATGGCTCAATTGATATTCTGTTAACCTTTAATTGGCTCGCTACCAAAGGTCCTGAGATGTCAAGTTGATTGATGACTTAATGCAACATGCTCCCACTCACATAGCAGCTCTGACTTCTCACAGCCTGTCTGAATGCAGTCTGTTTGAATTCTCTATCAATCCCCCCTTTGATTCTTACACAAACTGAATCATAAAACATCAGCTATCACTGGTTAAACATTCTACAAAATAATTTCAGACATGTTAATAGAGTTTCCTTCTAAAATTTGTTGATGTGCTTCACCACATGTCCGGACTAGTAGCTTCCACACAAATTTACACCAACCCGAATTCCATCGTGGCCACAATGGAAGTCTGGTTTTAGTAGGTTAATTAACCTTATTCCAATTTAATCCAAATCAATATCTTAATTCAACCAGTAAACAACCTTCCCTTAAGCATAATATACCCCTGTGCCACGTACAGACGGTCTGCTGGTACCTGCAAAGTGTCTCACCTGCGGGACAGCAACTGCAGCCGCCTGGTCGCAACAACATTTAATCAACATAAACAAACAATATAAAAGTAAAATAATTACAACGAATAGAATTAAACCTTCCACCAATGAAGTTCCTATTGAACCTAGCCATTCAGTGGCTCCGCTCCACAAAGTGAATGATGGGGGTTGCTTAAGTTTTTCTACCTCCTTTTGAATATGCATCACTAAGTGGATAATTTCTTCGGAGCTATCTGGGATATATGTGCAACACTCAGTTCCGAGTAGGGCGCAAGTACCTCCCTTTTCAGCCAGGATGTAGTCAAGGGCCAGTCTATTCTGTAGGGCTACTGTGCGCATTGCTACCATTTCTGCATTGATTTTAACTAGGGTCTCTGAGGTATCATTGGCTACCCGTTCCACAACGGATGCCATGTTAATGGATTCCAGTCTGGCGGTCCCATACCTGGGGATCAGAATGGCAAAGAACCTCTCTGTTTCTGTGATAGCTCTCTTAGGATGGTGTAAATGTTCCGACAGTGACTTTATATGATACATATATGGCACAATATAGGCTAAATAGCAGGATCCCGTCCAATTCTGGGGCAGCCAAGGGTAGGCCTTGTGGCCACACACCCAATAGGTGCCATTATAGGCAATGAATGTTAGCTGTTTCTTTGTCAGCAACACTCCGGGGCCTGTCCAGGCTTTTCCATCTGTTTTATTCAGAATCCCCTTTACGTTAAGAATTCCCGCATCGGCCCAGTTTGGATAGTTCCGTGGCTTGATTACATTATAATTCCGGGAGCAGTTACTATACCCCATATTTTGGCCTCCTTTGATGTTTCTAATCAGACAGACCGATTCCCCGGTCTTCCTATTCCCGTTGTATTGGTGATAACAAAAAATGGGGGCCGTTTGGAATTATTGTACCATGGTTGGTATCCCCATTCAAAGGTAGTCAGATTGTAACCTGCTGACTTCCATTTACGTGCCCAGTTTTCCGTATCCTAAAACGCATTGCCCGCTTTGTTTTGATTAATTATCCACTCAGCCATTTCCGAGATATTCAAGGGAACTGGCCTCAAGGGAATCCCTCCCTTTGAGTGAATAGGAATATGCGCACATAACCAACAACTAGAAATATTACCTTGTTTGGCATAAATGTATGACATATATAAAAAGGTATTTACATGTAATTCCCTTGCTACCCTACGATTTCCCTTTGGTGCAGAGGGTCGGCTAGTAAGAAGTAGGCAAATGCCTAGAATACCTACAGTCAGTAATACAGTAAATTTATACATTTTGACAAAAAGTAATTGTCCTTATCAGATTTCAGCTTCAGTTATGGGTGCTCATTTAACGTGTGAGGCGTGGATCCAGGCTTTCTTTCCTTGGACTTTAACAGCTGCCTGGGTGGTCAATAACACTTGGTAAGGTCCCTCCCACTTGGCACCCAAAGGTTCTTTATGCAACTTTTTCACGTACACCCAGACTCCCGGGATGATGTCGTGTCCTCCTTCAGGTGGATTACCCCAAGTTGCCGATATCTGTCGGGAAACAGAACTAATAGCATTAGTTAGGTTCTGACTATATGATAACAAAGTGTCACTCATTAAGTGAACATCAGCTTTCTGTAAATCAATAGTTCCTGGCAGCGACATGGGTCTTCCTGTTATAATTTCAAATGGGCTTAGACCTGTAGTTCTGTTCGGGGTTGCCCTAATGCTACATAGCACTATTGGTAGTGCTTGGGGCCATGGTGTTCCTTCTTGGTGATATTTGGCAAGCTGTTGTTTCAGAGTTCGATTAATTCGCTCTACTTGTCCTGATGATTTTGGATGATAAGTACAGTGTAAATCCCACGTAATGTTCAGTAACCTACAGTCTTCTTGGCAGACAGCACCTGTGAAGTGTGTCCTCTGATCTGAGTCAATGCTACTCGGGACTCCCCATCGGGGAATGTAATCCTTACACAAGACCTTTGCAGTGTGATTGGCTGTGGCTCTTTTAGTTGGGACAGCTTCTACCCATCTAGAGAATCTGTCGACCATGACAAGAATGTTAGTGTATCCTTGGCATGGAGGGAGAGATATATAATCAACCTGCAGATGCTGGAATGGTCTGACAGGGGCAGGGGGCCTCAGTTTGGACATTACCGTGATGGGTCCAGAATTATTTTTCTGACAGACCACACAGCGGTCTGTTACCAGCTGGGCATGTTTTTTAAATCCCTGACCCCACCAGCTTTTCTGGAACCGTGCCGTCATCTGTTCTGAGGCCAAGTGTCCCCACGAGTGGATCTGTTGAGCTAAAAAAGGCATAAGCGCTTGTGGCGCAATTGGCTTGTCGGTAACTCTTTGTCTCCAGACACCATCTTCACATAGCTTAATTCCTGCCTCAATCCATGTCCATTTTTCCTCATAGGGAGCACTCGCCTTGCATTGTTTGAAGGTCTCGTGTCAGAGTCCTGAGTGCTTTCAATCTGCACATCTGTGTTGGTTCTTCTGGAGGAGCGCCCTGTGAGGCGGCATCTTTAGCTGCCTGGTCGGCTAGGGCATTTCCCTGTGCTTCCATGGTATTTTCCTTGATATGGGCCTTATACTTCAGGATGGACACTTCCTGAGGTAATTGTATGGCCTCTAGTAAGTCTCGGACTTCTTTTCCATTTCGGATAGGTGTACCAGCAGCAGTGAGGAATCCTCTTTTCCGCCATAACATACCAAAGTCGTGAGCGACTCCAAAAGCATAACGCGAATCTTTGTAGACATTAGCTGTCTGTCCTTCTGCCATTTGACATGCTTCTGATAGGGCCCGTAACTCGGCCTGTTGTGCTGACGTTCCTGAGGGTAAACATCCTTTTGCCACTGCCTCATATAAGATTGTAACTGCCCATCCTGCTTTTCTGGCACCATTGTCAACAAAGGAGGAACCATCTGTAAACAGGATGAGGTCTGGGTTGTGCAGAGGCTCCTCTGCTGCTAAGGCTGCTTCTTCTGTTCCTTTTAAAATCTCCACGCAGTCATGCTCTTCACATTCTGCCCCCTCTTGCTCCCTCGATTCTGACATCGGGAGCATAGTTGCGGGATTAACCGGGCTGGCCCGGACGATATGGAGATTAGGAGCTTCCAAAACTGCTGTCCAGCGGGTCCATCTTGCTGCTGTCACCTGAGACATTCTATTCATAGACAGCAAAGCGTGTACGGTGTGGGGACACTTGACAATCAGCTTTTGGTCGAGGACTAGACCCGCAGTGATCATTACCGCTCGACATGTAGCTTCTATGGCCCTTAGGCAACTTCCCCATCCAAGGGCTACCGCATCCAATTTTGCCGAATAATAGCCAATAGGTCTTTGCCGATCCCCATGTTCTTGTGTCAGTATAGCTGTCATATATCCTTCTTTCTCATGGACAAACAGGGTAAATGGCTTACCACTGTCGGGGATTCCAAGAGCCGGTGCCGAACACAAAGCCTTTTTCAAACTCAGGAAGGCCATTTGCTGTTCCTTAGTGAGGGTGATAGCTTCTTTAGAGGCACGTTTCCCCTTTAAGATATCATTCAATGGCTGAGCAAGCTGTGTGAAGGAGTCAATCCAATTTCTGTTAAAGTTACACAATCCCAAAAAGACCTTAGTTCCTGAATAGCGGTGGGTTTTTTAGCAGCCTGAATAGCTGCAGTTCTATCCTGGGTAAGTTCTCTCTCTCTTTGTGAAATCTTTTGTCCCAGGTATACAACCTCTTCTTGGGATATTTGTGCTTTGTTGATGCTGGCTTTATGTCCTTTCAGCCAAAGGTGGTCCAGCAAAGCTCGTAAATCTTGTTCATGCTGTTCTTCCGTGTTTGAAGCTAGCAGGATATCGTCTACATATTGGATGACTGTGGATGTCAGGGGAGATAATTCTCGCAAATGGCTTTGTAAAGCCATGTGGAATATCGCAGGGCTGTTGTGGAAACCCTGCGGTAACCGGGTCCAAGTATACTGTTGTCCTTGGACCGTGAAAGCAAACCACTGTCGAACCTCCGGTGCCAGAGGCACCGACCAAAATCCGTTGGCCGTATCTATAACTGAGAAATATTTATGTTCCGGTTTGAGGGCATTAAAAATGGTGGAGGGATCTGCGACCAAAGGAGCTTTTTGATCAATACACTGGTTAGCTTTCCTATAATCGACAGTCAAATGCCAAGTCTCATTAGATTTCTGTACCGGCCACACGGGGCTATTGGAGGAGCTATGCGTTTTAATAAGCACCCCTTGTTTCTCCAATTGCTGAATAACCGGTAAGATTCCCGTGATGGCAGTTGGACTGATAGGATACTGTTTATTGCATGGAGGCTTGGTCCCAGTAAATGACGCAGGCTCCATCTGGAGTAGGCCACACTCGTTCTTATCTTTAGCCCATATCGGGTATTCCTTCAATTCTTCTTTCTTCAAAGTTCTAATTGACCATATCACCCGACCATCCTCAAAATGCAACGATGAATCTACTTGAATTAGAACGTCCATTCCCAAAAGGGGTTGATCTACTGGGCCTATCCAGACCGGCGTGGTTAGTTCATGTGGACCCAGCCCTATAAGTACTGGTGTTGTCCTTTTAATTTCCATTTTATGGCCCCCAACTCCATAGGCTGTACGTGCCCTACCATCCAATGGCAAAAAGTCTCCATATTGTAGGGGTAAGCATGTTAATTCCGCCCCTGTGTCTAAAAGACAGTCCACATCCTTATTGCCCACCCTCACAGTTATATATAGCCCATCTCCCCTTTGTTGTATTAGTGCGAGGAGGGGGGCCAGGGTGGGCTCTAATCGTTTTTTGCTATCCCAAGTAACTCCTTCTGTTGTTGTATTGTCAGTCGCTTAAATGCTTCTATGAGGTCGGTATCTTGTGACAAGCCTGGCTTGTTGGCTGAATTGTATCCCTGGCTGCGTCCACGGCCACGACCACGACCTTGCTGTTTTGCCCTGCACGTCTTGGCCCAGTGACCTTCTTTCCCACAATAATGACATTTTCCGGGTAATTTTCCTAATGACTGTTTATCGTAATCCTGGGATTTCCATCCCACAGCCTGTACAGCTCGGACTTTAGCTCCCATATCCCGATCTAATTGGTTACATCGATCCACCAATGCTGCAAAGGTAGTTCCTCTATCTTCCCAGTCCGGTAACTCTACTTTAAGCATTTTGGACAGTTCTGGCTTTAGACCTGCCACGAAAGCTGCTTTCAGGGGTCCAAACACTTGTTCACCCATTTCCTCATCCGTATCATTCTAGCCACATGCATCTAAACTGCTCGTCATACTCCAGGACCTCCTCTGTTCCTTTCTGTTGGCAGGCTGCAATTTTTCCCCAGTCTGTCTTAGCTGGACTGAAGGCTTGTAGCCAGTGTTTAATCGCATCCCATCCTGCATTTAATTCTTGCTCATCCTGCCCCAAAGCTTCTTCTACCTTGCCGTGCAATTTTCTTCCTTATGTTTTTGGCACCATTATCGTCAAAATTTGCACTCCGTCCCAGGGATGAAGTTGATATATATTTCTTAAGCTGTCCAATTAGTCCCACGTTTTCACTCCCCCTTTCTTTGGATTGGGCAATTCCTTGGACCATTTATCAATTTTCTCTGGGTCTGCCAGATCATGAAATAAGTATTCTGCATACACCCTTTTCCTCGTTTTTTTGGTTCCGCCCTCATCCACAGTCTCTTCTGATTTGACTACAACTCGTCTTTTTTTAAAAGGGGCAAAGCGCACCCCTAATTCTTCATCCTCCGACCCTATATCGTCAGAGGATTCAGAATCCGTATCTATTCCTCGGTCGTGTCTTCGGGTTTGCGCTTTTAATTTATCCAAACATGATACCGTGGGAATTGACCGATACATTTTCCTTTTCCGATTACTGTCTCTTGACCTAATGATTTTTTCCATTCTTTAATTTCACCTTTAAGATCTTTAACTTCCGCTTCCAACTTTTCAAGTTCAAGTCTTTTCTGTCGCAGCTGTGCACAAACAGCTTGCAATTGGTCCTTTGTACTGGTCAGTGCTCTATCATGTTGGGAACACATTATAATTTCATTCCAGTTTCGGACCTGTCCCATAACGGCTAGGGACCATCTAGTTCGCTCTTTATTTTTCATTCGGGTCGTTTTTCCCCAGACCCTTTTAATCTCGTCCAAGGACCATTGTCCTTTGGAGGTACCGTATTTTTGTTCGATCTTAATTCAGGTTTTAGATAAGTTGAATTGTTGCTCTATGTATTCTTTCAACTGTTCGATGATTTCATCTATCGAAACCTCAGATGGTGCCTGCCCACCTTTAACAATTGTAGGCAATTCTTTGCTCTTATCTCCTGCTGCCATCATACTTATTTCTTTACTGGGGTCTTGAGTCGTAGGCTTTCCAGCCGATCAGTGGGTCGGTGATTAATTAACTAACACACCGCCGAAGTTAGACGTCTATGGGAGCTCGAGCCAACTACCAACCGGAGGGTTCGCAAACCGGAGGCTTTTGGAATCGCGTAGAAGGAGAGGCGAATTTAGACTTTTGACCGAGGACTTTTATAAAGAGGAGTCCTTACCTCAGTATGTAGGTCCGATGTCCAAAATTCAGTTTCTTCCCTCAACGATCGTGTTCGTGACGCCAACATTTTTAGATCTCTTAATTTCCAATGAAATACGAACTCCAGTTGTAGTTTTAACATAACTTTTATTCTGGCAGCAGCAACAAGCTCTTGGCTTTAAGCCAGGCCTTTGTCCTTCTGAGAACGCATGGCCAAAATGGCTGTTCATATACCTGATCAATTTACAGAAAAGAACGTGCCTTCTTTGACCTTATTGGCTCAATTGATATTCTGTTAACCTTTTATTGGCTCGCTACCAAAGGTCCTGAGATGTCAAGTTGATTGATGACTTAATGCAACATGCTCCCACTCACGTAGCAGCTCTGACTTGGGGTCTGTGAATTCTCACAGCCTGTCTGAATGCAGCCTGTTTGAATTCTCTATCACACCACAATCTTTCGAAAGTCTTTTTGCCCATGATGGACTGGCTCGCGCCCATGTCCAGCTCCATTGACACCAGGAGTCCATTTAATTCAACATTCAGCATTATCAGGGGACAATTCGTGGTGAATATGTGCACCTGTGTTTCTCTGCCTCCTCGGTCTGAGGCTCTGGTTCATCATGATCCTCCGTGGATCTGTCCTCCTCTGCAACATGGTGGTTTACAAGTTTAGCACAGTTTGCAGCTTGCCTGCACATACGTTGGAGGTGTCCCATTGTTCCACAGCTCTTGCAAACGTACCCTTTGAATCGGCATGAATGGAAATGATGATCACCCCCGCAGCAGCAACAAGGTGTTAATGGTTTTGCATTCATCACCCTTAATGGTGGACTCTGAGACATCTGCGGACGTACAGCTGCAGGCATGTGTGACTTGCCATGTACATTACGATTCGAAAACAACATCACTTTGTTCACAGTACTTGTAGCAGCACTTGTGTGCTGAGAGATTTGCTTAATATTGTCACTAGTGACAATGAACGCCTGGGCTATCGCTATGGCCTTACTCAAGGTTGGGGTCTCTACAGTCAAAAGTTTGCGAATTATCGTTTTGTGGCCAATGCCAAGTACGAAAAAGTCTCTGAGCATGTGCTCCAAATGTCCTTCAAATTCACAATGTACTGCAAGGCGTCTTAGCTCGGCGACATAACTCGTCACTTACTGGCCTTCAGACCTTTTGTAGGTGTAGAACCGGTATCTCTCCATCAGAATGCTTTCCTTCGGGTTCAAATACTCTCAGACCACTGTGCACAAATCATCATACGATTTCTCCGTGGGTTTCACTGGAGTGAGCAGATTCTTCATGAGGCCATACGTTGGTGCCCCACAGATGGTGAGGAGGATCGCCCTTCGTTTGGCAGCATTCTCTTCCCCATCTAGCTCGTTGGCCTCGAAGTATTGGTCGAGTCACTCCACAAAAGTTCCCCAATCATCTCCCTCTGAGAATTTCTCCAGGATGCCCACTGTTCTCTGCATTTTTGGGTTCGCTATCTGTATCTCGTCACCAGTTATTATGTATGGAGAAAGAGTCAGACTGAACACTGTGAGCTCAAAGTAACGTGTGACCGTAGTCTTTTATTGCAGGTCTCCAGAGTGACTCTTCAACCTGTGAGGCCTCCTTAAATACCTGTACTCCCAAGTGATTATGGGATCCCTTGGAACTCCAGGGGATGAGCCCTCTGGTGGCTATACAGAGTAAATACAAGTTTACATATATAACACTATCCTTTTGTGTTTCATGCACAAGTACCCCCAGGTCCCGCTGTACTGCAGCACTTTGCAATCTTTCTCCATTTAACTAATAACTTGCTCGTTTATGTTATTCTGCCAAAGTGCATAACCTCACACTTTCCATCATTATACTCCATCTGCCAAATTCTGGGTGAACTAGGGGTGCTTTGATGGGCACATGTGTGCAGTCAATGACATCCTGCATCTGTTGTTAGTCAGCCAGAACCGCAAAGCTGAGCACCTGCTCAATTACACTGGCTTCATCAGTGGCAAAATGCATAAGTGCCTGACTTGTGAAACAAGGCATTGGTGACCTGGGTGATGCATCTGTGTGCGGCCGACTGCGAGATCCTGGAAATGTCTGCTGTAGATCCCTGGAAGGAGCCTGAGGGGAAGAACATGAGGGCGGTGGTGACTTTGACAACCTGTGGTAAGGCGTGTCCACCAGGTCCACTTGGCAGCAGGTCTTCCAGCAAGCTACAAATGTCTACCACGACCTGAAGCGATAGCGACTGCTGGTCAGTCATGTCCAGGAAGCTCATCCTATCCTTATATACGCTGTGTTGGGGGTATTGCCTACAGCGAGGTGCACCCCTGTGCTCATCCCCTCTCTCCTGTGGAGCAGCAGGTTGTTGAGAAGGCTGCTAGTGTTGTTGCTGTTGGGGCTCATCTTGTTCCGAATCTGAGATCTAAGGTGAAACAGCACAGATGGCACCCATGCTGATCTGATAGATGCCAGTTTAAGTTGAGATCCGAGGCACAATTCTTCAATGTAGTGAGAGTGACTTGCAATGTAGTGAGAATGGCTTCCGAGGTTGCAGAGATCACCTGCAAACTCCTGAAAGCAAATTCTCTGCACCAATGATGTCAGCAGGAGCTTTCCCCTTAGACAAGGAAGCAGGTGTAAGGTGTGTGTATTTATGTGATTATTTCAACTGCCAATGGTTCAACTCACACAATGGCTGCTCGGCTCTCGCCTTGCTTTGACCGGTGAGTTTCAGGCAGTCCATGAATCCCGTGCACAGCCAGTAAAAGCTGCAACACCACATTCAAAAGTCTGTTTAGTAGTCTGTTAACAAGCTCTCAAATACTTTAATTAGGCCGCCTGCCTCTTGCAGGTCTCTGGTGAGCTGAGAAACATGCTGGTGTTCAAGGTGGAAGTTGGCGGGTGCAGGGGGCTTCAAACATTCTGTCAATTTTAGTGCTTTAACTGCCCACCCGCTTGCAAACCCGCATTCATTTCAAAGGCATGTTTGGATGTAAAATTGTAGCATGTGGCACAGTCCTGCCACTGTCTTCCTTGGGCAATTTCAGGTAACTTCACATCTGCCTGGGTGTGTGGGTTGATAGCTGGTGGGCACAGGCATCCTGTGGTGCAACCTCACCTGCCTGGCATCTTTCTGTTTCTTCTCCACTTTCCCTACAAGTAGAATGGATTCCCACAGGTCTTTTTTTTAATTGTGCAGAAACACTTACAATTCATCCTTTAAAACAAGTAGTTTGTCTTCCTCTGTCTCTTTAAATGAATGCATCTGCATCCAGCAGTTGCCTGGCAATCCTGGGTACATGGGGCTAGATTTTCCACTTTTGTGCTTATCGCCCAAAAATGGTCGTTATTTTCAGCATGGGCTGTTGATACGTCCTTACTATACAGTATAAATGCACACGAGGCCCATGCTTGAGAGAAGGTCAGTCTGTGACCTGTCCTTGATTCCTTAGCACTCAAGTGATGGAAGTGAGTGGAGCTTCCCCTTTTATATCTGAAGGTCCAGGTTAGGAGTGTCTCGCACAAGTTCACCACCTAGTGGTCAGTGTTCTCACGGTGTACAACTTAGGTCAGATTATACATGGGTTACAATGCTGGTTGAATACATGACATCACCTCCCCCCCCCAAAGTCTTATTGGGATCACAGGTTAAGTCTCCCTGGTGGTTTACGCTCCCTTATAGAGCGCCTGAGTTGGGGCTCCGGTTGTTGGGCGCTGGCCTGAGTGTCTGCTGTTTGCGGTGCCTCAGGCCTGTCCGGACTGCCCACAGTGACTGGGTTCTCCTCCCTTTGGTTCCTGTGTTTGGTCACCTGTGGAGAAGTGAACTCTATATCGTGTTCTTCCTCTGCTTCTTCTATGGGGTTGCTGAACCTCCTTTTTGTTTGATCCGCATGTTTGCGGCAGATTTGTCTATTGGTAAGTTTAAATACCAGAATCCTATTTCCCTCTTTGCCAATCACAGTGCCTGCGAGCCATTTGGGCTCTGCAGCGTAGTTGAGTACAAAAACAGGGTCATTTACATTAATACATCGCGCCCTCGTATTCCTGTCATGGTAGTCATATTGTGACTGGCGTTTGCTCTCGACAATTTCTTTCATGGTGGGGTGTATAAGGGATAACCGGGTTTTGAGCGTCCTTTTCATTAGCAGCTCTGCGGGTAGACCCCTGTGAGCGAGTGTGGTCGGGATCTGTAGGTCAACAGGAGGCGTGATAAGCGTCTTTGTAGGGAACCCCCTTGGATTCTGAGCATCCCCTGTTTGATTATCTGCACTGCTCGTTCTGCCTGGCCGTTTGAGGCCGGCTTGAACGGTGCCGTTCTAACATGGTTAATTCCATTGCCCTGCCATGAAGTCCTGGAATTCAGTGCTTGTGAAGCACGGGCCACTGTCGCTGACGAAGATGTCCGGTAGACCGTGGGCGGCGAACATTGCCCGTAGACTTTCTACCGTGGCAGAGGATGTGCTTGAATTTAAAATGTCACACTCGATCCATTTGGAGTAGGCGTCTACTACAACCAAAAACATTTTTCCCATGAAAGGACCTGCGTAGTCCACATGGATACGTGACCAAGGCTTGGCGGGCTATGGCCAGGGGCTAAGGGGGGCTTCTCTGGGCGCATTACCCAGCTGAACACACG
Organism: Pristiophorus japonicus; assembly: GCF_044704955.1. Lineage (NCBI taxonomy): Eukaryota > Metazoa > Chordata > Chondrichthyes > Pristiophoridae > Pristiophorus > Pristiophorus japonicus. Next base: position 67,489,164 of record NC_091979.1, read on the forward strand.
TGTTGCACCTGCAAACACAAAGTTCCAGATCTGCGTCTATCCCTGGCCACCAAACGTGTGACCTGGCAATTGCCTTCATCGTGACAATACCCGGGTGCTCATTGTGGAGTTCTCTGATGAACACCTCTCTGCCCATCTGTGGCATGATTACGCAGTTTCCCCACAGTAGGCAATCGGCCTGAATCGAGAGTTCATCCTTGCGCCTGTGAAATGGTTTAAATTTCTCAGGGCATGCCTTGTACGTGGCTGCCCAGTCCCCATTCAGGACACATTTCTTGACTAGAGACAATAGCGGGTCCCTATTTGTCCAGACTTTAATCTGACGGGCTGACATGGGTGAGCCTTCGGTATTCATGCTTCAAGAGCCATGACCATCTCAGCAGCATGCTCGGTAGCCCCCTCAGTGGTGGCTAATGGGAGCCTACTGAGTGCATCGGCGCAATTTTCAGTGCCCAGTCTGTGCCGAATTGTGTAGTCATAGGCAGCTAACGTGAGTGCCCACCTCTGTATGCGGGCCGATGCGTTTGCATTTATGGCCTTGTCGTCAGCCAAAAGGGACGTTAGGGGTTTGTGATCTGTCTCCAGCTCAAATTTCCTGCCAAACAGGTACTGGTGCATTTTCTTTACCGCATATACACATGCGAGCGCCTCCTTTTCTACCATCCCGTAGCCCCTTTCTGCCTGGGACAGACTTCTGGAGGCATAAGCTACCGGCTGTAACTGACCCTTGGCATTGACATGCTGCAACACACACCCGACACCATAGGACGACGCATCGCACGTTAACACAAGTTTCTTACATGGGTCATATCGCGTTAACAGATTGTTGGAACATAACGAATTGCATGCTCTATTAAAAGCACTTTCCTGGCTGTCCCCCCAGACCCATTCGCAACCTTTGCGTAGGAGCACGTGTAGCGGCTCTAGCAGCGTGCTCAATTTGGGAAGAAAGTTACCAAAAAGGTTCAGGAGCCCCAGGAATGAACGCAGCTCCGTCGTGTTACGGGGTCTGGGTGCTCTCTGGATCATTTCCGTCTTGGACGCAGTAGGGCTGATCCCGTCTGCTGTTACCCTCATCCCCAGGAATTCTACCTCTGGAGCTAGGAAGATGCACTTCGCCTTTTTCAGTCGCAGCCCTACCCGGTCCAGTCTGCGTAGCACCTCCTCCAGGTTGTGGAGGTGTTCTTCAGTATCACAACCCGTGATGAGGATGTCGTCCTGAAAAACCATCGTCTTTGGAATCGACTTGAAGAAGCTTTCCATATTTCGTTGGAAGATCGCGGCGGCCGAGCGAATCCCGAACGGACATCTGTTGTACTCAAACAACCCCTTGTGTGTCGTAATGGTGGTCAGCTTCTTCGACTCACTCGCCAGCTCCTGGGTCATGTAAGCTGAGGTCAGGTCCAATTTTGAAAAAAGTTTGCCACCGGATAGCGTCGCAAAGAGGTCCTCCACTCTCGGTAGCGGGTACTGGTCTTGGAGTGACACCCGATTGATGGTGGCCTTGTAATCACCACATATCCTGACCGACCCATTCGCCTTTAACACCGGCACAATCGGGCTCGCCCAGTCACTGAATTCAACTGGCGAGATGATGCCTTCCCTCAGCAGGCAGTCCAATTCGCCTTCTATCTTTTCCCGCATCACGTACGGCACCGCTCTGGCCTTGTGGTGTACTGGCCTGGCGTCCGGGTTTATGTGAATCACTACCTTGGCCCCCATGAAAGTGCCAATGCCGGGTTGAAATAATGAGTCAAATTTGTCCAGGATCTGTGAGCATGATACTCGCTCCACAGAGGAAATTGCATTGACATCGCTCCATTTCCAGTTCATGACAGCAAGCCAACTCCTCCCCAGTAGTGCGGGACCGTCCCCCGGGACAACCCAGAGTGGCAACCTGTTCTCCGAATCTTTGTGGGTCACGACTACCTTGACGCTGCCTAGCACCGGAATGATCTCCTTTGTGTATGTCCGTAGCTGTGCATCAATCGGTGATAATTTTGGCCTCCTGGCCTTGGACGGCCATAACTTTTCGAACTGTTTGATACCCATCAGGGACTGGCCGGCCCCCGCTGGCCCCCTCCATTGATACTGGGATGCCATTGAGAAGCACTTTCATCATTATCGGTGGCGTCCTGGTGTAGGAACTGTATACGTGCTCCACATGAACTCGCTGAACTTCAGCTTCCAGCGATTTCCCCCAGCGTTCATTTCTGCAATTTCTGCAGGTATTTTGCTCATCTCTGTAAACTCTAGCTGAGTGTGTGCGTCCACGCCTCCAGCATGAGCTGCTGTTTGAAACAAAAGGTCCCTTGCCAGTCGATCGTCCCTGACTGCCCCTGTTATTGCCCTTGAGTGCGGCATTAACAGGTGTTGATGGCCCCATTACTGGCCGCATTGTCCCTTGCAATGGCGTGAATCGCCGTTCAGCTTGCCATTGTCTCTGTCGAACTCCCCCTCTGGGTTCGACTACATGTTGGGGCATGCCCGATTGCCCTTGTCTGCCTGGAGAACTGTGTGCTGCTTTAACAATGTTGAATGTCTGTCCCAACCATTCCTTAACACAGTACCTCTCGTCTGTTCTGCTCATGGCCATGCTCGCATGGTTTAAATCCCAGTTTCTCGTCGCCATTGATACCTCCTTACTATACAGTATAAATGCACACGAGGCCCATGCTTTAGATAACGTCAGTCTGTGACCTGTCCTTTATTCCTTCGCACTCAAGTGATGGAAGTGGGTGGAGTTCCCCTTTTGTACCTGAAGGTCCAGGTTAGGAGTGTCTCCCAGAAGTTCACCACCTAGTGGTCAGTGTTCTCACGGTGTACAACTTAGGTCAGATTACACATGGGTTACAATGCTGGTTGAATACATGACAGCGGTAAAAAAGGGTTTTCAGATCACCGGCTTCTCGCCCATTCTCAAAGCACCTAGTCTCCATTTTTGAAAATGGGCATTACCGCGAGCGACATGAAATGGGTGGTACCGTTAAATCTCGCTGACCTTCTGCCTTAAAGTGTCGCCGTCCTTAGCAACGGCATGGCAAGGCTCAATTCTCGCGATTCAGGAGGTCAAGGGTCATCATAACATGCGCAGAAGAGGAGACAGAGAGAGAGGGAGCTAAGAGGGACTGAAGACGTGTGTGGCTGTGGTGCGTGCTTGTTTGGCTGTTGTGGGAGGCACGAGGGAGATTCACCAGCAGCACTAAGCACCAAGAACATAGTTGGCACCGAGTTTTTGTCCAACAAATAAGATATAACATGGAAGGGATGGTGGAGGTCCTGGAGCTGGTAGCCAGGAACACTGGTGGCAGAGGGCTCCCAGTGGTCCCGGAACGTGGCACTGCACCCCAAGGTGCCGCACCCCCATTGCCAACCACATGAGAGCCAGCAACAACATCTTGCTTCTGGCTCGGAGCACGTTCCCACCTCAGGACCATCCTCTCCTGTATCCATCCCAGCAGCGGTTCGGCCTTCATTACCTCCCACCCGCCCCCCCCAATGAAGCATCGCCTGAGGAGCTCCTCAACCAAACCTTGTTGCGCATTGGCTCAGATAGCTGCACCGTTACACATTGGTGATTCCTTAACATCAAAGAGTCTAATGACACTTAACTTCAACAACTTAAACTTTAACTGTCACCAAGGTGATGCCCAACATTGATGTATGACCTGCACACTCAGCAATGTGGTCAGCCTTGTAAATAACACCAACGTTCTTTCAGCCAAAGCAATCATTGATGAGCTCCTGATGTAAGGCTCTTGTAGCTATCATGCCATCACGGCCCATCATGGTCCAGGCATCTAAAGCGCTGCTTCAGCATTCCAATGGTTTTCTCCATGGTATTGCAAGTTGCTCTGTGGCTCTCGTTGTATTGCCTCTAGGCTTCTGTGTGGGTGTCTACAGGGGGGCAGGGGCATGCCTTCAGCATCAGCCTGATTATCTGGGCCGGTGTCAGCGTCCACCTCCTCATCCTCCTCTTCCTCTCTCTGGTGAGGTAGACTGTCAGACTCATCAGGCAATTCTTGTCCCCTCCTGATAGCCAAGTTGTGCAGCATGGAGCACACCACCACGAATTGAGCTACCTGCTCAGGGTGGTATCGGAGGTCGCCTCCTGAGTGGTCCAGGCATCTAAAGCGCTGCTTCAACATTCCAATGGTTTTCTCCATGATATTGCAAGTTGCTCTGTGGCTCTCATTGTATTGCCTCTAGGCTTCTGTGTGGGTGTCATGCAGGGGGGTCATCAGCCATGTGGCGAGGCCATATCCTTTGTCACCAAGCATGCAGCATTGATCTTGTGGATGATTGTTAAACAAGTTAGATACAGTGCTCTGATGCAGGATGTGAGCATCATGGATGCTGCCCGGAAATTGTGCATTCACTGCCAGTATAATTTGCTGGTGGTCAACAACCAGTTGGACATTCAGGGAGTGGAATCCTTTGCAGTTTCTGAAAACCTCAGCATCCTGAAAAGGTGCCCGCTTCGCGATGTGCGTACAGTCTATTGCTCCCTGCACCTTGGGGAAGTTTGCAATTCTGGAGAATCCCAGAGCCCTCTCACTCTGTGCCTCCCTGGTCATAGAGAAGCTGATCAAGTCCTTCCTGCATGCGTACAGGGCTTCAGTGACCTGTCTAATGCAGCAATGTGTGGCATGCTGAGAAAGTCCGCAAATGTCACCAGCTGTGGCCTGAAAAGAACCCGAGTCGTAGAACGACAGTGCCGCGGTGACTTTGACCTCAACGGAAAGTGCAGTACTGATGATGCTGGCAGGCTGCAGATCTGCCCTTGTCAGCTGGCATACCTCAGTGACAATCTTTTTGTGGAAGCGCAGTCTTCTCCCTGTACTTGCGGGGGGTGTAACGTCTGGTCCTCCTCATCAGTTTGGCACGTCTTAAATTGGGCACATAATGCTGTGGAATATACCTTCGGCGATCTCGAGTCTTCTGCATGTAATTGGTTACCAAGAGAGGGTGAGAAAGGACAGCCCCATTGCAGTAGCTCTCTGTTTTCCACCGATTGGTCACAAACAATGAATGTCCTGATGAAGATACCTATTCAATTCCAATCGGTCACAGTATGGTCAAGATGTTTGTAGAGATGTTCACATCAACTCCAACAACCTCCAGAGTACATCCGAACTCCCCCGAGGTTGAAGCACAGCAGCCTTTTAAAGAATGCGACATGTGATGTAGAACATGGCGTCCATAGCGCTGTGATTAGTTCTGGTTAGTTCCACTTTTTCTGGGCAGTTTTTTGGGCGAGCGATATTGTGGGCGATATGTGTGTGAGATGGTGAAAGTGACGCTGGGCGATCTCATGGTCGCTAGTTTCGGTAAATATGCTCTTTACAGCAAAAAAAAATGGGCAGGCAATATTATTGAATCTCGGCATTAAATCCATGTGGAAATTAACACTGGGCAATATTATGGGCGTTGATTTCGCCCATTCTGATGATTCCGCCCCCAAAAAATGGGGCGGGTGATATTATTTTTTCCCATCGTTAGGCACATGGAGAAAGTAACACTCGGCGATAAGTTTCTGAGAAATGCCCATCAGTTTCCATTTTGTGGCTAAATGGGCGATATCTAGGCATTATACGTCATCTCAGCAGTAAAATGGACATTAAGTGGGCGTTAAGCATGCAAAAAAAGTGGAGGTTCTAGCCCATGGTGTTTTTATGAATGAATGCAGATTCAGCATAAGCAATGGGAAATAATGGGGACAGCTGTGATGCCCTCCCACTTCATTCTGGTAAGAGCTTCTTGCATCAATTAGAAAGGGGTACTGAGGTGAATGATCAGCCATGATCTTATTGAATGGTGGTGCAGGCTCGAAGGGCCGAATGGCCTACTCCTGCATCTATTTTCTATGTTTCTATGTAACAGCCACCAGAAATGCATATCAGGGTTAGCGATTTATCATATTTAATCGCTGCTCATACTTGTGCCCAGAGTTGCTGTTGAGTTGCTTAGTAAAGCAATGTTGCAGTATTTACTGATAAATCTCTGACCCTGATATGCATTTCTGGTGGCTGTTCTAATATTCTTTGGTGATAATATTTGTTAAGACATTTAATATTCAGACTGCTTGTGTCCTCATGATGGATGGATGTTATTTGGTGGCATGTAACTACTTTGAGAATGGAGAAGGGGCAGATCTTGTGTGTGATAATGAGTATTATTGTAGATTTAGTCTCCCTCATTATTTGTGAAGGACACATAAAGGACAAATAATGTTAAGATATTCAGTATTTTATAGAAGGCATAATACCAAGAAAATATTTAAGGACATAAACAAATTGTGTATTTATTGTTATCTAATTGACTTCAGATTGAAGGAGCTTGGAGGACTGATGGGAAAGGACTTAGTATATGGGACACGTTTTCTCATACTCCCTTGAAAGTAGGCAATGATGATACTGGAGATATAGCATGTGACAGCTATCATAAGATTGATGAAGATTTGGCTAGTCTGAAAAAACTGCAAGTCAACCATTATCGCTTTTCCCTATCATGGTCTCGCATTCTCCCAGATGGAACCACGCGACTTGTAAATGAAGTTGGATTAAATTACTATATAAAGCTTATTGATGCTCTTCTGGCGGCTAACATTAAACCCCAGGTAAGTACCACTAATTAACGTAATTATATTTGTTGGTAAGTAATGCATAAAGGATCAATCGAGCTAAACATCAAGTGCAGACACTTACACGCAGAGCATTAATAAGTACACATTATTATTACATAAGACTATAAAAACATAAGAAATAAGAGCAGGAGCAGGCCATACGGCTCATAGAGCCTGCTCCGCAATTTGATACGATCATGGCTGATCTGATCATGGACTCGGGTCCACTTTCCTGCCTGCTCCCCATAACCCCTTATTCCCTTATCGGTTAAGAAACTGTCTATCGCTGGCTTAAATGTATTCAATGTCCCAGCTTCCACAGCTCTCTGAGGCAGCGAACTCCACAAATCCACAACCCTCTGAGAAAATAAATTTCTCCTCATCTCAGTTTTAAATGGGTGGTCCCTTATTCTAAGATCGTGCCCTGTAGTTCTAGTCTCCCCCATCAGTGGAAACATCCTCTCTGCATCCACCTTGTCAAGCCCCCTCATAATCTTATATGTTTCGATAAGATCACCTCTCATTCTTCTGAATTCCACTGAGTAGAGGCCCAACCTACTCAACCTTTCCTCATAAGTCAACCCCCTCATCTCCAGAATCAACCTGTGAACCTTCTCTGAACTGCCTCCAAAGCAAGTATATCCTTTCGTAAATATGGAAACCAAAACTGCACGCAGTATTCCAGGTGTGGCCTCACCAATACCATGTATAACTGTAGCAAGACTTCCCTGCTTTTGTACTCCATCCCCTTTGCAATAAAGGCCAAGACACTTTCAATTTGGTATTTTTATCTTAACCTCCCTTGGCTTGAAATGTGTATTAAAGGAGATCGCTACTCAGTTGAAAAAAGATAAATATGAGCTTTCTTAAGGATTCAACTTTTTCAGGCAATCAGTAATTGAACCATTCAGAACAGGAAGGCACCAGGTTCTGAATCAGCTAATCTTAGCTAGAGCAATGCTGGTCTCAGCACCCCTGGTTTAGGGAGGGGAGAGTCAAACATGGTTCCTGTTTCTGATCAGTACCCCTGCTGGAGAGTGCCTGTGTGGGATAACATGTGAGCACAGCAGCAGGATCAGTTGTCACGGACCCCATGCAGGAATAGCCTTCCAACAGTCACCATTTAGGTTCACGCTTGAAGAATGGCCACCTGGACAAAATTCTGGTTTGGGCCAGGGGAGGAGATTGGTGCTTCTGGAACCAGAGCCCAGCAAAATGTCAAACCCCTTCAGGAAAGTAGATGAGGAGGGAAGAAAATTGGCAGAAAGGAGAGGGACATCAAAGCTAATTCTAAGGTAAACACATTTTTGCCACTACATAACTAGAATAGAATTTAGCCTGTGATTACTGAAATGGTGTTAAATTTAGCAAGTAACAATGCATCATTGCATTTTTCCCTCTTGTTTAAGTTGAATGGTGCATTTAAGTAAAACAACAGGTTATTCATTTCTAATAAATAAAGTAACCCAGTCATGACTAATATGATGATATGAGAGCATTTGTCAAAGAACATCTATTTTTAACTAACTTTAAAGGATTGGTGTTTGCTGAATACATCTATGGACATGACCTGGTTTCAGCTGTAAGATTATACAATCCTTTTGGTTATTAACAATTGTTGATTTTAACAACTTACTTGATTACTTGATTAGAGGTGATATTTTATTTGGCATTTGCTGATTTTGAATATTTGTGACTATAATTTGCTTTTGTATCTTGCTGTCATTTTTTGGCCATTAAGATTGAGTATAAAATGTAATTAAAAAAATATATGGTCACTTTATCTGGAAAAAGTGAAGGACAATGAGGAGCAATCTAGTTTTATTATGTGTGGGTTATTTACAGGTTACCCTTTATCACTGGGATCTGCCTCAAACACTGCAAGATGTCGGTGGCTGGGAAAATAGTAGCACCATTGACCGATTTGTGGAATATGCTAATTTCTGCTTTCAAAGATTAGGTGACAGAGTGAAGTTCTGGCTAACCTTGAACGAGCCTTACAATACAGCACTTCTTGGTTATGGCTATGGCACAGCTGCACCAGGTATTGGATATATATGGGTATTCTTTTTCAGTCACATTTATGTATATCATCTATGTGAAAATGCTTAGGGGTAAAATATTGCTTAAACTGTATTTAACACTTTCCAGAGACTGTATTGTGAAAAATATTTTTTTCAAAACATGAAATATTTTGTCTGAATTTTCGTTACATCTCCACTTTTCCTCCATGTGACTTCAGTAGCATGTAGCACCTTAAGCGAACGGTGTGTGGAAATCAAACAATCTCATTGGACCAATTAGACTTTCATATCCGAGCCAGTGATCAAAACCAAAAATTCAAGTATCTGATTGGCTATCTCACATATAGATTGTGGATTCTGTACTAGAAATTAGGATATTATAGAGTTTAGAAACTTTAAGCTGTATATGACAGTTCAGCCAGTCACTATTATGGACTTGTTTATAGTATATAGCTGTGACAATTGGATTTCAATAAAAGGACGTCATAGGTCTCAAAACTATGGCCATTAGATTCACAGGTCAGTTCAAACCTCCATATCACCCAATCAAACATTTTACTATTTCTCTAAATTTGCCAGAGAGCACAGATGCCTGCAAGACACGCTGCAGCCAATGGAATATCCATTAGTTCTTTTGTGTTGATCACAACCATGCCTGACACAGTAGTAAGGCTGAATCTCATAATGCAATTTTAGACAACTAAAGAATCACTGAGTATAATATTAATAGTGCCTAGTGACATCATGGGGCTATTTTAAACCAACTCGCTTGGCAGGAGACCCACGGGATCAGTGGAACGCTGGTTTTACACTCCGCCCAATATTACACTCCACTGACTTCAGCACAGAGTAAAATTGGACAGGGTGCAAAACCGACATCTTGTCATTTTCCTGTTGGGTGAGCTGGGTAAAATTGCGCTCAACATCTCCAATGAGAATACTTTGATGAAACAGTGTATTTAATTTTTTGTTAGTTATGTAACCAACAGCCTTAATTACAATAATATATTCATAAAACATCAAAAGAACTCTTTCATGAAACTGCTATTGAAGCATCACTATGATTTTGACTTTAGCATATTCTTGTGTTTTATTCTGAAGAGTATTATACCTTTAATTTATTTACTAACCCACTGTATCTTGTGTTTGAAGGTATTGGCATGAGATTAGGCACGGCTCCTTATATTGTTGGTCACAATCTAATCAAAGCTCATGCTGAAGTTTGGCACTTGTACAACGAAACTTACAGATCGCAACAGAGAGGCCTGATCTCCATTACTATTAATTCTGACTGGGTTGAGCCAAGGAACCCATACAAACAGGAAGATGTTGACGCTGCAAATAGGCATTTGATGGTAAGAATCAGTCCACTGTTAGTTTACGTCTTATTTCGTTAAATAAGCTGGACTGCCGTTAAGAAAGGGAGAAATAAACGACCCACGTTCTTGCTCCTGATCGTTGTTGAGTGACTCGGATTGGAGGGTGCGTGTGAACAAAGCCGGATTTTGTGATCAGCCACCATCCATTACACTTGCACTTGCCCATAGACTTTTTAAGGACTTTTGCACTGGAAGTTCCTGTCAGCCAACTATCCAAAAACTGCAGCCCTCCACAGAGCATCTGGAACCTGTGTGAACAGGGCAATCAACTGTGTATCTCTTCAACGCTGATTAGTTAATAAGCAGCACATAGACTGAACCAGGTAGTGTCAGTTAGAATATTGAATTCAATGTCAAATCGGATACAGAAATCTTCAACAATAATTAAAATTTTGACGAAATGAGACTCTGCAATTTTCAGTGCCAGAAAGGTTGTTTGGCAGTAGTTAAGACTTACCATGCCGTGAAAAATTTACATACACTGGAATGAACAAGCCCAAACTTTTTCTGAGGAGTTTAGTTTATATATATCAGTTAAGTACAGCAACCTTAGGCCATTCCATGTATTTCAATGGCGACTCCCTTGACAAAATACTATGCTCCCACAGCTTTTGGAGGAGCAGGGCATCTCAGACAGCAACATTAGATTTACACATTTAACTGCACATGTTCAGTCGCTGGAAGTTGCTGCCCGATTTACACGTCAATAACATTGATTGCTGTTAGCCTCACCATTACTTCTACCACAAAATCTAGGCCAAGGATGGGAGTGGGCTTATCTATGGTTGTCCAACAGTCAGGTAGTCAGTTTTACAAATAAAATGATTTTCAGCAAGCAACTGATAATTTAAATATAGGTCCATTTTGTTTCGCTGCAATGTTCCGATAGAAACATAGAAACATAGAAAATAGGTGCAGGAGTAGGCCATTGGCCCTTCGAGCCTGCACCACCATTCAATGAGTTCATGGCTGAACATGCAACCTCAGCACCCCATTCCTGCTTTCTCGCCATACCCCTTATCCCCTAGGACTACATCTAACTCCTTTTTGAATATATTTAGTGAATTGGCCTTAACAACTTTCTGTGGTAGAGAATTCCACAGATTCACCACTCTCTGGGTGAAGAAGTTTCTCCTCATCTCGGTCCTAAATGGCTTCCCCCTTATCCTTAGACTGTGTCCCCTGGTTCTGGACTTCCCCAACATTGGGAACATTCTTCCTGCATCTAACCTGTCTAAACCTGTCAGAATTTTAAACGTTTCTATGAGATCCCCTCTCATTCTTCTGAACTCCAGTGAATACAAGCCCAGTTGATCCAGTCTTTCTTGATATGTCAGTCCCGCCATCCCGGGAATCAGTCTGGTGAACCTTCGCTGCACTCCCTCAATAGCAAGAATGTCCTTCCTCAAGTTAGGAGACCAAAACTGTACACAATACTCCAGGTGTATCTAAGGATAAGGGGGAAGCCATTTAGGACTGAGATGAGGAGGAATTTCTTCACCCAGAGAGTGGTGAACCTGTGGAATTCTCTACCACAGAAAGTTGTTGAGGCCAATTCACTAAATATATTCAAAAAGGAGTTAGATGAAGTCCTTACTACTAGGGGAATCAAGGGGTATGGTGAGAAAGCAGGAATGGGGTACTGAAGTTGCATGTTCAGCCATGAACTCATTGAATGGCGGTGCAGGCTAGAAGGGCCGAATGGCCTACTCCTGCACCTATTTTCTATGTTTCTATGTGTGGCTTCAACAAGGCCCTGTACAACTGTAGCAACACCTCCCTGTCTCTGTACTCAAATCCCCTTGCTATGAAGGCCAACATGCCATTTGCTTTCTTAACCGCCTGCTGTACCTGCATGCCAACCCTCAATGACTGATGTACCATGACACCCAGGTCTCGTTGTACCTCCCCTTTTCCTAATCTGTCACCATTCAGATAATAGTCTGTCTCTCTGTTTTTACCACCAAAGTGGATAACCTCACATTTATCCACATTATACTTCATCTGCCATGCATTTGCCCGCTCACCTAACCTATCCAAGTCACTCTGCAGCCTCATAGCATCCTCCTCGCAGCTCACACTGCCACCCAACTTAGAGTCATCCGCAAATTTGGAGATACTACATTTAATCCCCTCGTCTAAATCATTAATGTACAATGTAAACAGCTGGGGCCCCAGCACAGAACCGTGCGGTACCCCACTAGTCACTGCCTGCCATTCTGAAAAGTACCCATTTACTCCTACTCTTTGCTTCCTGTCTGACAACCAGTTCTCAATCCATGTCAGTACACTACCCCCAATCCCATGTGCTTTAACTTTGCACATTAATCTCTTGTGTGGGACCTTGTCGAAAGCCTTCTGAAAGTCCAAATATACCACATCAATTGGTTCTCCCTTGTCCACTCTACTGGAAACATTCTCAAAAAATTCCAGAAGATTTGTCAAGCATGATTTCCCTTTCACAAATCCATGCTGACTTGGACCTATCATGTCACCTCTTTCCAAATGCGCTGCTATGACATCCTTAATAATTGATTCCATCATCTTACCTACTACCGATGTCAGGCTATAATTCCCTGTTTTCTCTCTCCCTCCTTTTTTAAAAAGTGGGGTTACATTGGCTACCCTCCACTCGATAGGAACTGATCCAGAATCTATGGAATGTTGGAAAATGACTGTCAATGCATCCGCTATTTCCAAGGCCACCTCCTTAAGTATTCTGGGATGCAGTCCATCAGGCCCTGGGAATTTATCGGCCTTCAATCCCATCAATTTCCCCAACACAATTTCCCGACTAATAAGGATTTCCCTCAGTTCCTCCTTCTTACTAGACCTTCTGACCCCTTTTATATCCGGAAGGTTGTTTGTGTCCTCCTTAGTTGGTCAACTTATCAGATGATGTGCCTCTTCTATCTTGAGGATCAGTATGGTCCTTTTGACGATGGGAAAGATGTTTTCCAAAAGCACAACCATGTATATGAGCAAGAGAAAGCCTGCCTGTATTTAAAGTGGTCTACTGCAAGTCACTGTCTGGGGTCACATCGTGTGGGTGAGCTGTTGGGTGGCCAGGAAGAACAAAAGTGACATAATCCTGGCAGACATCTCCACAATCTGTGCCAGCTCCTACCATTCTCCTGCTGCTGGGCACTCTCTTAGCATGGCTAGCTAAAGGGCTGTGTGAAAACAGACTGCTGGGCAGCAATGAGTTTGTTATGTCCTGTATTATGGCTATCTTAATCTGATTCCTCAAAACAATGAATTCAGCCAGACAACTGTAGATTAGAGCCCAAGAGCCCCTGTCATAACATTCATGAGAGCAATTATTCCTGAGCTTAGGAGCTCAGCCAATTGGGACAAAGTTACAGCTGGAGTTCAAAAGAAACCCCACCAAAATTACTGGTGTCTCTCCCCATAGAGGCACATTACAATTAACAAAGTGTCTGAGGTATTACTGGAGTTCAACAGATTAAAACCATACTGCTTGCCAACACAAGAGAACTAGTAAGGTTCCAGCCAAGACCATCTTACTTATTAGGGCATTGACTTGCAGTGTTATTCGAAGCTGAATGTGAAAAATCCCAACTCCAGGTCCACCCTTTCAGATATTGTCAATTAGCCAGTTTGGCAGTTCCCTCAGGAGGAGAGTCAAGATTTGGTCATTAGACAATTGACAAATGCAGGTTTAAGCTCTCATTGCCTGGATACCAGGAAGTCTTCACGCCGCAATCGTAAGATGTGTGAATGCATTTCTACCATCCTATTAACCACAGTATGGACACATACCATCGTACCCAATCAGCTATAAATTGCATCGAATGATGATACTGAGCTTCAGCAGCAAATACCTGCCATCTGAAACCCAGTCATGGTTGGCACTGAACCCTGGATTAATGAGTGCGTGACATTATAACCAACTTCTATGAAATGCTTTCCAGCAGCTGTCAACCACAAAATGAACATCTGCCTTGATGCTTACGCATCACCAACTGCTTAATCCAGGTCCTTGGGTGATTGGCTTTGACAAAGAGACATGCCTGCTGTGAAGCTGGCTCCCACTCCTCATTGCTGAATGACCGTAGGCTGTAGCCATCCTTTCCTGAAACTGTTTCTTTTTTTCAATCATAGCATAGAGGGAACGGTAGCATAGTGGTTATGTTACTGGACTAGTAATCCAGAGGCCTGTACTAATAATCCAGTGACGTGATTTAAAATCCCACCATGGCAGCTCCTATTTCCAGATTAAATAAATCTGGAATAAAAAGCTAGTATCAGTAATGGTGGCCATGAAGCTATTGGATTGTCGTAAAACCCATCTGGATCACTAATGTACTTTAAGGAAGAAAATCTGCTGTCCTTACCTGGTCTGGCCTGTATGTGACTTCAACAATGTGGTTGGCTTTTAACTGCCCACTGAAATTGCCTAGCAAGCCACTCAGTTGTGACAATATGAAAAACAATAATAAGAATAAAATCAGACAGACCACCCAGCATTGACCTCGGCACTGGCTTCGGACACAACAACGGCACGCCCAACGCAGTCGATCCTGCAAACTCCTCCTCACTAACATCTGGGGACTTGTGCCAAAATTGGGAGAGCTGTCCTACAAACTAGCCAACCAACAGCCTGACATAGTCATACTCACAGAATCATACCTTTCAGCCGACATCTTCAGCCAGAAGTGCCGAGTGGATGATCCATATCGGCCTGCCCCTGAAGTCCCCACCATCACAGAAGCCAGTCTTCAGCCAATTCGATTCACTCCACGTGATATCAAGAAATGGCTGAGCACACTGGACACAGCAAAGGTTATGGGCCCCAACAACATCCTGTCTGTCATGCTGAAGACTTGTGCTCCAGAACTAGCTGTGCCTCTAGCCAAGCTGTTCCAGTACAGCTACAACACTGGCATCTACCCGACACAATGGAAAACTGCCCAAGTATGACCTGTCCACAAAAGCCAGAACAAATCCAATGGGGCCAAGCAGCGAGACGACCCTGGGAGGAGCCTCAGCTAGGAGTATAAAGGAGTGGGAGAGCGAAGGGGAAAAAAACCACAAGGAGTGACATCACAGGATAGCTGGTAACTGATTGGTTGGTAAAGGTCACATTGTTTTTCATTGCTTTTCAGATTCGGGGCCGGTGAGTATCACTTTTTTTTTGTCTGTTATCTTTTAGTCTTTAAGTAAGAGCAGAGGGGTATACTAAAACCTTTAGTTAATTAATCTAATAACTAGAGGCATGGCAGAGCAGCTCAGACCCATGGAGTGCACCTCCTTTGCCATGTGGGAAGTCCTGGATGCTTCGTGTAGCTTGCACGGCTGCATGTGCAGGAAATGTCACCAGCTATAGCAGGTCGAGCTCCAGGTTTCGGTGTTACTACGGTGTATCCGCGAGGCTGAGATCTTCATGGATAGCACATTTCTGGAGGTGGCCACCCCGCAGCTTAAAAATATGCAGGCAGAGTGGGAATGGGTGACCAACAGATAGAAGTGGAGGACCAGACAGGTAGTGCAGGAGTCCCCTGAATGCATCTCACTCTCCAACCTGTATTCTGTTCTGGTGGGGAGTGCAGCCAGAGCCAAGTCAATGGCACCAAGGGTGGCTCAGCTGCACAGGGGGGGAGGAAGAAAAGTGGAAGAGCAATAGTGGTAGGGGATTCGATAGTAAGGGGAGCAGACAGGCGTTTTTGCGGTCGAAGACATGACTCCAGGATGGTATGTTGCTTCTCTGGTGCCAGGGTCAATTGGTACCAATGACATAGGATTACTCCCAGTGCCATGGGCTAGTAAGTACAGAAATAGGAAGTTAGAGAAGATGAATGTGTGGTTGGAGAGATGGTGCAGATGGGAGGGCTTCAGATTCCTGAGGCATTGGGACCATTTCTGGGGGAGGTGGGACCCCTGCACAAGCCGAACGGGTTGTACTACAACAGAGCCGGGACCAGTATCCTCGCTGCGGGGGGGGGGGGATTGCTAGTGCTGTTGGGGAGGGTTTAAACTCGCTTGGCAGTGGGATGGGAACCTGAGAATAGATTCAGAAGGGAGAGAAGCAAAGCTGAAATTGGAAAGTAGAAAAGTAGAAAGTGAATTTGGAAGACAGAGGAAACAAGGGCTGGAAAATAGACAACAAGGGAGTTTGACATCACTGAATGGTATATACTTCAATGCAAGGAGTACAGGGAATAACGCAGATGAGTTGATAGCACAGATAGACACTTGGGAGTATGATACCATAGCTATTACTGAGACATGGCTGAAAGAAAGGCAGTTATGGCAGCTCAACATTCCTGGTTACAGGGTTTTAGATGGGATAGAGAGGGGGGTAAAAAAGGAGGGAGGGGGTCACAGTATTCGTTATTGAAACAATTGCAGCCGTGAGGAGGGTATGTTAGAAGGATCAACAAATGAGGCCATATGATTTGAATTAAAGAACAAAAAAGGGGTGATCACACTGCTGGGAGATAGACCCCAAACAGTCAGAGGGAGATAGAAGAACAAATATGTAGGCAAATTTTTGTGTAAGTGCAAAAACTATAGGGCAGTAATAGTAGGGGATTTCAGCTACCCTAATATTAACTGGGATAAAATTAGTGTGAAAGGTATAGAGGGTGCGGAATTCCTAAAATGCATTCAGGAGAACTTATTCAGACAGTATGCAACAAGCCCAACAAGGGAGGGGGATTTTCTGGACTTAGTTTTAGGAAATGAAGCTGGGCAGGTGGAAGGGGTATCAGTGGAAGAGCATTTTGGTGCTGGTGATCATATTTCAGTTAGATTTAGGGTGGTTATGGAAAAGGACAACGATAGACCAGGAATAAAAGTTCTCAATTGGGGAAAAAACAATTTTGCTAAGCTGAGATGGGATTTAGCCAAAGTGGACTAGAAACATGTACTTGAAGGTAAATCAGAGCAGTGGGAGGCATTCAGTAAGGAGATCCTGAGGGTTCAGAGCAAGTACGTTCCCTTAAAGAAAAAGGGTGCAACTAACAAATCTAGAGCCCCCTGGATGACAAGGGACATACAGGGTAGGACAAAGAAAAAAGGGTTCATGACAGATACCGAGGGCTCAATACTGTAAAAACTCGAGAGGAATATAGAAAGTGCAGGGGTGCAATTAAAAAGGAAATTAGGAAAGCAAAGAGAGAGCATGAAAAATGTTGGCAAGTAAAATCAAGGAAAACCCAAAGGTCTTTTATAAAAACATTAAGAGCAAGAGGATAACTAAAGAAAGAGTAGGTCCTATTAGCAACCATAAAGGTAATCTGTGTGTGGAGGCAGAAGATGTGGGTATGGTTCTTAATGAATATTTGTATGTTTTCACAAAAGAGAGAGGTGATGCAGACAGTGCAGTCAGGGAGGAGGTGTGTGCAATATTAGATGAAATAAACATAGTGAGAGAGGAAATATTAAGGGGCTTCGCAGCTTTGAAAGTGGATAAATCCCCAGGCCCAGATAAAATATATCCCAGGCTGTTGAGAGAAGCAAAAGAGAAAATAACAGAGGCTCTGATCATCATTTTCCAATCTCCTCTGGCTACACGTGTGGTGCCAGAGGACTGGAGGACTGCTAACGTTGTACCTTTGTTTAAAAAGGGAGAAAGGAATAGACCGAGTAATTATAGGCCAGTCACCCTAACCTCGATGGTGGGAAAATTATTGGACACTTTGGGGCCAAAATTGATGAAACACAAGGTCCGCCTGTTTTTCGGCAGTCCCCAGGTGGTTCGGCATTTTTTACCGCCTGGTACCACTGGGACCGAGTGGGCGGGAATTTCATCCTACTTTTCTCAGCGGTAAGTCGAGCAGAGTGCAGCAGGTGGGAGCGAAGTGCAGCCGGCGGTATGCGGTGGAGGCCTTTTGACCCCGGAATCTTCAGCTCCCGAGTTGTGCACACGCGCATGGCTCTCCATCTCCGCCCCCCGAGAGGCACTGACGAGAGGCCAGAGACAGCCGGCCTGAGATCACTGTGTGTGCCGGGGGGTGGGGGGGTACGGAGAGGTCGCTGTGTGTGGGGGAAGAGATCATTGTGGGGGGAGAAACTGGGGGTGGGTGAGAGAGACTGGGGAATGAAAGAGAGAGAGAGAGAGAGAGACTGGGGGCGAGAGAGAGACTGGGGGCGTGAGAGAGACTGGGGGCGTGATATATAGAGAGAGAGAGACTGGGGGCGTGAGAGAGACTGGGGGGGTGGGAAAGACTGGGGGGAATGAGAGAGAGAGTGAGAGAGAGAGAGAGAGAGGGAGACTGGGGGGTTGGAGAGAGAGAGAGAGAGACTGGAGGGGGTGGTGGGAGAGACTGGGGTGTGAGAGAGACTGGGATGTGGGAGAGACTGTGGTGTGGGAGAGACTAATAAAATGTGAATTATAGTTCATTACTAAAGGAGTAAATAAGGCTTTATTAGACCATTTATATTATTGCCTAACACTAGAAAATATTACAATCCATTTAAAAATACATCAAACTGTGGAGAACTATAAAGATCTGTGTAATATCAAACAAACCTGTCAGCTCTGTGTACATACCATCCACTTAAGATCCACTTAAAAACACCTTCTCCAGGACGGTATGCATTTCCAGCAGTATGTCGGCGGTATATCATGAATTTAAAACTTTTGGGCAGTAAGTCGGAGGTCTGCATGGGCGGGCAATGTGCATACTGCCTGGCGGTATGACACTGATGAATTTTATGCCGGGTGATATGTTGGCGGTATGTAGGTTTTTTTTCACCAAAATTTGCATTTTTGGGCAGTAAGCAGGCGGTAGTGGGCGGTATGTCGATGAATTTCGGGCCCTGTGAAGTGTAGAAGAACAAAGGGACCATGGAGTGCAGGTCCACAGATCCCTGAACATAGCAGGCTAGTTAGATAAGGTGGTTAAGAAGGCATATGGAATACTTGCCTTTATTAGCCGAGGCATAGAATACAAGAGAAGGGAGTTTATGCTTGAACTGTATAAAACACTAGTTAGGCCACAGCTAGAGTATTGCGTGTAGTTCTGATCACCACATTACAGGAAAGATGTGTTTGCACTAGAGAGGGTACAGAGGGGATTTACGAGGATGTTGCCTGGACTGGAGAATTTTAGCTATGAGGAAAGACTGCATAGGCTGAGTTTGTTTTCTTTGGAACAGAGGAGGCTGAGGGGAGACCTTATTGCGGTGTATAAAATTATGAGGGACCGAGATAGAGTGGATAGGAATACCTACTTCCATTAGCAGAGGAGTCAACAACAAGGGAGCATAGATTTAAAGTAATTGGTAGGAGATTTAGCGGGGATTTGAGGGGAAAACCCTTCACCCAGAGGGTGGTGGGGGTCTGGAACTCACTGCCTGAAAGAGTGGTAGAGGCAGAAAACCTCACCACATGTTAAAAGTGCTTGGATGTGCACTTGAAGTGTAATAATCTATAGGGCTACGTACCAAGAGCTGGAAGGTAAGATTGGCTGGATAGCTCTTTGTCAGCCAGCATGGACAGGTGGGCAAAAATGACCTCCTTTCATGCTATAACTTTCTATGATTCTATGATCTGCCCTTACATGGATCTTTTGAGCTAGAGTCCATATCCCAGGTAAAATCTAAGATTCAACTATATACTCAGCAACAACAACATACTTACAGCAGAGATAGATGGCAAATGCCATCTTTTATCTCTCCTTAAGTGAAGCATTCTATTAGGCATCCTGTTTACACAGCCAAGGACAGACTAAAATGAACAGAACTAGAGTTTGGCATCTGAGGGCAAACTTGGACTTATACATGTTGGATTTTGAACTAATTATGTGATCAGAAAGAAGCAAAAACACCTATGACAGTCATCATTTATGTTTGCTTTGAATTAATGAGAAACATTTTGGATGTACGAAGTATTTCTTCATTATTTTTTTCCCTGTGCCATTTATTAAAATAGAAGGCATGCTTTATGCTCTTGGGCTTTCAACATGTTGACTATCCCTGTGTTTCCTCCTTTCAGTAGGATAGAATCTTGCTTCACTGTATACTTCTACTAAAGGTCAGGCTGGGCTTGAGAACTTAACAAGAATCTTCTATTGTTTTGCATTACTCTTTTAAGAAACAATAGTTGATAGTAATGAGCTTCTTTTTATTGGATCTGACTTTTCCACCACGATGTTCTCTATGCATGAATGAGCAGGGCTATTGACTTCTTCATTGGCTAAACATTTTGAATGATGGGAGTTACATATTCACTTAGTGATGATTAGAACTTAGCCACTTATTTTTCTGCTCTGAAGTCCTTCATCACATAAGTGATTAAACATTAATGGAATGCATCATTCTGAAGTTTAGTTCATCATTCCAGCAATGTCATTTCATTACAGAGTCAGAGTCAGTACAATGTGAACAAGCTCCCTCTATGGCTCTGGAACCTAGTTTCAAAATTCATAGCTTGAATAGACTGTATCCACCATATCCCAATGTCTCTATCCACTCTGTCCAACCGCTATGTAAATATAAAATAGGATACTTTAAATGTTAATACTACAGATTTTAATTGAGTAGTAGCACTGCCTGGGACATACTTATCTGGTATTTATTTAAACATTATACAGTAAGATTTCCCAGATTTTATTTGTAACGAATGATTTATCCACTAATCGCTTTCAACATGAACTATATAACAGTTTACAATATATAGAGTTTGGAGACTGTTGAGGTGTAATTTAATGTTTTTTGTTCTTTTAGTTTTATGGTGGTTGGTTTGCATATCCAATTTTCAAAAATGGTGACTACAATGAGATAATGAAAGCACGTGTGAGAGAGAAGAGTTTGGCTCAAGGCTTGGCTAAATCTCGGTAGGAAATGAACACCTTTCAATGACTTAAGTATCAGTGGTAATGCACAACTAGATTATATAAAATGATTTTGATTAGTCTATTAGCTTCAAGTAAATTTATATTTTCTCTGATTCACCAGAACATCATTTTACCTTTTTCCATAAATTGGAGCTGTATTTTAAATCAATGTTGCTATTGAAAAATTATTGAAATCCTGTGATAGCTTTTAAAGTTGTTAATTGAAATTTTAATTTTAGTTTCGAAAAAATATAATTTCATGACATTGCTGCAATTGTACTCTGAATCAGTGGTTCAGGTGGGAAGACTAAGTAGTGTTTCAATGTTAGTTTCCAAGAAAAAAAAATCACGAGGACAAAGATACATACCCTTAACTACACCTGGGGAATCTAGTTTGCCGGGCAGGGACATGGAAAATGGAGCGGAGACCCATCAGGCCTCTGAACTACTCTGGGATTTTCTGGCATCCCCAGTGTACATGTATTAGGTGCAGACCCAACATTTTGGAAGAGATTCGTGTGGAGCATAAACACCGGCATGGCCCTGTTGGGCCAAATGGCCTGTTTCTGTGCTGTAAATACTTTGTAATTTTCAACTAGATGCGGTGAGAAGGCGCATTCTTGCCCTCCTGCCTTATTTCGTAATCGATCAACCATCTATCTCCTCATCTCTCTGAGCACCCACAGAGGGAGATCTCCCCTGATATTTCACATACAGCAGCAATGAAATAACAAAGTTGCCAAAAAAATTAAAACAAGTAATATCATAAAAATCCAACAACTACTACTCCTTAGAATTCTTTGAGAGAAGGTTAAGTAGGAAATATTAATTGAGGAGTTATAAAGGGCTCAATTTTCCCCGAGCCCGTTTTCTGGCATATTGCCTGAGTTGCGCCACTTAATTAGGTAAATAGATGCTCCAGAAAAAAATCTCCGAAGTTTTCCCGATGTTTGGCCTCTAATCTGCAGCCGCGCAGCATGGTCAGTCGCCTTGGGGGGGTGGAGCCTGCAGTCTGCACTGGAAAAAGTGACGCATGCGCAGGGGAAAAAACGGACGTTCTTGATGTTCTGAAATAACCACACATGCGCAATAGAGTTCCGAGTGAGGTGCCTTCCTGGTCAGCTGCGGTGAGTACCCTTCCCCTGCCGAGCCTCTCCAGTGCCTTCCCGCCGCTCCGTGGCCCCCAATTTCGTGCCGGCCAGTTCGCTCCCTTCACCCCGAGCCTCTCCGGTGCCTTCCTCCCCGCCGCTCCGCTTCCTGCCCCTAGCCCAAGCCGAATGGCCTCCGATGTACTTACCTGCACCGATTTTCTTTAACTCTCCGCAAGGGTTTTCTCGAGAGGCCACATACGCTGGCCTAAATAGAAATGGAGTAACTATCAGCTGGCCAAAGTTGCCTAAATGGCCAGAATTGGTGTAGATGGCTAGTAATGCCCCCTTTTGAGGAAAAAAAAAGTACCTAAAAAAAAGTAACTAACTGAGTTGCACTGGTGCAAATTGATTGAGGAAACTAGGGATTTTTAAGTTAGGTCAGAAAAAGCAGCCTACTCCAAAAAAAATTGGGGAAAATTGAGCCCAAAGACTGGAGTTTCAAAAATACTGTACCACTCAGAACAGCTATATGCTGAGCATTTTACAGGTCAGGTTGGGCTACTGAACTTTTTAGGTTTTGTCAAATTTTATGTGACTGTAACAACATGAGTTCCTGCCTTGCCCATAAATTAAATCATTAACCTTAACTAAGATGGTTTTACGTATATTCTTCTATAACTGCATCCCTTCTACAAAATCCAGTACTCAAACTAAAATAATTTTAAATGAAAACATTTACCATCTGAAAATGTCAGGTATGTTTAGTAGAATTTGGTAGGAAAAACAAAGGTACTTTACTGTCTATTAATATATTGTTTTCAGACTCCCTGAATTCACTGAATCTGAAAAACAGAGAATTAAGGGGACATATGACTTCATGGGATTTAATCACTACACCACAGTCTTGGCATTCAATGCAAATTTGGGAAATACTATCCCACTGTATGATGCTGACAGGTAAGAGTTTTAATAATAGAAAATAGTAAACAATGTATTGTCAGAATTAAATGTTGGTCAGACCGATGATATTTTGCAACACATTATCCTCCTCCAATGCCTCTCCTCCATCATCCAGCTCTGTGGAACTGTGCTTACATGGTTCCACTCCTACATATCCAAATCCATCCAGTGTATCTCCAGCAATGGCTTCTTTTACCTCCACACAATTTCCCCCATCAATAATCTAACCTTGTCCATCTCTTTATTATTTACATGTTGTCATCTGCAGACATGGGGTTGGCTGTCACACATGCACTGATAATACTTATCTCTGCTCCTCCACCACTCACCTTGACCCCTCATCATAGGCAGTCCCTCAGAATTGAGGAAGACTTGCTTCCACTCTTAGCATGAATTCTTAGGTGGCTGTACAGTCCAATACGAGAACCACAGTCTCTGTCACAGGTGGGACAGATAGTCGTTGAGGGAAAGGGTGGGCAGGGAGCCTGGTTTGCCGCACGCTCCTTCCACTGCCTGCGCTTGATTTCTGCATGCTCTCGGTGACGATACTCGAGGAGCTCAGCGACCTCCCGAACGCACTTCCTCCACTTAGGGCTGTCTATGGCCAGGGACTCCCACGTGTCAGTGGGGATGTCGCACTTTATCGGGGAGGCTTTGAGGGTGTCCTTGTGACCCCTAGTCCTGAGTGAATCACAACTTCCACCAGCACTGCATCAGGAAGACCAACACCATCATCTTCAGCGCCATCACAAACTCCACTCGCATGCCACACATTCCATCCCCTTCCCTAGCCATTTTCTTAGCTTCAGTCAAACAATTCACAATCTTGATATCCTGGTGGTCCTCGTTGATCGACACTGGCTCCAACCCCAATGCAAAGTCTTTGTCTTTATCTATAAATCCCTCCATGGCCTTGCCCCACTCTATTTCTGCAATCTCTTCCAGCCTTATTTCCCCTCCCCAACACTACATTCATCTGACTCTTGCCTTTAGTGCTTCCCCACTTTGGGTCGCTTCACTCCACCGTTGATAGCACAACCTTCAACCGCCTCAGATCTATTTTCCGGAACTCCCTTCCTAAACCTGTCTGTCTCACCATTTCTCTTTCCATCTTTAAAAGCTCCTCAAAAATCCTTTTGATCAAGCTTTTGGTGACCACTCCTAATCCTTTTGATGCCTTGATGTTAATTTTCCCTACTCTTATTTGAGAAGCACCTTGATACAGTCTTTATATTAAAGGCACAATAAAAATGCCTGTAATTGGAGAAGCTAACTGAGCCATTGGGGTAGCAATAAGGAAATACGCCAACAATTTGTGTTGGAGGTTCTATTGATCTCCTGCCGTAACTGCGGCAGATGACTGGTGGAAATCCTGGAGAAACAATGTAAATGCAATTAATAGCATGCTTCCTAGCAAAATACAGTAATACCTATTCTATATTTTATTCAGAATAGAATACAGGGACATTTAGAGAGATATCGGGGTCAATTTCAACTTATCAAAATCAGAGTTAATGGGGCAGTAATGGACTCAAAATGGAGTTGGTAGACATAAAGTCCTGTTAACGACAGCAATCAGCCTGCTGCCAGTTCAGAGCCACCAACCACAGGGTGGCTAAAGTGCCTGCCTGTTTCAGGTGGTGAGCCCCTTTTAATATGCAAACCAGGGTCCTTTGACATTCATAGGATCCTGATTGCCATTTTAGGATAGAACTGGTTGGAGCATGCATAGTTTCTGACAAGTTTCACTAGTGACCGAGCCAAAGAGGCCCTCAAAAGGTAAGTTAGAAATTATTTTTGTGGGGACTATAATCTGGGCTGCTGCCACTCCGGGCTCCAAACTCCTCAGTGGTCGTGACATGCCCCCATACTTATCTTGCTGCGAGCCCAGTGCCTCTGGGCTGCCTGATATTGGGCCAGTCTGAATCAGGCAAGCTGCATCAAGAAATCGCTTTGGTGCCTGCAGCTTGCTGGTTCCATTTAAATGAGGCCAAGGACTCAAAAGAGTCAGCCTTGGCACAGTTGGTAGCACCCTTGTCTCTGAATCAGAAGGTATTGGGCTCAAGTCCCACTTCAGAGGCTTAAGCACAAAAATCTAGTGCAGTACAGAGGGATTGCTGCACTGTTGAGGGTGCCATCTTTCGGTTGAGAATTTAAGCTGAGGTACCATCTCAGGTGGACGTAAAAGATCCTATGGCACTATTTTGAAGACGAGCAGGGGCGCTATCCCTGCTGTCCCAGCCAATATTTATCCCTCATGAAAGGCACTATCTAAGGATAAGGGGTAAGCCATTTAGGACCGAGATGAGGAGAAACTTCTTCACCCAGAGAGTGGTGAACCTGTGGAATTCTCTACCACAGAAAGTTGTTGAGGCCAATTCACTAAATATATTCAAAAAGGAGTTAGATGCAGTCCTTACTACTAGGGGGATCAAGGGGTATGGCGAGAAAGCAGGAATGGGGTACTGAAGTTGCATGTTCAGCCATGAACTCATTGAATGGCGGTGCAGGCTCGAAGGGCCGAATGGCCTACTCCTGCACCTATTTTCTATGTTTCTATGTTTCTATAAATGGAAGTTCGTTCTTTCGTTCTTTCTCTCTTTCTCTCTTCAACTTCTTCACCCCCGGAATGGGCAGGGGTTGGCCTAAAAAGTCAAAATCGGGCACATCTTATCTGTAGCAATATACTTATAACCATAGTAGAAAAAATTATGAAAGATGGATTTTTCTTCTAACATTTTTAATTCCTTTAAAATTTGGAATAGCTATCTCTTGTGTAAAGTAATTCATTCTTTATTTCTAGAGGAACGGGGACTACAGTAGACCGCAGCTGGCTTAGCTCTGGATCTTTCTGGCTGAAAGTAACTCCACGAGGTTATAGGAAAATTCTTAATTGGATTAAAAAAGAATTCAACAACCCTCCTATTTACCTAACAGAAAATGGAGTTTCAGAGCACGGGGATCAAGGCCTCAACGATACTTGGAGGATCAATTATTATCAGAGTTACATAAACGAGGTTTTAAAAGGTAGAGCATATTTGTCTCTCTCTCTCTCTTTCATTTTTAATTTTTCTGCTAGTTTTGTAAACTCCTTACACGTTCACAATGGCAACAAAAACAGCAGGGCTACAATAGCAGATCAAGTGACACCGAGGTAATAAATAACCTACTGGAATTACATCAACCCAAACTCCAGTTCAACACTAAGTGGTCACTCATTTACTATTATAAACATTTTATAACACAGAGGACTGCAGTTTCCGCTAGGTTGCATCATTTTTTTCAGCGCAAGTTGCCCAAAATTGGCCTAATCAGCGCAAAAGGTCACAGAATTTTCAGGGCAAATAAGAAGAAATTATTTTTTTACAGGGAAAATATCCTAAATATTGATTGATGTCATCCAGCCCTCAAATTTAGAGAACTTATGGGTATGGTAGGTTAAAATATTGCCATTTCAAAATAGAGAGCCAGACTTAAATCCAACCAATACTAATGGCATGACTATGGGTTAGAACCTCCACTTTTTTTGCATGCTTAACGCCCACTTAACGCCCATTTTACCGCTGAAATGATGTATAATACCCATATATCGCCCGTTTTGGCACAAAATGGAAACTGACAGCCATTTTTCGGAAACTTATCGCCGAGCGTTACTTTCCCCATGTGCTTAACGCCAGGAAAAAATATTACCATCTGCCCACTTGTTTTAGGCGGAATCATCAGATTGGGTGAAATCAACGCCCATAATATCGCCCAGCGTTAATTTCTGCCTGGATTTAATGCCGAGATTCAATAATACCGCCCGCCCATTTTTTTTTGTCGTAAAGAACATATTTACTAAAACTAGCGGCCATGAGATCGCCCAGCGTCAATTTCATCACATTGCACACATATCGGCCACAATATTGCTTGCCCAAAAAAACACCCAAAAAAAGTGGAACTAACTGGAACTAATCACAGCGTTATGGACGCCATGTTCTAGATCACATGTCACAGCCTTTAAAAGGCTGCGTGCTTCAACCTCGGCGGAGTTCGGATGTACTCTGCAGGTCGTTGGAGTTGATGTGAACATCTCTAAAAACATCTTGACCATACAATGACCGACTGGAATTGAATAGGTGTTTTCGTCAGGACATTCCTTGTTTGTGATCAATCGGTGGAAAACAGATAGCTACTGCAATGGGGCCTGTCCTTCTCACCTTCTCTTGGTGACCAATTACATGCAGCACACTTGAGATCGGCGAAGGTACGCTCCACTGCATTACGTGTCCAATGTAAGACATGACAGACTGATGAGGAGGACCAGACGTTACACCCCCCGCAAGTACAGGGAGAAGCTGTCTTATCTCGACTTGCCCGACACCACCTGCCTTTGGAGACTGCACTTCCACAAAGAGGTTATTACTGAGGTGTGCCAGCTGATAAGGGCAGATCTGCAGCCTGCCAGCACCGTCGAGGTCAAAGTCACTATGGCACTGTCGTTCTATGCCTCGGGTTCTTTTCAGGCCACAGCTGGAGACATTTGCGGAATTTCTCAGCATGTCACAAATCGCTGCATTAGACAGGTCACTGAAGCCCTGTATGCACGCAGGAGCAAATTGATCAGCTTCCCAGGGAGGCACAGAGTGAGAGGGCTCTAGGATTCTCCAGAATTGAAAACTTCCCCAAGGTGCAGGGAGAAATAGACTGTATACACATCGCGATGCGGGTACCTTTTCAGGATGCAGAGGTTTTCAGGAACCGCAAGGGATTCCACTCCCTGAATGTCCAACTGGTTGTCGACCACCAGCAAATTATACTGGCAGTGAATGCTCAATTCCCGGGCAGCATCCATGATGCTCACATCCTGCGTGAGAGCACTGTATCTGACTTGTTTAACAACCAGCCACAAGGTCAATGCTGGATGCTTCGTGACAAAGGATATGGCCTCGTCACCTGACTGATGACCCCCCTGTGTGACACCCACACCGAAGCCGAGAGGCGATACAACGAGAGCCACAGAGCAACTCGCAATATCGTGGAAAGAACCATTGGAATGCTGAAGCATCGCTTTAAATGCCTGGACCACTCAGGAGGCAAGCTCCAATACCACCCTGATCAGGTAACTCAATTCTTGGTGGTGTGCTCCATGCTGCACAACTTGGCTCTCAGGAGGGGACAAGAATTGCCTGATGCATCTGACAGTCCACCTCACCAGGGAGAGGAGGAGGAGGACGTGAAGGCGGATGCTGACATTGGCCCAGACAATCAGGCTGACGCTGAAGCCATGCCCCCGCCCCCTTGTAGACCACATAAAAGGGCCCGTGGTGGCATGATAGCTGCAAGAGCCTTACGTCAGGAGATCATAAATGATCGCTTTGCCTGAAAGAACATTGGTGTTATTTACAAGGCTGACACACTGCTGGGTGTGCAGGTCATACATCAATGTTGGGCATCACCTTGGTGACAGTTAAAGTTTAAGTTGATTGAAGTTAAGTGTGATTATACCTTTTGATGTAAAGGAATCACCAGCGTGTAATGGTCTGAGCCAATGTGCTATAAGGTTTAGTGAAATAAAAAAGTTAAACCGAACATTAGTCTGAAATCATCAGTATTTCTGTACATATCCTCCCCGCCCCTCTCCCAGCTTCTCCTCCGCGCCTCTACCCCTTCCGCTTCCCCTCCTGATTCCAAGCCGCCTGGCCGAGGAGCTCCTCAGCCAATACTTCATTCGGCAGGGGGGGGATGACGGCCGAAATGCTGCTTGGACGGATACGGAAGAGGACGGTCCCGAGGTTGGAACGTGCTCCAAGCCAGAAGCAAGGTGTTGCTGCTGGCTCTCATGTGGTTGGTAATGGTCATGGGGTGCGGCATCTTGAGGTGCAGTGCGGCGCTCCGGGACCACTGGGAGCCCTCTGCCATCAGTGTTCCTGGCTACCAGCTCCAGGGCCTCCTCCATCCCTTCCATGTTATATCTTATTTGTTGGACAAAAATTCAGTGCCAACTATATTCTTGGTGCTTAGTAGGCTTTTTGCTGCTGGCGAATCTTCCTCGTGCTTCCCACAACAGCCAGACAAGCACACACCACAGCCACACACGCTTTCAGTGCCTCTGAGCTCCCTCTCTATCTGTCTCCTCTTCTGCGCATGTCATGATGACCCTTGATCTCCTGAATCGTGGGAATTGAGCGTTGCCATGCCGTTGCTAAGGACGGTCACACATTACCGCAGAAGGTCAAAAAAATTTAACGCCAGCGCCCATTTCATATCGCTCGCGGTAACGCCCATTTTCAAAAATGGAGACTAGGTGCTTTGAGAATGGACAAGAAGCCGGCGATCTGAAAACCCTTTTTTACCGCCCATGCTGGAAATATTGCCCATTTATGGGCGATAAGCGCATAAATTGGAGGTTCTAGCCCATTATCTGATAGCTGCTAGGCTCCCTAGTGAAATAAAATTGGGCCGAGATTCCACAAGAATATTTGGTGGCAGAACTGGAATGATCCCACTGGTGCAGCAAAGGCTAATCTGTGATTGGGTTAGCATTCAGGGGCCTTTACCCTTTACCCAATGCGTCCCAAGCCTAGCCTGAACGTGCAAACTGAGTAGAAAAGAAAATATTCCATTTCCCAGTATGGTACCAGCACCATGTTTTTCATATCTTTTGTGCTTCTCACTGTAAAACTTAGTGTGCTAAATTTACGTATAATGTGTACCTGGGTTTAATTTCCCAACACAAAATGATGCGCAGTCCTAGTGATAAACGTTAGTATTGCATCCTATTTTATTGAATAATGCCATCCTTCAGAGTGGCACTTCGTCAATGCTAGGCTCACGACAATGTTCAGAATTGAAAGTGAAATCATGGAAATGCTGATATTAGAGTGGAAGGCTGTCATTCAAACATATCACAGTTGAATTGCACAGCAGGAATAGCACACCTTTGCAGCTGCTATTGGTTGCAAAAAGCAAAAATCTTAGTGAATATCATCTGAACAATATAAAGTATCCTAGATATTACAGGACTGAGTTTACACATGTGTGCTACCAGCAGGGAATGTAACTTGAATTTATTTTTATTGCAATCCTTTTTTAAGCTCCACTATATTTTTGATAATTTGTAAAATGTTCTCTGATTTTGATTTTATTCACTGTTCCCTAACCATTGCATATTAGCAAGTTTAGTATTGTTCCTTCCCACCTTCTTGTAGTTTCCCTAACCATTTGAGTCATATAGCAGATCCGGAATACCTAGCTACTTTTTCTATTTCCACTTTAAGCTTCCCAATTAAACCGTAGCAAATCAAAATCCCCTGTCACAATTTCATTATGCTCCTTGGAGTAGAAATCATTCCTCAATGCACACGTTTTCCAGGTGGAAAATAGGAACAAAATTCTGGGGTGTAATGCCCCGTGCCCAATCAGCATTACGTTATAAGCGCTGCCATATTGGGGCAGGTATTGCGGGTAGCTGCCTAAAACAGGCGTTAAGCCTCTTACATATGTTAACTAGGAGCCCAACTCCTGGTGAAGGATCTCTCTGTAAAATTAATTTATCATGAGCAAAGCAGGTGCCTGGCCCGCCCCGTTCCGAATTCTTCAACAGCCCTTGCTGCCGCTTAGGAAAGGTTAAGTATTTTGTACATTTCATTTTCTTTTAAACTTCCTGTGGAGCCAGGCGGAGCAGGAGTGCCCCCTCCCCCCGAGTCGACAGTTATTCCTGCGCCCCCCCCCATTGTCCTCTTTAACTCCAGTCCCAGGATTTTCCTTCGAGCTGCTGCTGGGGTGGCAAGCGGCTTGACATTTGGCATTTGCGATGCACGAGTCTACAAACGGCCCAGACAAATGCTTACCCCCTTATATCTTCCCTGATTTGAGTATAAAGCACCCGTCACACCCTCGGTCCCATTTAGTGGCCTATAACAGATTCTTATAACTAGTTTTTGGTTGTTGTGTCTTTTGGCTATAACTTGTTAAACAATACTTATAGGGTGTAATGAACTTCAGGTTGATTCTTTTCTTTTCTGTATGTACACACAGCTATTAAACTTGATGGAATTGATATCCGTGGCTACACAGCATGGTCACTGTTGGACAACTTTGAATGGGCTGTAGGTTATGCTGACAGATTTGGTTTATTTTACGTAAATTATTCCAACCCTTCTTTACCTCGCATTCCTAAAGCTTCGACTAAATATTATTCTACAATTATACGCTGTAATGGCTTCCCTGATCCTGCTTTGGGACCCCATGAATGTCTCCAATTAGAAGGTTAGTAAATATACTTAAGTATATATTGTAATATTTGAAGAACACACATTTTAATTAGTTGTTTTGACCGAATGCATTTTTTAATTTTACTGCTGCATTTTTTTACGTCAATTAGACACTTTGCTGTAAAGGTTATTTCAGAGTATATTTACGGGCATTGCACCAACTGAATTTTACTTATTTTAAATATTTGTTCCTGGGATGTGTATGTCACTGGCAAGGCCAGCATTTATTGCCATCCCTACTTACCCTTGAGAAGGTGGTAGTGAGCTGCCTTCTTGAACCGCTGCAGTTCGTATTGGTGAAGGAAATCCCAAAGTATACTTCTTTGTAGCAGTTGGGTACAACTGAGTGGCTTGCTAGGCCATTTAAGACTCACATTTGACTCAATTGCTGTGGGTCGAGAGTTACATATAGGCCAGGTGAGGACAGCAGATTTCCTTTCCTAAAGAACATTAGTGAAGCAGATGGATTTTCATGAAAATCCAGTGGTTTCATGGTCACCATTACTGATACTAGATTTTTATTCTAGATTTATTTAATCTGGAAATTTGAAGTCACATCTCTGGATCATTAGTCCAGGCCTCTGGATTACAAGTTCAGTAACATAACCACTATGCTACCATACTCATGGCCATTGTAAAATAGGGGATGCGCTGCTGAATTTAGGATTGAGATACATAATTCCTGAAAAAGTTGCATGATGAACTGAACTACACCAGGTTATACATAAACTGGTGGAGTAAAAATGTTAATTTTTAGCAGTGTAATCCTTCACTTTAATGAACAAAAATTGTAACGTCCTTACTCTACAGTATGAAACCACACGAGGCACATTCTGGGGACAAGGTCACTCTGTGATCTTAACTCTTTATTTACAGGACTCCAAAGACGATGGCCCTGCGTGGGACCTCCCTTTTTATACCTGTGTGATCAGGTAAGGAGTGTCTCCCACAAGTTCACCCCTTGTGGTCAAGGTGTGCATCTAGGTTGAGTGTATACAGTAATACAGTGGTGTTACATTGTGGCTACATACATGACATTACCTCCCCCCCAAAGTCTTATTGGGATCATAGATTTAGTCTTTCAGGTGGTCTATGCTCCCTCGTGGAGTGCTGCAGTTGGGGCTCCGGTTATTGGACACTGACGTGAGTGTCTGTTACCTGTGGTGATTTTGGCCTGTCCGGGCTGACCGCAGGGACTGTGCATTCTTCAGATTGCTCTTGTTGCTCGTTCACTGGCGGTGTTGTGATCTCCATCTCATGGTCTTCTTCAGGTTCCTCTGTATCGATGCTGAACCTTTTTTTTACTTGGTCCAGATGCTTGCGGCATATCTGACCATTGTTGAGTTTTACCACGATGACCCTATTCCCCTCTTTGTCAATTACAGTGCCCCCAAGCCATTTGGGCTCCATGGCGTGATTGAGGACGAATACAGGATCATTTATTTCTATACATCTCCCCCTCACATTACGGTCATGGTACTCATTTTGTGACTTGCGCTTGCCCTCAACTATGTCGGTTAGGACTGGGTGAATAAGGGAAAACCGAGTTTTGAGTGTCCGTTTCATGAGTAGCTCTGCGGGCGGGACCCCCATGAGCGAGTGCGGGCGGGATCTATAGGCCAGCAGGAGATGCGATCGGCGGCATTGTAGGGAGGGTCCTTGAATCCTGAGCATGCCTTGCTTAATGATTTGGACCGCACGTTCCGCCTGGCCATTGGAGGCCGGCTTGAACGGCACAGTCCTGACGTGGTTGATGCCATTGCCCGCCATAAACTCTCGGAATTCGTAGCTTGTGAAACATGGGCCATTATCACTAACCAGGATGTCCGGCAAGCCATGGGTTGGAAAGATCGCACGTAGGCTTTCCACGGTGGTGGATGACGTGCATGAATTCAGAATGATGCACTCGATCCATTTCGAGTACGCATCTACCACAATAAGGAACATCTTACCCATGAACGGGCCCGCGTAGTCAACATGAATGCGTGACCATGGCCTGGTGGGCCAGGGCCACGGGCTGAGCGGGGCCTCCCTGGGGGCATTACCCAGCTGGGCACACGTCGTGCACCTGCGAACACAGTGTTCCAGGTCAATCAATTCCAGGCTACCAAACGTGTGACTGGGCAAAAATGGCCTTCATCTGCACAATGCCTGGGTGCTCGCTGTGGAGTTCCCTGATGAATGCCTCCCTGCCCTTCTGGGGCATAACTACCCGGCTGCCCCATAGTAGGTAGTTGGCTTGGATGGAGAGCTCATCCATCCGTCTGTGGAACGGTCTGACCTCCTCAGAGCATGCTCTGTGTGTGGGCGCCCAATCCCCAGTCAGGACACATTTCGGAATCAGGGATAGGGGGGGATCTCTGTTTGTCCAGATTTTGATCAGGCGGGCTGTGATGGGGGAGTCTGCGCTGTCAAAGGCATCGACAGCCATGACCATCTTGGCGCTTTGCTCCGCTGCCCCCTCAGTGGTGGACAGTGGAAGCCCGCTGAGCGTGTCAGCGCAATTTTCAGTGCCGGGCCGGTGCCGGATGGAGTAGTCATAAGCAGCCAGCGGGCCCATCGCTGTATGCGAGCTGATGCGTTGGCATTGATAGTCTTGCTGTCTGACAACAGGGATGTTAATGGCTTGTGGTCCGTCTCTAATTCAAACTTCCTACCAAAGAGATACTGATGCATTTTTTTTACACCATAGACACATGCAAGCGCTTCCTTCTCGACCATCCCAAATCCCCGTTCTGCTTGAGAGCGACCTGGAGGCATAAATCACAGGTTGTAGATGACACTCAGCATTGCCCTGCTGCAACACGCACCCAACCCCATAGGACGATGCATCACATGTCAGAACCAATTTTTTACAGGGGTCGTACAGGGTCAACAACTTGTTTGAACAAAGTAGGTTTTGCGACCGATCAAAAGCCCGTTCCTGACAGTCCTCCCAAAACCAATTGCAACCCTTATGCAGGAGCACGTGTAACGGCTCACACAATGTGCTCAAGTTCAGCAGAAAGTTCCCGAAATAGTTCAACAGTCCCAGGAATGAACGCAACTCCGATCTGTTGCAGGGCCTGGGTGCTCGTCGAATCACCTTTGTTTTGGATTCGGTGGGCCGAATCCCATCTGCAGCAACCCTCCTGCCCAGAAACTCAACCTCAGGAGCTAAGAACACACATTTAAACTTCTTGAGTCGCAGGCCTACCCGGTCCAGTCGGCGTAGCACCTCCTCCAGGTTGTGGAGGTATTCCTCAGTGTCTCGACCCGTGATGAGGATGTCGTCCTGGAATACGATCGTTTCAGGAATGGAGTTCAGCAGGCTTTCCATGTTTCGTTGAAAAATCACGGCCGTTGATCGAATGCCAAACGGGCACCTGTTATAAACGAACAGTCCCTTGTGCGTGGTGATGGTGGTCAGTAGTTTAGATTCGTCGGTCAGTTCCTGGGTCATATAGGCTGAAGTGAGGTACAACTTGGTGAACAGCTTGCCACCTGCCAGCGTGGCGAAGAGGTCCTCCGCTCTCGGGAGCGGGTATTGATCTTGTAGGGACACCCGATTGATGGTGGCCTTGTAGTCGCCACAGATCCTGACCGAGCCATCCGCTTTTAGGACGGGAACAATGGGGCTCGCCCAGTCGCTGAATTCAACAGGCGAGATGATGCCCTCTCTCAACAACCAGTCCAATTCGCTTTCGATCTTTTCCCGCATCACATAAGGCACCGCTCTGGCTTTGTGGTGCACTGGCCTGGCGTCCGGGGTGATGTGTATCACTATTTTAGTGCCTTTGAAAGTCCCGCGCCAGGTTGGAATAGTGAATCGAATTGTTGTAGGACTTGTGTGCACGAACTTCGCTCCACAGATGACATTGCGTGAACATCCCCCCATTTCCAGTTCATCTCGGCTAACCAGCCCCTGCCCAACAGTGTGGGACCATTGCCCGGGACAATCCAGAGCAGCAGCCGATTCACTAACCCATTGTGTGTGACAGCCAACATTGCACTGCCTAGCACCGGAATGATTTCTTTAGTGTAAGTCCGTAATTGTGTCTCAATACGTGCTAATTTGGGTCTACTGGCTTTAAGTGGCCATAGCTTCTTAAATTGCTGAACGCCCATGAGTGACTAGCTGGCCCCGGTGTCCAGCTTCATGAATACAGGGATACCATTTAATAAAACCCTCATCATCATTGGTGGCGTTTTGGTGTATGAACTGTGAATATTCGCCACATGGACCCGCTGAACCTCGGCGTCCATCGATTTGCCCCAAAAGTCATCCTGCCTCAAAGAACCCTCTTCTAGTCCATCCGCCTCATATATTATTCTGGTTGCAGACTTCCTGCACATTCGAGCTAAGTGGCCACTGAAATTGCAGTTCCTGCAGACAAACTGTTGAAATCTGCAAGATCTAGCTGAGTGTTTTCCCCCACACCTCCAGCATGAGTTAAAGTTTCCATTGTTGGAAACAAAGGGACTATGGCCAGGCATTCCGCGCTGACTGTCCCTTTGACTGCTCTTAAGTACTCTATTAGTGGGTGTCAATGGCCCCATCCATTGTCCACTGTGATGGTGTGAATGTCCGTTCAGCCTGCCATTGTCTCTGGTGAAGTCCTGCTCTGGGGTCCATTGCTGCCTGGGGAGTGTCGGACTGCTCCTGTCTGCCTGCAGGGCTCTGAGTTGCATTGATGATGTTAACTCCCTGATCCATCGCCGCGTTAGAGGCAGAATTGCGCACATGTATATTATTTTCGTCTCTTCCTCCCACGCCATGAAAGTTTGAGCCAAAAGCGCCGCCGCTTCCAAGGTTAAATCCTTGGTCTCAATTAATCTGCGTAAAATTCCCGCATGACCGATGCCCTCAATAAAGAAGTCCCTCAGCATCTCCCCCCTACAGGCGTCTGTGAACTTACAGAGGCTGGCCAAATGCTGGAGGTCCGCTACAAAGTCCGGTATGCTCTGTCCTTCACGGCGTCGGTGGGTGTAGAATCTGTGTTGGGCCATGTGTATGCTACTCGCCAGTTTGAGGTGCTCCCCGATCAATTTGCTAAGTTCTTTAAGGTTTTGTCCGACGGCTTTTCGGGTGCTAGTAAATCCTTCATGAGCACGGAAGTCTTTGGTCCGCAGCTGGTCAAAAGATGAGCCCTTCGCTTGTCGGCCGTTGCATCCCCCAGCCATTCTTTCGTAATGAAGCTTTGCTGAAACCTCTCGACAAAATCGTCCCAGTCTTCCCCAACACAGTACCGTTCCTCTGTGCTACCGGTGGCCATTCTCATGGGTCATGAATTCCCGTTTCTTGTCACCAATGTAAAGTCCTTACTCTACAGTATGAAACCACACGAGGCACATTCTGGGGACTAGGTCATTCTGTGATCTTAACTCTTTATTCACAGAACTCCAAAGACGATGACCCTGCGAGGGACCTCCCTTTTTATACCTGTGTGATCAGGTAAGGAGTGTCTCCCACAAGTTCACCCCCTGTGGTCAAGGTGTGCATCTAGGTTGAGTGTATACAGTAATACAGTGGTGTTACATTGTGGTTACATACATGACACAAATGATATATACTTTTTCTTTAATGTTATTTGTGCTTGGGATGTGGGCGACATTGGCAAGGCTGCATTTATTGCTCAGCTCTAGCTGCCTGAGGAGGTGGTGGAAAGCATTCTCCTTGAATCGTGGCAGTCATTGTGGTGATGGTATACTCACATAAGAACATAGGAAATAGGAGCAGGAGCAGGCCATACGGTCCCTCGAGCCTGCTCTATCATTGAATAAAATCATGGCTGATCTTCTACCTCAATTCCACTTTCCTGACCTATGTATAGGAAATTCTAGGATTTTGAGCCATCAATGGTGAAGGAATATATGTCTAAGTCAGGTTTAGAGGGGAGCTTGGAGGCTATTGTCGTCCTTCTCGGTGGTAGAGGCTACAGGGTTGGTGAGTTTCTGCAGTGCATACTGTATATTATACATACTGCAGAAACACTACCCCCGTGGTGGAGGTGGTCGAATTTGTGTCCAGGGACAAAGGCACTGATCAAGCAAACTGTTCTGTCTGGAAGATATTGAGCTTCTTGCTAGTTGTTGCAAGTGTAGCCATATAATTTGAGCCTTGTAGATGATGGAGAGACTTTGAGGGATCAGGCAGTGGTGAGCCACTCGATATAAGGTACCCAACCTCTGCTCTGCTAAGATCGCCAAGGTGTTGATATTGCTGGTCTCATTTCAGTTTTTGAACATTCATGACCCTGGAATGATGATGGTGGGGTCACTGTTTGTGGTGCCATTGAGGGTCACAGGGAGATGGTTGGGCTTTCTCTTGTTTGAGATGGTCATTATTTGGCATATAAGTGGCAGGTAACATTCATGCCACACTTCTGGATGTTGTCCAGGTCCTGCTCTAGGTCAGCATAGGCTGCTTCATTATTGGAGGAGTTGTGAATTTATCAATCGAATTGTCCGCTAATAGTGCCACTCCTATGTCAGAGAGCAGGTTATTGATGAAGCAGCTTAAGCTGGTTGGGTGGAGGATGCTTCCTTTAGGAACTCCTGCAGTGATGTCTTGGACCTGTGATGACTGCTCTTGACTACCATAATGATCTTCCTTTGCGTTAGGAATGACTCCAGCCACTGGTGGGTTTTCCCTCTTAATCCTAGTTATTAATATTCAGTTTAGTTAGGGTTCCTTGGTGCCATACTAGTGCGTATGATGTAGTGTATATGGACTTTTTAAAAAGCTTTTGATAAGGTCCCACATAGTAGACTGGTCAAGAAGGTTAAAGCCCATGGGATCCAGGGCAAAGTGGCAAGTTGGATCCAAAATTGGCTTGGAGGTAGGAAGCAAAGGTTGATGGATGTTTTTGTGACTGGAAGGATGTTTCCAATGGGGTTCCGCAGGGCTCAGTACTGGGTCCCTTGCTTTTTGTGGTATATATCAACGATTTAGATTTGAATATAGGGAGTATGATTAAGAAGTTTGCAGACGACACTAAAATTGGCTGTGTGGTTGATAATGAAGAAGAAAGTCATGGGCTGCAGGAGGATATTAATCTACTGGTCAGGTGGGCAGAGCAATGGCAAATGGAATATAATTCAGAGAAGTGTGAGGTGATGCACTTTGGAGGGCTAATAAGGAAAGGGTATACACATTAAGCAGTAGGCCACTTAATAGTGTAAATGAACAAAGGGACCTTAGAGTGCTTGTCCATAGATCCCTAAAAGTAGCAGGCCAGGTGGATAAGATGGTTAAGAAAGCATACAGAATGCTTGCCTTTATTGGCCGAGGCATAGAATATAAGAACAGGGAGGTTATGCTTAAATTGTATAATACTTTGGTTAGGCCACAGCTGGAGTACTGCGTACAGTTCTGGTCACCATATTATAGGAAGGACGGGATTGCATTAGAGAGGGTGCAGAGGAGATTTACTGGGATACTGCCTGGAATGGAGAATCTTAGGTATGAGAACAGATTGGATAGGTTGGGTTTGTTCTCATTGGAACAGAGGAGGTTGAGAGGAGACCTCATTGAGGTCTACAAAATATTGAGGGGCCTGGACATATTGGATAGTAAGGGCCTATTTCCATTGGTGGAGGGTTCTATTACGAGGGGGCATAGTTTTAAGGTGGGTGGTGGAAGATTTAGAGGGGATTTGAGGGGGGCTTCTTTACGCAGGGGGTGGTGGGGATCTGGAACTCGCCTGGAAGAGTGGTGGATGCAGAAACCTTCACCACTTTTAAGAGATGGTTGAATGGGCACTTAAAGTGCCGTAACCTGCAGGGCTACGGACCTGGAGCTGGTAATTGGGATTAGACTGGATGACCTTTTGTTGGCTGACGCAGTATTAATGGTAAGTACTGCAGGGAATCAAATATGGCCAGGGTGATCTCCTGGACTAGTTTCGATTGCCTGGATGGATTGGAGAGGAATTTTCCCAGATTTTTTTCTCCCTAAATTGGCCTGTGTTTTTAATCTGGTGTTTGCCTCTCCCAGATCACATAACTCCGGTTGGGGTGGAGTGTAGAATGTTTCAGAGTAAGGGGTGTCACAGTTGTGTGAGGCGGACTGGTTGGGCTGGGTGCTCTTTACCTTTCCATCATTGTTCATAGGTTTATATGTAACCTTCAGGGCTGCTGACCGAGGGCCGTGCAGCTCTTCATTGGCCGGAGTGGACACGATGGACCGAAATGGCCTCCTTCTGCACTGTAAATTTCTATGTTTCTATACTCAATTGAATGCTGCCTTACTATCGGGGCAGCTACTCTCAACTCTCCTCTGGTATTCAGCTCATGCATTCATGTCTGGATCATGAGGTCAGGAGCTTAATGGTTCTTGTAGAACTTGAACCAAACATCGTTGGGTTGGTTATTGGTCAATCAGTGTTGTTTGATGGTGCTATTGATGACTCTTTGCATCACTAATGAATGGAAGGAAGTACTTGGTCCAGTTAAATTTATCCTGTTTTATGTGGAAATCTTCCCCATTGTCAGGAAGATGGCTGTGCTTGGCTAGTGGAGGAGCTAGCTCTGGTGCACAGGTCTTCAGCATTACCGTTGGAAAGTTGTCATGGACCCATAGCCTTTGCTATGTCCAATATAATCAGCGCTGCTTAATGTCATGCAGGGTGAATCGAATTGGCTGAACGCTGGTAATTATGAGGGGGGGATTTCAGGAGGAAGTTGAGTAGGATCATCTACTTGTCAGTTTTGACTGAAGAAACTTGCACCTGCTGGGCTTCACCATGGTTGAGTATGAGGATGTTCATGGAGCCTCCTCCTGTTAGTTGGCTGGTTGTCCACCACCATCCTCAACTGAATGGGGGAAGGCTACAGAGCTATCCTCTAATCTGTTGGCTGAGAGACCACTTAGCTCTGGCTTTAACCTGCTGCTTTTGGTGTTTAGTATGTAGGTAGCCATGTGTTGTAGCTTCACTTGGTTTGTGCCTCATTCTAAGGATTGTCTGATGCTGTTTCATGCATGCCATTCTACACTGCATTGAATCTGATTTGGTTTGAAGGTGATGGATGAGTGAGGGATATGCTGGTTTATGAGATTACAGGTTGTGGTGGTATATTGTTCTGCTGCAGATAATGGCTCACAGCATCTCAACGATGCCCAGTTTTGGGCAGCTTGATCAATCCTTATTCTGTCCCACAGCACAGTGGGTTGGATTTTACCAACATCAGCGGATCTGGAGTGTGTGACATCCTTGTTGAGTCCTGACCCTGCAGCTGTGTTGATCTGGGCCTCCGACATGATTTTACCTTGATGAGGCTTGCCTGCCGTGCAAGGTTCCCGGCCAAATAAAAGAAAGTGGGTCTGATGACATCATCAGCCGGTTTCCTTAAAGTGAACATGCCCACATACATTTTGACAGTTGTGCTGTCAGTGTTCTACTGCATTAAAGTGCTGCAAACACTGACAAGGTGCATGGCTGCACCCAGGCTCAGGGACTAAAGGGGGGGGGGGGGGTTGGTGATGGATGGGGTGGTCGCTTGGGGCCCAAGCTGAAAGTGGCCCCATTCAGGGTCGGATTAAGGGTAAGGGTAA
Organism: Pristiophorus japonicus; assembly: GCF_044704955.1. Lineage (NCBI taxonomy): Eukaryota > Metazoa > Chordata > Chondrichthyes > Pristiophoridae > Pristiophorus > Pristiophorus japonicus. The sequence goes on from NC_091979.1 coordinate 67,529,838, forward strand.
ACAGTACAGTATTGACATAATTGACGTAGCAAGAGCAGGGCGAAGCCCATGTGCGACATTTATACCATGCGCAGCGCACTCACTCAATCTTGTGGGGAAAAACAATGCCGAATGCAGCCCAGTGATCATCAGATTTTTTGACATTGCTTTTGTCTCTGCATTGATGTATCACTGGCGACTGCTTTATGAAAAACTAAAGCCTTTCGGGCTGTCTGTCATCTAAACAAATTAGGGATGCGTGCAATAAAGGTACAGCAGTTATCATGGGCGACTTCAATCTACATATAGATTGGGCTAACCAAACTGGTAGCAATACGGTGGAGGAGGATTTCCTGGAGTGTATTAGGGATAGTTTTCCAGACCAATATGTCGAGGAACCAACTAGAGGGCTGGCCATCCTAGACTGGGTGATGTGTAATGAGAAAGGACTAATTAGCAATCTTGTTGTGCGAGGCCCCTTGGAGAAGAGTGACCATAATATACTAGAATTCTTTATTAAGATGGAGAGTGACACCGTTAATTCAGAGACTAGGGTCCTGAACTTAAGGAAAGGTAACTTCGATGGTGTGAAACATAGAAAATAGATGCAGGAGTAAGCCATTCGAGCCTACACCACCATTCAATAAGATCATGGCTGATCATTCACCTCAGTGCCCCTTTCCTGCTTTCTCTCCATACCCCTTGATCGCTTTAGCCGTAAGGGCCATATCTAACTCCCTCTTGAATATATCCAATGAACTGGAGTTTGGAGACGTGAATTGGCTAGAATAGACTAGCGAGTGATACTTAAAGGGTTGACGGTGGATAGGCAATGGCAAACATTTAAAGATCACATGGATGAGCGTCAACAATTATACATCCCTGTCTGGAGTAAAAATAAAATGGTGAAAGTGGCTCAACCGTGGCTAACAAGGAAAATTAAGCATAGTGTTAAATCCAAGAAAGAGGCATATAAATTGGCCAGAAAAAGCAGCAAACCTGAGGACTGGGAGAAATTTAGAATTCAGCAGAGAAGGACAAAGGGCTTAATTAGGAGGGGGAAAATAGAGTATGAGAGAAAGTTTGCTGGCAACATAAAAACTGACTGCAAAAGCTTTTATAGATTATGTGAAGAGAAAAGTATTAGTGAAGACAAACGTAGGTCCCTTGCAGTCAGAATCAGTTGAATTTATAATGGGGAACAAAGAAATGGCAGACCAGTTGAACAAATACTTTGGTTCTGTCTTCACGAAGGAAGACACAAATAACCTTCCGGAAATACTAGGGGACCGAGGGTCTAGCGAGAAGGAGGAACTGAAGGAAATCCTTATAAAGCGGGAAATTGTGTTAGGGAAATTTATGGGATTGAAGGCCGATAAATCCCCGGGGCCTGATAGTCTGCATCCTAGAATACTTAAGGAAGTGGCCCTAGAAATAGTGGATGCATTGGTGATCATTTTCCAACAGTCTATCGACTCTGGATCAATTCCTATGGACTGGAGGGTAGCTAATGTAACACCACTTTTTAAAAAAGGAGGGAGAAAGAAAACAGGGAATTATAGACCGGTTAGCCTGACATCAGTAGGGGGTAAAATGTTGGAATTATTAAAGATGAAATAGCAGTGCATTTGGAAAGCAGTGACAGGATCGGTCCAAGTCAGCATGAATTTATGAAAGGGAAATCATGCTTGACAATCTTCTAGAATTTTTTGAGGATGTAAATAGTTGAATGGACAAAGGATAACCAGTGGATGTGGTGTACTTGGACTTTCGAAAGACTTTTGACAAGGTCCCACACATGTGACTGGTGTGCAAAATTAAAGCACATGGTATTGAGGGTAATGTATTGACATGGATAGAGAATTGGTTGGCAGACTGGAAGCAGAGTCAGGATAAACGGGTCCTTTTCAGAATGGCAGGCAGTGACTACAGTGACAATGGCAGAGTGCCACAGGGCTCAGTGCTGGGACCCCAGCTATTTACAATATACATCAATGATTTAGATGAAGGAATTGAGTGTAATATCTCCAAGTTTGCAGATGACACTAAGCTGGGTGGTGGTGTTAACTGTGAGGAGGATGCTAAGAGGCTGCAGGGTGACTTGGACAGGTTAGGTGAGTGGGCAAATGCATGGCAGATGTACTATAATGTGGATAAATGTGAAGTTATCCACTTTGGTGGCAAAAACATGAAGGCAGAATATTATCTGAATGGCGGCAGATTAGGAAAAGGGGAGGTGCAACGAGACCTGGGTGTCATGGTACATCAGTCATTGAAAGTTGGCATGCAGGTACAGCAGGCGGTGAAAAAAGCAAATGGCATGTTGGCCTTCATAGCTAGGGGATTTGAGTACAGGAGTAGGGAGGTCTTAATGCAGTTGTACAGGGCCTTGGTGAGGCCTCACCTGGAATATTGTGTTCAGTTTTGGTCTCCCAATCTGAGGAAGGACGTTCTTGTTATTGAGGGAGTGCAGCGAAGGTTCACCAGACTGATTCCCAGGATGGCAGGACTGACATATGAGGAGACTGGATCGAGTGGGCCTGTATTCACTGGAGCTTAGAAGGATGAGAGAGGATCTCATAGAAACATATAAAATTCTGACGGGACTGGAAAGGTTAGATGCAGGAAGAATGTTCCTGATGTTGGGGAAGTCCAGAACCAGGGATCACAGTCTAAGAGTAAGGGGTAAGCCATTTAGGACCGAGATGAGGAGAAACTTCTTCACTCAGCGAGTTGTTAACCTGTGGAATTCTCTACCGCAGAGTTGTTGAATATATCTAACAAACTGGCAACAAGAGAGTGTTAGATATGGCCCTTACGGCTAAAGGGATCACGGGCTATGGAGAGAAAGCAGGAAAGGGGTACTGAGGTGAGTGATCATCTTATGGAATGGTGGTGCAGGCTCGAAGGGCCTACTCCTGTACCTATTTTCTATGTTTCTATGCTACTTGGTCAGCAAGGTATGAAGCCATGTCAGCCCTGCTCAAATGCAAAGTATTGGAATTCCTGGCAACTGACGTGGAACAGAAAGTGTAATGCCGAAATTAAGTTCAGTTGCTCCTTGACAAACTGGGTGAACTGGATTCAGCTATTCTCATTGTTATTTGGAACAGTCTTGAAGCGCTATCACCTGACCAATCTCTCACTGCAAGAGACCGGCTTGAATCTGCATGTCATTGTGACCTTACTCGAGTCCCTTGTCGATCTTGTCAAGACCCAGTGGACAGAGTTTGAGGACTGTGAAGACCTAGAGATTAAACTGTGTGGCCACAACCGAGTACAATTCAGCTCAGAGGCGCGTCCTGATGTGCGACTGCCGCTATGACGATGGAGATGCTGAAAACACTGTGCCAAAACCCAAGGAGAAATTCAAAACTTAAGTGTTCCTGGTCATCATTGATCAACTAATCAATACCTTGAAAGACAGCCTTGAAGCATACAAGCAAATCAACTATAAGTTTAGATTCCTGTCCAAGCTAGCCGCTCTCTCAATTCATGAGATCAAGCAAGCCGCAGCAGATCTTGCCCGCTCCTATCCCAAAGGCCTGGAACCTATGATTGAAAGTGAATTCATCCAGTTTTCTAGCTTGGTAGCATCCTCAACAGAGCTTCAAACCTCCATTTGTGTCAAACAAACTAAGTCAGTAGAGCTGAGACTGTACCAATTCCTCCAGACACACGCCCTCACCCAAACCTTTTCTAACATTGAAATAGCTCTTTGATGATGATTTCAAATTGCAGTGGTAAGCTATACTTGTCAATACTAAAACACATCAAGGACAAGGTCAGGGAACCGAATGGGACAACATAGACTTAATAGTCTTTCGATCACGAGCATCGAGAGCGAAGTACTGAGAGGACTTGACTTCTCGAAAATCATTGACAAGTTTCGCCGACAACAATCCAGAAAAAGACCAATGTAATGTTATACTTGTAGTTGCCTTGGTCTTGTTCTAAATTGTCGTCGATTTAGTTTCAAAATGAAAAGATTTTTATGAAAGCTTTGTTTACTGTTTATACAGCATTTCATCAAGGTATCAGTTTGATTGTTTGGAAATAACATAAAATATTAAATAAGTGTCATCATAGTATCAATGAGATTAACCTGAGATGTAGACCTGACCTGATGCATACTCAGTATAATGCCCTGTGACTTAGCTCAGTAATGTCATTTACTGCAGGATGTGAATGAGAGTAGGGGGCCCATGGTCAGTGTACTGCCCGGGGCTCGAGGCACCCTTAATCCATCCAAAAGTATATGGAAGTCTTTCACTAAACATTTACAAATTGTTTCATTTTTTAGCTACCACCATGGAACCCTCAACAGTGAAAACCACACCTGCTACCACAGCAACGACAACCAACGCTGGACGGGTTTATTTTCTGGGATTAGAAATATCGAGTGCGAATGCAGCAAGTGCTTTGTATACTTTGTTTGCTATTTCAATAATTGCTGTTGCTTTTTTGGCTATCTTTCCATATAAAATTTGGAAAACTAGAAAAGTAAACAAACAACTTAAATCAGCCCCAGACACAACTGAATTGTCGATAAATCAAAACACTGCCATTTGAAGTAGACGTTAGAATTTCCGCAGGGATTCCGGATCTCCCACCATAATTTCCGCATAAGATCAGCAGAAACCCAAAGGAAACGGTTGTTCAGACTGCTTCTATAAGAGTTCCCACCAAAATATATCGGGAGACTGGAAGAACCCTCACAGAAATTCTAAGTGGATGAGTTTCACGTTAACTACAAGTTACTGGTTTTATATGTTTTATTATAATCTACACTGCAGATAATTTAGGGTTGCTAACCTTCCAGGATTATCCTGGATGGCGTCTCCAGGAATTAAAGATGCATCTCCAAGACACTGCTACGAACAACCCAGGAGAAAAATCATAGGAGCATTAACATTTAAAAGAAAATTTTCTTTGAGCACTTTTGTTTATTAGTTATAAAGATGTAGGATGTGGGGAACAAAAGACTGAGTCAACACAAGAACATAATAAATAGGAACAGGAGTAGGCCATGGGGCCCCTTGAGTCTGCTCTGCCATTCAATAAGATCATGGCTGATCTGATCATGGACTTAGCTCCACTTCCCCACCTGTTCCCCATAACCCCATATCATTTAAGAAACTATCTATTCCTGTCTTAAATGTATTCAATGTCCCAGCTTCCACAGCTGAGGCAGCGAATTCAAGGATCATTCAATCGGGTAATGAAGAGTCTAATCCCTTTCCAATAGGCTCAAGAAGGCGTTGTGCCACAAGTGGGCAGGGACCTTGGTGTCCATATACACAAATCCTTAAAAGGTGGCAGGGTAAATTAATCAAGTGGTTAAAAAAGCAAATGGGTTATTTGGGTTTATAAATAGAGGAATAGAATATAAAAGCAGACATTGTGGCTAATTCTAGGTCTTTGCATCTTTCCAAAGGCCTCAGCAAGAGTACAGAGGATATTTACCAGGATGGCATTAAGGATAAGGGACTTCAGTTATGAGGAGAGGTTGGAAAAGTTAGGACTATTCTTCTTGGAACAGAGGTCAAGAGGTGACCGAATACAAGATGAGGAGGTTTTGATAGAGTAGATAGGGAAAAATTATTCCCTCTGGCGAGTGGGTCAGTAACTAGAGGTCATAGATTCAAAATCATTGACAAAAGATCTAGATGAAGAGAATTTTTTGCACTGAGTTGTTGGGATCTGGAACACTCTACCTGAAAAGATGGTGGAATAATGTTAAAGGGAGTTGGATGGGTGCTTGCGGATGAAGAACTTTAGGGTTACAGACCAAAAATGGGGACGTGGGACTAAGCATAACTGTTTTCAAAGAACCAGCACAGGCTCAACGGGCCGCATGGCCTCCTTCTGTGCTGTAAGTTCATATGATTCTAAGTATGGGTGTGTTAGGTAACCAATAGCAGGATTGTGGGGGTGGAGTGGTTGTAGGCAGGTCATGTGATGACAGCTCCAGGAATATGTCCAATCAGAGTTGGCAAGGCTCATACTTTAGCCCATGAAACGTGATACATGTTTTAATAAAAGTTTACAAACTTAACTCTCAGATTTTACTTCAAACACAACTGAAACAATTTTCACCTTTGTGTAAAATCACTCGGAGTTTGCACTGAAGACTCACCAGAATCCCAAATGCGAATTCTATCTAATTTCCCTAACGTTATTTGGATAATTACGTACAATTCCAGGTACAAACTCCTCCAATTCTAGGGATGAAAGTTGTTTGCAAGTCAAAGTAAAGTGACACAAATGGGAACAATTTAGCAAGCTTCTGGAGTATATTAAACAGCATCTCAATCCATTCCCAACCTTTGCTAAGGTTGGAGGGGTATGGAATTAAGGCGGCCAAATGGAAAGGGGCCCGCAGGGGCAGACCTGAGTCTTTAGTAGACAGGTATTGGTACATTCTAGCACTTGGCTTCCTCTTTGAAGGCTGTTGGAAGTTTGAGGTGCTGCTGTATGGGATGCTTAAGGTTTCCTGTGTGCCACTCTACAGCATCATCCCACAAGTCAGCAAGGTTCAGCCACATTTCAAGCCACAGCAGGACATTACTGTCCATGCACATGTGCAAACTCTGGTGAATGGTTATCACTAGTGTCCTTGCAGCAGATGGCACAGCTTGGCATCTACCTCTCCTCATGCAGGTTCCCACAATCACTCCCAGTTGGATTTTCCAGGGCCTGTAGAAATGGCTACCGTCATCTTGGCAAATACAAGCAACACTTGCTCCTGCTCACCCTGATATTTCTTCTTTCATCCAATACCCTGCAATGCATGACATGCTGTGATTGGAATGCATAGATTAGACAGGCATACATGCATCCACCTGTGGAAGCACGACCAGTATCAGCTCGCTCCAATTATTCTGACAAGGCCCGAGGACCAATGTTTATCGTTCCTCAGGCCTTTTGCTTTGGGTGCGCATTACCTCCGTAGAGCCAAGTCTGGGCCCATGCTGGTTTGATATTTTTCCAACTCTTAAGTCATCTAGTATGCAGGTCTCCAGAAGGAAAGCATTTAGATAGCAACAGTCAAGCTTGCAAGTATTGATAATACTATCGGCAATTTTGACTTTAAAGCCGTTACTTAAAAGATCCTCATACCCAAGAATCTTGCTAGTTTGGAATTAAAGCCACTCCGCATAATAGTACCATTATTCTGCACATTTGTCTCCTGCCTAGAGTAAACACATGCAGCAATAGGAAAGGTAAGTTGACGACCATTTTAAGGCCTTCCACATATTTGAATGATACTGCCTTCCTGTATCTTAAATTTAGGATTAGCTTAGTGTTCCAAGAAGGAATACTTCATAAACATGATTAATCATAGTCACCTGGCTCTCCCTTCCTGCACCATATAAATACAAGAACAATCTTATCATGTAATAGGTGATCCCTCACTCACCTGTAACTTCCAAACTCTACTCTCATCATCACCACCTTTCCTGTCTCTGTTTTATTAGTATTACTATAATAAATGCCCCTTTGAATTTTTCTTTCTTGGTCCTCCGAAGCTGCAAATATCCCATCCTACGTACTCTTCCGCCACCTTGCATTCTCATTGTATTGAAATCCAGACATCGTACAGTCGTCCTATTCTAACATGCTTTCCTAGGACTTTAAAACTATGGACTCATTACCTGCCAGTCTTTCCTTCCTCCTCTAATGAAGGAAAGTGAAAGTACAGAAATTTAACAATCCTCCCACCAACTTCCCCAGCTAACTGAAAACAATTGAGAGTCACTGATTATCAGCTGAATTTTCTTTTAGTGTTTTAAGTTTTCTTGCAACATTTAATGTGCTATGGTGTTGAAACTAGCAGCTAATTTGATTCTTTCACACAAAAATACAGTTTCAAATTAAGCAGAGTAGATTACATAAGTAATTTATATGTTTCAGTATTATTTAGTTTTGCTGCCAGGATTTAAGGAGGGATTTCAAAGGACCATAATTAAGCAATAATTGTACCATTTATGCAAACAATGCTCCAAAATCAACTCAAGCCACGTACATCTTTTTAATAATATACAGGGTACATCATTTCCCTGTAACATGTGAAATAAAACCCAATATGACTGCTCTTCAAATCAGAGCATCCAACAGTACTCTAGTTCAAGTCATGCAACTCAAACATGGAAGTTTACCACAAAAGATCCAGACCAAAAATAGAATAAAACCACTATTTTCACAAATTATAAATATAGCACAGGTTCAGGTATGTTTCAAGCACAACACATCTTTGGGTTCAGATGGTGCTAATAAATCACTTCAGTTTTGTTCCCATGCTTTATAAAATCATCAAAGCCATAAGATCTGTTACTGCATTGTAACATTCCAAACACTCATCCAACATGCAACAGATACGCCACTAGAGCATTCATTATTCCATATATAACATCTTGTGGAAGACAAGTTACAAACACACCAGGAAATTACAAAAGATCCAAAGCCCACACATTTTTTTTTGAAAACTTTAAACATTTTATTATCAGCTTTAAATTAAAAGGGCCAGAGGCTGGATGGTGTCCAGAGTGTTGTCAGCTAATATGTCATACAGGCAGGGAATGGATAAAACCAGGATTTCAAATATATATTACTTTAAAAGGTGTTTGAAAACATAATTTGGAATTTGCCTAAAACTTTTCTGCACATTCGCATTGTAGCAATTATTCCCGCCCTCCCCTAGAATTAGTAGAATTATATAAATCCATGCAGCAGAGCAGGAAATTAACAGAAGTACAAAATGCACCCTTTCTCTGTCCAGTTTCTTTTTTTTTTTAAATGGAAGTATACTTGTATAACTTTAGAGCAAAAAAAAGTACAACTGTTTCTATTTTAATAAGGCATAAGCTACATCTGTTGAGTAGAATTCCCATTCCACGTATTGTTTTCATCATCTGCATCATCCTCCGTCCGCAGTCTGTAAATCTTTCCCTCCCTCTTGAAGTCCTCTCCACGTTTCTCAAGCAATCTTCTTCTTCTTACTTCCCTGAAAATGCAGCAAGATACAATGAAACCTGTACAAACGGACACCCCAAAAAACAGACACCCCAAAAAACAGACACCTACAAAAACACCGACACTTTAGTCCCAAATAGCTTACGTTATAACAGATACAAAAGCTGCTCCTTGAAACCACCGACACTCAAATTACTAACTATGGCCAGCCTTCAATGGACCAAGTTCGTTTACAACATAAAACACAGGACAAGCAGGTCAGTCCGAGGCGGCAGCAGGTGAAAACGGCTTCTGTGTAATGGAGATTTTTGTATCCAGCATACATAGCAGCAGAGAAACCATTCTATCTTTGGGATTGAATGATTACACAGCTCTATCACAGGGATAGAATGGTTTCTCTGCCACAATGGATTCTGGGCAGAGATTTCCATTACACCAAAGCTGGTTACTGCAGCGGGAGAGGCGGCAGCGGAGTCAGTGCCTTGAAGGGTGCATCGGAGAAGGCCCAAAACACAGTGCGGAACTGAGTGGGAACGGCGGCTTAAAGGGAGCACCAGAGAAGATCCAGGCTACAGTGTGGACCTGAGCCGGAGTGGCGGCTTAAAGGGAGCACCAGAGAAGACTGTGCGATGACATAAAACAAAAAAAAGGAGTAACGTCACAGGACAGCGAGTAGGTGATTAGTTAATGAGTATTACAGCTCTTTTGCTCTCTAAGTTAGGTAAGTGGATTACATTCAGAACTGGGAGAGTATTAACTATAACTTTATTGAATTAATAACAAACTAATTAAAACTAAAAATAATGGTTTGAATAAAAACTGTAACTAATTATTTTAGAGATGGTGGTGCAGGTGGTGTGTCGTAACTGCAGCATGTGGGAGTTGGTGGAGATCAACGAGATCCCGGGCAACCACATCTGCCATAAAGTGCCTGCAGCTCGAGGAACTTCAGCTCAGAGTTGTTGAGCTGGAATCCGAGCTGCAGACATTGTGATGCATCAGGGAAGAGGACACTTTGATCCAGGAGGCAGTCACACCCCTTTAGGTTAAGCAGTACTTTAGAGTTAGTCAATGGTCAGGGACAGGAGGGTGCGACTGCGAGTCAGGAAGGTATGGGGACCCAGGATATAGTGGAGGAGCCTCCGTACTTGACCAACAGATATGAAGTACTTGCTGCCTGTATGGATGAGAACAAGGATTGTAGGGAGGATGGGCAAACTAACCACGGCACCATGGTACTGGAGGCCATTCAAGTGGGGGGGGGGGGTGGAGGGAGTAAAAAGGAATGTGATAGTGGTAGACGTTAGTATAGTCAGGGGATAGATATGGTTCTCTGCAGCCGCAACAGGGAGTACCGAAGTCTGTGTTGGCTGCCCGGTGCCAGGGTTAAAGACATCGCCTTGCGACTGGAGAAGAACTTGGAGTGGGAACGGGAGGATCCAGATCCACCTAGGAACCAACAACATAGGTAGAACTAGTACTGAGGTTCTACTGAAAGAGTTTGATGAGTCGGGGTCCAAATTAAAAAGCAGAACCTCAAAAAGGTAATAATTTCTGGATTGTCACATGTATATATACAGGTGCTCCCAAGGGATTGTGGGATCCCTTGGAACTCCAGGGGATAAGCCCTGTGGTGGTTAGACATGGTATTTATAGGTTTACATACATAACAAGTGAGGCCACACCTGGAATACTGCGTGCAGTTTTGGTTTCCATATTTACGAAAGGATATACTTGCTTAGAAGGCAATTCAGAGAAGGTTCACTAGGTTGATTCTGGGGATGAGGGGGTTGATTTATGAGGAAAAGTTAAGTATATTGGGCCTCTACTCATTAAAATTCAGACGAATGAGAGGTGATCTTATCGAAACGTATAAGATTATGAGGGGGCTTGACAAGGTGGATGCAGAGATGCTGTTTCCATAGGGGGCATGATCTTAGAATAAGGGGCTGCCCATTTCAAACAGAGATGAGGAAGAATTTCTTCTCTGAGGGTTGTAAATCTGTGGAATTCGTTGCCTCAGAGAGCTGTGGCAGCTGGGACATTGAATAAATTTAAGACAGAAATAGACAGTTTCTTAAACGATAAGAGGATAAGGGGTTATGGGGAGCAGGCAGGGAAGTGGAGCTGAGACCATGATCAGATCAGCCATGATTTTATTGAATGGTAGAGCAGGCTCGAGGGGCCGTATGGCCTACTCCTGTTCCTCTTTCTTATGTCACCTGAGCTACGTGCCAATTGGCATAGGGATAAGCAGATTAGATGGTTAAAAGCGCGGCCGAAAGAGTGGTGTGGAAGGCAGGGGTTTTGCTTCATGGGGCACTAGCACTAGTACAGGGGAAAGAGAGAGCTGTTCTGTTGGGACCAGCTCCACTTAAACTGGGCTGGAACCAGTGTCCTGGCGAATTGAATAACTAGGGCAGTTGGCAGGGTTTTAAATGAATGGGGGGGGGGGGCAGGGGAAAAAAAAAAAAGAGAGGATTCAGGAAAGAGTACATTTAAAAGCAGCAAGGGAACTATCAAGGCTCTAGAGCAGCGCAGAGCTTTGGTTAAAAAGTGGGTCAGGAAGGGACAGAGAGAGTAACAAAGGTAATAGGGTATCACTGACTAAGATGACATCAGGAAAAAATAGAAAAATGTCAAAGCTAAAGGCACTATATCCGAATGTGTGAAACATTTGCAACAAAATGGATGAATTAATAGCGCAGGTAGAAATCAATAGGTTTGATCTAATAGCCATTACGGACACATAGTTGCAAAGTGACCAAGGTTGGGAACTAAATATGTCAGGATACTTAACTTTTAAAGAATGAAGGGTAGCCCTGATAATAAAGGATGGGATAAAGACAGTAGAGAGAAAGGATCTTAGCTCGGAAAATCAAGAAGTAGAATCAGTTTGGGTGGATCTAAGAAACAGCAAGGAGCAGAAAACATTGGTGGGAGTTGTTTATTGGCCTCCTAACAGTAGCTGTAGTATCAGGAAGTTAGAAGTGCATGTAACAAAGGTAATACAGTAGTCTTGGGGGAATTTAATCTACGTATAGACTGGGCAAACCAAATTTGCAGTAATAGTGTGGAGGATGAGTTCATGGAATGCATACAAGATAGTTTACTAGATAAGTATGTTGAGGAACCAACTAAGAAACAGGTTATTTTAGATCTCCTATTGTGCAATGAGAAAGGATTAATTAATAACTTTGTAGTAAAGGGGCCTTGAGGGAAGTGACCACACATAATATGCTAGAATTTTATAGGGAGTTTGAAAGTAATTTAGTCAAATCTGAAACTAGGTTTGTAAATCTAAACAAAGCAAACTATGTAGGTATGAGGGGCGAGTTGGCTAAGGTAGATTGGGAAGCGACATTAAAAGATAGGATGGTAGACAAGCAATGGCTAGCATTTAAAGAATACATAATACAACAAATATACATTCCTTTAAGGCACAGAAACCCTACAGGAAAAGTGGTCCAACAGTGGCTAACAAGAGAAATTAAAGATAGTATCAGATCAAAGGAAGAGACTTATAATGTTGGCAAAAAGACTAGTAAGCCTGAAGATTGTGAGGATTTTAGAATTCAGCAAAGGAGGACCAAGAAACTGATAAAGAAAAAGAAAAAAAGAATGGGCCCAAGTTTCCCCAGTTTTTTTTTGAGCAACTTGATTTTTCTGGACTATCTTTTTAAGTTGCAATTCTGGCCATTTAATCTGTGCCACTAAGTGAGTTAGTTAGGTTTTTTTTTTAAAGTTCAGTTTGTTTTCCAAAAGGGGGCGTTCCCAGCCACTTACCCCTGTTTTAGGTGTTTGCCCAACAAATAGTTGCTCCAAACTAACTTAGGCCAGCGTATGTTGCCACTTCTGTCCACACAGAAAAACCTTACCTAGAGTTAAGGAATCGGCGCAAATAACTACATTTAAAGCACCAAGCACCAAACAAAACACAAAAAGTAATAAGCAATTAATTAATAAAATAGAAGGAACCCTGCACCTAAAGCACCAAAATCAATCCGTAAATAATAAAAAATAGAAGTCCTACCTTAGGGAACACAGCGGGCCGCCGATGAGGGAGCCCATTCTGCCAGGGCTAGAGACGGCATGCTTCGGGCCCCTCCCACACAGCCTGCAGCGTGCATTTGCAGAAATGGCCTGCCAGGCACATGCAGAGGTCCCGACAGTGTTTTCAGTGCTGGGACCTGGCTCCGCCCACAATCCACTGGGCCATGCTCTCCCACAACCGAAGAGAGGCTGGGGAGCGGCCAGAATACCGAAGACTATTTTTGGCGCGCTTGGAGGCGGACAAAAATGGCGCACCTCGGGTGAGGGCACCAGAAAAACAGGTTAGGGAAACCCAAGCCCAATGAGCTTAAATTAGCAAAAGACATAAAAACAGATTGTTAACGTTTCTATACGTATGTAAATAGGAAGAGAATAGTGAAAGTAAACGTGGGCCCATTACAGGCAGTGACAAGAGAAATTATAATGGGCAATAAGGAAATGGCAGAGACATTAAACAAATATTTTGGATTGGTCCTCATGATAGAAGACACAAAAAACATACTGGAAATAATGGGGAACAAAGGGTCTAGAGAGAATGAGGAACTTAAAAAATCAGTACAAGTAAAGACAGAGTACTGGAGAAAGTAATGGGGCTAAGTAGTGACAAATCCCCTGGACTGGGTGATCTGCATCCTAGGGTTTTAAAAGAGGTAGCTGCAGAGATAGTGGATGCACTGGTATTAATCTTCTAGAATTCCCTCGATTCTAGAACAGTCCCCAAGGATTTGAAGGTAGCAAGCATAACGCAGCTATTTAAGAAAGGAGGAAGAGAAAAATAGAAAACTATAGGCCAGTTAGCCTGACAACAGTAGTAAGCAATATAAGAACATAAGAAATAGGAGCAGGAGTAGGCCATACTGCCCCTCGAGCCTGCTCCGCCAATTAATACGATCATGGCTGATCTGATCATTGACTCAGGTCCATTTCCCTGCCCGCTCTCCATAACCTCTTATCTCCAGTATGTTTTTTGTGTCTTCTACATGAGGACCGCTGCAAATTATTTGTTTAATAGCTCTGCCATTTCCTTATTGCCCATTATAATTTCTCCTGTCACTGCCTCTTAATGGGCCCACGTTTACTTTCACTATTCTCTTCCTATTTACATACCTATAGAAACGTTTACAATCTGTTTGAAAGGGCTCAAATTTCCCCAATATCTTTTTCTGGCGCTCTCACCCGAGGTGCGCCGCTTTTGTCCACCTCCAAGCACGCCGAAAATCCTCCTCCCGATTCCTGGCCACTCCCCAGCCTCGGTGGTGGCATAGCATGGCCCAGTGGATTGGGGGTGGAGCCAGATCTCGGCACTGAAAACAGCGTCAGGATCTCTGCAGATGCGCGCATGTGCAGTAGCTCCTAGCAGGCCGAATCTGAGAGTGCACGCTGCAGGCTGTGTGGGAGGGGCCCGAAGCACGTCGTCCCGAGCGCTGGCTAAATGGGCTCCCTCATCGGCGGCCCACTGCATTCCCTAAAGGTGGGACTTCTATTTTTTATTTGGTATTGATTGATTGATTGCTTATTACTTTGGTCTTGGTGCTTTAGGTGCAGGGTTCCTTCTATTTTTTATTTGTTAATTATTTGCTTATTACTTTTTGTGCTTTGTGCAAATGTATTGCTTGGTGTTTTAAACCCCCCCACCACCCCCATATCTCTGGCTACCTGCGCTGATTTCTTAAGTCACCGCAAGGTTTTTCTGAACGTACAAGAGTGCCCACTTACGCTTTTAGTTTAGAGTAACTTTTAGCTGGCTAAACTTGCTTAAATGGCCAAATCAGGCCTAAGTGGCTGGTAACGTCCTCTTTTGAAAAAAAAACTAAACTAAAAAAAAACCTAACGAACTCACTTACACTGGCGCAAATTAAATGGCCAGAATTGCAACTAAAAACATACTCCAGAAAAATAAAGTTGCTCCAAAAAAAAAAACAGAGCAACTCCTGGGGAAATTTGGGCCCTATGTCTTTTGCTAATTTACTCTCATTCTTTTTTTCACTTTCCTTATCAATTTCTTGGTCCTCCTATGCTAGAATCTATTGTTAGGAACGTGATAACAGGACACTTGGAAAATTGTAATATGATCAGGCAGAATCAACATGGTTTTATGAAAGGGAAATCGTGTTTGACAAATCTGTTCGAGTTACTAGTTACTGGATGTAACTAGTAGGAACAAGTGGATGTGGTATATTTGGATTGTCAAAAAGCATTCAATAATGTGCCACCAAGAGGTTATTACATAAAATTAGGACTCATGGGATTGGGGGTAATATATTAGCATGGATTGAGGATTGGTTAATGGACAGAAAACAGTAGAAATAAACTGGACTTTTTTGGCTTGGCAGGCTGTAACTAGCGGGGTACCGCAAAGATCAGTGCTTGGGCCTCAGCTATTTACAATCTATATTAATAATTTAGATGAAGGGAGAGAGTGTAACATATCCAAGTTTTCTGACGATATAAAGTTAGGTGGGAAAGTAAGCTGTGAGGAGGAAGCAAAGAGGCTGCAGAGAGATATAGACAGGTTGACTGGGCAAGGATCATGACAAATGCAATACAGGTTAAACCTCCCTTATCCGGCACCACCCCTCGCCCAGCACCATTCCCGGCCACCGGGTGACGCATGCGCAGAACTCTGACATGAACAAATTGAAGTCCTTCCTCGCTGCCGACTCCTGCAATCGCTGACCTGATCCCGTGATCCACCCGCGCCCCCCACGATATCTCTGCCGCACTCCCAGCCCCAATATCCCCTTGCTCAGTACCTGTACCATCCAATTTAACATGACCACCCCTCGTCTGGAAAAGTCCCTTATCCGGCACAGGCTAGGTTCCGAGGGTGCCGGATAAGAGAGGTTCAACCAGTATAATTTGGGGAAGTGTGAAGTTATCCACTTTGGTAGGAAAAACAAAAAAGCAGAATATTTTTTGAATGACGAGAGACGGAAACGTTTGCATTCAGAGAGTTAACATGCAGGTACAACAAGCAATTCAGAAAGCAAATAGTATGTTAGCTTTTGTTACAAAGGAAGTAGAGTATAAGAGTTATACAGGGCATTGGTGAGGCAACACCTAGAGTACTGTATACAGTTCTGGTCTCCTTACCTAAGGTAAGACTTACTTGACTTAAAGTGAATGCAACGAAGATTCACTAGACTGGTTCCTGGGATGAGGGGGTTGCCCTGTAGGATAGATTGAGTAGACTAGGCCTATATTCTTTACAGCTTAGAAGCATAAGAGGTGATCTAATTAAAACATATAACATTCATAGGGGGCTTGAAACGGTTAACGCTAGGAAAATGTTTCCCCTGGCTGGGGAATCTAGAACATGGCATCACAGTCTCAGAATAAAGGGTAGGCCATTTAGGACTGAATTGAGGAGAAATGTCTTCAATTAAAGGGTTGTGAATCCCTGGAATTCTCTACCCCAGAGAGCTGCAGATGCTCAGTTGTTGAGTATATTCAAGAGAGGTCGATACAATTTTGGGAATGAAGGGAATTAAGGAATATGGGGATAGTGCGGGAAGAGGTAGAAGATCAGCCATGATCTTGTTGAATGGCGGAGCAGGCTTGAAGGGTCAAATGGCCTTCTCCAGCTCCTATTTCTTATGAAATCAAGGACTCAATTCTTGAGGGGAGATGGAGACTGATGGCTTGACAAGGCGATGGGGTGGGGTGGGGGGAGAAAGCGAGAGAGAGCATGGTTTCCTCTTTTCCCCTGTTCTTGGGTGGTCGCCTGATTCTTGGTACTTCTCACACAAAAGCTACGAGCGCAAAATCACAAATAAAGATTCTCCACGACAGGGGACCCTACCATTGTAAGGTAAATCCAATAACATTTGTACAAGTCACATGGTCTGATGTCACAATCAGATGTCATGTGGTCGGATCATCACACGATCAAACCTCCAGGAATGCCCAATCATAGTTGGCAACCCTACTCCACCAGTATGTCGGGTACTGATGAGCTGTTAACTGCCCCCTACCCACCCTCCAGCATTTCAAACATTAGCAGCTGCAGCACATGGAGGGAGAGGGTCCCAGACAGAGGTCTGTAGGACATTAATTTCCCCCCTCCCCAGCCACTATTTCAGCCCCACAGTAGCCACCGCACCATGTGCACACTGCCAATGTAGCAGATCGCAGGATCAGGGCATCCCTCCCTCATTGGAAAATAGTGAACTAGGAAACCTCACAGCAGAAAATGAACTGAAATCGCATCCTGCTGGCAGTACTCCAGAATTAGGCACAATCTCAGGTGAGTGCATAAAAAAAGTAATGTTGCAGATAGGGTTGCTAACTCTAGTTTGATGTATTCATGGAGATTTGATCATGTGACAATCGATCATATGGAATTCGATCGTGATATCACTCGTGATGCTTAATCACATGACATTTGATCCCATAACTAAGTTGAATGTTAAAGCATCACCAAGTCCCCAAATAAAATAGGTATTCTTTTTGGTGAGATGAGTATCAATTTATAAATCAAAGAAAGAACACAAAAGAATAGAAAGTTTGAAGGATAAGTAATGTTTAAATATAAATTAATTCTGTGATATTTCTACACTATCAGCTGCAATGAGAAACACCAAGCAAATCTATACCACTGATTCAACAAACACACCATCGATACAAGTAATTTATAACTAAAGTTTTCACGCAATGTTATGACTTTTTACAATGCACAGCAAGTTATAAAAATAACAAAACCAAACCTAATCAATTCACTGATTTCCCAAACCCCACCACTGAAGCTCAGCCTCAGGGAGGGGAGGCTCAATTCTCCGTAAGCAGCACCAAAGCTGCCTGACTCCCAGAACAGTACACCTGGTACAGGTACAAAGTCTGATAACCAGAATCCTCAGGACTGAGTCCTTGCCGGTTTTTGGGTTTTGCTGGATTTTAGACAAGAAAATCAAGGGTCTGAAATCCGGAATCCTCAGGACGGAATACAGACCGGATTTCTAACCTTGCCGCCCGCCGATCATCTGCTGCTCGCCGAAATGTCAGTTTTTTGGGATTCTGGACATTGCACCTCTACAACAGTGCACATCACAAGCTGCCATGTACTCTCCCGCCCTGCCCAATTTGTGTGTGTGTGTGTGTGTGTGTGTGTGTGTGTGTGTGTGTGTGTGTGTGTGTCTCTCTCTCGCGCTCGCGCTCTCTCTCTCTCTCTCTCTCTTCCCCCCCGCCCACCCCCTCGTCAGTTTGTTTTTCTCTCTCCCCACCCCCCCCCTCCCCAGTTTGTGTTGCTCTCCACCCCCTCACCCAGTTTCTCTCTCCCTCCCCCCGCCCCCTCCACCCCATCCCTCCCTCCCCAGTTTGTTCCTCTATCCCTTCCTGCCCAGTTTTTGTTGCTACATTACAACAGTGACGACACAAAAAAATTATTCATTGGCTGTAAAGCACTTTGGGACGTCCAGCGATCGTGAAAGGCACTATAGAAATGCAAGTCTGTCTTTCTTTCTTTCTGCCCGCCCAGTTTGTATTGCTCTCTCTCCCTGTCCTGTTTCTGTTGCTCTCTTTCATAGAATGGTTACACCACGGAAGGCGGCCATTCTCCCGTTGAGCCCGTGCCGAATCTCAACTTGTTCCACTTCCCCGCCCTTTCTCTGTAGCCCTGCAATATTTTCCCTTCAGATATTTATCCAACAACCTTTTGAAAGAAAAAATTCAGTCTGCCTCCACCACCCTTTCAGGCAGTGCATCCCAGATCTTAACCACTTGCTGCGTAAAACAATATGTCGCCTTTGGTTCTTTTGCCAATCACCTTAAATCTGTGTCCACTGGTTCTCGGCCCTTCTGCCAATGGGAGCAGTTTCTCTCAATCGACTCTGTCCAGACCCCTCATGATTTTGAACACCTCTATCAAATCTCTTCTCAATCTTCTCTGCTCTAAGGAGAACAACCCCAGCTTCTCCAGACATAACTGAAGTCCCTCATTCCTGGAATCATTCTCATAAATCTTTTCTGCACCATCTCGAAGACCTTCACATCCTTCCTAAAGTGTTGGACACAGTACTCCAACTGAGGATGAATCAGTGTAGTATACAGGTTCATCATAATTTAAACAGTTTTGTACTCTACACCTCGATTTATGAAGCCCGGGATCCCCTAAGCCTTATTAACTGCTTTCTCAACCTTCAACAATTTATGCACACATACTCCAGGTCTCTCTGCTCTTGCACCCTCTTTAGGATGGTACCATTTAGTTTGTATGCCCTCTCCTCATTCTTTCTCCCTCTGCAGTGTGTTTCTCTCTCCTACCTTCCCCAGTTTGTGTTGCTCTCTCCCCCTCTCCTCTCCTCTCTTCCCACTCCCCCCCCCCCCCCCACCCCTTTGTTTCCTAAGAACATAAGAAATAGGAGCAGGAGTAGGCCATATGGCCCCTCGAGCCTGCTCCGCCATTTAATAAGATCATGGCTGATCTGATTGTGTACTCAGCTCCACTTACCTGCCCGCTCCCCATAATCGCTCAAAAATCTGTCCATCTCTGCCTTAAAGATATTCAATGACCCAGCCTCCACAGCGCTCTGGGGCAGAGAATTCCAAAGATTTACAACCCTCAGCAAAGAAATTCCTCCTCATCTCAGTTTTAAAATGGCAGCCCCTTATTCTGAGACTATGGTCCCTAGTTTTAGTTTTCCCTATGAGTTGAAATATCCTCTCTGCATCCACCTTGTCAAGCCCCCTCAGTATCTTATACATTTCAGAAGATCACCTCTCATTCTTCTAAACTCCAATGAGTATAGGCCCAACCTACTCAACCTATCTTCATAAATCAAACCCCTCATCTCTGGAATCTTTATTGATCTCCTTATTTAAGGAAGCAATTCAGAGAAGGTTCACTGGGTTGATTGACTTATGAAGATAGGTTGAGTAGGTTGGGTCAATACTCATTGGAGTTCAGAAGAATGAGAGATAATCTTATCAAAACATATAAGATTTTGAGGGGTTTGACAGGGTAGATGCAGAGAGGATGTTTCCCCTCGTGGGGGAATCTAGAACTAGGGGGCATAGTTTAAGAATGAGGTTGCCCATTTAAAACAGAGATGAGGAGGAATTTCTTCTCTGAGGGTAATGAATCTTTGGAATTTTCTACCCCAGAGTGCTGTGGAGGCTGGGTCATTGAATGTATTTAAGATGGAGATAGACAGATTTTTGAACTATAGGCAAGTCAAGGGTTATGGGGAGCGGACAGGGAAGTGGAGCCGAGGTCAAGATCAGATCAGCCATGTTCTTATTGATTAGCGGAATGGGCTTGAGGGGCCAAATGGCCTACTCTTGCTCCTATTTCTTATGTACTTATGCAAGTTCCCCAGTTTGTTCCTCTCTCTCCCTCATTCCCCAGTTTGTTCCTCTCTCTCCTTCTCCTCCTTCCCTAGTTTCTCCCTCCTCCTCCCCCAGTTTTCTTATCTCTCTCCCTCTCCCCCTCCTTCCCCAGTTTCTCTCCCCTCCCCCGCGCACCCCCCCACCCTCCCCAGTTTGTTTTTTTTCTCTTTCCCTCCCTCCTTCCCCAGTTTGTTTCTCTCTCTCCCTCCCCAGTTGCTCTCTCAGGACTTGGGAGTTACCAGGCAATTTTTGTTGGCCCCGATGTCGTCATCCTCACAACCGGCAATGAATTCCAAATAGCAGGGGGGAACAACAGGGCTCAGATAATGCGGTTTGGTTGCAAACCATGATAGCAGGGGTAGTGCGCATATGCAAACCGTGCATACAAATCGCAGTAGCATCTCTCGGGAGACCAATCGTCCATTTCGGTAGACTCTTGCCCAAAGCCAGAGGGTTTGGAACCCTAGCTATGGAAGCTAGTCAATCCTAGAATAGTTGGCTCATCCGGTTTACTGCACATACAATGAACATTTTGAAAATAAGGACACCTGCTGCAAGACGCTTAGGTGTCCCTAATTTGTAGGATTCAATGTACATAAAACAAATCTGGAAAGTATGGATTCCTTTAAAAAAAAAACATTCAACCAGATAACAAATCTTTTGGCTTAATATGTGAAAGTTATAGTTCAATAAGCCGGCACTGTATGTTTAAAACCCTTTAAACACAAAAGATTCATCCCACAATATTGAGGATCATGCAAAAGGACTTATTCTTCCATTTTGTTCCAGATAAGACATTCCTTTCTTTTTTTTTTTTAAAAAAGACCGCCACCTAGTGGCCTTAAATTTATTAAGATTAAGCACACTGCTGCTCTCACTTTCAGCACATCAAACCTTCGTAGCAGAATCACATTTTACTGGACACTTTAGTTGGGTCATTCTTAGACAGCATCTGAAATATTTACCCAAAAGGCTACCATGCTAGACTACATTAACCTCTGACCAGAATCATTTAGGCACATTGATCTTAAAGGCAGGCCTAAACAGCAAATAGTTGAACCTACTTGCTGCTGTAAGGTACCACTAAAGATTCGTGGAATATCATCTACCTTCAGTATGTAGTTTATCTTGCACATTCCTCACGTCTGTCCTCCTTTTCCACTGCTTAAAACTCATGTTTTGGATTATTTAGATATATTATTATTCAAAGTTTGATAAAATGTGTGCTGTAGCCTATAATGCATTCTAGGTTATTTCAAAAAGAACAAAGACTAGTCTGGAGCAGGATTTTTTTTATGCAGTACAGGCATCAGGCTTCTCTCGTGACTCAAATTATAAAATTCCTCAGATACTTTCTCAATTATGGCCATACTAAAGATACTTGTCTACACACTTGATGTTGCTTTTATGATATCTGGCCTACAATTCATCAATCACAGCCTGAAAATATGTCAAGATTTATTATAGCTTTAAATACAAAGTAATCTAGTATGCAATTTGACAAACTCTGCTGAGATATAGTGTCTGCATTGTGGCATTAGTTACATTTTACCCTCTACTGCACAACAGTCTTTGTTCCTTTAGCCACAGTATCTATAAGTGAACAACTACTTCACAATGCATGCCTTTTTTTTACTTTAAGTATGAGATTTTTATTGTGGGGGCGAGGGTGAAAACAGAAGCAGATACTCTTAATCAAGACATCAAATAAAAGGTTTCTGTGCTTTTAAATCTTTTAACAACAACACGTTGCATTTATGAAGTGCCTTTAATGTAGTAAAGCATAGTAAAACATCCCAAGGCGCTTCACAGGAGCAGTTTCACAGAAAATTTGACACCAAGCTACATAAGGAGATATTAGGAAAGGTGACCAATAGCTTGGTCAAAAAGATAGGTTTTAATGAGCGCCTTAAAGGAGGCGAGATAGGTAGCGAGGTTGAAGGAGGGAATTCAGAGCTTAGGGTCTCGGCAGCTGAAGGCGCAGCCGTCAATGGTGGAGCGAAGAAAATTGGGAATGCACAAGAGGCTCCAATTGGAGGAGTGCAGAGATTTTGGAGGGTTGTAGGGCTGGAGGAGGTTACAAAGATGGGGAGGGGCAAGGCCATGGAGGGATTTGAAAACAGGGATGAGAATTTTTAAATTGAGGCATTGCCAAACCAGGAGCCAATGTAATGAGCACAGGAGTGATGGTGAATGGTACTTGGCAGGACACAGGCAGCAGAGTTTCGGATGAGCTCAAGTTTACAGAAAGTGCAAGGTAGGGGGCCGGCTCGGACAATATTATAGTCAAGTCTAGAGGTATCAAAAGCACAGATGAGGTTTCAGTAGATGAGCTGAGGCAGAGATGGAGTTGAGCAATGTTACAGAGGTAGAGGTAGGCAGTCTTGGTTATGGGGGTCAAAAGCTCAGCTCAGGGTCAAACAGGACACCAAGGTTGCAAACAGTTTGCTTCAACCTCAGACAGTGGCCAGGGAAAGGGACGGAGTCGATGGTTAGGGAATGGAGTTTATGGCGGGGACTGAGGACATTCCTTCTCAGCCAATACTGGTGTAACAAATCAGAGGCAGTTTAGGGGTAGCGAGGTGGTGGTGAGGTTGAACTGGGTGTCATCAGTGAACGTGTGGAATCGAACATTATGTTTTTGGATGATGTGGTCGAGGGACAGCACATAGATGAGAAATAGGAGGGGGCCAAGGATAGATCCCTGGGGTACTCCAGAGGTAATGTGCAGGAGCAGGAAGAAAAGCCATTGCAGGTGATTCTCTGGCTACTACTAGATATATAGGAATGGAATCAGGAAAGGGCTATCCTAACCAGCTGGACAACGGAGAGGAGAGGATTTGGAGAAAGATTGTCAACCGTGTCAAAGGCTGTAGACAGATAGAGAAGGATGAGGAGGTATAGTTTATCATGATCACTGGCACTTAGGATTTGTGACTTTGATAAGGGCTGTTTCAGTGTACTGACTGGGGCTGAAACGTATTAGAAGGGGTCAAACATGAAGTTGCGGGAAAGTGGGGCACGGATTTGGACTTTGGAGAGGAAAAAGAGATTGGAGGTGGGGCAGTAATTTGCGAGGATAAGGATGAGATTTTTGTGGAGGGTAGTGATGATGGCAGATTTGAAGGGGACGGGGATAGCACCCGAGGAGAGGGAATCATTATCAGCTAACATGGAGGCCAAGAAGGGAAATTGGGTGGTCAGCAGTTTGGTGGGTATAGGGTCGAGGGGGCAGGAGGTGGCTCTCATGGACAAGTTGAGCTCAGAAAGGGCATGAGAGGAGATAGGAAAGAAACTAGAGAAAGAGGTGAGTTTAGGGCTAGTGCGAGAAGTTTGGCTTTGTCGGCTAGGAGAAGGGAGGGAAGCGGCAGAGGCAGCTGAAGTGATGGTCTCAATCTTAGTGATAAAGAAGCCCATGAGTTCCTCATACTTGTTGTTGGAGGTGAGGGTGGAGTGGGCAGGAAAGAGGGGTTTAGAAGACAACATTTAAAATGTGCACATAAATTGGATCTAAATGGTGCAATATGTTATTTTCATTCTGGCTACAACATTTAAAGTTACTATATATATTTAGCTGCATCATTAAATATTATGCATAAATAATTCATATGAAATTTATAATTTTAAGATAATAAATTCAACATTCCTAAAATCAATAAAATATTTCATGGACAATATTACATCTCGAACATAAATGCAAGATAAATTCTACATTTTGTCAAAATGAAAGATATTGCCACACTACCTGTCTGTATCTGATGCAACGGAAGGTTGCGCTCTGGAACTTTCTGGCTGAGACGGAGAGGTATTTCCTCTGGATGACCTTTGTGTAGGATCACTGGCAAACAAGTAATTACTGAGAAACCTCCATACTGCAATAATTGGGTAAAATAATGTGCTCAAGAAAGTCCACAACCCTCCTGAGGCTGGTACCATCGATGAAGTAGACCTTCCACTCTATCAAAGGCAAGAATAAGCACAGGGTCACAGAATGCATCAGTTTGAATCATCCATAGCTTTGCAGAGATTAATTAGAAGTCAATTTTAGTTAGTCTTGTCTATATAGATTTTTAAAGAATTTTCTTTTAACATCTCTAGGTGCTGTGGTAAGCAAAATTAATGCCTAATGAAAGCATCCGAAACATGCTTCAGTGAAATTGCTCATTTCAATAAAAGTTGCCACCATTCCTAGATTTCCACCTAGTCATTTGCAAAATAAATGCGTCTTGGTTTCTAAATCCAACTACCGTCAAATTCTTTACTCTAGCACTTCCTAAACAGCATCATATTTTATCAAACACAAGGCTTCATGAACTTCAGTGATAATGTGGATTCGAAGTTTAATTTTAATTAATTTTGCACTCTGCTCAGAACAAGGTTACTGCACAAGATGAAAGTTCACGGGGTTGGGGATAATATATCAGCAAGGATAGAGGATCGACTAATGAACAGAAAACAGAGAGTTGGGATAAATGGTTCATTCTCTGGTTGGCAGACACTAGTGAGGTGCTGCAGGGATCAGGGACCCCAAATACTTACAATCTATATTAACGACTTGGAAGAAGGGACTAAGTGTAACGTAGCCAAGTTTGCTGACGATACAAAGATGGGAGGAAAAGCAATGTGTGAGGAGGACACAAAAAATCTGCAAAAGGACATAGTCAGGCTAAGTGAGTGGGCAAAAATTTGGCAGATGGAGTATAGTGCTGGAATCTAATCATGCACTTTGGCAGAAAAAAAATCAAAGAGCAAGTTATTATTTAAATGGAGAAAGATTGCAAAGTGCTGCAGTTCAGCAGGACCTGGGGGTACTTGTGCATGAAACACAAAAGGTTAGTATGCAGGTACAGCAAGTAAGTTTGCTAGTGCTGTTGGGGAGGTGTTAAACTAATATGGCAGGGGGATGGGAACCTATGCGGGGAGACAGAGGGAAGTAGAATGGGGTCAGAAGCAAAAGATAGAAAGAAAAAAAGTAAGTGGAGGGTAGAGAAACCCAAGGCAAAAACAAAAAGGGCCACATTACAGCAAAATTCTAAAAGGACAATGTGTGTTAAAAAGACAAGCCTGAAGGCTCTGTGCCTCAATGCGAGGAGTATTCGTAATAGTGACAGGATCGGTCCAAGTCAGCATGGATTTATGAAAGGGAAATCATGCTTAACAAATCTTCGAGCATTTTTTGAGGATGAAACTAGTAGAGTGGACATGAGAGTAACTAATTGAGTGTCCTAGGGAGACATAGTCTTAGAATAAGGGGCCGCCCATTTAAAACTGAGATAAGGAGAAATTTCTTCTCTCAAGAGGGTTGTAAATCTGTGGAATTCTCTGCCCCAGAGAGCTGTGGAGGCTGGGCCATTGAATATATTTAATGCGGAGATAGACAGATTGTTGAGCGATTAAGGAAGTGAAAAGTTATGGGGAGCGGGCAGGGAAGTGGAGCTGAGTCCATGATCAGATCAGCCATGATCTTATTGAATGGCCGAGCAGGCTCGAGGGGCCAGATGGCCTACTCCTGCTCCTATTTCTTATGTTCTTCTGAACCAGTGAATGCTTTTGACAAGGTCCCACACAAGAGATTAGTGTGCAAAATTAAAGCACATGGTATTGGGGGTAATGTATTGATGTGGATAGAGAACTGGTTGGCAGACAGGAAGCAGAGAGTCGGAATAAACGGGTCCTTTTCAGAATGGCAGGCAGTGACTAGTGGGGTGCCGCAAGGTTCAATGCTGGGACCCCAGCTATTTACAATATACATCAATGATTTGGATGAAGGTATTGAGCGTAATAGTTCCAAGTTTGCAGATGACACCAAGCTGGGTGGAGGGTGAGCTGTGAGGATGCTAAGAGGCTGCAGGGTGACTTGGACAGGTTAGGTGAGTGGGCAAATGCATGGCAGATGCAGTATAATGTGGATAAATGTGAGGTTATCCACTTTGGGGGAAAAAACAGGAAGACAGATTATCTGAATGGTGACAGATTAGGAAAAGGGGAGGTGCAACGGGACCTGGGTGTCATGGTACATCAGTCACTGAAGTTTGGCATGCAAGTACAGCAGGCGGTGAAGAAGGCAAATGGCATGTTGGCCTTCATAGCTAGAGAATTTGAGTACAGGAGTAGGGAGGTCCTACTGCAGTTGTACAGAGCCTTGGTGAGGCCTCACCTGGAATATTGTGCTCAGATTTGGTCTCCTAATCTGAAGAAAGACATTCTTGCTATTGAGGGAGTACAGCGAAGGTTCACCAGATTGATTCCCGGGATGGCAGGGCTGACATATGAGGAGAGACTGGATCAACTGGGCTTGTATCCACTGGTGTTTAGAAGAGAGGGGATCTCATAGAAACAGATAAAATTCTGACGGGATTGGACAGGTTAGAGGCAGGAAGAATGTTCCCGTTGCTGGGGAGTTCCAGAACCAGGGGTCACAGTCTAAGAATAAGGGGTAAGCCATTTAGGACCGAGATGAGGAGAAACCTCTTCACTGAGAGAGTGGTGAACCTGTGGAATTCTCTACTGCAGGAAGTTGTTGAGGCCAGTTCATGAGATATATTCAAAAGGGAGTTAGATATGGCCCTTACGGCCAAAGGGATCAAGGGGTATGGAGAGAAAGTAGTACTAAGGTTGAATGATCAACCATGATCTTATTGAATGGCAGTGCAGGCTCGAGGGGCCGAATGGCCTGCTCCTGCACCTAATATCTATGTTTCTAATAAGGTGGGCGAATAAACTGCACAGGCAGCAATTAATGAATATGATATAATTGGCATCACAGAGACATGGCTCCAAGGTGACCAAGGCTGGGAACTCAACATCGAGGGGTATTCAACATTCAGGAAGGATAGACAGAAAGAAAAAGGAGGTGGGGTAGCGTTGCTGGTTAAAGAGGAAATTAATGCAATAGTAAGGAAGGACATGAACTTGGATGATGTGGAATCGGTATGGTGGAGCTGCGGAATACCAAAGGGCAGAAAACACTAGTGGGAGGTGTGAACAGACCAACAAACATTAGTATTGAGATTGGGGACAGCATCAAACAAGAAATTAGGGATGCGTGCAATAAGGGTACAGTAGTTATCATGAGCAACTTTAATCTACATATAGATTGGGCTAACCAAACTGGGAGCAATACGGTGGAGGAGGATTTCCTGGAGTGTATTAGGGATGGTTTTCTAGACCAATATGTCGAGGAACCAACTCGAGAGCTGGCCATCCTAGACTGGGTGATGTGTAATGAGAAAGAACTAATTAGCAATCTTGTTGTGCGAGGCCCCTTGGGGAAGAGTGACCATAATATGGTAGAATTCTTTATTAAGATGGAGAGTGACACAGTTAATTCAGAGACTAGGGTCCTGAACTTAAGGAAACGTAACTTTGATGGTATGAGACGTGAATTGGCTAGAATAGACTGGCAAGTGATACTTAAATGGTTGATGGTGGATAGGCAATGGCAAACATTTAAAGATCACATGGATGAACTTCAACAACTGTACATCCCTGTCTGGAGTAAAAACACAACGGGGAAGGTGGCTCAACTGTGGCTAACAAGGGAAATTAATGTTAAATCCAAGGAAGAGACATATAAATTGGTCAGAAAAAGCAGCAAACCTGAGGACTGGGAGAAATTTAGAATTCAGCAGAGGAGGATAAAGGGTTTAATTCGGAGGGGGAAAATGGAGTATGAGAGAAAGCTTGCTGGGAACATAAAAACTGACTGCAAAAGCTTCTTTAGATATGTGAAGAGAAAAAGATTAGTGAAGAATTGCAGTCAGATTCAGGTGAATTTATAATGGGGAACAAAGAAATGGCAGACCAGTTGAACAAATGCTTTGGTTCTGTCTTCACGAAGGAAGACACAAATAACCTTCTGTAAATACTAGGGGACCGAGGGTCTAGTGAGAAGAGGGAACTGAAGGAAATCCTTATTAGGCGGCAAATTGTGTTAGGGAAATTGATGGGATTGAAGGCCGATAAATCCCCGGGGCCTGATAGTCTGCATCCCATAGTACTTAAGAAAGTGGCCCTAGAAATAGTGGATGCATTGGTGATCATTTTCCAACAGTCTATCGACTCTGAATTAGTTCCTATGGACTGGAGGGTAGCTAATGCAACATCACTTTTTAAAAAAGGAGGGAAGAGAGAAAACGGGTAATTGTAGACCGGTTAGCCTGACATCAGTAGCGGAGAAAATGTTGGAGGCAAAGATGAAATAGCAGCGCATTTGGAAAGCAGTGACAGGATCGGTCCAAGTCAGCATGGATTTATGAAAGGGAAATCATGCTCGACAAATCTTCTGGAATTTTTTGAGGATTTTCAAAATATCCAAATAAAAAAATAGAAGTACTTCCTTCTCGTAATTCTTATGTTCTCCCAGCAGCCTAAGTTCACCCACCATCAGCCCGCCCCTTAAAAACAACCCCATCTCCACGGGGTAGGTGATCGAATTCATCCTGCGATTGGGAATACCGCCCTCCTCACGGATCAAAACGCCCCCACCCCCACACCGGATCAAAACTCCCCTCAGGGATCAAAACTCCACCCTCCCTCCCTCCCTTTCTTGGGCCCCACACCAACCTGCTCGTGTGGCCTTCTAGCCTGGGAAGGCAGCGGGCCGGCCTGTGCGTGAGGCCACTTGGGCTGGGATAGGGGCGAGATGCATCAGCTCCCATGCTGCAGCTCGCACACAGAGGCTGGGGACAGGAGCTGCAGAGCTGCCGGCACTGCTTCTGGCGCAGGGCCCTAGCTCCGCCCCCCAATC
The DNA here is from genome assembly GCF_044704955.1 of Pristiophorus japonicus. Taxonomy (NCBI): domain Eukaryota; kingdom Metazoa; phylum Chordata; class Chondrichthyes; family Pristiophoridae; genus Pristiophorus; species Pristiophorus japonicus. Next base: position 67,558,918 of record NC_091979.1, read on the forward strand.
GACTGTCCACACCGCACCCAGCCCCGGGAGAGACAACACAGCGGCCAGAGTCGGGGGAGATTTTTGTCGGCGCCGTTTTCAGCCCACAAAGTCAGCGCACCTCTGGTGAGTGCGCCAAAAAAAAGGGGTGGGCCAAATTTGAGCCCAATGAGAATAGCCCCCCCCCAAAAGCAAGAAACATAACAATAAATAAAAAAACATTTCACATACTTAAAATGAATTGAAATTGAATGTAATTAATTGTTTTAGGAAAAAAAAATATTTTTGATTTTTTTTTTCATGTGTTTTAATAAAATAAGGTAAAAAAAAACTTACCTAGATGGACAGGGATTTTAATATAAAAATTGTTGATTACATTTAATTTTTCTATGTTTTAAAACTCTTACGCTGGTAAAAGAAGGCAGTAAGAGTTTGAAGAACATTCGCTGGGCAAGAGTTGGTCAAATAGCCCAATTTGTGCCCCGGAACGTCCTTCTCCCGGGGATGTGTGCGATCTGTCAAAAGAAATTTTGACAGATCACAAAAGCTGGTTCTCGCCACATGCGCATTTGTGTGCAGAGAACCGGCACTTGCGAGGCCTCTGCGGGTGCATGTGCACATCAAACCTTTAGAGAGGCTGCAATTTTCGGCCCATAGATTTTTTTTTCTAAAAATGGATTAATAATTTTAGTTTGTTTTGGTGATGGTTGATTTCATTCCAAAAGGGATCATTGCTGCTCCACATCACTATTCGTATCTGGGGATTAGCTGTAAACACTTTTAAAATTTGAAAATATGTTGTTACTTTTTTGCTAGTAAATTTCAGGTCTTTTTGTGAAGATAGATGCAAACAGAAGGTGAGCAATGTTAATCCCTTGATATGTTAAATGTGATTAATTCTATTTATTTATTTTTAGAAAGTTTTATTTAATGGGCTATTCTGAGCACATTAATTGACTATTTTTTCCATTAAAAAGTGAATTTGTTCTGGTGATGGCTGCATGGGAACACCTTTGTTTCCAATACAGTTGCAAACCAATTTTAGATTTTAATTTCTGTCATGAGGTTTTGCTGAGTATTTATATTCCATTCAATGTTGGCTTTAATGTATTCTGTTCAGGAAGTAGAAATACTATGTGTTTCCCATAGCATGGGGAGGGAGAAAGAATTGGGAAAGAAAGATTTCAAAAACTTACTGGGACTAGGATGATTGAGGCACTTGGTACCAACTCCAGCTCAGTCAGTGTTTTCTTGTAATCGTCCTTTGTAAATTGTTTCCTTGGAAAAGTTATTGCCAATTCAAAGTGTCCATATAAACCACCGACTTGCTGCAAGAAAATAATTGACATTAGATATGTAGAATTTTGCATAAAATCACCCATTACTATAGAACAATGTAAATACTACTCCAGACTGATGATCAATAGCAGAGAACAGTTAGAGAAACAAAAATACAAGTGTTTTCCCTGCCATGTCCAATGCGCACCACAGTAGAATCGTGGTTTAAGTACTTGCTTCACAGATGGAAATATGAACTTATCTGCAAAGTGTTGTAATGAGTTAAGGATCCTAATGGGTTGCTAAACAATATACTCTTGTAAAAACACCAACCAAAATTCATGAATGTTTTGACCTGACTATTCCAATGAAGTGGCCAGGTCAGACGAATGCCCACTTTCTTGATTGGCTTAACGCAAATCTATCCTTGGAGCCAACTTCTAGCCGATCAGGAATTAAATTTTACATCTTGGGGTCCCAGGGAAAACATATTTACAAAATAAAACAGAAAATTTATCCCATCATTAAGTGAGACTGGTGCTGCTATTTTGTTCCCACCATGGTGCCTGGCAACTAGAAACAACTAGTAGCTTGGAAGTGTGGGAAGGGCCAGTGCATTGAGAAAACTAGGGTAAAAAGTGGGCATAGTTTCAAATGAGGATCCATTATATTCAAAGGATGAAAAGTTTTACCAAATAATTTTTTTACCAATTCTGCAAACTCCCTTGCTTCTTCTAAAGTGGCAGCTGCTGAGAACTGGTTTGTAAAGGAAGATCCATCAGGGAGTCTAAACTGGATACGGCACATTTTACTACAAGACAAAAGATCACATTTTAAACAACTTTAGCAAGTACACAGCATGTGTTGATCTAACCCCAATTACAAAGAATGGCATATCCAATTTTTCAATATTTTATAAAAGGGACCAACAGAAGCCAAGGGCTTATTTTTTCCATCGTTTATACACTAAAAATATTAATTTAGCATCCATTTTGATGTCTCCAATGAAATGTAGCATATTTAGCGTTTCATTTGAAACAGTAATCATTGAATGTGCATCATCAAATGCTATAAAAAGCGTGCTCTGCAGCACTTCACAATACCAATAATTTAACTCTTAATATTGACAGCTCTTTGGGGACTGAGCTGTTTTGGCCTTCCCAAAAATTCTGTAAATATTTTAACCAAGTAATGTTCACTTCCTGAAAGGCTTAGACCTTTGGAATCAGTTTCTAATCAGGAACTGAATTTTCTCTCTGGGTTTCAAATTTAACATATTTAACAAAAAAGTATCTTTCCCTGCCTCAAGTATGGCAATATGAAGTAGTATGCCCACTTTTACTAAGCGTTATTATTGTTCTGGTTTGCTGTTGTAAGTTGACAATAATTTTGACATCAAAAGCTTGTCAAGAAATGTATGTATTTCCAAATTTGGTATGTTTCTACTGTATGTGTACGTTGAATAAATGAGAAAGAATGAAATTACTTATCATGGGTAAAACCTTCTCTATTCTACCACTGAAGTTGAACCTCCCTCCCAACCTATTTATCTTGTTCTTCTAACCTGACAGAGCTTCATTTGTACTGATTCTTCAAACTTTCCGTGCACTTGCTATACCATGCTGCTTTCTCTGTGACTAACGAAGTGAGCCCCAGAGTGGGACTGCATTTGTAAAATGGACTGTGTGCGTGTGATTTGGGGTGGGGGGGGGAATGATGATGAAGGAGAAAGAGGCCAACTGACCACTAAAGAGAACTTCTTAGAGGGAAGTATCCCCAGGTGATTTTAACTGATGGATAAAAGGGAAAGCATTCTACTATACAAATACATGAATTAGGTACATTGATTTTACAGGATTTAACAGTATTTTAGGAGTTGGAATGTAAATTTGGTAACCAAAAAATTATGATGCAATCTCTTGCACAAAGACTGTAGTCAGAGAAATAAAAAAAATTAATACAAGATATTAAAAGTAAATATTTTGAAGTGTTTTGTCAAATGCTATACCTTCTTTCATTCTGACGGACTTTTTTTCTAGCTTCTTCATTTGCCTGCCTTTCCAGTTCAGATGCTTTTTTTGCTGCTTCAGCTTCTTCCTTTGTCTTTGCATAGCGTGCAGCTCTCTCTGCACGGTCCTAATAAGGAAAATGATTCCCAATTATTACTACATGTTGCTGTTCATTTTACTGATTCATTTATAGCCGTATAAACCAGAATAGAGCACTCATAATTTTGCTCTTCATGATGTCAAAAGATTTAAAATTAAACAATCTAATCTCTGATAAAAGGGCATCCAAAACATTCCTACATCTTATGCCAGTCCCTATTAGGGAAACAACTCCATATAAACTAAAATTGAAAAAACAAAGTGGATTAAAAAAATTTTTTCTATCTGCTGCTTCTAGTTTTGGCAAGTTTGAGGTAAAACGAGTACAGTTAGTTTCAAAAGGTATTATTTTGGAGAATGGATTCAGAGACAAGGTCAGAAGGCAGGTGTGAAGGACAGACTTGTTCTTACAATATTCATACGATTAACTGCATTGATAAATCACAAAAAGTACACTTTGTGCAGATCTGGCAGTTTTTAAACAAAGGACTCTCCAAGTGGCCAGCATCTCCATTATTGATTAAACTGTCTAGGTGAAAGAAGAAAACGGGAACAGTTCCTGCTCTCTTCAGTTAAATGTACCTTCAGATAGGCTGATAATAGCACTGGGGAGATGTTGTCCAAAGATGCACCCATTGGTTGGATCATTTTACCTTCTTAAATAAATGGTAAGATTTTAGATGCAATGGAGCTAACTTTGTGATAGAGTGAGACTGAACCTCTTCTCCCAAAGTCATGTTTGAATTTTACACAGGTTAAAATTTCAGCACTATGTTAAGAAATTGAACAAACTTTTTAATCTCAAAGCATACCAATGCAATCTGCTGTCTTATTCTTTCTCGTGCTAAACGTTCTTCTTCTTTATCTCGGCTTCTTTCCTCCAGAATTCTTTTTGTTCTATCCGCCTCTTTTTTTCTCTTGAACTCCGCCATGCCCTTGCCAACTTTCCTACGTTCAATTTCAACTTTAATTTCATTCTGAAAAAAGTTAAATTTTTGAAACACTTATAAACGAAGGACTGTTTCAGTTAATTTAGATTTAGTTTAGCATATTTTATCCTTTTTTCCCCTCTATAGACTGAATCGAGTCTGTGCAGTCTGCCTCAGCTGGAAGGGCAGCCAGCTGATGGACTCCTCCAGAAACCATTGCGGTGAGATTTTTTTTTTTTAATTCCACAAAATACAGGGTATTTCTACTGTTCTATGGCATGAAATAGTCAGCACAGAAGGCAGTGGATTGTAGACAATCCCCAAGAATACAATTCATCATCTCTCGCCAGTGTCTGTCCATCAACAGACCACCCTTTCCATTACTCTGGAACCATCGGATGCTGCTTTCCTCCATCCTTCCAGTAGTTCTACACATCACTTACCTGTCACCTAGAACATCTGACCTACCTTTAGATTCTAGACTTCTTTTCAAATAAAAAATGATAAGACCAAGTATTTAGGGAAACAAACACACAATAATCAAAACTACCAATTTACAATTTCCACAAAAATGTGAGCATAATCATTAATTTGAACCTGCAACTGCCACTAACACTCCCATAATATACTTTCCAATAAAAACACAATTTCAGTTGTTCAATCCCCATAAATAAGTAGTCCTGATAATATATTGTGCATTATACAGTGTAAAAATGCAGATCCTCAGAAACACCATTAGCAACACCCGAGGAGATTAATAAATACAGAAATATTCAAATCCACTATGCATTAGTATAGGGAAACAAAACACACTCTTAATTGTTTCAGGTGGGTACAGCAGGCCCTAATGGTGATTTGTGATGACACAGAATGTGTAGAGATATTTCTATATTTTAGAAATGGACTCAAATTGCTATAAAAACTAATTCTACTTTGACTGTAAATGAACAATAACGACTTTTCTATACTGTCTGGGTGAAACTGTCTTATTTCAAGCTACTCTGCTCTTTTACATACAATTCTATTCTCGTTTTAGATGACAGGACAGAATTACTCCGTTGCAGTATTTCTGTATTTATCAGATGTGTATTGCATTAAAATATTGGAATGAGTTTATCCAAAACAAAACAGAATAATATGCTCGTAGTGTAGTCTATTCCTCACAGGACGATAACCGAACGAAAACTATTTTCCTATACACCAACAGTAGTCCCTTGTATTTTTTTAAGCAGCTGGGTGCTTGGACCAGTGCACCATTCGTCACCCTGAGCTGTCAGATTAAAATAACTGCGCTTTGTGAAAACGCGTAAACTGCTCCAGGTAGCAGTCTCATTGTTTCAAGAGAAGCTGTATGCATAATGGTGCAATTCACAACTAAAATGATCTCCAATATGCTCTGATGGTTCCTTCCCCAGAAGCCTGGAGAAATTCATCAAGAAACTACCTTACTCTATCTCAAATTTAACAAGCTATTGAAGGCTGAATTTCCTGACTCATGCAGCAAAATTACATTAGCAACTTCTTTAGAAGCTAGCCCCAAGATCGATCTCTCTCGTTTCTCAATTTCTCTAAAAAATTAGATCTTAAACATTGTTGAAGCCATGAAAGCCTTCCACTTAACCTGGCTATATTTGATAAAAGGTGCTAGCAGTCCTCAGAAAAGCCACACTTGAATCCATTGACAATCAAAAAATCTCAAATATTAATAAACCATTAAAAAAAAATGAAATCAGCAGTACAGAAAACCATGATCAGATAATAATTCAAGTCACTGGAGCTAAAGAACAGTTTTAACCATCTCATTCCACATCAGTCAGCATTTCCCACCCCTTCTGAAAACATAAATTCCTTGCTGGGGTATTGTTCCATTTGTTCAGTTGCTCTCGGGTATCTTACCCAATTGGCCATTGTTCACATGTGAGTCTCCAGAAGATAGCAGATTATTGGACAGGATGGAGCATCACAGTTGAACAAGATACTGTCCTCACCCACTTCCAACATGGATGGCTGAACAGCAGTCAGGAGAAATAACTTTTAAAATTCATTCCTGGGGTGTGGGTGTTGTTGGCAAGGCCATCCCTGATTGCCCGAGAGCCGCCTTCTTGAACCGCTGCAGTCCATGTGGGAAAGGTATTCACACATTGCTATTAGGGAGGAAGTTCCAGAATTTTGATCCAGCAAAGATGAAGGAATGGCGATATATTTGTAAGTCAGGATGGTGTGTGATTTCGAGGGGAACTTGGTGATGATGGTGTTCACATGCGCCTGCTGCCCTTGTCCTTCTAGGTGGTAGAGGTCACGAGTTTGGGAGGTGCTGCCGAAGAAGCCTTGGCGACTTGCTGCAGTGCATCTTGTAAATGGTACACATTGCAGCCACGGTGTGCCATTAGAGGAAGTGAGTATTTAAGATGGCTGATGGGGTGCCAATCAAGCAGGCTGCTTTATCCTGGATGGTGCTGAGTATTGTTGGAGCTGCACTCATCCAGGCAAATGGAGTATTCCATTACAGTCAATACCCAGCCTCTCACCTGCTCCTGTAGCCACAGTATGTGTGTGGCTGGTCCAGTTTCTGGTTAATAGTGACCCCCAGAATGTTGAAGGTGGGGGATGCGGCGATGGTAATGCTGTTGAATGTCAAGGGACGGTAGTTAGACTCTCTCTTGTTTGAGATAATCATTGCCTGTCACTTTCATGGTGTGAATGTTACTTGCCATCTATCAGCCCAAGCCTGAAAGTTGTCCAGGTCTTGCTGTATGCGGGCATGGACTGCTTCATTATCAAAGTTGTTGCGACTGGAACTGAATACTGTGCAATCATCCCGACTTCTGACCTTATGATGGAGGAAAGGTCATTGATGAAGCAACTGAAGGTGGTTGGGCCAAGGACACTGCCCTGGGAAACTCCAGCAGCAATGTCCTGGGGGTGAGATGATTGATCTCCAACCACCACAACCATCTTCCTTTGTGCTAGATATGACTCTGGCCAGTGGAGAGTTTGCGCCCCCCCCAACCTATTCCCATTGACTTCAATTTTACTAGGGTTCCTTGATGCCAAACTTGATCAAATGTCACCTCATCTCTGGAATTCAGCTCTTTTGTCCACGTTTGGACCAAGGCTGTAATGTGGTCTTGGAGCCATGTGACCCTGGCGGAATCCAAACTGAGCCTCGGTGAGCAGGTTATTGGTGAGTAAGTGCTCCTTGATAGCACTCTCAACGGCATCCTCCATCACTTTATTGATGATTGAGAGTAGGTTAATGGAGCGGTAATTGGCCGGATTGGATTTGTCCTGCCTTTTGTGGACAGGACATACCTGGGCAGTTTTCCACATTGTCGGATAGACACCAGCGTTGCAGCTGTACTGGAACAGTTTGGCAAGAGGCGCAGCTAGTTCTGGAGCACAAGTCTTCAGCACGATAGCCGGGATATTATCGGAGTCCATAGCCTTTGCTGTATCCAGTGTGCTCAGCCGTTTCTTGATATCACGTGGAGTGAATTGAATTGGCTGAAGACTAGCATTTGTGATGGTAAGGACCACAGGAGGAGGCAGAGATGGATCATCCACTCAGCACTTCTGGCTGATAACGGTTGCAAACACTTCAGCCTTGTCGTTTGAACACTGGCCGACTCGCCCTCCCTAACCCAGAGGTCTTGAACTCAACCACCGCTTTTTTCACAAGGATCAAACCTGAAACCTACCTGCTCTGTATGGCTTAACTAATCATTGCTGTTTTCAGCTTAGCTGCCACTCAGCATTCTTAAAAAACTGATTTTAAAAAATATATATTTTTGGGACATGACAAGATGCTCATCCTTAGTTTCCCCGAGAAGGTGGTGGTGGGCTACCTTCTTAAATTGCTGCAGTTTAATACAACGGAGAATCCACTTCAGAGGGCAGTTAAGAGTTAACGGTGTCGGTGTAGGACTGGAGCTACATACAAGCCAGACTGGGTAAGGATGGCAAGTTTCCTTCCCTCAAGGACATTAGTGAACCTGTTGGGTTTTTACAACAATCTGAGACCAGCAATTGTTTTTAAAATTTCAAGATTTACATTTTTTTTTAAATATAAACTGAATTCAAATTCTCAAACTGCCATGGTAGGATTTCAACTCATGTTCTCTGGATTATTAGTCAATGCCTCTGGATTGCTAGTCCAGTAACATTATTTAATAAACAACTACATCCCCCAAACACAACTTGATGTAAAATTAAAAGCACACGGAAGAAAAAATACATCTATAAAAAGTTAAATGTACCGTTATTTCGTCCTCCTTCTTCTGCTCTCTATGATCTTCAAGCTTCTTATTGAGCCTAGTTATAAATAACAAGACGCAAAGCAAATATATAATGTGTTTTAACAGTATCGCCATTTAGACATTGTGCAACAAATATAGATCTTTTCATTGAGATAAATGGCTTTAAACTTTAAGGTTCAATTCATTGTAAAATGAAGGGAAAAAAAACCTAAAACAAACAAGTACTATCGGTACAGTTAAAAACTCAGGAATTAATATTTCGACTACTTAAACATTAATAACAGCATCCATTAACAAAACAGAATATTTTAGATCATTAAAGTAATTGTCCAGTGCAGACAAAGAGGATTAATTGGGAATACCTGTCAACTTGGGTGTTAAGGTCTTCCCCATCATGAGAAATGTCACAAGCTTCATCAATGTGGGAAGGGAGTTTGTCAGAGGGACCAGCATGATCGGAATGATCTTTACTTACACGTATTTTACAAGGTGATTCTGGGAAAGCAGCATAAACAAATACATAAATAGAAGTATATTGCACAAAATAGTGGAAGTGCACAAAGTTCATTATTCAAATGACTTAAAATGTATTTTTTAAATTACGAATTACTTCTTATCTCCTCCTTCTCTGAAGGTGGTGTCTTTTCACTGAAATATGTTTCCATCAGTTGCGTTTTGGTGCCTTGCACAAATTGACATTTATGTATGAGCTCAGATACCAAGTTTTAGCAGACTGTTCAATCACAGCAGGCATTATTGTTAAGCTAGATCCGCCCACACCGGACATTACAAAATTGCATTTCTAGCAAGATTCACTGGAAAGAGATCAATAGCAGAAACACTGATGATTTATCTGGTCTCTAACCCAAAGACAAGGAGGCTAACTGTAATTCCTCTAGAGCTGCTCCAGCTGACATCAGCTAATTTAGAACAAACCGGGAATTGCACCACAGACTTTCCTGGTCTGTTTTACAAAATATGTTGGATGACGATGTCCCTTCAGCCTATTTGATCTTGTTTATCCAGAATATCAACATTACTGCTTTCCCATGAAAATATCTAATTGTTTCTTCAGTGAGTCTGGTGCACTGGGCTCAACCCCCAACCTGTTCGAGCTGTGCGAAGAAATACTTCATGATGTCTGAACTAAATTTTCTTCCTCAGTATTGACAAAATCTACAACTCTTCTTACAATACTGCCAAACTACAGGATTTCACCCTTTGCAGTACTTCAAAATCCTAACCTCTCCTCCCCGCACAGAATCTCAAAATCTTCCACCTCCCTCGTACTACTGTAACCTCACCATGAGTAACAGCAAGAGACATCCAATAGTTATCTACATTAAAAGTCTTTCATGTCATGCGTGCCGTCACACATCTCCTGTAATGCTTTTAAACATAGGAAATTTATTCTACCAAACCTGATTGGATCATTCTTCCCATGGGATTAACTCCCAGCCCTGCATTTGCAACCTTAAGAGTTCCACAGAACAGCTCCAAAGGAAGTGTAAATGTAAGAAGTTTAAACTTTTTAAGTAAGTTTACAATTAGGATAATTTTTCTTTCTGCCTCTTGCACTTGTTCTTAAAAATGTAAAATAATCTTAAAATGCTGTATATTCCAGCTCCCTCCAAAAATATACAGGTTCCACTCTGTCACAAATTCACAATTGTTAAACAATTTGTCCAACTTGAACGTTAAAAGATGAACCCACCTTTCATGAAATTACACTTTCTACCCTTAAAAGGAACACATATGGATTCTATTTTGCATAGTATAATGTTCCTGTCCTTACAAAATAACGCATTCCCTGATTAACCATGGGCCATGGCATAGGGGGGTTCATTGGCCCGGATTTTGTGCTCTCGATGATGGCGTAACAGGACATTTGAAAAAGCAAAATTCGGTCAGGCAGAGTCAGCATGGATTTATGAAGGGGAAGTCATGTTTGACAAATTTGCTGGAGTTCTTTGAGGATGTAACGAACAGGGTTGATAAAGGGGAACCAGTGGTTGTGGTGTATTTGGGCTTCCAGAAGGCATGTGACAAGGTGCCACATAAAAGGTTACTACACAAGATAAAAGTTCACGGGGTGGGGGGTAATATATTAGCATGGATAGAGGATTGGCTAACTAACAGAGAACAGAGAGTCGGGATAAATGGTTCATTCTCTGGTTGGCAACCAGTAACTAGTGGGGTGCCGCAGGGATCAGTGCTGGGACCCCAACTATTTACAATCTTTATTAACAACTTGGAAGAAAGGACTAAGTGTAACATAGCCAAGTTTGCTGACGATACAAAGATGGGAGGAAAAGCAATGTGTGAGGAGGACACAAAAAATCTGCAAAAGGACATAGACAGGCTAAGTGAGTGGGCAAAAATTTGGCAGATGGAGTATAATGTCGTAAAGTGTGAGGTCATGCACTTTGGCAGAAAAAAAATCAAAGAGCAAGTTATTATTTAAATGGAGAAAGATTGCAAAGTGCTGCAGTACAGCGGGTCATCGGGGTACTTGTGCATGAAACACAAAAGGATAGTATGCAGGTACAACAAATGATCAGGAAGGCCAATGGTATCTTGGCCTTTATTGCAAAGGGGATGGAGTACAAAAGCAGGGAAGTCTTGCTACAGTTATACAGGGTATTGGTGAGGCCACAACTGGAATGCTGCGTGCAGTTTTGGTTTCCATATTTACGAAAGGATATACTTGCTTTGGAGGCAGTTCAGAGAAGATTCACTAGGTTGATTCTGGAGATGAGGGGGTTGACTTATGAGGAAAGGTTGAGTAGATTGGGCCTCTACTCAGAGGAATTCAGAAGAATGAGAGGTGATCTTATCGAAACGTATACGATTATGAGGGGGCTTGACAAGGTGGATGCAGAGAGGATGTTTCCACTGATGGGGGAGACTAGAACTAGAGGGCATGATCTTAGAATAAGGAGCCGCCCATTTAACACAGAGATGAGAAGAAACTTCTTCTCTGAGGGTTGTTAATCTGTGGAGTTCACTGCCTCAGAGAGCTGTGGAAGCTGGGACATTGAATGAATTTAAGACAGAAATAGACAGTTTCTTAAATGATAAGGGAATAACGGGTTATGGGGAGCAGGTGGGGAAGTGGAGCTGAGTCCATGATCAGATCAGCCATGATCTTATTGAATGGCGGAGCAGGCTCGAGGGGCCGTATGGCGTACTCCTGCTTCTATTTCTTATGTTCTTATATATGCTGCAAGCCATCAGAAAGGTCCCGCAAGTTCCGGGTTTCTATATGCGCTGCACACGCACGAAAACCCGGAACTTGCGATCAGTCAAGGTTCGCCTTGACAGATCATCTGCACCGACCCAAAATTCACTTTTGCCGGCGCAGAGATCAACTCATGCTCAGCAAAGCTCACAAAACTCTCACACCTGGTAAAAGCAGGCATAAGGCCCATTTTCACCAGCATAAGGGTTAACATAAAACTTAAATTAAACATTTTACATTTTAAAAATCATGCAAACATTTAAAAATTAATTTAGCATGGATTAAAATGTTCAAATTCTTTCAAAAATGACATTTTTATTGTAAATGCTTTTTAATTAAATGTGAAAATAAGAACATTTATTTTTATTCCAGTTGTATAAATTATTTATTTATTTGGGGATTCCTCATATTATTATGGAGATTCTGTTCGTAAATGGAATCCCCATATGAGGAATCCTCCTTTCTGATTGGAGGACCTGGTCCCGTTGATCCCAGGGACGCTTTCTAACGCCTGCGTCTCTGGGCTCCGTGCGCCTTTACACAGGCGTACGCCTACAGGCCCAGGACCCAAAGTCTCCGAAGCCCGGGAGCCTGAAGGCAAGTGCTGATTAAAAAAAAAATCAGGACGGAGGCATGCTCCGAAGCTACGCTCCAACCGCAAATTCCGGCCCATTATTTTAAAAGCGGTACAACCGCACACATTTAAATATTTGTTCTGCACACTTATAGCAACACACTCTCATATTCAAATGCATTGCAGTGGATTGGCTTAAATCTCATTCATAAAAGAGCATCAAGGTGGACGCAAAAGTTCCAATGGCACTAGTTTCAAGAAGAGCAGGGGAGCTATCCCCGGTGTCCTGGCCAAAATGTATCCCTCAATCAACATCACTAGAACAGATTATCTGGTCATTATCACATTGTTGTTTGTGGGAGCTTGCTGTGTGCAAATTGGTTACCATGTTTCCTACATTCCAGCAGGGACTACACTTGAAAAGGTACTTCATTAGTTGTAAAGCACTTTGGGACATCTAGTGGTCATGAAAGCTGCCATATAAATGCAAACCTTTCTTTTTCTTAATTACACCTGTACTTGCAATTCCCAGGATGCTCTAGTCTAAGCATGTACAATATGGAGAATTACCCAAAATGCATCAATATGATTCTGTCAGTGCAATAACTGAAGTGTGTCTTCTATCAAGCGATAACACAACTAGTTTGTTGAGAGAGAAGCAGTTGAAAGAGAGAGTATGGACATTAACGCATCTGTACTTTGTTTACATTGAGAATTTGTAACAGAAAGATTTATAGATTTTTCTTAGTGAAGAAGTCAAACAGGCTTAGCATTATTTATAGGGCTCCCCCCGCCGCCCCCCCCCCCCCATCCGCAAAATATTTGAAAACAAGGTGGGAGATGAATTGTGAGACTTTACCTCAAAAAAAGATTCAACAAGAAATGTATTTAATTTTTTCGGAGGAAACACTAGCTCAGAGAGACAGACATGCACAGGCTGGAAGAGGGGTGGGTGATGAGAGCAACTGTGCTTTATTATACTAAGAATTCAAATAATCAATGTTTATTTAATAATTTGTTGTACAGCTGCACTAGCTATTTATCCAATCAAGGTGACAGAAGCACTAATTATCTATTTTCTGGGAACCAAAATACACTTGTTAAGTCGTAGAAATATCTTTCCAACTTCTTTAACTGTTGCAAAGTACCGTACTCCTTTTCTCCCCACCCGCCACTTATCAACAACAGGCATTTGTTAAAAAGTAGGACAATGGGGGAAGTAAAAGAAACACTCCCCCAATCCCAATATTCTTCCCTCTTCTGCCAACAGTGGAACCCATTGCTAGGTATGGTTCAACAGGCAGCAGCAAATCCAGTACTTTACCAAAGGGAGAGGTTTCTCTCAGGATCACGCCAGGAGAACTAAAAATTAATCTTTCTTAATCAAATTTAATCTTCCTTAAATCAAACTGTAATATCTATCAGCGAACCAGAAAGACACAAGTATCCGAGAAATAAGAACCACACATTACTTTTAAAAAAAAGGGAACTTTTACAGAACAAATCATGAAGACCTTTCATCAATCTCTGCAAACTAAGCCAATTATATATAATTTGGTACAGACACAGCTGGTCCATTGGTGCAATTCTTTGACTTAATGTTGTTTAACATATTTACAATTGTAGTCACTCACTTTGCGATATAATGTTTACTGTCCTAATTTTGATCTTTTGGTACAGAAGTAAATACTTCAATGGCACAAAAGGAAATACAATCACCAGTTACTTGACTTTGCAAATTCTCACTTGGGCAGATAATTTGGGGGAAATATTTGGCAGTTTTTCCTATCAAGTGATTCACAGAAAGCAGTATCAAAATCTATGGTCATAAGCATAAAGGTAACAAAAAATATTGGTTAAAATGGTGTGGAATGCACCACTTTAACAACTTTATGCACTAGTGTTGCTATTTATAATAATGCAAATTATTTTAGCTTTGTCATTATATTAAAGCTACATTCCTTGATGGTTTGTATTTAATATTCATTAAGACTTGCATTTATATAGCGCCTTTCATGGCCTCAGGATGTTCGAAAGTGCTTATAGCCAATTAAGTACTTTTGAAATGTAGTTACTGTTGTAATGTAGGATATGCTGCAGCCAATTTGCACACATCAAGCTCCCAACAGCAATGTGATAGAAACATAGAAAATAGGTGGAGTAGGCCATTCGGCCCTTCGAGCCTGCACCATCATTCAATAAGATCATGGCTGATCATTCACCTCAGCCTTTCCTGCTTTCTCTCCATACCCCTTGATCCCTTTAGCTCTAAGGGCCATATCTAACTCCCTCTTGAATATCTCCAATGAACTGGCATCAACAACTCTCTGCAGTAGGGAATTCCACAGGTTAACAACTCTCTAAGTGAAGACGTTTCTCCTCATCTCAGTCCTAAATGGCTTACCCCTTATTCTTAGACTGTGTCCCCTGGTTCTGGACTTCCCCAACATCGGGAACAATCTTCCTGCATCTAACCTTGTCCAGTCCCGTCAGAATTTTATACGTTTCTATGAGATCCGCTCTCATCCTTCTAACCTCCAGTGAATACAGGCCCAGTTGTCTCTCCTCATATGTCAGTCCTGCCATCCTGGGGATCAGCCTGGTGAACCTTCGCTGCACTCCCTCAATAGCAAGAATGTCCTTCCTCAGATTAGGAGACCAAAACAGAACACAATATTCCAGGTGAGGCCTCACCAAGGCCCTGTACAACTGCAGTAAGACCTCCCTGCTCTTATACTCAAATCCCCGAGCCATGAAGGCCAACATACCATTTGCCTTCTTCACCGCCGACTGTACCTGCATGCCAACTTTCAATGACTGATGTACCATGACACCCAGGTCTCGTTGCACCTCCCCTTTTCCTAATCTGCCGCCATTCAGATAATATTCTGCCTTCGTGTTTTTGCCCCCAAAGTGGATAACCTCACATTTATCCACATTATACTGCATCTGCCATGCATTAGCCCACTCACCTAACCTGTCCAAGTCACCCTGCAGCCTCTTAGCATCCTCCTCACAGCTCACATTGCCACCCAGCTTAGTGTCATCTGCAAACTTGGAGATATTACACTCAATTCCTTCATCTAAATCATTAATGTATACTGTAAATAGCTGGGGTCCCAGCACTGAGCCCTGCGGCACACCACTATTCACTGCCTGCCATAAGGACCCGTTTATTCCGACTCTCTGCTTCCTGTCTGTCAACCAGTTCTCTATCCACGTCAGTACATTACCCCCAATACCATGTGCTTTAATTTTGCACACCAATCTCTTGTGTGGGACTTTGTCAAAAGTCTTTTGAAAGTCCAAATACACCACAGCCACTGGTTCTCCCTTGTCCACTTTACTAGTTACATCCTCAAAAAATTCCAGAAGATTTGTCAAGCCTGATTTCCCCTTCATAAATCCATGATGACTTGAACCGATCCTGTCACTGCTGTCCAAATGTGCTGCTATTTCATCTTTAATAATTGATTCCAACATTTTTCCCACGACTGATGTCAGGCTAACTGGTCTACAATTACCCGTTTTTTAAAAAAGTGATGTTACTTTAGCTACCCACCAGTCCATAGGAACTGATACAGAGTCGATAGACCATTGGAAAATGATCACCAATGTATCCACTATTTCTAAGGCCACTTCCTTAAATACTCTGGGATGCAGACTATCAGGCCCGGGGATTTATTGTCCTTCAATCCTATCAATTTCCCTAACACAATTTCCTGCCTAAAGGATTTCCTTCAGTTCCTCCTTCGTGAAGACATAACCAAAGTATTTGTTCAACTGGTCTGCCATTTCTTTGTTCCCCATTATAAATTCACCTGAATCTGACTGCAAGGGACCTACGTTTGTTTTCACTAATCTTTTTCTCTTCACATATCTATAGAAGCTTTTGCAGTCAGTTTTTATGTTCCCAGCAAGCTTCCTCTCATACTCTATTTCCCCCCCTCCTAATTAAACCCTTTGTTCTCCTCTGCTGAATTCTAAATTTCTCCCAGTCCTCAGGTTTGCTGCTTTTTCTCGCCAATTTATATGCCTCGTCCTTGGATTTAACACTATCCTTAATTTCCCTTGTTAGCCACGGTAGAGCCACCTGCCCCGTTTTATTTTTACTCCAGACAGGGATGTACAATTGTTGAAGTTCATCCATGTGATCTTTAAATGTTTGCCATTGCCTATCCACCGTCAACCCTTTAAGTATAATTTGCCAGTCTATTCTAGCCAATTCACATCTCATACCATCGAAGTTACCTTTCCTTGGGCCCAAGTTTCCACACGATAAAAAACGGGCGCCCCTCCGAGCTGGGCGCCCGTTTTTCGCGCCTAAAACGGCGCCGGAAAAAAAACTCGCGATTCTGGAGCGTTCTGCAGCTCCTTGTCTGTTTGGTGCGGCGCCCAGGGGGGCGGAGCCTACACTCGCGCTGATTTTGTAAGTGGGAGGGGGCGGGTACTATTTAAATTAGTTTTTTTCCTGCCAGCAACGCTGCGCGTTGGAGCATTCGCGCACGCGCAGTGTGAGGGAAACATTGGCACTCGGCCATTTTTGTAGTTCTTTGTAGCTGTTTAGTTTTTGAACATTTTTTAATAAAAGCACATTGCCATCAGCACATCAGCACTGAGAAGGCTGCAGGAAGCCTCAGAAAGTTGAGGCAGCCATTTCCCGACGACCTCCCCCTTTTGCCGTCAGGAAATGGCTCCTCAATTTCTGAGGCTTCCTGCAGCCTTCTGTCTCCTTCCCGCCGTCTGGAACCCCCCTCTTCTGCTGCATTCGGTCGGTCGGTCGGTCGGGCCCGCACTTCTCCCCTCCCCCCCCCACACATTCGGTCGCTCGCCCGCCGTCTGGAACGCCCCCCCCGCCGCGTTCGGTCGGTCAGTTGGGTCCCTCCCCGCCGTCTGGAACGGCTTCCTCCCCTGCGTTCGGTCGGTCGGTTTCCTCCCTCCCGCCCGCCGTCTGCAACGGCTTCCTCCCCGCCCGCCACCCCGCCCCCCCCCACCCGCCCCCCCCCCCCACCATCTGGAACGGCTTCCTCCCTCTTCCTCTTTCCCCCCCTCCCCGTTCGGTCGGTCGGTCGGTTCCCTCCCTCCCGCCGTCTGGAACGGCTTCCTTCCCCCCCCGCCCGCGTTCGGGAACAGCTGCCTCGTTTTGTGAGGCTTGCTGCAGCATTATCCCTGGCTGAAGCACTTTCACACAGGTAGGAAGATGGTTTATTTAATCTTTTCTTTGCTTATAAATTTTTATTCAGGTTGGATTTATTTGTATAATATTTGTATAATAATAAATAAGGATTTATTGTAGAATTTAATGACTTCCCTTCCCCCCTCCCCCCCTCGTTCCCTACGCCTAATTTGTAACCTGCGCCTGATTTTTTAATCTGTAGAACAGGTTTTTTCAGTTCTACAAAAATCTTCACTTGCTCCATTCTAAGTTAGTTTGGAGTACGTTTTCACTGTGGAAACTTTCAAATCAGGCGTCAGTGGCCAGACACGCCCCCTTTTGAAGAAAAAATTCTGTTCCAAAGTGGAACTGTTCTACCTGACTAGAACTGCAGAAAAAAAAATGTAGAGAATTGCGATTTCTAAGATAGTCCATTCTCCACCAGTTGCTCCTAAAAATCAGGCGCAAATCATGTGGAAACTTGGGCCCCTTAAGTTCAGGACCCTAGTCTCTGAATTAAATGTGTCACTCTCCATCTTAATAAAGAATTCTACCATATTATGGTCACTCTTTCCCAAATGATAAATGTTGGCCAGGATACCAGGGATAACTCTGCTGCTCTACTTTGAAATTTATCATGGGATCTTTTACGTTCACCTGAGGTGGTAGGTGGGGCCTTGGTTTAACATCTCCTGAAAGATAGCACCTCTGACAGTGCAGCACCTCCTCAGTACTGCACTGGAGTGCAAACTTGTATTTTGTGGTCAAGTCTCTGGAGTGGTATTTGAACTCTCAAACTTTATACTCAGGCGAGAGTTCTACTATTGAGCCACAACTGACACACAGTAGAACCTATCAAAATAAATTCTTGAAAATGTCACGTGAGGCTTTTCAGACAAATTTAAAAAAAAGTTTAACAGTGTCAACTGATTAAGTTCAATTTCAGTACACAAAAACAATGCTCAAAATTGGCCAGGAGTTGCTCCGTTTTTTTGGGAACAACTTGATTTTTCTGGAGTAAATTAAAAATCCCCATTTTGCAGTCAATTTGTGCCAATGTAAGTGAGTTAATTACTATTTTTTTCAATGTTTAGTTTAGTTTTTCTCAAAAGGGGGCGTTACCAGCCACCTACGCCAGTTTTGGCCATTTAGGCCACTTTGGCCAGCTAATAGTGATTCCAAATCTACTTCGGCCAGTGTATGTGGCCACTTCAGAAAATCCTTGGAGAGTTAAGAAATCAACGCAGGTAGGGACATTGAAGGCCAGCAGAATGTAATGACTTGACTAAAGAATGTGAATAGGATCAAACAGCTACACAGGACATCATATGACAAACCTCGCAAAGTTAATTATAGTAGAAGCATTCATGGAAGCTTAAAATACAAAAATAAAAAGTAATACAAGATAGTTGAATTAAATGGCCCTAATCTCTCAACGAATTTAAACAACTATTTGTTTGCAATGATTATACTGGGCCAAAATTGAGCCCATATTATCTAAATAAAGTCTATTTCAATAAATAATATTTTCTCTCAGTGTTCCTCAGTCACTTATATTCTTCTTTCACAATAGCACCAGGTAAATAGGCTTGACAAATAGTCACCACTATTCACGAGACAAAACATATTTACATAATTTTTTCAAAATATCCAAAAGTCCAGGAAAATGACAAGCTACTAAGAAAGTTCAAAAATAGCTACAGCGCATAAAATATCAAACCTGAGGTCGATCGCACCGGGAGGCCACTCGGCCAAGGCGAGGGGCAGGCATCGGGTCCCACACACACAGCGGCTGCAGCACGCACACAGAGAGGCTGGGGACGAGGAGCTACTGCACAAGCGCGGACACTCCACTGCACATGTGCAAACATCCTGGCACTGTTTTCAGCGCAGGACGCTGGCTCCGCCCCGACTTGACTGGCCACGCTGCGCGAAGACCGGAGAGAGGCCGGACAGCAGCCAAAGTGGGGAGTGATTTTTTCGGCACACTTATCAACAAAGAAAAGCGGTGCACCTCCGGTAAGTGCGTCGAAAAAAGGGGTGGGACAAATTTGAGCCCTATAAAACTATTTTCTGAAAATAATCAGGAAGTTGCACTAGTTACCAGACAACACAGATATCCTTTTGCAATGCAGATTGTGAATATTTGAAATCCTGATAGTTGTAATTTTTTCCAAGTGCAATAGACAAGAAATGCACACTCATTTTACGACAGCTATTGATTGTTAAAAGCCTATAGTCAACAATTTTTGTTGTTGTTTGTAAAATTCCTTTACCTTTGGGTCTTACATAAAGCTCTGCTGTTTCCATTGTCGCTGTTGTTTTCGTATCAAAAACTTGTGGCTCACTCGGTTGAACAGTTTCTGGAGGCTCACTTGTTGAAGCCTGGCTTTGGCCTACATGGTTTTCCTGGTTGTCACCTGCTGCTGCTACATTCTTGTGTCTATGCATCTAACAAAAAGTAAAGGAAAAACATATTAACTCAGCTTGGGACTCATCAGAAATCCTTAACATTAACAGATACAGAACTTTTGAAAAATTAAGCTATTAAACCAATCAAAATAGACCAGATTAAATCATAGAATGGTTACAAGCACAGGAGGCCATTCGTCCCATCGAGCCCATGCCAGCTCTCTGAAGAGCACTTCAGCTACTCCCACTCCTCCACCCTTTCCCCGAAGCCCTGCAATTTTCTTTTCCTTCAGCTATTTATCCAATTCCCTTTTGAAAGCCATGATTCAGTCTGCCTCCACCACCCTTTCAGGCAGTGTATTCCAGATCCTAACCACTTGCTGCATAAAAAAGATTTTCCTCGTGTCGCCTTTGGTTCTTTTGCCACTCACCTTAAATCTGTGTTCTCTGGTTCTCGACAATTCCACCAATGGGAACAGTTTCTCTCTATCTAGAACCCCCATGATTTTCAAGACCTGGATCAAATCGCCTCTTGATCTTTTCTGCTCTAAGGAGAAAAACCCCAGTTTCTCCAGTCTATCCATATAACTGGAGTCCCTCATCTCTGGAACCATTCTTGTAAATCTGTTCTGCATCCTCTCTAAGGCCTTCACATCCTTCCTAAAGTGCGGTGATCAGAATTGGACAGAGTTAATGCCGAAGCAGTGTGTTTTATAAAGGTTCCTTGCTTTAATACTCTTTTGCCTCTATTTATGAAACCTAGTATTCTGTATGATTTTTTTTAAAACCGCTTTCTCAACCTGCTCTGCCACCTTCAATGATTTGTGCACATATACTCCCAGGTTTCTCTATTGATGCACCCGCTTTGGGATTGTACCCTTTAGTTTATTTTGCATTTCCTCATTCTTCCTACCAAAATGTATCATGTTGCACTTTTCTGCGTTAAATTTCATCTGCCACATGCCCACCCATTTCACCAGTCTATGTCGTCTTGAAGTCTATCACTATACTTCCAAATTTTGTATCATCTGCAAATTTTGAAATTGTGCCTTGTACACCTACATCCAAGTCATTAATATACATCAAGAAAAGCAGTGGTCCGAGTAGCGACCCCTTGGGAACACCACTGTATACCTTCCTCAGTCCGAAAACAACGAATCGCTGTTTTGATCACTTTGAAATGAATTTTCTATCAATAACCCCACATAAGAACATAAGAAATAGGAGCAGGAGTATGCCATACAGCCCCTCGAGCCTGCTCCACCATTTAATAAGATCATGGCTGATCTGATCGTGGACTCAGCTCGACTTCCCTGCCCCCTCCCCAAAACCCTTTATTCCCTTATCACTCAAAAATGTGTCTATCTCCACCTTAAATATATTTAATGACCCAGCCTCCACAGCTCTCTGGGGTAGAGAAGTCCAAAGATTCACAACCCTCAGGAGAAGAAATTCCTCCTCATCTCAGTTTTAAATGGATGGCTCCTTATTCTGAGACTATGCCCCCTAGTTCTAGATTCCCCACAAGTGGAAATATCCTCTGTGTCCACCTTGTCGAGCCCTCTCATTATCTTATACATTTTGATAAGATCAGCTCTCATTCTTCTGAACTCCAATGAATATAGACCCAACCTATCTTCCTAAGTCAACCCCCTCATCTCGAGAATCAACCTAGTGAACCTTCTCTGAACAGCCTCCAATGCAAGTATATCCTTCCTTAAATATGGAGACCAAAACTGTGCGCAGTACTCTAGGCGTGATCTCACCAATACCCAGTAACACTTCTCTGCTTTTATACTCCATCCCCTTTGCAATAAAGGCCATCATTCCATTTGCCTTCCTGATTACTTGCTGTACCTGTGAAGTGGTCCTAGAAATAGTGGATGCATTGGGGGTCATTTTCCAACATTCTATAGACTCTGGATCAGTTCCTACGGATTGGAGGGTAGCTAATGTAATCCCACTTTTAAAAAAAAGGGAGGGAGAAAACAGGGAATTATAGACTGGTTAGCCTGACATCGGTAGTGGGGAAAATGTTGGAATCAATTATTAATTATTAAAGATGTAATAGCAACGCATTTGGAAAGCAGTGGCAAGATCAGTCCAAGTCAGCATGGATTTATTAAAGGGAAATCATGCTTGACAAATCTTCTAGAATTTTTGAGGATGTAACTAGTAGAGTGGACAAGGGAGAACTAGTGGATGTGGTGTATTTGGACTTTCAAAAGGCTTTTGACAAGGTCCCACACAAGAGATTAGTATGCAAAATTAAAGCACATGGTATTGGGGGTAATGTATCGACGTGGATAGAGAACTGGTTGGCAGACAGGAAGCAAAGAGTAGGAATAAACGGGTCCTTTTCAGAATGGCAGGCAGTGACTAGTGGGGTACCGCAAGGTTCAGTGCTGGGACCCCAGCTATTTACAACATACATTAATGATTTAGACAAAAGGAATTGAATGTAATATCTCCAAGTTTGTAGATGACACTAAGCTGGGTGGCAGTGTGAGCTGTGTGGAGGATGCTAAGAGGCTGCAGGGATGAGTTGGACAGATTAGGTGAGTGGGCAAATGCATGGCAGATGCAGTATAATGTAGATAAATGTGAGGTTATCCACTTTGGGGGCAAAAACAGGAGGCAGAATATGATCTGAATGGTGACAGATGAGGAAAAGGGGAGGTGCAACGAGACCTGAATGTCATGGTACATCAGTCATTGAAAGTTGGCATGCCGGTACAGCAAGCAGTGAAGAAAGCAAATGGTATGTTGGCCTTCATGGCGAGGGAAATTGAGGAAAGGAGCAGGGAGATCTTACTGCAGTTGTACAGGGCCTTGATGAGGCCAAACCTTGAATATTGTGTACAGTTTTGGTCTCCCAATCTGAGGAAGGACATTCTTGCTATTGAGGGAGTGCAGCGAAGGTGCACCAGACTGACATATGAAGAAAGATTGGATCAACTAGGCTTATATTCACTGGAATTTTGAAGAATGAGAGGGGATCTCATAGAAACATATAAAATTCTGACGGGATTGGACAGGTTAGATACAGGAAGAATGTTCCCGATGTTGGGGAAGTCCAGAACCAGGGGTCACAGTCTAAGGATAAGCCATTTCGGGCCGAGAGGAGGAGAAACTTCTTCACTCAGAGAATTGTGAACCTGTGGAATTCTCTCCCACAGAAAGTTGTTGAGGCCAGTTTGTTAGATATATTCAAAGGGAGTTAGATGAAGACAAATGTAGGTCCCTTGCAGTCAGATTCAGATGAATTTATAATGGGAAACAAAGAAATGGCAGACCAGTTGAACAATACTTTGGTTCTGTCTTCTCGAAGGAAGACACAAATAACCTTCCGGAAATACTAGGGGACTGAGGGTCTAGTGAGAAGGAGGAACTGAAGGAAATCCTTATTAGGTGGGAAATTGTGTAAGGGAAATTGATGAGATTGAAGGCCGATAAATCCCCGGGGCCTGATAGTCTGCATCCCAGAGTACTTAAGGAAGTGGCCCTAGAAATAATGTATGCATTGGTGATCATTTTCCAACAGTCTATCGACTCTGGATAGTTCCTATGGACTGGAGGGTAGCTAATGTAACACCACTTTTTAAAAAAGGAGGGAGAGAGAAAACGGCTAATTATAGACCGGTTAGCCTGACATCAGTCGTGGGGAAAATGTTGGAATCAATTATTAAAGATGAAATAGCACATTTGGAAAGCAGTGACAGGATCGGTCCAAGTCAGCATGGATTTATGAAAGGGAAATCATGCTCGACAAATCTGGAATTTTTTGAGGATGTAACTAGTAGAGTGGACAAGGGAGAACCAGTGGATGTAGTGTATTTGGACTTTCAAAAGGCTTTTGACAAGAACCCACACAAGAGATTGGTGTGCAAAATTAAAACACATGGTATTGGGGGTAATGTACTGACGTGGATAGAGAACTAGTTGGCAGACAGGAAGCAGAGAGTCGGGATAAACGGGTCCCTTTCAGAATGGCAGGCAGTGACTAGTGGTGTGCCGCAGGGCTCAGTGCTGGGACCCCAGCTATTTACAATATACATTAATGATTTAGATGAAGGAATTGAGTATAATATCTCCAAGTTTGCAGATGACACTAAGCTGGGTGGCGGTGTGAGCTGTGAGGAGGACGCTAAGAGGCTGCACGGTGACTTGGACAGGTTAAGTGAGTGGGCAAATGCATGGCAGATGCAGTATAATGTGGACAAATGTGAGGTTATCCACTTTGATGGCAAAAACACGAAGGCAGAATATTATCTGAATGGCGGCAGATTAGGAAAAGGGGAGGTGCAACGAGACCTGGATGTCATGGTACATCTGTCATTGAAAGTTGGCATGCAGGTACAGCAGGCGATGAATAGGGCAAATGGTATGTTGGCCTTCATAGCTAGGGGATTTGAGTATAGGAGCAGGGAGATCTTACTGCAGTTGTACAGGGCCTTGGTGAGGCCTCACCTGGAATATTGTGTTCAGTTTTGGTCTTCTAATCTGAGGAAGAACGTTCTTGCTATTGAGGAAGTGCAGCGAAGGTTCACCAGACTGATTCCCGGGATGGCAGGACTGACATATGAGGAGAGACTGGATCGACTGGGCCTGTATTCACTGGAGTTTAGAAGGATGAGGGGGGATCTCACAGAAACATATAAAATTCTGATAGGACTGGACAGGTTAGATGAAGGAAGAATGTTCCCGATGTTGGGCAAGTCCAGAACCAGGGGACACAGTCTAAGGATAAGGGGTAAGCCATTTAGGACCGAGAGGAGGAGAAACTTCTTCACTCAGAGAGTTGTTAACCTGTGGAATTCTCTACTGCAGAGAGTTGATGCCACTTCATTGGATATATTCAAGAGGGAGTTCGATATGGCACTTATCTTCTTATTAATGTTGGGGAGGTCCAGAACCAGGGGTCACGGTCTGGGGATGGGGGGTGGGCCATTTGGGACCGGGATGGGGAGGGACTTCTTCACCCAGGGAGTGGTGGGCCTGTGGCGTTCTCTGCCACAGAGGGTTGTTGAGGCCGTTTCACTAAGTGTATTCAAGAAGGAGTTAGATGTAGTCCTTATTACTCGGGGGATCAAGGGGTATGGAGAGAAAGCAGGAATGGGGTACTGAAGTTGCATGCTCAGCCATGAACTCATTGAATGGCGGTGCATGCTCAAAGGGCCGAATGGCCTACTCTTGCACCTATTTTCTATGTTTCTATTATGGATAAAGGGATCAAGGGATATGGAGAGAAAGGAGGAAAGGGGTACTGAGGTGAATGATCAGCCATGATCTTACTGAATGGCGGTGCAGGCTCGAAGGGCCAAATGGCCTCCTCCTGCACCTATTTTCTATGTTTCTATGTTTCTTCCGGCTAAAGGGATCAAGGGGTATGGAGAGAAAACAAGAATGGGGTACTGAAGTTGCATGATCAGCCATGATCATATTGAATGGTGGTGCAGGCTCGAAGGGCAGAATGGCCTACTCCTGCACCTATTTTCTATGTTTCTATGCATACTAACTTTTTGTGTTTCATGCACAAGGACCCCTAGGTCCCTCTGTACTGCAGCACTTTGCAATTTTTCTCCATTTAAATTATAATTTGCTTTTCTATTATTTCTGCCAAAGTGGAAAACCTCACATTTTCCCACATTATACTCCATCTGCCAAATTTTTGCCCACTCACTTAGCAGATTTTTTGTGTCTTCCTCACAATGTGTTTTTTCACCCATTTTTGTATCAGCAGCAAACTTGGCAACATTACACTCGGTCCCTTCATCCAAGTCATTAAAATAGATTGTAAATAGTTGAGGCCCCAGCACCGATCCCTGCAGCATCCCACTAGTTACAGTTTGCCAACCGGAAAATTACCCGTTTATCCTGACTCTCTGTTTTCTATCAGTTAGCCAATCCTTTATCCATGCTAATATATTACCCCCAACCCTGTGAATTTTTATCTTGTGCAGTAACCTTTTATGTGGCACCTTATCGAATGCCTTCTGGAAATCCAAATACACCACATCCACTTGTTCCCCCTTATCCATTCTGCTCGTTACATCCTCAAAGAACTCCAGCAAATTTGTCAAACATGATTTCCCTTTCAAAAACCATGCTGACTCTGCTTAATTGAATTATGCTTTTCCAAATGTCCCACTACTGCTTCCTTAATAATAGACTCCAGCATTTTCCCAATGACAGATGTTAGGCTATCTGGTCAGTTTCCTGCTTTTTATCTGCCTCCTTTTTAAAATAGGGGCGCTACATTTGCGGTTTTCCAATCCGCTGGGACCGCCCCAGAATCCAGGGAATTTTAGTAGATCGCAACCAATGCATCCACTATCTCCGCAGCCACTTTTATTTATTTATTTTTTTTTAAGACCCTAGGATGTAAGCCACCAGGTCCAGGGGACTTCCCACCGTTAGTCCCACTATTTTACTGACTACTACTTCTTTAGTGATAGTATTAAGTTCCTCCCTACTTATAGCCCCTTGATTATCCACGATTGGATGTTTTTAGTGTCTTCTACCGTGAAGACCAATACAAAATATTTGTTCAACGTCGCTGCCATTTCCCTGTTCTCCATTATTAATTCCCCAGTCTTCTCACTCTCCAACTGAATTTGAATTGCAATCAATTTATGGTCATTCCTTCCTAGAGGATCCTGTACTACGATATAATTTATTAATCCTGTTTTATTATACCATACCTGATCTGAGATAGCCTGCTCCCTGGTTGGTTCCGCAATGTACTGTTTATTGAAACTATCCTGGATACACTATGAACTCTTCCTCAAGGCTACCCTGGTCAAGAGTGATGCACATGGATTCAAATTGAAAACTTGAATCAAAAATGTTAGATGCTCTTGCAGACCATTGGAAGAAATTAAGTACATCTCCGTAAACTTTTCTCTCATTCATGGGATGTGGGCGTCGCTGGCAAGGCCAGCGTATATTGCCCATCCCTATTTGTCCTTGAGAAAGTGGGGCTGAGTCGCCTTCTTGAACCGCTGCAGTCGTGTAGTGAAGGTACTCCCACAGTAATGTCAAGGAGAGAGTTCCAAGATTTTGACCCTGTGCCGGTGAAGGAATGACAATATACTTCCAAGTCAGGATGGTGTGCGACTTGGAGGGCAACTTGGGGGTGGTGGTGCTCCCAAGCACCTGCTGTCATTGTCCTAGGTGGTAGAGGTTGTGGGTTTGAGGTGTGCTGTCGAAGAAGCGTTGGCGAGTTGCTGCAGTGTATCTTGTATCTTGTAGATGGTACACATTGCAGATATGGTGTGCCAGTGGTGGAGGGCGAGAATGTTGAAGGTGGTGGATGGAGTGCCAATCAAACGAGCTGCTTGGTCCTGGATGGTGTTGAGCTTCTTGAGTATTGTTTGAGCTGCACTCAGCCAGGCAAGTGGAGAGTATTCCATCATACTCCTGACTTGTACCTTGTAGATGATGGAAAGGCTTTGGGGAGTGAGGAGGTGAGTCACTTGCCACAGAATACCCAGCCTGACTTGCTCTTGCAGCCGTAGTATTTATGTGGCTAGTCCAGTTAAGTTTCTGGTCAATGGTGACACCCCAGGATTTTGATGGTGGAGGAATTCAACAATGGGAGTGGCATTGAATGTCATGGGGAGGTGCTTAAAGACTTGCTCTTGTTGGAGATGGTCACTGCTTGGCACTTCCAGGCCTGATTGTTGTCAAGGTCTTGCTGCATGCAGCGATGGACTGCTTCATTGTCAGAGGAGTTACAAATGGAACTGAACACTGTGCAATCATCAACAAACATCCCCACTATCTTTATGATGAAGGGAAGATCATTGCTGAAGCAGCTGGAAATGGTTGGCCCTTGGATACTGCAACCCCCCTCCCCCCAATAAGTG
Source organism: Pristiophorus japonicus (assembly GCF_044704955.1). Classification (NCBI taxonomy): domain Eukaryota; kingdom Metazoa; phylum Chordata; class Chondrichthyes; family Pristiophoridae; genus Pristiophorus; species Pristiophorus japonicus. The sequence goes on from NC_091979.1 coordinate 67,586,721, forward strand.
TAGCACTTGCACCTCTGGGTCAGAAGGTTATGGATTCAAGCCTCATTCCCGAAACCGGAGTGCATAATCTGGGCTGACACTTCGGAGTACACTGAGGGAGGGCTGCACTGTTAGGGGCGCGGGCTTTTGGATGACACATTAAACTGAGGCCCCATTTGCCCTCTCAGGTGGGTATGAAAGATCCCATGGCACTGTTGAGCAAAAGCAGGGAAGCGCCTGGCCAACATTTACCCCTCAACCTATATTACCAAATTATTTATCTTGTCATTTTTTTTGCTGTTTGTGGGCCCTTAATATGCACAAATTGGCTGTTGCATTTGACTACATTGCAACAGTGACTACATTTCAAAAAGACCTCATTGTCCCAAAGTGCTTCAAAGCCATTGAGGTCATGAAAGGCACTATAGTTTCTTTCACTCTTAAAACAAAATAAAAATAAATCCTCTTGTAGTAAAATTACATTAAAGAATCACAAATCCAAGTATACTCCAGTGTCTGGGAGGATGTCTGTACATGTGGTTAACTTTTCAGATTTAGGTACAGTGATGTAATGCATTGAACCTACAGCTCCGTGTCATAGCACACATTGGTGGAGGGTGGGGGGCAGGATTCTACCCAAAGGCAGCCATGAATGGAATAGCACCACAAATGAATGAATCACTTACACAATCTGGCATGCTTTCAGCCAGACACAAAACAAATGAGCATTCATTATAATTTGTATAAATTGCTGCAAGATGAAATTCAACGACAATTATGCTGTGATGAATAGCATTACAAAGAATGCATACAAGATAAAGCGAAGTATAAACTTTTGTTAAATATGGTTTATATAGTGACTTTTAGGACTACAGAATTGTATACCCACCTATGGTTCAAAAGCAGTAGAAAATAAAGATAATGGTGCATTCCATATTGCCAGTAATTCAGTTATTTAAATAAAAATTTTCAACAAGGAAAGTCTGGCTTCAAAATAGGGCTCCATTAGCTTTGCGAGGTTAGGGATTAAAGAATTATACTCAAAGTACACCCTGACTAATTAACCAAGGAAAGACATCTGTAGCCTTTATCAAATCAGCCATACGCTTAACTATCCCAATGTTGCAATTTAGGACAGCATGGATCTGGGAAAGCCAAGAGAATTTCAAAATGAAGCAAAAGAAACATTTAATAGCTGAAGCTTTTTTAAAAATTAGATGACGGATTGGTAGTCTATTAGTTCTCCAATGTTATCTAGCGTTTTGGTTATTTATTTTGAGCTTAAAGATCCACAAACATGAAAACCAAATGCAATATTAATACTACTGCATTATCACTACATAAAAGGAGAATTTAAAATTGCTTACTTCTTTAACTTTCTGAATTCGAGTTACCAGTTCCATTGCAGTCACACTTCCAGCAACAACTTCCAATGGGATTCCATTGTCTCCTATAAAAAAGCTTGATGGAATGCACACTACAGGATCTGGATGTTATTAATTTAGGATACTGTCGAGAAAATTTGCAAAGACAAGTTGGATAATGTTATTTATCTTATTCATGTGAATTTCAGCTGACAATTTTGGATAGCAGTTCAAGAGGTTTTGGTTCCTCAAGGTTTGCAAAAATGATAGTATTTGCACTGAACTATTTACATGAAGATTTATTATTGACCAGACAGCTGCTATCTATTTACAGTCCCCGATAAAGCAAGTATTTTCGTCCACAATGTAAATCTCAACATCCTTACAAATGAGACAGCTGCATGAAAAAGCTACTGTGACAGCTGTCTGTAGAGCCAACAAGAAATTATCCTCAATGGAATTATTTATATTAGTTCGAGATTCCACATCATCTAATTCTTGAACCATTCCGAAGAGTAAAATTATTTTAAAAGTAGGCAAGGTATTACTGCTTTGCCACAAATATACAACTGTCCTTTTTATAACATTAATGAAACAAGATGGGTCATGCTGGTTCATAATGAGGTCCATCTCAAAGAGAAAGAATACATTTACATTTCTTGTAATGAATTTTAAAAAAAAAATTGCTTTTTATTGCTCCATTTCGTTCCCTTTCATTTCTGATATCTTATCCTCCACTTTTATCATTTATCTAACTTCTTGTATTTTCAGTCTCTTATTCATCTACCATCATCACATCTTTGTCCTTTTCTCATTAACTTATCCCAAGATCTCAATGATCTCCCTGACTCGGCCTTCTCCATTTCCCAGATCTAATTCAGTGATGTACAAATCCATTCATGGAATTCCTGAAGCCTCATTAACTTAGTAAGCCATATTCTGGTAAATTATGGTGTCCAGAACTTAAAGAAGGGTAACTTTGAAGGCATGAGGCGTGAATTGGCTAGGATAGATTGGCGAATGATACTTAAGGGGTTGACTGTGGATGGGCAATGGCAGACATTTAGAGACCGCATGGATGAATTACAACAATTGTACATTCCTGTCTGGCGCAAAAATAAAAAAGGGAAGGTGTCTCAACCGTGGCTATCAAGGGAAATCAGGGATAGTATTAAAGCCAAGGAAGTGGCACACAAATTGGCCAGAAATAGCAGCGAACCCGGAGACTGGGAGAAATTTAGAACTCAGCAGAGGAGGACAAAGGGTTTGATTAGGGCAGGGAAAATGGAGTATGAGAAGAAGCTTGCAGGGAACATTAAGACAGATTGCAAAAGTTTCTTTTGATAAGAATCAGGGGAAATCATAACGGGGAACAAAGAAATGGCAGACCAATTGAACAAGTACTTTGCTTCAGTATTCACGAAGGAGGACACGAACAACCTTCCGGATATAAAAGGGATCAGAGGGTCTAGTAAGGAGGAGGAACTGAGGGAAATCCTTATTAGTCGGGAAATTGTGTTGGGGAAATTGATGGGATTGAAGGCCGATAAATCCCCAGGGCCTGATGGACTGCATCCCAGAGTATTTAAGGAGGTGGCCTTGGAAATAGCGGATGCATTAACAGTCATTTTCCAACATTCCATTGACTCTGGATCAGTTCCTATCGAGTGGAGGGTAGCCAATGTAACCCCACTTTTTAAAAAAGGAGGGAGAGAAAACAGGGAATTATAGACCGGTCAGCCTGACATCGGTAGTGGGTAAAATGATGGAATCAATTATTAAGGATGTCATAGCAGCGCATTTGGAAAGAGGTGACATGATAGGTTCAAGTCAGCATGGATTTATGAAAGGGAAATCATGCTTGACAAATCTTCTGGAATTTTTTGAGGATGTTTCCAGTAGAGTGGACAAGGGAGAACCAGTTGATGTGGTATATTTGGACTTTCAGAAGGCTTTTGACAAGGTCCCACAAGAGATTAATGTGCAAAGTTAAAGCACATGGGATTGGGGGTAGTGTGCTGACATGGATTGAGAACTGGTTGTCAGACAGGAAGCAAAGAGTAGGAGTAAATGGGGACTTTTCAGAATGGCAGGCAGTGACTAGTGGGGAACCGCAAGGTTCTGTGCTGGGGCCCCAGCTGTTTACATTGTACATTAATGATTTGGACGAGGGGGATTAAATGTAGTATCTCCAAATTTGCAGATGACACTAAGTTGGGTGGCAGTGTGAGCTGCGAGGAGGATGCTATGAGGCTGCAGAGCGACTTGGATAGGTTAGGTGAGTGGGCAAATGCATGGCAGGTGAAGTATAATGTGGATAAATGTGAGGTTATCCACTTTGGTGGTAAAAAGAGAGAGACAGACTATTATCTGAATGTTGACAGATTAAGAAAAGGGGAGGTGCAACGAGACCTGGGTGTCATGGTACATCAGTCATTGAAGGCTGGCATGCAGGTATAGCAGGCAGTTAAGAAAGCAAATGGCATGTCGGCCTTCATAGCGAGGGGATTTGAGTACAGGGGCAGGGAGGTTGTACAGGGCCTTGGTGAGGCCACACCTGGAGTATCGTGTACAGTTTTGGTCTCCTAACCTGAGGAAGGACATTCTTGCTATTGAGGGAGTGCAGCGATTCCCGGGATGGCGGGACTGACCTATCAAGAAAGACTGGATCAAGTGGGCTTGTATTCACTGGAGTTCAGAAAAATGAGGGGACCGCATAGAAACGTTTAAAATTCTGATGGGTTTAGACAGGTTAGATGCAGGAAGAATGTTCCCAATGTTGGGGAAGTCCAGAACCAGGAGTCACAGTCCAAGGATAAGGGGTAAGCCATTTAGGACCAAGATGAGGAGAAACTTCTTCACCCAGAGAGTGGTAAACCTGTGGAATTCTCTACCACAGAAAGTTGTTGAGGCCAATTCACTAAATATATTCAAAAAGGAGTTAGATGTAGTCCTTACTACTCGGGGGATCAAGGGGTATGGCGAGAAAGCAGGAATGGGGCACTGAAGTTGCATGTTCAGCCATGAACTCACTGAATGGCGGTGCAGGCTAGAAGGGCCGAATGGCCTACTCCTGCACCTATTTTCTATGTTTCTGTTTCTATGGAATGCAAACCTCTGCTTTCTGCTGTGAATTGTTGAAAAAGCATAAAGTCCAACTCATTTGTGCTATAAAGCATCAGGTTTTCTTATTAAAAAACATTACAGGAGGTGCTTCATTCACAAAATTCTACAGGGCAAACAGTACAAGCTTGTGTGTGGATATCGTATAATTTAATGACAACTTACGGCATTAAAAACTTTTTTTTAAAGTTATCTCCCCATGGACAAGTTCCTCTATACCAAAAGAGCAACAGGCGCCAATACAATAAATGCTCACAGAATAAATTCTATACTTTATAATCTGTCCAATCAGAATGGTTTATTAAATTATGAGAAATTGTATATCTTTCATTGTGATCTAATCATACCCTCATTCCTTCTAAGATGAAGATTTTTATTACAGAAGATTACTGGTTTAGATTAAAGTGATTTCAATCTTTCTTTAAAAAAAAAAGAAAAACAATATATTTTCTGTTTGTCAAAATATGAGGAAACAATCACCGAAGCTTTCTACAAGCGTCTCTCTCTCGGCCTCTGTAACTTGAGTGGAAACACTACACAGACAGGTTTGTGTCAATTTTACAATGGCCCAAGGAAATTCCCCGCCTTCATTTCTGATACAATCACAATTTTGACCCATTTACAAAAAATGCCATGCTAAAAAATTTGAAAAAATAATTTATATATGCGGTTGTAATGTGCAAGTCCCCTCCAGTTGCCTTATTTTCACAAATTCTTTTAGGACGCACCATGAGAAGTCACAAGATATAATTTACAATCCTCAAGTGGGTTAAATTGATCAATGCATGTGAATTGCAATCACCACCAAGCATGAGATGCAAACTGTATTCCACAGTTCCTTAAATCATACTTGGGTAATTAAAACAAAAATAATTGTCATTATGTAAAAATAATTTTAAGTGAAAACTATATTGCTGTTCAGATTGTAGGCTTCTTTCACTGATATTTATTAGGGCACAGTAGCCAAGTCGCTATGACACTGGATGATCCAAATGTCAGGAGTTAAAATCCCATCACAAGTTGTGGAATTGAACTCAATAAATCTGGCCACTTGCAGGTTGGCACCAGAAAAAAATATTTTCCCATCAAATTTACAATTTTTTGGAGTTCAATTACAGCAGGATTGTCCAAGACAAAACCTCCGACACAAAGGCTCTTTTGATCCGGCCTGCAAAACCCTTGTGGCTCGTGCACAGGATTTGGAGGACCGGAAATGATTGCCTCCTGATTGGTAGATTCTGACCAACGAAGCAGCATTCTTTTTACACCAGTCCTCCAAGCTTGGGAATTTTAAAGAGTTCAAGCTTCCAAGCATTTCAGGGAAGCAGAAGCAGGTGGAGACAATGGGGCGAGAATTGGGGGAAAGGAGATGGGTCATTGGAGCCTTGTATTTGTGTGTGGGGAGTGCGGGTCTTACTTTTCCTATGTACAGGGGGTCTTGTGTTCTGTATGTCGAGGGGATCTCACCGTGTATAGGTGTCTCAGTGTTTGCGTGTACAGGGCTCTCACTGTTAGAGAATCCTGTATTTCTGTGTATGGGGATTTGCATTTCTACGTAATCATATGCAGTCCACTTACTGATTCTGACAAGTATTTCTGCCCTTCAGCTCCAAAGGATTGGACATCCCTGAATTACAGTACATCGAAAGAAGAGTGATTTTACGCATAATACACTTTTACTTTCAAGAATAGGTTGATTAAACAATGTAAAAAGGATACAGATTTGAGAAAACTGCACACACGTTTCACTGTGGAAAAAAAAGTAAAACACATCAAATATTATAATGCCATATATTTAGATAATATTTATTTTAACCATCACAATGACAGTAAATCAAAACAAAAGCAACAGCCCACATAAATCATTAGGCAAACGATCTACATTTGGGACACTTGCCTTTTAGCATCTATTTTAATAGCAACAAAAGAGTTTGCAGTTGCTTCAGCTACTTCTTCAGCCTCCCAACTTGTAGCCATCTGTGTTGACTGTTCATCATCTCCTAAAAATAAAAATAATCAACATTCAAAACAGACCTCAAACACAATTTCTAACCAAGACATGCAGATTATGTCCATGTTTAAAATCAGATTACCATATAATCTGGTCACACTTAATGTGCTCTTATACATCCACCTATTTACAGTGGGTCTGAATGATGTGTCAGATCAATATTCTACTTTAGTACATTCTGGAGGTATGAAACATAAAAAGTAGCTAAAAATTATACTCAAGATGCCGACAATCTCCTTGGGTAAACTAGGAGTGTATCCAAAATAGGATAGTGCTAACATTTACTTTCATTTGATACTTAGGAACTATTAAAAACACAAGATTTCTGCGGTTTGAAAGTCAGAGAAAACCAGCATATTACAGATAAATAACAACCATAATAAAAACAGAAAATTTCAGCAGGTCAGGCAGCATCTGTGGAGAGGAAGCAGAGTTAACGTTTCAGGTCGATGACCCTTCATCAGAACTGGAGAGCGTTTGAAAAGAACATATTCTTAACAAGCAGTGAAAGGGGGAGGTTGGAAGACGAGAGAGATTGGAGAGACAAAAGGGATGATGGCTCAAATTCAAATGGTAATGCCAGGAGTTAGAAAAACATTAGTCAAGATAGAGTGTTAATCATCATCATCATCATCATCATCATAGGCAGTCCCTCAAATCGAGGATGACTTGCTTCCACACCAAAAAAGGATGAGTTCACAGATGTTTAATTGAAGGACCTAAAATTCCAGGTCCTGAGCTACAACCTGAAGGGTGGAAGATGCCCGTGCGTGGATTTTTTTAACGTGTGGTGACCGTTTCACACCAGCCACCACACAGGCTTGACAGAGCTCGGTCTTGGTGCAATGAATACAGGGGCAGGGAGGTGTTGCTACAGTTGTACAGGGCCTTGGTGAGGCCACACCTGGAGTATTGTGTACAGTTTTGGTCTCCTAACTTGAGGAAGGACATTCTTGCTATTGAGGGAGTGCAGCGAAGGTTCACCAGACTGATTCCCGGGATGGCGGGACTGACCTATCAAGAAAGATTGGATCAATTGGGCTTGTATTCACTGGAGTTCAGAAGAATGAGAGGGGACCTCATAGAAACGTTTAAAATTCTGACGGGTTTAGACAGGTTAGATGCAGAAAGAATGTTCCCAATGTTGGGGAAGTCCAGAACCAGGGGTCACAGTCTGAGGATAAGGGGTAAGCCATTTAGGACCGAGATGAGGAGAAACTTCTTCACCCAGAGAGTGGTGAACCTGTGGAATTCTCTACCACAGAAAGTAGTTGAGGCCAATTCACTAAATATATTCAAAAGGGAGTTAGATGAAGTCCTTACTACTCGGGGGATCAAGGGTTATGGCGAGAAAGCAGGAAGGGGGTACTGAAGTTTCATGTTCAGCCATGAACTCATTGAATGGCGGTGCAGGCTAGAAGGGCTGAATGGCCTGCTCCTGCACCTATTTTCTATGTTTCTATGGCAAGGATTACCCAGGACGACTGGAGACCTGCTCTGCTAAGGTGTTAATGGTGGGATAATGACTAACTGCCATATATTTAGATTTTATTTTAAACATCACAATGACAGTAAATCAAAACAAAAGCAACAGCCCACATAAAGGAGAAAAATAGAAAGAAACTGGCTGAGGGGGGTAGGGGGAGGCTCCTTGAGCATAAGAAATAGAAGGAGTAGATCATACGGCCCCTCAAGCCTGCTCCACCATTTAATACGTTCATGGCTAATCCCATCATGGACTCAGGTTCACTTTCCTGCCTGCTCCCATAACCCCTTACTCCCTATCGGTTAAAAAACTGTCTCTCTCATTCTTAAATTTATTCAATGACACAGCTTCCACAGCTCTCTGATGCAGCGAATTCCACAGATTTACAACCCTCGGAGAAGTTCCTCCTCCTGCTCCTTATTCTAAGATTATGCCCCCTAGTTCTAGTCTCCCTCATCAGGGGAAACATCCTCTCTGCATCCACCTTGCCAAGTCCCCTCCTAATCTTATACGTTTCGATAAGATCACTTCTCACTCTTCTGAATTCCGATGAGTAGAGGCCCAACCTACTCAACCTTTCCTCATAAGTCAACCCCCTCATCTCCGGAATCAACCTAGTGAACCTTCTCTGAACTGCCTCCAAAGCAAGTATATCCTTTCTTAAATATGGAAACCAAAACTGCACGCAGTATTCTAGGTGTGGCCTTAGCAATACCCTGTAAAGCTGTAGCAAGACTTCCCTGCTTTGGAGGCAGTTCAGAGAAGGTTCACAAGGTTGATTCCAGAGATGAGGGGGTTGACTTATGTGGAAAGGTTGAGTAGGTTGGGCCTCTACTCATTGGAGTTCAGAATGAGAGGTGATCTTATCAAAACGTATAAGATTATGAGGGGGCTTGACAAGGTGGATGCAGAGAGGATGTTTCCATTGATAGGGGAGACTAGAACTAGAGGGCATAATCTTAGAATAAGAGGCCGCACATTTAAAACTGAGATGAGGAGAAATTTTTTCTTTCAGAGGTTTATGGATCTGTGAAATTTGTTGCCTCAGACAGCTGTGGAAGCTGGGACATTGAATACATTTAAGACAGAAATAGACAGTTTCTTAAACGATAAGGGAATAAGGGGTTATGGAGAGCGGGCAGGGAAATGGACCCGAGTCCATGATTGGATCAGCCATGATCTTATTAAATGGCGGAGAAGGCTCGAGGGGCTGGATGGCCTACTCCTGCTCCTAATGTTCTTACGTATATTCCATCCCCTTTGCAAGATTCCACTGGCCTTCCTGATCACTTGCTGTACCTGCATACTAACCTTTTGTTTCATGCACCAGGTCCCACTGTACTACAGCACTTTGCAATTTTTCTCCATTTAAATAATAACTTGCGCTTCCACTTTTTCTGCCAAAGTGCATGACCTCACAATTTCCAACATTATACTCCATCTGCCAAATTTTTGCCCACTAACTTAGCCTATGTCCTTTTGCAAGTTTTGTGTGTCCTCCTCATACATTGCTTTTCCTCCCATCTTTGTATTGTCAGCAAACTTGGCTACGTTACACTCGGTCCCTTCATCCAAGTCATTAATATAGATTGTAGTTGGGGTCCCAGCACTGATCCCTGCGGCACCCCACTAGTTACTGATTGCCAACCCGACAATGAACCATTTATCCCGATTCTCTGTTTTCTGTTAGTTAGCCAATCCTCTATCCATGCTAATATATTACCCCCAACCCAGTGAACTTTTATCTTGTGCAGTAACCTTTTATGTGGCACCTTGTCAAATGCCTTCTGGAAGTCCAAATACACCACATCCACTGCTTCCCCTTTATCCACCCTGTTCGTTACATCCTCAAAGAATTCCAGCAAATTTGTCAAACATGACATCCCCTTCATAAATCCATGCTGACTGTGCCTGACTGCATTATGCTTTTCCAAAATGTCCTGTTACTGCTTCTTTAATAATGGACTCCAACATTTTCCCAACCACAGATGTTATGCTAACTGGTCTATAGTTTCCTGCTTTTTGTCTGCCTCCTTTTTTAAAAAAAAATAGGGGTGCTATATTTGCAGTTTTCCAATCTGCTGGGACCTCCCCAGAATCCAGGGAATTTTGGTAAATTACAACCAATGCATCCACTATCCCTGCCGCTACTTCTTTTAAGACCCTAGGATGTAAGCCATCAGGTCCAGGGAACCTTTCCTTTTGTTCTTTCTTCCTCTCCCCCTTTCAGTGTTTGTTAAGAATCTGTTCTTTTCGAACATTCGCCAGTTCTGACGAAGGGTCATTGACCCGAAACGTTAACTCTGCATCCTCGCCACAGATGCTGCCTGACCTGCTGAGATTTCCAGTATTTTGTTTTTATTTCAGCATCTGCAGTATTTTGCTTTTGTATTAATGATAACCATAAAGAATGCTTTAAAACAAAACTGTTGATGCTAGAAAGCTAAAATGTTGGAACACTCAGCATCTGTAAAGAAAGAAAAAATGTTGATGTTTGCAACACCCAACATTTTTCCTTATTTACTGTTTTTGTTATATAAAAAGAACTGTATTTCCTTGTTGATACCATCCAGCAACTTACTACAGAGGTATTAAGTCCTGAAGACAAATAATGTGAATGACAACACATACAAAATGGATATCTCAAGTATCTTGCTCAAAAGAGCCTACTTCAGATGATGATCAAGCACCAACACACTATTACAATAAACATACTCTCCTGGATTTTGCGGTGGTAATGACGGCGAACCATCAGCTCCTCTGAAACTGTCGCAACGTCAGGATTGAGCACATGCACAGCTGAACGTGGAAATCCTGAAGTTGCGGTCAGTCATTCACTGCTCCTCCACAGGCTGCGCTGTGGAACTCCCTAGAGCCGGCAATCGGTGAAATCAGTTGAACCGACAAAAACTTGAGCTTTTCTGATCTAACTGCTGTAAACACCCCATTAAAAGTTCAGCCTTGTTGGAATAGGTGTAACTGGGGTTTCAATGTCATATTGACTGCTGAACAACTATTCTGGCCCGAAAAAATGAATTTTATATTTGTGGAATGCCAAATTTCTTCAATATGATAGAAAATTGCTACATTTTTAAATTTTTTAAATTTAAAAAAAGTTTTTTAAAAATTGTTTATGATATTTCGGCTTCTACCACAACCCCATGTGTATGACATCTTAGTTTTGCTCCCTGTACAATTTGTTTTTTTTTAAAGTGAACAAATTAGTGCCTTTTATTTCCTGGTTTGCTGGCTGTGAGAATTCTTCAGTGATTCACTGCTTAGACAGCTTGATTACGTCACTGCTGCGTCGCGCTGGAGATACCCTTTTGACAATGTTACAAACAATTTAACGTCGCAAAACCTGAAGTTTTTGCAAGAGAGATCACAAGCTTCCTTCGTGGTCACTGATCGCAAATTCCAGGTCACTGATGGCCTAAAAGTGTGTTTATTCACTAGTATAGAAGCAAGGCTAAAATCCTGAAATGAGGGTGCTTTGTGTCACTTTGATATTCACGTCTAAGGAGAAAAAGGCTTGGGATTTCTGATAAGCTAGCGTTTGTTCACCCCAACGAAGCCCTCCTGATCCTAAATATGTTTCTGGCCTTGGGGTCATTACGATACAGGAGGCTGGCTCCCCAGCCTCTGTCTGGGAGCTGCATCAGTCTGGGAGCAGAAATGTGCTGGGGGCTTGAAGGCAGCCAGTGCACTACCTGACAAAATATTTTTAATTTATACTTGGTATTATGTATGGCAGCATCTGTGTCTCCTTGCGCTGGCCCCTCAAGCATTCCATCAATGCAAGTGGCGGGAAACAAGGCAAAGGTGTCTTTCCCTCAGTTTGTCTTATGGGTGTGCATAGTTTCTGCTGCTGGAACTTGTCAGCAGAAAGCAGCATGGAAGGGGGCATGTAACAAACATTTTGCTTTCTGCATCCTCCTATCCCAGATTTACAGGAAAATCAGTGGGGGGGGGGGGGGGGGGCGCGACGAGTGGAAGACCAACCTAGTTTTTCCAACAACTTGTGCTGATAGAGCCTTCAACGTAGGAAAATATATCTCAAGGTGCTTCACAGGAGTGTAATCAGACAAAAAATGATGCCGAGCCAAAGCAGGAGGTATTAGGAGAGATGAGTAAAAACTTAGTCAGAGGTGGACTTTAAGGAGAGACTCAAAGGAGGGGAGAGAGGATTAGAGCTTAAGGCCTAAAATGACTGAAGGCATAGCCACCAATGGTGGGGTGAAGGGAGTGGGGGATGCACAGAGTGGAGGAACACAGTTCTCAGAGGGTTTTAGGGTTGGAGGTGGTTACAGAGATCGGTGCCAGCGAGGCCATGGAACGATTTGAACACGAGAATGAGAATTATAAATCTGAGGTGTTGGTGGACTGGTAGGCAATGTAGGTCAGAGAGCATAGGGGTAATGGGTGAGTGGGTCAAGCCCGTAAGGAGATTTTAGAGAGGAAAAGCCAAGACTGTTACACCATTTCTGAAGGATTAAGTGAAGCTAATTCAGTTAACTTCAAAAGGAAGGTCTTGCAGTATTATAATTAGTTAATCCGATAATTTTCCAAGTACACCAAATAAGGTGCAAATATTTATATGTACAGATACACGCATGGGATAAACAAGAAGAAAACAAAGTTACTTAATGAACCAGGAACAAAAGATCATGCAGGCTAGAAGGGCCGAATGGCCTACTCCTGCACCTATTTTCTATGTTTCTATAACCTCGTGCTATTCACATATGAGAGAAGGAGGGAGGAAGGAAGGAGGAAGAAACTGATCGAGGATTCAAGTTTAATTTGACAGTACAACCATTTCTGGAGCCAAACGTTTGTACGCCATTTTACTAATATCAAAAACTTTAACAGAGAACATACATTTATTTTTTGTACGAAGCCAAGACTCTAATGCTAATCTGAGAGTTGCATCTTAACAAGTTGTAACCACGTACTACTGCACTGTGGTGACTCTGAAAAAAAGTTATTCTAACTGCTGTGATTACTTTCATAACCATGTTATCTTTGCATGCTTAGAACTAGGAAAATTAAGTAGTGTTAGAGATACAACTCTGCGTTACGATTAATTTCTTGGTCGCTAGTAAGGCAAAAGTGAAATGGTTCTCTTTATTCAAGCTGTTGGCAGATATTTTAAAATTGTTAGTCAAGTTAAGAACATAAGAAATAGGAGCAGGAGTAGACCATAGAGCCCCTCGAGCCTGCTCCACCATTTAATACGATCATAGCTGATCTCGGGATTGCTACCAGTGCCACGTGATAGTCAGAGTAGGAATCGCAGGATAGCGCAGATGAATACGTGGCTTGAGCAGTGGTGCAACAGGGAGGGATTCAAATTCCTGGGGGATTGGAACCGGTTCTGGGGGAGGTGGGACCAGTACAAACCGGACGGTCTGCACCTGGGCAGGACCGGAACCAATGTCCTAGGGGGAGTGTTTGCTAGTGCTGTTGGGGAGGATTTAAACTGATATGGCAGGGGAATGGGAACCAATGCAGGGAGACAGAGGGAAACAAAAAGGAGGCAAAAGCAAAAGACAGAAAGGAGATGAGGAAAAGTGGAGGGCAGAGAAACCCAAGGCAAAGAACAAAAAGGGCCACTGTACAGCAAAATTCTAAAAGGACAAAGGGTGTTAAAAGAACAAGCCTGAAGGCTTTGTGTCTTAATGCAAGGAGTATCCGCAATAAAGTGGATGAATTAACTGTGCAAATAGATGTTAACAAATATGATGTGATTGGGATTACGGAGACGTGGCTCCAGGATGATCAGGGCTGGGAACTCAACATCCAGGGGTATTCAACATTCAGGAAAGATAGAATAAAAGGAAAAGGAGGTGGGGTAGCATTGCTGGTTAAGGAGCAAATTAAGGCAATAGTTCGGAAGGACATTAGCTTGGATGATGTGGAATCTATATGGGTAGAGCTGCAGAATACCAAAGGACAAAAAACGTTAGTGGGAGTTGTGTACAGACCTCCAAACAGTAGTAGTGATGTTGGGGAGGGCATCAAACATGAAATTAGGGGTGCGTGCAATAAAGGTGCAGCAGTTATAATGGGTGACTTTAATATGCACATAGATTGGGTTAACCAAACTGGAAGCAATACGGTAGAGGAGGATTTCCTGGAGTGCATAAGGGATGGTTTTTTAGACCAATATGTCGAGGAACCAACTAGGGGGGAGGCCATCTTAGACTGGGTGTTGTGTAATGAGAGAGGATTAATTAGCAATCTCGTTGTGCGAGGCCCCTTGGGGAAGAGTGACCATAATATGGTGGAATTCTGCATTAGGATGGAGAATGAAACAGTTAATTCAGAGACCATGGTCCAGAACTTAAAGAAGGGTAACTTTGAAGGTATGAGGCGTGAATTGGCTAGGATAGATTGGCGAATGATACTGAAGGGGTTGACTGTGGATGGGCAATGGCAGACATTTAGAGACCGCATGGATGAACTACAACAATTGTACATTCCTGTCTGTCGTAAAAATAAAAAAGGGAAGGTGGCTCAACCGTGGCTATCAAGGGAAATCAGGGATAGCATTAAAGCCAAGGAAGTGGCATACAAATTGGCCAGAAATAGCAGAGAACCCGGGGACTGGGAGAAATTTAGAACTCAGCAGAGGAGGACAAAGGGTTTGATTAGGGCAGGGAAAATGGAGTACGAGAAGAAGCTTGCAGGGAACATTAAGACGGATTGCAAAAGTTTCTATAGATATGTAAAGAGAAAAAGGTTAGTAAAGACAAACGTAGGTCCCCTGCAGTCAGAATCAGGGGAAGTCATAACGGGGAACAAAGAAAGGGCGGACCAATTGAACAAGTACTTTGGTTCGGTATTCACTGAGGAGGACACAAACAACCTTCCGGATATAAAAGGGGTCGGAGGGTCTAGTAAGGAGGAGGAACTGAGGGAAATCCTTATTAGTTGGGAAATTGTGTTGGGGAAATTGATGGGATTGAAGGCCGATAAATCCCCAGGGCCTGATGGACTGCATCCCAGAGTACTTAAGGAGGTGGCCTTGGAAATAGTGGATGCATTGACAGTCATTTTCCAACATTCCATTGACTCTGGATCAGTTCCTATGGAGTGGAGGGTAGCCAATGTAACCCCACTTTTTAAAAAAGGAGGGAGAGAGAAAACAGGGAATTACAGACCGGTCAGCCTGACATCGGTAGTGGGTAAAATGATGGAATCAATTATTAAGGATGTCATCGCAGTGCATTTGGAAAGAGGTAATATGATCGGTCCAAGTCAGCATGGATTTGTGAAAGGGAAATCATGCTTGACAAATCTTCTGGAATTTTTTGAGGATGTTTCCAGTAGAGTGGACAAGGGAGAACCAGTTGATGTGGTATATTTGGACTTTCAGAAGGCTTTCGACAAGGTCCCACACAAGAGATTAATGTGCAAAGTTAAAGCACATGGGATTGGGGGTAGCGTGCTGACATGGATTGAGAACTGGTTGTCAGACAGGAAGCAAAGAGTAGGAGTAAATGGGGACTTTTCAGAATGGCAGGCAGTGACTAGTGGGGTACCGCAAGGTTCTGTGCTGGGGCCCCAGCTGTTTACACTGTACATTAATGATTTAGACGAGGGGATTAAATGTAGTATCTCCAAATTTGCGGATGACACTAAGTTGGGTGGCAGTGTGAGCTGCAAGGAGGATTCTATGAGGCTGCAGAGCGACTTGGATAGGTTAGGTGAGTGGGCAAATGCATGGCAGATGAAGTATAATGTGGATAAATGTGAGGTTATCCACTTTGGTGGTAAAAACAGAGAGACAGACTATTATCTGAATGGTGACAGATTAGGAAAAGGGGAGGTGCAAAGAGACCTGGGTGTCATGGTACATCAGTCATTGAAGGTTGGCATGCAGGTACAGCAGGCGGTTAAGAAAGCAAATGGCATGTTGGCCTTCATAGCGAGGGGATTTGAGTACAAGGGCAGGGAGGTGTTGCTACAATTGTACAGGGCCTTGGTGAGGCCACACCTGGAGTATTGTGTACAGTTTTGGTCTCCTAACCTGAGGAAGGACATTCTTGCTATTGAGGGAGTGCAGCGAAGGTTCACCAGACTGATTCCCGGGATGGCGGGACTGACCTATCAAGAAAGACTGGATCAACTGGGCTTGTATTCACTGGAGTTCAGAAGAATGAGAGGGGACCTCATAGAAACGTTTAAAATTCTGACGGGGTTAGACAGGTTAGATGCAGGAAGAATGTTCCCAATGTTGGGGAAGTCCAGAACCAGGGGACACAGTCTAAGGATAAGGGGGAAGCCATTTAGGACCGAGATGAGGAGGAATTTCTTCACCCAGAGAGTGGTGAACCTGTGGAATTCTCTACCACAGAAAGTTGTTGAGGCCAATTCACTAAATATATTCAAAAAGGAGTTAGATGAAGTCCTTACTACTAGGGGAATCAAGGGGTATGGTGTGAAAGCAGGAATGGGGTACTGAAGTTGCATGTTCAGCCATGAACTCATTGAATGGCGGTGCAGGCTAGAAGGGCCGAATGGCCTACTCCTGCACCTATTTTCTATGTTTCTATGATCATGGACTCAGGTCCACTTCCCTGCCCGCTCCCCATAAGAAATAGGTTGGCTCAATGTATAACAACTTACGCAAGTTAAAGAGGGCACCATGTATTCAATCATAAACATTCAAAAGGACAAATTCAGATCTATTTTCAACATTAGTTGTGGGCATCGTAATGCCAGTATTTTCCAGTTAATTTATCGCCATTTTAGTGTGCGTTTCAGTCCAAAATTTGAATTTACAATCATAACAGGGGCTTAGATCTGAGATGCACATTAATTATTCCTACACTTACACTTGATACGCAAATCTTATAATTTTGCTTTAAGTTGCTAAATATTGGGTCTGTGGGACACTGCCTAATATCTGGCTGTCAATTTGTGAAAATGGCAAGAGATTGAGTCCCTTATAATTCATACAAATGGCTGTAGAAAAAGAACTGACATCTCAGTTTCTTATTTGTGGGGCCCAAATTTGGCCAGGAGTTGCTGTTTTTTTTGGAGCAACTTGATTTTTCTGGAGTATCTTAAAAATCCCCATTCTGCACATTTAATTTGCGCCAGTGCAAGTGAGTTTGTGAGGATTTTTTTTAGTTTAGTTTTTTTTCCCAAAAGGGGGCATTACCTGCCACCTATGCCTGTTTTGGCCATTTAAGCCAGTTTAGACAGCTAATAGTTGCTCCAAACTAACTTAGGCCAGCGTATGTGGCCACTTGTGGCCCGCACAGAAAACCCTTGAGAGTTAAGAAATCAGCGCAGGTAACCAGAGATTGGGGGAGGGGAAGGGAAGTGAGAGGATCTTGCAAAGCACGAAACACCTTCACAACAACATTAAAGAAGCATAAAAACCATCAATAATTAATAAATAAATATATATATATTTTTTTTTAAAGCCCTACCTTGGCCCCGGGATGTCAGCGGGAGAATGCACCAACTGCAGCACTCATTGGCAAGCCCTTCGGCCAGGGCTGGTGGGTGGGAAGCCTGGGCGAGAGAGCAGTGAACTAGTCACACACCCAAGCAGCAGCAGGCTGGGCTTGCAGAAGGAGGCTGGCAGGAGGGAACTTAAAGGGGGGGCTGGGAACACACAGGCTGCAGGAGGGAATGTAAAGGGAAGTGGCTGATTGCCAAAGTTAGTCACCCAAGGCGCATGCACGAACACTCCAATGCGCATGCGCAACGCTGCCGGCACTGTTACAGACGCTGGGCCCTAGCCCCGCTGGCTCGCTTTCAGCAGCACGACCGTAGATCCACTGCTTTTGCCACGCCAAGCCTTCGGACGGTCCACGGAGCGGGAAGAATACGGAGCTACATTTTCGCCGCTGTTTTCGGAGCAGAAAGTCGACACACCTCAGGCAAGTGCTCCGAAAAAACCGGAGGGCCAAATTTGGGCCCATAGAGTGGATGTTAGTTCTCTCGCATTGATGTGCTAATCAGGATGAAATATGCCTGCTCCAAGAGCCTAAGACTGGGGCTTTCATTATTCTCTGTTGGATCCAGAGTTATTTTGTCTGCCCAAAATAAAGCAAGAAACATAATAAATCTGATACATCAATGCCGTCCCATAATTCTTTTTAAACATACATGGATGCACTGAATGGTTGGTTATCTTTTGTGCATTTCAAAATGGTGTAAAATTTCTTGATTTTCCAAACCCCCAAAAGAACCATAAGCCACAAAGACATAACAGCTGCAAATAATATATTTGCTGCATGAATCTTATTATTTTTGATTTATGTCGCATTAGTTTGCTTTCCTTCACACCACTTAAAATTGATTTTATCCCTTAAAAATTTTATACTTATTTGCAAAATTAAGTCAACCTTATTGGTGCAAATATGTTTTATCAATCTTCCAGGAAGCAACGAATTATCATTTCCATTTTGCGCACATATTGCAGAATAATATGCAAAAGGAAGCTTGTCATCTTTTTTTTTAAAAAAAGATCATTCTTTTGCTGAATGTACCATAACAGTATATTTGTCCATTGTTAACTGCCAAGAGAGACTTGGTCAGATTAACATAGAAACATAGAAAATAGGTGCAAGAGTAGGCCATTCGGCCCTTCGAGCCTGCACCACCATTCAATAAGATCAAGAGTCAGGATAGGCATTAGAGACCATGGGATGCACCAGAGCATGAGAATTCAAGTAGAGTAAAGCCGAAGTGGAAAATATAATACCACAAAAATACAAATAGCACAAGTAATTTATCTTCTTCATTCTCTTTTATCAGACATGTAGAAATCCCCCTCTCTAAAATTATCTCCCCCATCGCTCCTAAAGACAATGGATCGGAATTCATGACGGGTAGCAACGGCGAACTAAAAATTTTATTACCCCTTTGAAACTGACTGCAACTTCAGGTTGTAGCGCATGTAATTGTGAAATCTTGAAATATATTGTTGCCACCATTACCCTGCTGAGATCCAATAATTCAGCAGAGCTCAGCAATTGAATTTGGTACCGTCCTCATATGCACAAATATCACACTAAATGTTGCATTTACACAAGTTAATTTTTACAAAAATTCTCGGAAATAATCTCACAAGCATTAACTTTAACAGATTGATGTAGATTGTACACCTTAACCTATTGTGGGCAAGTTAGAATTTGCATGTACAATTTCCAGAAAATTATGGTCAGTCATTCACTGCTCTGACACTGGCTGCACTGTGCCGCCCACCGCCCCCCCCCCGCCCCCTATAGCCTGCAATCAGTAAAACCAACAAAAACTCGGGCTTTCCTGTGTTAATATCGCTATTAAATGCCCCATTAAATGTTAGGCCTTGTTGGATGAGGTGTCACTGAGGTTTTAGCAGCTTCCTGACTGCTAGACAAATGTTATGGTCCTTTAAAAAAAACTAATTTTACTTTTGTGCAGTGTCAAATGTATCCATTTTAATAAAAATTAAAATGTTTAACAAGTTTGCTCATGATATTTCAAGTTCTACCTTTTCCCCATGCGAGAGCTCCAATCTTTGTTTTGCTCTCTAACATTTTTTTTAAAGTCGGGATAAAAGCAGCTTCTCATTTCCTGGTTGCCTGTCTGTGAGAATTCTGCAAAGTGATTGGCTGCTTCGACAGCTTGCTGATGTCACAGCAGCATTGCATGAGGGAATTCCCACTATAGAGTGCTGCAATCACCTGCACGCCGAAAAACCTTTTGCCACAGATTGCAAGATCTCTGTGGGCGGTTTTCTTCAGGGCCAGTGGCAAAGCAAATTCTGGACCATTGCCTCATGCTGAGGTACAGTTCCCAAGGAACCAGCGTCCTTCTGCTACTTCACCTAAGTGGTAATTTTTCATGCATGAGCCCTTACTACAAGTGCCAGTGTCGATTTGTCTGTGAGGGTTATCACAACTGAATTTGATCCAACTACGAAAATTTCTCGCAAAAGTCACTGAACAACAGTCAGGAGTGGGAACTCGGTAATCTTTTCCCACTGCACCCCAACCCAATATATTGTTGCCACTATTACCCTGCTGAGATCCAATAATTCAGCAGAGCTCAGCAATTGAACTTGGTACCTTCCTCTTTTGCACAACAAATATCACACTAAATGTTGCATTTATACAAGTTCATTTTTTTAAAAATTCTAGGAAATAATTTCACAAGCATTAACTTTAACAGATTGTTGTAGGTTGTACACCGTAACCTATTGTGGGCAAGTTAGAACTTGCATACACAATTTCCAGAAAATTAACTTTTGAATGGAACCTAGCATCTGCTAAAAATATATCACTCTCCAGGTTTTATGTAAATAAACACTAATGTGAAAATTCTGATTGTGTGTGAGAGGAGGATATGCAGGATGAAAATTGTGTGCATATATTTCAGGAGGGGGCAGGTAATAATTCTGTGCTTGAATGAGATGAGAAAAGTTGGAGAACAAAGAGCCCATCATGCATATAGCCCATACACAATTCAAATATGGATTTATGTAGGTAAGTCACATGCTTGCTTGGAACACTTGTAGCAATTGTTTTTATTGAAAAACTAGTGTTTGGTCTTGAAGTCTTTAAAATGGATCCTCACAAATCCTGCTTAACGTTCAAGATCAAAGGTTTTGTAATTATTATTGACTTTAACTTAGGGTACAAAATAGGACACGGTGGTCCTTCACACTTAACACAGAAACATAGAAATTAGATGGAGGAGCAGGCCATTAGACCCTTCGAGCCTGCACCGCCATTCAATAAGATCATGGCTGATCATTCAACCTCAGTACCCCTTTCCTGCTTTCTCTCCATACCGCTTCGGCCGTATCTAACTCCCTCTTCAATATATTTAATGAACTGGCCTCAACAACTTTCTGCGGTCAAGAATTCCACAGGTTAACCACTCTCTAAGTGAAGAAGTTTCTCCTCATCTCGGTCCTAAATGGCTAACCCCCTTCTTCTTCGACTGTGACCCCTGGTTCTGGAACTCCCCAGCAACGGGAACATTGTTCCTGCCTCTAACCTGTCCAATCCCATCAGAATCTTATAAGTTTCTATGAGATCCCCTCTCATTCTTCTAAACTCTAGTGGATACAAGCCCAGTTGATCCAGTCTCCCCTCATAGGTCAGTCCTGCCATCCCAGGAATCAATCTGGTGAACCTTCGCTGTACTCCCCTCAACAGCAAGAACGTCCTTCCTCAGATTAGGGGACCAAAACGGAACACAATATTTCAGGTGTTGCCTCACCAAGGCTCTGTACAACTGCAGTAACTCCCTGCTCCTATACACAAATCCTCTAGCTATAAAGGCCAACATGTATTTGCCTTCTTCATCGCCTGCTGTGCCTGCATACCAAACTTCAATGACATATGTACCATGACATCTAGGTCTCGTTGCACCTCCCCTTTTCCTAATCTGTCACCATTCAGATAATATTCTGTCTTCCTGTTTTTGCCACCAAAGTGGATAACCTCACATTTATCCACATTATACTGCATCTGCCATGCATTTGCCCACTCACCTAACCTGTCCAAGTCACCCTGCAGTCTCTTAGCATCCTCCTCGCAGCTCACACTGCCACCCAGCTTAGTGTCATCTCCAAACTTGGAGATATTGCATTCAATTCCTTCATCTAAATCATTGATGTATATTGTAAAATAGCTGGGGTCCCAGCACTGAACCGTGCGGCACCCCACTGTTCACTGCCTGCCATTCTGAGAAGGACCCGTTTATTCCAACTCTCTGCTTCCCGTCTGCCAACCAGTTCTCTATCCACGTCAATACATTACCCCCAATACCATGTGCTTTAATTTTGCACACGAATCTCTTGTGTGGGACCTTGTCAAAAGCCTTTTGAAAGTCCAAATACACCACATTCACTGGTTTTCCCTTGTCCACTCTATTAGTTACATCCTCAAAAAATTCCAACATTTTCCCCACCATCGATGTCAGGCTAACCAGTCGATAATTCCCCGTTTTCTCTCTCCCTCCTTTTTAAAAAGTGGTGTTACATTAGCTACCCTCCAGTCCATAGGAACTAATCCAGAGTCAAGGTTCACCAGACTGATTCCCGGGATGGCTGGACTGACATATGAGGAGAGACTGGATCAACTGGACCTTTATACACTGGAGTTGTGAAGGATGAGAGGGGATCTCATAGAAACATATAAGATTCTGACAGGACAGGACAGGTTAGATGCGGGAAGAATGTTCCTGATATTGGGGAAGTCCAGAACCAGGGGACACTGTCTTAAGATAAGGGGTAGACCATTTAAGATTGAGATGAGGACAAACTTTTTCACTCAGAGAGTTGCTAACCTGTGGAATTCCCTGCTGCAGAGTTGTTGATGCCAGTTCATTGGATATATTCAAGGGGGAGTTAGATATGGCCCTTACGGCTAAGAGGATCAAGGGGTATGGAGAGAAAGCAGGAAAGGGGTACTGAGGGAATGATCA
Source organism: Pristiophorus japonicus (assembly GCF_044704955.1). NCBI lineage: Eukaryota > Metazoa > Chordata > Chondrichthyes > Pristiophoridae > Pristiophorus > Pristiophorus japonicus. The sequence goes on from NC_091979.1 coordinate 67,609,126, forward strand.
GCTATGATCTTATTGAATGGTGGTGCAGGCTCGAAGGGCCGAATGGCCTACTCCTGCACCTATTTTCTATGTTTCTATGTCAATAGAATGTTGGAAAATGATCACCAATGCATCCACTATTTCTAGTGCCACTTCCGTAAGTACTCTGGATGCAGCCTATCTAGCCCTGGGAATTTAGCAGCCTTCAATCCCATCAATTTCCGTAACATAATTTCCTGACTAATAAGGATTTCCTTCAGTTCCTCCTTTTTGCTACACCTTCGAACCCCTAGTATTTCCGGGAGGTTATTTGTGTCTTCGTTAGGTGAAGACAGATCCACTAGATTTACAGTAGAACTTTAAATGCAGATTACTCACACACACTCACAAAGTCAATGGCTATTATAGAATCACAGAATGGTTACAGGACAGGAGGTCATTTGGCCAACTGAGCCTGTGCTGGCACTCTGCAAGAGTACTTCAGCTAGTCCCATTCACCGGCAGCCTTGCAATTCTTTTTCCTTCAGGTACTTATCCAATTCCCTTTTGAAAGCCATGATTGAATCTGCCTCCACCACCCTTTCAGTCAGTGTATTTCATATCCTAACCGCTCGCTTTAAAAAAGGTTTTCCTTATGTTGATTTCGCTCATCTGTCAATCACCTTAAATCTGTGTCCTCTGGTTCTCAACCCTTCCGCCAATTGGAACAGATTATCTCTATCTACTCTGTGTAGACCCTTTATGATTTTGAACACTTCCATCAAATCTCTCCTCAACCTTCTCTGGTCTAAAGAGAACAACCCCAACTTCTCTAGTCTATCCACATAGCTGAAATCCTTCATTCCTGGAACCATTCTTGTAAATCTTTTGTGCACACCTTCACTAAAGTGTGGTGCCCGGAATTGCATAGGTTTGGGGATAAATATTATGTTGCGTGACTGATCAGGCTGGATAATAAGACCTTCTAAAAAGTCCCAATCTTTACACAAAACTAAGAAAACTTTAATGTTTACTTGCAGACATAATACAATGATGCACATTGTACTATCTGTGCACAACATAACAATGACACATAGCTCTTCCATCATTCAATTTTTTTTTGAAGTTTGCTGAACTCTTCGGCTTGAAGACTGCCTTTTAAATCCGGCTACCCCTCCACGGTGGTTTAGGGATATTTGATAACACATAATCCACAACAACGTTTTGGTCACAATAACAGTATGTTTCACAAACCATTTAAAATGTCCACAAATTCCAAGTACGCTGAACATCCCGCTGCTGTATTGACACACCAGCCAGCCGTTGCTACAGCGCATTTGTTTTTATATAAAAGATGGAAATCCTGCTCGAACTGATCCCATCCTAACAGATGACGTGTCCGGACCCGGGCCCTGGCTCCGGCTCCAAGGGCAGCGAGAAGACGCAATGACGAGGCTTCTTTGGGGCTAGGCCTCAGCCCGGCTCCCCCCGAGCTCGGCCCGTGTCCCTACCTGTAATGAAGACGATAAACACCGCGTTGTGTTGTTTGGCGAAGTCGATGGCGGCGGGGATGGTGCCGTCGAACCAGCGCATTGTGCTGCCTCTCTCGCTCACTCTCTCTGTGTCTCTTCACCGGGCCCAGAGCCAGCCGCCACTAATTATTTCCCTGCCCGCCACAGTCCGTCTCCCGTCCGCAACAGCAATGACGCGTCGCCCACCTTGCGCCAGTCACACGCGCCTGGGGGCCACCAATCACTCGCGAGAGGCGGGCTCTGTGGCCGTCCTCAGCCAATGGTGGCCGGCTCTGTGGCCGACCTCAACCAATGGAGGCGGGCTCTCGGGCCGTCCTCAGCCAATGGAGGCGGGCTCTGTGGTCGTCCTCAGCGAATGAAGGCGGGCTCTCTGGCCGTTCTCAGTCAATGGAGGCTGGCTCTGTGACCGTCAATCACCCGCAAGCTCTGTGGCCATCATCAGCCAATGAGAGGGACTCTCAGGAAAGGTCAGCGACTGGAAAAGTTAGCTCTGTTTTTCTGCCTGACCTGCTTAGTATTCCCTGCATTTTCTGTTTTTATAATAAGTAAAAATGTTAACAAAGGTACACTAAGAAACAGCAGACAATTTTACGGGGCAAGGATTGCTACTAGTGCCACGTGCTAGTCAGAGTAGGAATCGCAGGATAGCTCAAATGAAAATGTGGCTTGAGGAGTGGTGCAGAAGGGAGGGATTCAAATTCCTGGGACATTGGAACCGGTTCTGGGGAAGGTGGGACCAGTACAAACTGGACGGTCTGCATCTGGGCAGGACCGGAACCAATCTCCTCAGGGGAGTGTTTGCTAGTGCTGTTGGGGAGGGGGATGGGAACCTATGCAGAGAGACAGGGAAGTAGAATGGGGGCAGAAGCAAAAGATAGAAAGAAGAAAAGTAAAAGTAGAGGGCAGAGAAACCCAAGGCAAAAAGCAAAAAGGGTCACATGGCAGCAAAATCCTAAAGGGGCAAAGAGTGTTAAAAAGACAAGCCTGAAGGCTCTGTGCCTCAATGCGAGGAATATTCGGAATAAGGTGGACGAATGAACTGCGCAGACAGCAGTTAACAGGTATGATGTAATTGGCATCACGGAGACATGGCTCCAGGGTGACCAAGGCTGGGAACTCAACATCCAGGTGTATTCAACATTTAGGAAGGATAGACAGAAAGGAAAAGGAGGTGGGGTGGCGTTGCTGGTTAAAGATGAAATTAATGCAATAGTAAGGAAGGACATTAGCTTGGATGATGTAGAATCTGTATGGGTGGAGCTACGGAATAGCAAAGGGCAGAAAATGCTCGTGGGAGTTGTGTACAGACCACAAAACAGTAGTAATGAGGTTGGGGACAGCATCAAACAAGAAATTAGGGATGCTTGCAATAAAGGTACAGCAGTTATCATGGGCGACTTCAATCTACATATTGACTGGGCTAACCAAACTGGTAGCAATGCAGTGGAGGAGGATTTCCTGGAGTGTATTAGGGATGGTTTGAGAGAACAATATGTCGAGGAACCAACTAGAGGGTTGGCTATCCTAGACTGGGTGATGTGTAATGAGAAAGGACTAATTAACAATCTTGTTTTGCGAGGCCCCTTGGAGAAGAGTGACCATAATATGGTAGAATTCTTTATTAAGATGGAGAGTGATATGGTTAATTCAGACACTAAGGTCCTGAACTTGGGGAAATGTAACTTCGATGGTATGAGAGGTGAATTGGCTAGAATAGACTGGCGAGTGATACTTAAAGGGTTGACGGTGAATAGGCAATGGAAAACATTTAAAGATCACATGGATGAACTTCAATAATTGTACATCCCTGTCTGGAGTAAAAATAAAACTGGGAAGGTGGCTTAACCGTGGTTAACAAGGGAAATTAAGGATCGTGTTAAATCCAAGGAAGAGGCATATAAATTGGCCAGAAAAAGCAGCAAACCTTGAAAACTGGGAGAATTTTGTAATACAGCAGAGGAGGACAAAGAGTTTAATTAGGAGGGTGTCATAGATTCAACCAGTATTGTAACCCATGTGTAATCTGACCTAAATTGTACACTGTGAGAACAATGACCACAAGGTGGGAAACACTCCTAACCTGGATCTTCAGGTACAAAAGGGGAAGCTCCATCCACCTTCATCACTTGAGTGCTAAGGAATAAAGGACAGGTCACATACTGACCTTCACTCAAGCATGGGCCTCGTGTGCATTTATACTGTATAGTAAGGACCGATCAGAGGGGGAAAGTAGAGTATGAGACGAAGTTTACTGGGAACATAAAAACTGACTGCAAAAGCTTCTATAGATATGTAAGGGGGAGATGGGAAGGCTTCCTCTCCCACGAGCGGGCCCACTGATATAGAGCCCATGGAGCAATTCTCGAAGTTAGCAGACAGAGACGGATGGCAAAGTATAAAGATCTTTATTACGAACGTCCGGGAACACCTCTTATCACAGTCGCCTGTGAGTGGAGATGCTCCCCGAACAGCACAATCATACAACTTTTATACATTTCAAAACCCCTCTGTTCCCGGACAAGACCTCCCACGATTTCTAATTGAACTACCTTATCAGTGCGACTTCTCTAATTGGACTACCTTATTAGTGCTACTTTGGATTGACAGGCCAAGACCCTCGTGACTGCTTTAGACCGTAACTAGAATGACTTCATTAGGTCAGAATTTGTTATACATTTCCTTGGTGCCTGTGAGTCGCCTCGAGCCTCTTCGCAAGGTCTTATCAATGTCTGTTTAGGTTCTCACATCGTATCCTGTCGGAATATTATTGAATTGATAACTTCTGGAGCCTTGGTACAAGGCCGAAAAGAGGCCTTTTACCTCCTTATAGGCCATTGCAGGAACCAGCACTTTCACCCTTGTCCCGCTGGTACCCCTAATGCCAAATTTCTCTTACAGATACGTGAAGAGAAAAAGATTAGTGAAAACAAATGTAGGTCCTTTGCAGTCAGATTCAGGTGAATTTATAACGGGGAACAAAGAAATGGCGGAGCAGTTAAATAAATAGTTTGGTTCTGTTTTCACGGAGGAAGACACAAATACTAGGGAACCGAGAGTCTAATGAGAAGGAGGAACTGAAGGATATCCTTATAAAGCGGGATATTGTGTTAGGGAAATTGATGGGATTGAAGCCCGATAAATCCCCGGGGCCTGATAGTCTGCATCCCAGAGTACTTAAGGAAGTGGCCATAGAAATAGTGGATGCATTGGTGATTATTTTCCAACAGTCTATCGATTCTGGATCAGTTCCTATGGATTGGAGGGTAGCTAATGTAACATCACTGTTTAAAAAAGGAGGGAGAGAGAAAACAGGTAATTATAGACCGGTTAGCCTGACATCAGTAGTGGGGAAAATGTTGGAATCAATTATTAAAGATGAAATAGCAGCGCATTTGGAAAGCAGTGCCAGGATCGGTCCAAGTCAGCATAGATTTATGAAAGTGAAATCATGCTTGACAAATCTTCTGGAATTTTTTGAGGATGTAACTAGTAGAGTGGACAAGGGAGAACCAGTGGATGTGGTGTATTTGGACTTTCAAAAGGCTTTTGACAAGGTCCCACACAAGAGATTGGTATGCAAAATCAAAGCACATGGTATTGGGGATAATGTACTGACATGGATAGAAAACTGGTTGGCAGACAGGAAGCAGAGAGTCAGGATAAACGGGTCCTTTTCAGAATGGCAGGCAGTGAATAGTGGGGTGCCGCATGGCTCAGTGCTGGGACCCCAGCTCTTTACAATATACATTAATGATTTGGATGAAGGAATTGAGTGTAATATCTCCAAGTTTGCAGATGACACTAAACTGGGTGGTGGTGTGAGCTGTGAGGGGGATGCTAAAAGGCTGCAGGGTGACTTGGACAGGTTAGGTGAGTGGGCAAATGCATGGCAGATGCAGTCTAATGTGGATAAATGTGAGGTTATCCACTTTGGGGGCAAAAACACGAAGGCAGAATATTATCTGAATGGCGGCAGATTAGGAAAGGGGGAGGTGCAGCGAGACCTGGGTGTCATGGTTCATCAGTCATTGAAAGTTGGCATGCAGGTACAGCAGGCGGTAAAGAAGGCAAATGGCATTGTTGGCCTTCATAGCTAGGGGATTTGAGTATAGGAGCAGGGAGGTCTTACTGCAGTTGTACAGGGTCTTGGTGAGGCCTCACCTGGAATATTGTGTTCAGTTTTGGTCTCCTAATCTGAGGAAGGACGTTCTTGCTATCGAGGGAGTGCAGTGAAGGTTCACCAGACTGATTACCGGGATGGCGGGACTGACATATGAGGAGAGACTGGATCAACTGGGCCTTTATACACTGGAGTTTAGAAGGATGAGGGGGGGATCTCATAGAAACTTATAAGATTCTGATGAGACTGGACAGGTTAGATGCAGGAAGAATGTTCCCGATGATGGGGACGTCCAGAACCAGGGGACACACTCTTCGGATAAGGGGTAGGCCATTTAGGACTGAGATGAGGAAAAACTTCTTCACTAAGAGAGTTGTTAACCTGTGGAATTCCCTACCGCAGAGAGTTGTTGATGCCAGTTCATTGGATATATTCAAGAGGGAGTTAGATATGGCCCTTACGGCTAAAGGGATCAAGGGGTATGGAGAGAAAGCAGGAAAGGGGTACTGAGGGAATGATCAGCCATGATCTTATTGAATGGAGGTGCAGGCAAGAGGGCCGAATGGCCTACTCCTGCACCTATTTTCTATGTTTCTATGTTGTTCATGGTAATGGAAATCTTCAAATTTTAAAATGTTTTGTGTGTTATAAACCTTATTTCAATTTGTGGAAGGAAAAAAAAAAAGAGTAGAAATGTTTTTATTATATGGTTACATCTCCTTAGAAATTGCGTACAGGGATTCAAGACCAAACGTGATCTTCCAGTGAAGCAGGTTGGATGACAGGGAGCCTAGGACAGGGCAGGCAAACCTTCAGTCCCTATTTTAAAGTCAAGACATTCGGTCATTATACAATATTTTGGTTCATTATGTCAAAAAAAAACCGAACTTGTATTTATATAGTGCCTTTTGCAACCTTGAAAGAGGATAAGCTATACTAATTCTGCCATGTGCTCAGGAGATTTTGTGGCTAAAAATGCTTAACCCAAATTTAGAATCTGAGTAAAAACAGGATTGTAGTCTCAATCAGTGCAAAGGTGTTGGTAGTTGCATCTGCATGGGGCACTGGCCAAATAAAGCGTGATGTCTGTGTTGCCTGGGTGATTTAGTTGTGTTCCTTGCTCTATCAGGCACGACTGAAGAGTTCAGCTGGGGTAGTATTGTTGAAGGAATTGATGGTTGAGAATCCAGGAGAACTTGATCCTACTTCCACAGCCTATCGCGCAGACCAATAATGGCTGCTTGGATTGCTTTGTAATGGCCCTGACCTGCACTCAATTTTCGTTCTTGCATTTATATAACACCTTTCACATATTCTGGATATACAAAATCTTTACAGCCAATGAAATACTTTTGACATTCAGTCACTGTTTTAGGAAATGTGGCAGCAAATTTGCGTACAGCAAGGTAGTGTGATCACGATCAGATAATCTGCTTTTTAGTGCGGTAGGTTGAGGGATAAATATTGGCCAGGGTAACATGGAAACAGAGAAAATAGGTGCAGGAGTAGGCCATTCAGCCCTTCAAGCCTGCACCGCCATTCAATGAGTTCATGGCTGAACATGCAACTTCAGTACCCCATTCCGGCTTTCTCACCACACCCCTTGATCAGCCTAGTCGTAAGGACTACATCTAACTCCTTTTTAAATATATTTAGTGAATTGGCCTCAACAACTTTCTGTGGTAGAGTATTCCACAGGTTCACCACTCTCTGGGTGAAGAAGTTTCTCCTCATCTCAGTCCTAAATGGCTTACCCCTTATCCTTAGACTGTGACCCCTGGTTCTGGACTTCCCCAACATTGGAACATTCTTCCTGCATCTAACCTGTCTAAACCTGTCAGAATTTTAAACATTTCTATGAGATCCCCTCTCATTCTTCTGAACTCCAGTGAATACAAGCCCAGCTGATCCAGTCTTTCTTGATATGTCAGTCCCGCCATCCCGGGAATCAGTCTGGTGAACCTTCGCTGGTCTTCAAAATAGTACTGCAAGATATATTACTTCCACCAGAAAAGGCAGATGCAGCCTCAGTTTAATGTCTCATTCAAAATACAGCAGCTCCAACAGTGCAGCAGTCGCTCAGTACTGCACTGGAGCATCAGCCCAGATTTTGAGCTCAAGTTCCTGCAGTGGGGCCTGAACCCACATCCTTCTGACTCAGCTGACCACGGCTGACAAGTTTAATTAGGTGGCACAAATAAAATTAGGATGAGGAAAGACACTCTCAACTTACTATGGTTTCTGAAGTTCATTGAACACAAAACAAGAGCTACAGCAGCTGCATATACAAATGCAAATTTTTATAATCAGTACATTCTGCCATTTTCTCTTTCCCTCATATACACTCCCAATATAAACTATATCTGAATAAAGCTTTTGAAATTTGTCCTAGATTTTCCTCAAATAATTTTGAAAAACAATGGGGAAGAAACTGCTTGAATCTACTGAATGGCACTGGTGCATCCAAGAAATTAGCTACAATTCCTACATTGCAACAGTGACTGCACTCCTAAAGTGTTTAATTTTCTGCAAGGAGCTTTGTGATGCCCTGAGGTTGTGAAAGGTGCTTTACAAATCCAAGTTATTATTTATTTATTTCCAATACACGTGCTCAAGTGCACAATCTACAGTCAGCCAGCAAAACAACTCTGGGCAAGAATATCATGTTCAAATTCAAGCTTTATTCAGAAATTACGTTGTGAACTTTTGTGAAAAGATAATACAGCATCACATGGTTGTGTTACAATGAGTCATGTCAACGATCAGATCAACATTGGAAATCCAATTGGCGCATCACCGACAGAGGTTATGTGGAACATAACAGATGATGTGTAATCGTGACATATGGATATGTTTACATTGGAATTCCCATAGGAAATGTTTACATAGCAGTTTCCAATGGAGCATGTAACCCACATAAAAATTCTAACATAGATACACAGAACTTTGTAGTGAGCAAACACAAAACAAATATCCAGTAACTGACTCTCAGAAAACATCATAATGTCATCGCCTCAGATTCATGTTCAACCAAGTGAGAGAAAATAACTGACTCTTCCGTGCTCCAGTCTTGCACTACAACTGTTCTGATTGTATGATCGCGAAAACCTCCAACCCCAGTAGAAAAAGTAGATTTTTCTTGTGAAACTGATACATGGGTTGAAATGTCAATAATTGGCCTGACTTAAGATTTGACCCAATGTGTCCATTGACATGGACATGGTTTTACTATTCTTTTTTTCCTGTTCTCTGCAATATATCTGAAGAGGGCAAAGAGAAGGTGAAAAATACAAACACAATCATCAGCTAGGATAATCGTTCCCTTGCCACGATCTTCAATGCCCGTGCTCCCATAAAAATCACAGTGCTGACCTTCCTCAGATTAGTAAAAGGGGAGGTGCAGAGAGACCTGGGTGTCATGGTACATCAGTCATTGAAGGTAGGTATGCAGGTACAGCAAGCGCTGAAGAAGGCAAATGGTATGTTGGCCTTCATAGCTAGGGGATTTGAGTATAGGAGCAGGGAGGTCTTACTGCAGTTGTACAGGGCCTTGGTGAGGCATCACCTGGAATATTGTGTTCAGTTTTGGTCTCCTAATCTGAGGAAGGACGTGCTTGCTATTGAGGGAGTGCAGCGAAGGTTCATCAGACTGATTCCCGGAATGGCAGGACTGACATATGAGGAAAGACTGGATCGGCTAGGCTTATACTCACTGGAATTTAGAAGAATGAGATTTCTCACAGAAACTTATAAAATTCTGACGGGACTGGACAGGTTAGATGCAGAAAGAATGTTCCTGATGTTGGGGAAGTCCAGAACCAGGGGTCACAGTCTAAGGATAAGGGGTAAGCCATATAGGACCAAGATGAGGAGAAACTTTTTCACCCAGAGAGTTGTGAATCTGTGGAATTCTCTGCCACAGAAAGTTGTTGAGTCCAGTTCGTTGGACATATTCAAAAGGGAGTTAAACAGAGAAACATAGAAAATAGGTGCAGTAGGCGGCCATTCGGCCCTTCGAGCCTGCACCGCCATTCAATAAGATCATGGCTGATCATTCCCTCAGTACCGTTTCCTGCTTTCTCTCCATACCACTTGATCCCCTTAGCCGTAAGGGCCATATTTAATTCCCTCTTGAATATATCCAATGAACTGGCATCAACAACTGCGGCAGGGAATTCCATAGTTTAACAACTCTCTGAGTGAAGAATTTTCTCCTCATCTCAGTCCTAAATGGCCTACCCCTTATCCGAAGACGATGTCCCCTGGTTCTGGACTTCCCCAACATCGGGAACATTCTTCCCGCATCTAACCTGTCTAGTCCCGTCAGAATCTTATACGTTTCTAGGAGATCCCCTCTCAGTCTTCTAAACTCCAGTGTATAAAGGCTCAGTTGATCCAGTCTCTCCTCATATGACAGTCCAGCCATCCCTGGAATCAGTCTGATGAACACTCCCTCAATAGCAAGAACATCCTTCCCCAGATTAGGAGACCAAAACTGAACACAATATTCCAGGTGAGGCCTCACTAAGGCCCTGTACAACTGCTCCCTGCTCCTATATTCAAATCCCCTAGCTATGAAGGCCAACATACCATTTGCCTTCTTCACAGCCTGCTGTACCTGCATGCCCACTTTCAGTGACTGATGAACCATGACACCCAGGTCGCGTTGCACCTCCCCTTTTCCTAATCTACTGCCATTCAGATAATGTTCTGCCTTCGTGTTTTTACCCCCAAAATGGATAACCTCACATTTATCCACATTATATTGCATCTGCCATGCATTTGCCCACTCACCCAACCTATCCAAGTCACCCTGCAGCCTCTTAGCATCCTCCTCACAGCTCACACCACCACCCCGTTTAGTGTCATCCGCAAACTTGGAGATATTACATTCAATTCCTTCATCTAAATCGTTAATGTATATTGTAAAGAGCTGGGGTCCCGGCACGGAGCCCTGCGGCACTCCACTAGTCACTGCCTGCCATTCTGAAAAGGACCCGTTTATCCCAACTCTCTGCTTCCTGTCTGCCAACCAGTTCTCTATCCACATCAGTACATTACCCCCAATACCATGTGCTTTGATTTTGCACATCAATCTCTTGTGCAGGACCTTGTCAAAAGCCTTTTGAAAGTCTAAATACACCACATCCACTGGTTCTCCCTTGTCCACTCTGCTAGTTTCATCCTCAAAAAATTCCATTAGATTCATCAAGCATGATTTCCCTTTCACAAATCCATGCTGACTTGGTCCGATCCCGTCACTGCTTTCCAAATGCGCTGCTATTTCAACCTTAATGATTGATTCCAACATTTCCCCCACGACTGATGTCAGGCTAACCGGTCTATAATTACCCATTTTCTCTCTCCCTCCTTTTTAAAAAAGTGGTGTTATATTCACTATCCTTCAGTCCATAGGAACTGATCCAGAGTTGATAGACTGTTGGAAAATAATCACCAATGCATCCACTATTTCTAGGGCCACTTCCTTAAGTATTCTGGGATGCAGACTATCAGGCCCCGGGGATTTATCAGCCTTCAATCCCATCAATTTCCCTAACACAATTTCCCACCTAATTAGGATATCCTTCAGTTCCTCCTGCTCACTGGACCCACTGTCCCCTTGTATATTCGAAAGGTTATTTGTGTCTTCCTTCATGAAGACAGAACCGAAGTATTTGTTGAATTGGTCCGCCATTTCTTTGTTCCCCATTATAAATTCACCTGAATCCGACTGCAAGGGACCTACGTTTGTTTTCACTAATCTTTTTCTCTTCACATATTTATCGAAGCTTTTGCAGTCAGTTTTTATGTTCCCTGCAAGCTTCCTCTCGTACTCTATTTTCCCCCTCTTAATTAAACCCTTAGTCCTCCTCTGCTGAATTCTAAATTTCTCCCAGTCCTCAGGTTTGTTGCTTTTTCGAGCCAATTTATATGCCTCTTCCTTGGCTTTAACACTATCCTTAATTTCCCTTCGATGTGGCCCTTACGACTTCAGGGATCAGGGGCTATGGAGAGAAGGCAGGGGTGAGGTACTGAGGTTGCATTATCAGCCATGATCATATTGAATGGCGGTGCAGGCTCAAAGGGCCGAATGGCCTGCTCCTGCACCTATTTTCTATGTTTCTACAGCCCCCATTTGGTCACTTTCAAGGTGCACAAATTTTAATGTATCTGGCACACAACTGGTCTAGTCATCAATTGCCAGATTTGACAATGAAAACCATCGACTGCTTCAAAATCACCCTGGAGGGCAAGGACACCAGCCTTCTCTTCTCCATGACTAAATGCCTCTTCAGACTCTTCTTAAGCCCTCTCTACCCTCGACTAAAATTTGGTATTTTAATGCCAAATACAAAGAGCACTTGAATTTCTTTATCTTGGATCGAGAGCCAACTGAACAGCTAGCTGCCTGTGATACAGTTGAGTATGCCATCCTCCTGCACTGCTTCTCTTGCATCATTATATTCCTATCGATGTGGATGTCGGCACTGCATCTCGAGCAAAGTCTTCTCCTCCCCTCCACCGTCATCTCTGATGTCTCTCAAGGACATGTCCTTGACCCACTGTTGTTTATCTATATGCTGTACTTTGAGGGCCCCACCATTGGGAGCCGATTCTTTAATTACCTTCCAGTTCTTTACTTCAGTCCTCTTAAAAACCTATAATTTCTCCTTGCCGACAGTTACCCTTTCTATCCTCTCTTCTATGGGTTGACTTCTGTTTATTTTGTTAATTCTCTGTAAAGTACCCTGATATATTTTGTATGATAAAGATATACAGTAAATTAAAGTTGGTCATTTTATTATATAACCTGAAAAAATGTATATATATATTTTGTAGTTAAAATGAAGGGATTCATTTGAGAAGTTATTTGATTCATTATATTGAAAATTAATGATGGGGAAATATCTATTGGCTCGTTTTTTATGGTAATAGTTAAATTTCAAGAGATGTACAGTAGGTTGCACGCAACCACATCAACGGTTGATAATTATGGATAGTCCTCATCTTTTCTGCAATGAAGAGGGAGATGGAATTAATAACTTTTTTTGAGTGTTGGGAGGAGACGAGAGTGGGGATAGGTAGGGTGAAGGAAGATTAATACAACTATGTATGAGAATTCTATTTCCATTGGGAGAGAGTGTATGTCAACTTTACGGAATAGTTGTGTGAAGGCATTTGGTCTCATAAATCAGGGATTCTCGTCAATATTGTCAATTAACATGCAGACAATTATTAGATTAGAGGGGAATGATTGTGAGTCTTAGTTTTAAATACCTCATACCACAGATTAAAGAATACTTCAGAAAAGGCCCTACAACTATACTCAATTAAAAGATTATCCCTGCATAATATGTAATATTTCTTTTAAAATTGACTTCAGTCGGCCTCCAACTAGGATTATTCATGAATTGAGTCACATGTAGAAATATAGGGCTAGACTTTCCACTTTGCTCTCGCCCCGACAATGGGCGATGGACCAGCGATGTACGATGTCCCAGCCTTACTGATCGCTGGGACATAGCCCATTTTTTGGATATTGATTTTCCACTCGGCGATAGGCCAGTGATTTGAAATGGGCGATGCGAAAGGTCAGCAATGGTGACGTTCACCCATCGAACGGCCAGCGATGTGGAAGGCCAAAGCTTCCCGAGCAATGGCCAACTGTGCATGCGATTTAAAATTTTTTTTTTAGAATTTTTACTTGACTGGTTTTCCCGTGTTTCGGGACGTCAGGAGTCATCCACATATGCGCAGAAGGCACAGGGCAGGGCAGAGAGAGGAAGGCAGTGACAGAGAAATAGTTTAGATAAGTGGTTTAATTGTGAAAGAGTTTAGATAAGTGCTTTAATTGTAAACACTTTGCAATATTTCAAAACATGTTTGAAGAATGTCGGATTTGCATGATGCTGAAGGGGAAAGAGGGCAAAGCCCTTTAGTGACAGGGCCAATGAGGCCCATTCCTGATGGGCCGAACTGACTCGGGGTACGCACGGGAAACCCCCCACCCCGAGTTTATAGAAAAATTTGGGTGGAGATCGCTGCGGTGGTGTCCTCTGCATCCCATGAGGCGAGGGGGTCGGACCAGTGCCGTAAACGCTGCAACAGCTTGGTAGCTGCAGCAAGAGTAAGTTGCATTTTAATTGTACTGATGCAAATTGTAATTATATTAATGAATCTCCTGTATTGAATTTAATTTGTTTATTCATAAATGTTTTACATTAACTACATGTTAAGATCCGGACAGAGCTCTGAACCTGGGACTATGTATGGGACAGTGTGGAGGGAGCTTTACTCTGTATGTAACCCCATGCTGCAGCTGCCCTGGGAATGTTTGATGGGACAGTGCGGAGGGAGCTTCACTCTGTATGTAACCCTATACTGCAGCAGCCCTAGGAGTGTGGAGGGAGCTTTACGCTGTATGTAATCCCATGCTGCAGCTGCCCTGAGAGGGTGGAGGGAGCTTTACGCTGTATGTAATCCCATGCTGCAGCTGCCCTGGGAGTGTTTGATGGGACAGTGTGGAGGGAGCTTTACTCTGTATGTAACCCCATGCTGCAACTGCCCTGGGGGTGTGGAGGGAGCTTTACTCTGTAATAAGCCGAAACTTGGTGGCTTAATTTTACGGCGATGTTGAGGCCTGAGTTTCCATTTTTTGCTCAAAATGGGCGATAGACGTCCGTTTTGGGCAATGGGAGGTGGAAAGTCTAGCCCCATAGAATCTTATAGCATAAAAGGAGGCCATTTCGGCCTGTGCCAGCACTTTGAAAGAGCTGTTCAATTTCGTCCCACACCCCAGCTTTTTCCCCATAACCCTGCAAATCAGTCTTCTTGAAGTACATATCCAATTGAATTTTGAAAGTTACTATGGAATATGATTCCACCACACTTTCAGGTCGTGCGCTCCAGATCTTAACCCTGAGTGAAAACATCTAATTTCCCCTATAGTTCCTTTGGCAATTATTTTTGAATCTACGACCTCTGGTTACAGACCACTTGCCAGAGGAAAGTGTCTTCCTACTTGCTCTATCAAAATCCCTCATAATTTTTAATACCTTGATTAGGTCTCCCCCGCACCTACTCTGCTCCAAGAACAATCCCAGCTTCTCTAATCTCGCCACATTACTGAAGTCCCTCATCCCTGGTATCATCCTGGTAAACCTCCTCTGTACCCTCTCCAGAGCCTTGACATCTTTTCTGAAGTGTGGTGCCCAGAATTGTACACAATACTCCAGCTGAGACCTAACCAGTCATTTGTAAAGGTTTATCATGACTTGTTTTTGTGTTCAGTGCTCTTATTTGCAAAGCCAAGTATCCCATACACTTACCTTATCAGGGTTCCAGGGCTTGATGGCATCCATGTCTTCTACTTCGTCTAAACTTCAGTTAGAATCTGAATGGTTAAATATGTACAGTTACTTGAACATACTTTTAACTTTCTTTAAGTAGTTAGCTATTTCACCTTAGGTTTTTAGTTTTGGTGTGCAAGTATAATAGCTGCTTTCTGTGTTTCTTTTGGAATGGGATTCTCAGATCCATCTGCTGTGTTTAACATCGGCCAGTCAGAAAGCATTTTGGAATACGAAATACATACATTCATTCAGATGCAAAAAACCGATGACATAATTCTCTCAAAAAATTTCCTATCTCAGTCTTTTTTTTACATGACTCCAACCAAATAACACAAATTTCAGTTGGTAAGATTATTGGACAAACTCATTTCTATGATGGTCCATCTGATATTTTAGTGGATGAATTAATCTGTTACATATTAAACAATTATTTCAACAGCTATATACCCTAATATTCCTGCTACTTTCTCCCAATATTCACAATATGTCTTCTTCCCTTCCAATTTGGAGCCAAGTGTGCTTAACTGTCGTCATTCCCATACTTTTATCTTTAAATGTCAGGAAACTGAACTCCAGTGTGAGGTGATCTTTGCAACAATGCATTAACACTTCAAACCTTTGTCTAGTATTTTAAAATCCAATAATTGACAGTTAAATACAGGTTACCGCTTGGTGATAATTAGTAAATTTAAACTCGACTTCTACCTTTTGTTCCCCCACTGCTCTTTACTTCCTTGGACATTTCAGATGCGTCCTTCTACCTTATATATGGAACTTGTCCAGCCTTATCATGCAAAGTCAATAAAGGATAATACCCAAACAATCTTTCTCAACCAGAAGCTGATTGACGTGCTGTGCATTGCTAATATTTTCTAATTTCACCGCTCACAATACGAGAAGTGTTGTCAAAACATGAAAAACATGACAAAAAACCTTTTTTACAAGGGAAGCCCCTGTAATTTTTTCCATTGAATTCTTTATTAAAGTATGTGCAAGGTAATAAAATAATTCAATGCTAAAAGCTAGTTTCTCTAAAATACTGCTCATTATTCTGAACTATGTACAGCAGAAAATTCTATTAACAAACTACTGATATTGATCAGTTAATTGTTTGAGCTCCCCTTTAAGTTTCACTTTATCATTCAATGTGTATATCACATTTATTCTACAAAGAGCAAACCATATGACCTCTACACTGAATTCAAAGCATAGCCATCTTATCCATGACCAACATATCAATACAAAAGCAAAATACTGTGGATGCTGGAATCGGAAATAAAAACAGAAAATGCTGGAAATCTCAGTGGGTCGGGCAGCATCTATGGCGAGAGAAACAGAGTTAATATTTCAGGTTGAAGACCCTTCGTCAGAACTGGCAATAGTTCGAAATGTAACAGATTCTTAAGGAAGTGCTGAGGCCCTGAAAAGGGGGAGGGGAGGAGAGAAAAGAACAAAAAGGGAAGGTATGTGATAGGGTGGAAGGCAGAAGAAATTTGAGACACAAAGGGGATGATAGCACAGGTTAGGAAACAAATACCCTATCTAGACTCACCTTTTGTTTCCTAACCTGTGCTATTACCATCTCAATTCGGCCCATCATCCCCTTTGACTCTCAAGAATCTGTTGCATTTCAAACTATTGCCAGTTCTGATTAAGGGTCTTTGACCTGAAACTTTAACTCTGTTTCTCTCTCCACAGATGCTGCCTGACCCGCTGAGATTTCCAGCATTTTCTGTTTTTATACCAACATATCAATAGTTAGTGAGGGTTTAACCTAAATATACCCAAAGGGGGCTGCCAGAATTATTAATAGGCAGTGATTGCAGTAAAGTATTCAAAAAATGATATGAACTCAAGAGCAAAGCCTAATCTAATAAATGCCAATGAAACCCTGAGATTAAATTATAAATCTGAAATCAGCTGTGTTTCTACCCAGTAATTGGAAATTTACCGAGCAATTTTATCCTATTTTTCGGTCAGCATCAAGTGTCATGGTGCATGCAAGTAGCCAGTGCACTTCATAGTTGATGCATGAAAATCTTAACCCAGAAGTAAATTGTTACAAAAGTATATTGTATAATGCAGAAATTAAAAAAATCGAAATTCAAACAGTTTAGCATTGCACTCTGTTGATGTTAAACTTTTTTTTTTGCCTTTTATCAGCTGCAATTTCTAATTTTAATTATTTTGTTGAATGTTTTAAAATGTATAACACAATAGTATAGTTACTATCCAAATGGTATAGTGAACACAAAGAGATAGCTGTATAATGAATGGAACGATGGTGCGTTATCACTAATCTTCCTCAAACTCTCCATTGTTCAATATGGTCAACAACTCCGTCCTGTTCCAATCTCTCTCTCTCCTGTTGTCTAACTCTGTGGCACATTACACTTGGTTAAACTCATTCCTATCCCAACATAGTCAGTATGGCATTTCCTTCTGTCCTACAAAGTTACCCCAAGATTCCATTCTTGGTCCCTATTTCTAGTCTACATGTCATCTTCTTTAACGTGCCTAAACCTCCACACCATACCCCCAATCTTATCCCCCCACCACTGAATATGTCCAGTCTTGGTGCTCTGATTAACTGAGCTTCAAATCCCATATCCTATCTATTACAAAGGCCACCTGTTTCCATCTCTGCAACATAGCCTATATCCATCCATCATATCACTGATAAAGCCCTCATCCAAGTTATTGTCCCCTCCAAGCTTGACTTTTCAAATGGTGCCCTTACTGCTCTTCCAATCTACACCCTACATAAACAACAATTTGTCCAAAACTCAGCCACTGGCATATTATCCTGGGCGGGCCACATTGTTTGCATGCCCGACACAAGACTCCCAAAGCAAGCGCTCTACTCGGAACTCCAACACGGCAAGCCAGTCCCAGATAAGCAGAGGAAATGTTTCAAGGACACTCTCAAAGCCTCCTTGATAAAGTGCAACATCCCCACCGACACCTGGGAGTCCCTGGCCAAAGACTGCCCTAAGTGGAGGAAGAGCATCCGGGAGGGCGCTGAGCATCTCGAGTCTTGTCGTCGAGAGCATGCAGAAAACAAGCGCAGGCAGCGGAAGGAGCATGCGGCAAACCAGACTCCCCACCCACCCTTTCCTTCAACCACTGTCTGTCCCACTTGTGACAGAGACTGTAATTCCTGTAATGGACTGTTCAGTCACCTGAAAACTCACTTTGAGTGGAAGCAAGTCTTCCTCGATTTCGAGGGACTGCCTATGATGATGATCCTGCAATAAATGACAAATTCAACAATGCTGTCCTTTGGAACAAAGCTTTACTAGCTGGGAGTTTGAGTTCTAGAAAGGGTGATGGCACCACAGCTTAATTATCTGTCCCATGCTTCCACCGAGCAAGTTTATGCTCCCCAAAAGTGTTTGCACACAAGTCCTACTCCCGCATCATGTCTATCCTCACTAACCTACAACATTACCAGCTAACACGAATATGAAGAACTGAGACTAGAAAATGCATGTGTTGCAAGTGGCTCTCAAACCATACCATATGCAACAAAAGTATGGTTGCTAATATTCTTAGATGTGAGCCCAAAATGCCAGCTTCTTCGATGTACTCCAAAATAGAAGAAAAATTGTGTCTTTATCCAAACAACCACTTTTATGTCATTTGAAGCAATAGAGCAAATTACATTGATAATTTTCAGTTCAGTTGTGTAAGTAAAGTTTACAACTTAATTGAAAGATTGAATCTACAAATATTTTGAGTCACTCAGCAGCCAAATAGTTGAGGTCACTGGTCAGCATCCAAAAAACATAATTAATTTTGCATGACCCAAATAAGTTACAAAGAGTTTCTTTTAATGTATTTGTAAACATTTATTTTTTTTCCTTGAACTGAAAAAGGGGAAAAAAATTGCATCAGCACACATTGTACAGCCTGGCAGGATTTATACACAACCGAAAAGAAATGATAGGTTTGTATGTCAATAATGCAACAATTCTTTTGATGTCCAGTGATCCTCAATATTGGGTGAACTTAAAACACTTAAACTTTCTAACAAATGTCCAGCATTTAAGAACTAACAAAAAAACATTGCAATCTGGGGCTTCAAAACAAAAGGAGGAATGTCCACACATCAATTTATGAGCCCAATTAGTGAGTATGAAGTTCACGTAAAATAGGGTATTGGGGACTAAGTTTTAAACTCATTGGATCCAAGATGTCGAACTGCAAAATCTTCAGGCTGCATCTGAAGGCATTATTTCCACACATTCTTCTTTGTAGATCACTAGTGACCAGCCAAGAAAGATAATGAAACACTTCATTCTCACAACTACTTTTGGCTTCTCTAAATTTACTTTTTTTGATTTGTTTTAAAGCAAGCTCACATTTTGCTGGTTGTGCTGGGGTAAAAACCTATTAAGGCGAGTAATTATTGGCTGATGGTATTGACAGGAGAGTTGCTGTACAATGGAGCTCTGGATTGGATACAAGATTCACAAATATAAAACAAAAAGGCTACAAAATTTGTACTGTGGTTCTACAGCATTCTCCATATAAAGATGCTGCTTTGTGATATGCTCAGATACTTTGTTGTGACAACGGTGAACATAAATTAGGAAACTCATAGCCTTTTTTGCTGGATCACTGGTTTTCTTCAACTGTTAGATCATAAAACACCACGTTCCAGTAGTCTATACGCCAACAGAAACCATTATACAAGATCAATCGAGGAGGGAAAAAAAAGTGGAAGAGACTGCAAGTCCAGTGCAGTGTATACTACTGAGAACTAGCCCTTTCCATAATGTGAAAATCGTAGTGCTTCTTGCTAGTTCTCAGTTTGAATTTATTTGAGTTACTTTGTTTCAACAATGCATTCTGAGCAGCCAGTTTTGAAGGAAACATCGCTATGATTGTGTACATGGACGCCAAGTCACTGGAAGGTTTTGAGTGTTCTGTGTTTGCATTACTATCACCACCACCACAATGTGGTTGAGTGTCTCGCAGCCATCGAATCTTGGCACCAGCTTTAAGGAGTTCGTTTAAAAGCTTATCAGCTTCTGTACGATTAATTCCCTCTGGCAGGTCAGTCACCTCCAGGACTCTGCTGACAACTGGAAGACAGACAGAAGACAGACATTTATGCAAATAGATAACGAGCAACAATATTAACAGTTTTCTATGGTACTTATTAAAACTTTATTTTCTGTGCATCAGGTGATGTAACAGGGTGCATCCAGAGGCGACTGTTACAAGGATAGAGCGCCAATGACTTCAATCCTGCTGGTTGCTGTGAGTGCAGAAAGATTTACAGAAAATGTATTTTAGTTAAAAGTCACATCCCACATCAAAATTCATGCTCTAGCAACTTTGGCATGGCAATTAATAGATAAATCCAAATTTGAATACAATGCATTTTCTTTTTTCAAATGAAGAGAAAACAAATATAAAATATTTAACACACGAATCATTCACCAATAAGGCCTGTCAGAGAGAGAACCAGCAGCACGGCCACCAGGATTTTAGTGAAGTGTAATGGTAGATATGTGATACATCATTATAAGTTTTATTCCACCACTGGGATTTTGGTGCAGTTTAGCAAGGGAAATTTTATTATGTGCACAAAAGGCATTAATAAACTTGCAGAATGGGCATGTAATTAGCAAATAAACTTCAATACAGATTAAGTGTGAGGTGGTACATTTTGGTAGAAAGGATAAGGAGGCGACATACCCCTTGGAAAATAAGCATCTAAATGGGTTAAAGGAACAGAGGGATCTCCACGTTCCCCTCCAAATCAGACACCATCCTGACTTGGAAGTATATCGGCGTTCCTTAATCGTTGCTGGGTCAAAATCCTGGAACTCCCTCACGAACAGCACTGTGGGAGTACCATCACCACACGGACTGCAGCGGTACAAGAAGGCGGCTCATCACCATCTTAACTCAAGGGCAATTAGAGATGGGCAATAAATGCTGGCTTTGCCAGCAATGCCTACATCCCATGAACAAATAAAAAAAAAATATCCATCAATTATGAAAGGGGAGTTGTAGAGGACATGTTTCCACTTGCAGGGGAGACCAGAAGCAGGGGTCATAAATATAAGATAGTCACTAATAAATCTAATAGGGAATTCAGGAAAAACTTCTTTTACTTAGTGGAACTCGCTACCACAAGTAGTTGAGGCAACGAGCAGAGATTCATTTAAATAGAAGCTACATAAGCACATGAGATTGAAAGGAATAGAAGGATATATTTTTGTGGTTAGATGAAGAAGGGTGGGAGGAGGCTCGTGTGGAGCATAAACACCATCATGGACCTGTTGGGCCAAATGGCCTGTTTCTGTGCTGTAAATACTATGCACAACTAAGTAAAATGAATGTGGAATACAACACATCTTGCATCGACATAGAAGTGTTGCATTTATTTATGTACCTGGTTCTCCTGCACCAAGATCAGTTGATGCTGCTTTCCTTGTCTGTTTCTTTCCTCTTCCTCCATGCCTACTCAAATTCTGACCCTAACAAATCCAAAAATATCTAAATAATTCTTTAAAACTAACAAAAAGATTACAACTGAACTGTGCATTTTCAAGAATAATAAGTGTTTCGCAAAGGAAGTACTAAATGTAACCAAAACTAACAAACTTCATAGGATAGTTATACACCACGAAATAACCTGGGGTAGAGTTTTTGCTAGATTCGTCCCAAATCAGCCAAACTAGTACAAAAGATCGAGTAATTTCAGAATTTCAAGCGCAAATGACATTCAGCACAAATTGAGTTTCCACAATCTTTTGCCCTGGTTTAAAAAACATTGCACTGGCAGCCAGCCTCACCCTTGTCCCCAGATTAAATTAATCACCATGGCAAGTTTCCGCTAATTAACCCTGTTTGCGAGCCTTCAAGAGAGCTCTTTAAATTAAGTTTTTTTTAGCCACAAGGGCATGAATAGACACATTTTAAATGAGTCTAAATATATAGTTTTTAAGTTACTAAGAAACTGACTACTGTACACCAATGAAACTAGCAAATGATACTCTATAGTTTAAAAAAAAAAGTTATTTTCAGTTATTTAAAATCTGGTTACTCACATGTGAAGTGAGACACTGATTAAAACATTTTTTTTGAGATAACCCCATTTTCATCTGCATTGATAAAACTGTAACAGGTTACCCCTCTTAACTAGGTCAAGGAATATTTAATGTAAAAAATTAATCTAAAATGCTGTTTGATTGCACTATTTCATGGGAGATTTTACATTTGGCAAAATGCAAATGAGTTTGAGGGGTACCTTGAACAAAAATTAAAATTGCGCCTGGATCGCCAATTGCGCCAAAAGCAGAAACTCTACCTCTAAATGTTTTCAGATGCAACTATTCCCACTAAGTAGCTAGGTGTAAGCAGAAATCCCAACAATTTGTTCTTGAAAAGCAATTTGGTTCAGGACATTATTGATTTAGTGATACTTAAACCAACCTGCTGTGTTGAGACTATATGTGGTCCATGCAGAAGAGGACGGATTGGAGCATTGTATTGCAAAGGCTGGCCAAGCAAAGGGTAGCGTCCATCTCCTTTAAAAGAAAATAATTTTAAAAATACTTCCTCCGGTATATAATTTAAATTTACAATCTACATAAATCTGTGCTATACTCATGCATATTTAAAGAAAAGTAAAACTCAAGGCATCTATGACAGAATACTGAGGAAAATCAATAGGGCTGAAGTTCTAGTTAGTTATTGGAGGTGCTTCCAAATGTTAATAACAACTACTTTAAAAGCAAGTAGGCTATCAATCACTAATAACAAATAGGACCACTGACTGTCTTGAAGTACCGTATGCCAGAGAATAATTGGTGTGAGCAGGAGACAGGCTGGGTAAGAGAGACTACAGGTCAAGTGATGCGAGAGAGGTTCTTCTTGCCAGCATTTTCCTTCATGTCATGGCATGAACCACATGAATAGTAATGTATTTCTTCAAATAAAAAACTTACAGCTAGTTGTGCATCATTTAAACCTATGACAAATTTTTGGGTACTTTACATCATCCTGTAGTCCAAGTCACATTGCCATGCTTGACATCTTTAAATGTAAAAGAGCA
Source organism: Pristiophorus japonicus (assembly GCF_044704955.1). Taxonomy (NCBI): domain Eukaryota; kingdom Metazoa; phylum Chordata; class Chondrichthyes; family Pristiophoridae; genus Pristiophorus; species Pristiophorus japonicus. The sequence goes on from NC_091979.1 coordinate 67,632,166, forward strand.
ACATAGTTTTAGGAGCGTAACACGATCTGGTACCACAATGATCAGAATGCAAGTTAAGCCCATTTCTCCTCCGCCCTCCTGCCTCTCCCCCACCACCAAACAACAACTTTTGCAATTTGGGGACGTGCTTTAAAAAGTTAATATTCACATTATCCTTTTATTTTACAATTTTACTTTTGTTTTTTTGTTACTGATTGCATAAAATTTGCAAATAAAAAGTAACTGGTATTGTAGTATGAGCAAGCCCCTTCACTGGAGGGGGTGGGGAAAACTTAAAAAAAAGTACAAAAGTAATCACTTGAAATGTAGCAATACATTGTTTTGAGCTCCATATACAAATGGTGAATCAAAGTAATGCAGACTTATGGGACCCCAACATCCTCAAACCAACTTGGAGTACTGTAGTAAGCGAAGTGTTTGCTCCTGTAAATGACATGACAAAGAAGTAAATGATGCAAAAAAGACAAGCACAAGTCAGCGACCCAGGAGAGAAAGACAGAGACAGACACAAGAGAGGGGAGATTAAAAGAGCAAAGCACACAGACAAGGAAAGAGATAGACACATATATGCACATGGCGCTTTCTTTATAGCCAATGAATACTTTTGAAGTGAAAGACAGAGCGAGAGAGACAAAGCGAAAGAAGGGGAGGGTAGAGCATGTGAGAGGGAGAGAAAGATATATATTGATCCTGCATACTTCCTGAAGGCTTCTTTCTCATTTGCCTCCTTTTATTGCTGATGAGTCTGAGTTTTCTAGGCTATCCATATGACTCTATCTTTTCATACTGAGGATCAGCCTTATTGTATTTCTTTGCATCACCTCTAGGGTATTTCTCTGCCTTGTTGATCAGAAGCAAACACAATACTCAAAGATCTGACCTGATCAGACTGGCAGAGAGCCTCAGAGATTGCTGCAAGAGAGCTGACAGACCATGGGGAAACAGTCAAACATTGCCAGCTTCTCTCTAGGCCCTTAGCATTTGTAACTCAAGGGTGCTCTCAGATTCCCACAGGTATTTATATGGGGGTAGGGAAGTCTATGCAAAGGAAGTGTGTTCGAGCATCACTAGAGGCGGTTTCTGTGGAGAAACCGTTTTAGGTAATGATTCCATGGAGTTGTGCTGCCTAGTAGAAATTTGTGGAGTTAGAAAAATTAGCCTGCCTCTTGGTGGTGAGGTGAAGCCACTCCAGTCATATCCATGGCCACTTCCCTGCACAAAGGAATCTAGGATGATGTTTGTTGAGGTCCTGGAACTGGGATGATGATGGGCAGCATCTGGAAAAGGTACAGAAGATGGGATAATGCTAGTTTTTAAAAAAAAAAATAGGAATTATTCGCCTTCTTAGTGAGATGGGCTTTAATAGGGCAGCCTTTCAATGGAATACCAAAAAGAACCCTTAAAATAAATTTGGGTGAGGACCTCTCAGCTGATGCATTGTTTTCCTCTTGTAAGAATACTTGTGCTGGTGGGTTAAGGGTTAATCAGATTGTCCTGATGTCTGCTGTTATACTGTCATTGATTTCTCTTTAAATTGTAACGATACCTGTTGTAAATTTTAGCTTCTGCCTGTTACGCAGGGAAGTTTAAGTCTTTTTAAAGTACCACTGGGCTATTGAGCCAGTGCTGACCTTGAAGCAATGGTCAGTTTAGAAATCTCAGTAAACCTAATTAAATGACATGCCAGTGCATAGTGATTTACATATTTCAGAGAACTTTAATCAGTTGAGAACAAATGCAGGAAAAACAGTTAGTTCTGCAAATGAAAACATCTGGGTATATATTATCCTCTTTAATTGGGATTTATGTCGAAGTAGGCGATTGACTGGTACTGACTTAAAATGAAAAATTTCACTTGGTGGAATTGCAATATTAAAAAGAATGAAACTATCGATAAGATAAAGTAAGGAAATTGTACTGGTCTATGAAAAAAAAAAATAAGGAAAATTAAAGTTATTGATAATGGATAAGTCAATTAGATTCCCCTTATACGGAGTTAGATTTTAACTTTTATCTAATTATGTAATACAGAATTGTGTGGATTGTCATGTGAAAGGAGTAAGAGAAATGTATAAAAATTGGGTGTTTGTAATGACTATTTGGATTCATAAAGGCATAAGATACTGAGCTTAGAACTGTAATATGTTTGACTCCCCAACCAACCATCATTAGGTCTGGTTATATGTATTACTTTTTAAATGTATGTTTAAGTACTATTACATGTGCTGAATACGTTAACAAATCTGTTCTTCCTGATATTCAATGTACAAGATCTTATTGACTTGAGTCTTCTAACTTGTTGGTTCAATGGTTTGTGCCACATTCTGTGTTGTGGGTAGGTTTTGAAGTATATCCAGATCGACAACAGCACGCCTGAGGTGACGGTTTTTGGTGTTGTGGGAAGCTAAGCAGATCAGGGTGACCAAATTGCCAGAGTCACTGCTACTAAATTTGCTCTTCTATCCAACCAACACTGATGCTGGAATTAGAGGTTGTGCCCAATGCATGAAGTCTGTAGACCCTCTGTAGCTTTCTTCCTGCCATATATGCATATCCGTAAAGTGTCTCAGCCAACATATCTTGCCAGAAAGTCTACAGTACAGAATCAGGTCATTCGGGCCCAACTGGTCTATGCCTGCGTTTATGCTCCACATGACCCTCTTCCTAGCCCTCTTTATCGAATGCTTTCAGCATACCCTTCTACTCTTTTCTCCCTCATGTGCTTATCTAGCTTCCCCTTAAATGCATTTTTGCTATTTGCCTCAATTACTCCTTCGGATAGCAAGTACCACATTATTACCACTCTGTAAATAAATTTCTCCTGAATTCCCTATTGGATTTATTAGCAACTATCTTACATTTAAGGCCTCGAGTTTTGGTCTCCCTCACAAGTGGAAACATTTTCTCCACATCTAGCTTATCAAACCCTTTCATACTCTTAAATACCTCCAATCTGGTCACCCTTTAGCCTTCTCTTTTTGGAGAAAAGAACCCTATCCTGTTGAGTTTTTCCTGATAGTTATAACTGCTCAGTTCTGGTATCATCCTCGTGAATCTTCCTTGAATCTTCCCCAATGCCTTACATAAGAACTTAAGAAGTAGGAGCAGGAGCATTTGGCCCCTCGAGCCTGCTCCACCATTCAATAAGATCATGGCCGATCTGATCTTGGCCTCAACTGCACTTCCTTGCCCGCTCCCCATAACCCTTGACTCTCTTCTTGTTCAAAAATACCCTTTATATCCTTTTTATAATAGAGACCAGAACTGTGTACAGTGCTCCAAATATGGTCTACCCAAGGTACGATACAAGTTTAACATGATTTCCCTGAACTTCATCCTTCGAGAAATAAAGCAGAGTGCTTGGTTTGCTTTTTTATAGCCTTGTTAATAACCTCACTACTTTGTGATTTATGTATCTGTGTCCCGAGATGAACTTGCTCCTCTAACCCATTTAGACTTATATTATCCAAGCAGCATGTGGCCTCTTTATTCTTCCTACCAAAATGCATCACCTCACACTTATTTATGTTGAAATTAATTTGCCAATTAAATGCCCATTATACAAATTTCTTAATTTCTTATTGTATTTTGTTGTATTGTTCCTTTGTAATAATTGCACTCCCCAATTCAGTGTTGTCCGCAAATGTTGAAACTGTACTTCTGAATCCAGAGTCCAAATTGTTAATATAAGTTGTGAACAATAGTGGTCCCAGCACCCATTCCTGTGGAACATCACTTCCACCTTTTGTCAATCTGAGTAGCTATGCTTAATTCCGACTGTTTAGTAGCCAGTTTGCCATCTGTTCTGGTACCTGTCCTAACTCCACATGCTCTCATCATAAACGGTACCTTATGGAAGACCCTTTGAAAATCCAAATATATTACATCAACTACATTACCCTTGTCTACTCTTAGTTTCTTCTTCAAAGAATTCAATAAGACTGGTCAAGCACGACCTTTCCTTTTGAAATTTGTGCTGACGAAATAAGCTTTATTACATTCAGTTTCTAGATGTTTTTCTATTAGATCTGCGTAAAGGTTCCATTATCTTTCCTCCCACAGACTGGTCTATAGTTCCATGGACTTGTTCTATCTCCCTTTTTAAATATAAGAATAATCATTAGCTGTCTGCCAGTTTTCTGGCACTATTCCCTTTTCTGATGAATTGTTAGATATGTAATTGTGCCTCTGCTATCCATCCAGGGGTTTTAGTTTGCGAAGCTTGCATTGTATTGCTATTTTTCCATGGCCTGTTAGCTCTCTCTCTTGCAGCAATCTCTAACTCTAAACTGCAAGAAGTTGTTTAATATCTTTATGTAAAAAGGCAGCTTTTGGCTCAAGGGTATTAAATCTTCCTTTGCAGATGTCTCGGATGGGTTGGTCTTTACAGATAATGAAACTGTTTACTTTCCAGTCTGCAACCCTCCTTGCATTAACATTTCAAAGCAATAATGCCCAGCCATAAAATACAATATGACCCATTAATTTCTGAATAGATTATAATTGATAAAGGAAGGCAGTTGACTCCATTGGAACAATGAACAAATCAAGGTGGCTTTGAATATTGGCTCTTCCACCCCTCAGCCACAGAAACAGAAATAATTTTCCAACTATGAGTATCTGGAGCCAATTTTAAACTCACATTTATTCTGTTTAACTGAAGCCATACACAATAAAAAGCTACAATAGAAAACAGAGGAACAGAAGTGGACTATTCAGGCCCTAGAGCCTATTCCGCCATTCTGTTAGATCATGGTTGATCTATACCTCAACTCCATTTGCCCACCGTTGATCCTTACCCAATAAAAATTTGTTAATCTCCGTCTTTAAAATTTCAATTGATCCAGCTTCCACAGCCATTGGGGTTGGGGGGGGGGGGGGGGTAAAGAGTGTTCAAGATTAACACTACCCTTCGTGTGAAAAAGTGCTTCCCGATTTCACTTCTGATTGTCCAGGCTCCAATTTTAAGATTGCACTCCCTTGTTGTGGATTCCCTACCAGAGGAAACAGTTTCTCTCGATGTAACTGATCAAATCCCTTCAGCATTTTCAACGCCTCAATTAGATCACCCCTCAACCATCTAAACTCAAGGGAATACAAACCAAGCAACCTGTCCTTATAATTTAACCCTTTAAGCCCATGGTTGATATATCCTTCCTGAGGTTTCGTACACAAAATTGAATGTAGTACTCCATTCAAGTCTCTTTACAACTGAAGCATAACTTTCTCTCCTTTGAGATAAAGGCTAACATTACATTAGGCGTTGATTTTTTTTTGCACATGTTCACTAACTTTTCGTGACTTGTTTACCTGGACACCCAAATCCCGTTGCTTCTCAATAGTTCCTAGTTTCTTGCCATTAAGACAATATTTTGTTTCATCTTTCTTGGATCCAAAGTGCATGGCCTCACACTTCAATATTGAAGTCCATCTGCCACAGTTTTGTCCACTCACTTAATCTTAACCTCCTACACAACTTTCTGACCTCCTAACTTCGGGTCATCTGCAAACACAGAAATTTCCCGTGTTTGACACAGGGCAAAAGCTACATTTTTTAAAATCACAACTGCAATGGAACATCATGCATCTGAATTAAAACCAAAGATGCTCAAGTACATTGTCATCTATTTCCGAAACAAATACCTTGTCCAGGAACAATAGGTCGAGGAAATTGTGCCATTATTGGGAGGGGTCCTAATCCAGTGCGGACATTTTTTATAGTCGTCATTGGTGGTGGTGCTGGAGATTGGGCTGGTGATACAGCAGGACTACCTAGCTGTGGACTGCTCTGTTTAAAAAAAAAAAGTGTCAATATCAATTTCAATCAAACAAACTCCAAAGTATTACAAGTTTTCTTACTTCATAAAACATATAAACATAGAAAATAGGTGCAGGAGTAGGCCATTCGAGCCTGCACCACCACTCAATATCATGGCTAATCATGCAACTTCAGTACCCCATTCCAGCTTTCTCTCCATACCCCTTGATCCCTTTAGCCGCAAGGGCCACATCTAACTCCCTTTTGAATATATCTAATGAACTGGGCTCAACAACTTTCTGTGGTAGAGAATTCCACAGATTCACAACTCTCTGAGTGAAGAAGTTTCTCCTCATCTCGGTCCTAAATAGCTTACCCCTTATCCTTCGGCTGTGACCCCTGGTTCTGGACTTCTCCAACATCGGGAACATTTTTCCTGCATCTAACCTGTCCAATCCCATCAGGATTTTATAGGTTTCTATGAGATCCCCTCTCATTCTTCTAAACTCTAGTTAATACAGACCCAGTCGATCCAGTCTCTCGTCATATGTCAGTCCTGCCATCCCGGGAATCAAGTCTGGTGAACCTTCGCTGCACTCCCTCCATAGCAAGAATGTCATTCCTCAGATTAGGAGACCAAAACTTACACAATATTCAAGGTGTGGCCTCACCAAGGCCCTGTGCAACTGCAGTACGACCTCCCTGCTCCTATACTCAAATCCTCTAGCTATGAAGACCAACATGCCATTTGCCTTCTTCGCCGCCTGCTGTACCTACATGCCAACTTTCAATGACTGATGTAGCATGACACCCAGGTCTTGGTGCACCTCCCTTTTTCCTAATCTGTCACCATTCAGATAATATTCTGCCTTCCTGTTTTTGCCACCAAAGTGGATAACCTCACATTTATCTACATTATACTGCATCTGCCATGCATTTGCCCACTCACCTAACCTGTCCAAGTCACCCTGCAGCCTCTTAGCATCTTCTTACATCTCACACTGCCATCTGCAAACTTGGAGGTATTACATTCAATTCCTTTGTCTAAATCATTAATGTATATTGTAAATAGCTGGGATCCCAGCACTGAACCTTGCGGTACCCCACTAGTCACTGCCTGCTATTCTGAAAAGGACCCGTTTATTCCTACTCTTTGCTTCCTGTCTGCCAACCAGTTCTCTAGATTATTAAAAACATTAAAAAAAATAGATAAGTGGCTGAACAAAGACTCAACCTTGGCTAAATTAATTGGTACAAATTGAAAATCAAACTTGGTTAATTACTGAGGTAAGCCTCCAACTTATAATGGTAATACATTAGATGGCAGTGTGCTGTCTTATCTGAATAAACTAACAGTTTACACCATTTCACCTACTAATTCATGTTAAAAAATAAGTTATCCAATTAAAAATCATAGCAATGCTCTTTCATGGTTCCTCTTTGACCGGTCACATCGTAGATCATCTTCATCATAGGCAGTCCCTTGGAATCGAGGAAGACTTGCTTCCACTCTGAGCATGAGTTCTTAGGTGGCTGTACAGAATCACACGAGAACCACAGTCTCTGTCACAGGTGGGGCAGACAGTGGTTGAAGGGAAGGGTGGGCGGGGAGCCTAGTTTGCTGCACGCTCCTTCCGCTGCCTGCGCTTGATTTTTGCATGCTCTCGGCGACAATACTCGAGGAGCTCAGTGCCCTCCCGGATGCATTTCCTCCTTGCGGGGGGGGGGGGGGGGGGGGGGGGGAAGAGGGGGGTCTTTGGCCAGGGACTACCAGGTGTCAGTGGGGATGTTGCACTTTATCAGGGAGGCTTTGAGGGTGTCCTTGTAACGTTTCCGCTGCCCACCTTTGGCTCGTTTGCCGTGGACGAGTTCTGAGTTGAGCGCTTACTTTGCGAGTCTCGTGTCTGGCATGAACTGTGTGGCCTGCCCAGCGGAGCTGATCAAGTGTGGTCAGCGCTTCAATGCTGGGGATGTTGGTCTGGATGAGGACGCTAATGTTGGTGCGTTTGTTCTCCCAGGGGATTTGTGGGATCTTGTGGAGATATTGTTGGTGGTATTTCTCCAGCGACTTGAGATGTCGACTGTACATGGTCCACGTCTCTGAGCCGTACAGGAGGGCGGGTATTACTACGGCCCTGTAGACCATGAACTTGGTGGCAGTTTTGCAGGCCTGGTCTTCAAACACTTTTTTCCTCAGGCGGCTGAAGGCTGTACTGGCGGCGGTGTTGGATCCCGCCGTCAATGGCTGCTCTTGTTGATAGGAGGCTCCCACGATAAGGGATGTGGTCCATGTTGTCCAGGGCCGCGCCGTGGATCTTGATGTTTGGGGGGCAGTGCTGTGCGGCGAGAACAGGCTGGTGGAGGACCTTTGTCTTACTGATGTTTACCATAAGGCCCATGCTTTCGTACGCCTCGGTAAATACGTCGACCTCTGCGTGTGCACAGATGCAGGCGTTGTCCGCGTACTGTAGCTCGACGACAGAGGTTGGAGTGGTCTTGGACCTGGCCTGGAGATGGCAAAAGTTGTACAGCTTTCCACTGGTTCTGTAGTTTTGTTCCACTCCAGCGGGGAGCTTATCAACTGTGAGGTGGAACATGGCACGCAGGCAGTGATCCTTAACAATAGACCAACCACAGACCCAATCCACATCCGGACCGGGGTCAAGCAGGGCTGTGTCATCGCCCCAATCCTCTTCTCAATCTTCCTCGCTGCCATGCTCCACATCGTAGATATTACATTAACAGTTTGTCTACAGTACCCACACAATCACCTCTGGTATACCCTCAAGGTTACGTTCTTGATTCATTCCTCTTTCCTTTATTACCCATTAGACACCACCTGGCAGTACAGGGTCAGCTTCCATTGGTATACAAAGTTATAGAGCTCTCTCTCTCCAACGGTTGCTACGAAATTCCCAAACTGCCTGTCTGACAGGAACTGGGTGTGCAAGAATTTGTTTCAGCTAAATGTCCACAAAACGAAAGCCACTCTCCCTGGCTCGCAGCAATACTGCTCATCTCCAGCATCAACTTCAAACTCTCTGGTTGTAACCTCAGAGGGAGCCCACGGGTTGTGGAACGACTTGCTGCTCAACCTCAGCTTCCTTCTTTACATCTGAACCATTACAAATATCATTGTTTTCATCTTTGTTGGATCATTGCTTTGCAGTTAACTCTCCTCACTAATGCCAAAACATTATCCATGCCTGAAACCTAATTGACTTGTCATTTCAAGGCTGGATTTTTCCAAAGTTTTCCTTACAGGCCTCCATGCTTTCTTCCTCATTGACTGTATCTTGAGCATACCATGGCCCACGTCCTCACCTTCAAAAAGGCTCCACATTCAAGTAGGCTTCCCAGAGTAAAGTCCATGAAGACACGGACCTCAAACAGGTGTCAGTCTCTTTGCATATGCAAATAAGGAGCCCAACGCCTGCTTCAAGCATGGCTGACGACTCTTGTTTAACCTTACCCAATATGGTGGGCAGCGCACTATTTTGGAGCCTTAGGCAGCCAAATTTCAAGGCTGTAATCGCTAATGTGTTTAAATTTTATTTATAGGGCTCCCCCAATAGCTCTGAATAATTTATCCAATGAGTGAGTTATAAAGATCAGGAACTATCAGGTTCAATCCCTAGTGTGTCCAGAATTACTTAATCGTAGCTGGGGCTTAATCGTGAATATACCATTAATAACACTTGGTCACAGACCAGAATTCTAGTACATCACCTACCATAAAAGCATGCAGTGGTTTTTAAGATACATTTCATTGTTAATTTTCACCTTCATCGCTTGGTCAATAACTTGAGGAATGGATCACAGCTAACTGATTTTCATTTCCGTTAATTTCAATAGATATGAAAATTGGATGGGTCCTTTCAAAGGCCGCCGATCCTGTTTACTATCCAAACTGTCAAGTTGAAAATGTTCTTTATTAAAATAAACTCACATACCTTTACTTAGATGACTTCAACTTTGCAAAATTAGTTTGACAAGTGAGATGAAATAATTAAGTATCTTGATTACAGCTGGGAACAAATGTTTGAGACTATAGATTTAGATAAAGACTGGATAATAGGGCCCAATCCTGGCCATGATTTGCATCAATTTTTTGGGGAATAAGTTGTTTTTTCTGGTGCAAGTTAAAAAATGCCATTTCCCCCCAAAATTTGCTCCAGAGTAAGTCAGTTGGGTACGATTTTTTTTATCCCAAAAGGGGGCGTTCACAGACATTTACACCAGTTTTGGCCATTTATGCCACTTTGGGCAGCAAAATCTTACTCCAAATCGACTTAGGTCAGCGAATGTGGCCAGCTCTGAAAAACCTTGCGGGCAGTGAAGAAAAAGCAGCGCACATTCGGCAGACATTAGGGCAGGGAAGGAAACTGGAGTGGACCTCAACAGCCAAGCACCAAACATTGCAAGGAAAAGCTCAAACAATTAAAAGACTAATAAAAATGAAGTAAATCCTACCGGGGAAATGAGAGCTGCTGGCCGCGGTGTAGCCGGAGACGCTCTTTCTCTCCTCCGCTCCAATACATCATCCTCCTCCTCCCCCTCCTCCTCCCACCCCCCCGCAATCAAAAGTCTCAAGCACAGCCACTAAATAAAAAATAAAAGTGAAGTCTGACCTGCCCGGGAACTCAGCCGGCCAGTGCGGGAGTCCACTCGGCCGGAGATAGGGACACCTGATCTCACCGCACCCTTCGGCCTGGGAGAGGGGCTGCGAGCATTGGGTCCTGCTCACAGCCCACAGGACACGCTGGGATGGCAGGAGCATGCGCGCAGCTCTCACTGAGCATACGCGCAGGTGCCGGCAGTGCTTTCTGCGCTGGCCTGTTGCTCTGTCCCCCCGTTCAGTCTCCACACCACGCCACGACTCCAGGGACTCCAAAGAGCGGCCAGGATGGGGCTCCTTTTTTCTGGCGCCCTTTCCAGCGCGCAAAGTTGGTGCGCTTCAGGTTACTATGCCGAAAAAACGGCTTGGGCAATGTTGAGCCCATAGATTGAGATAAAAGATCATCTTAAAATGGACGACAAATGTAATTTTTAAACACGTGATTTAATTATATTCTGTTCCTTCAAAGGCAACATCGTCAAGATATCCAAAACTTGTTAAAGGAGATACACATATTTCTCGCTTCTAATGTATATAACATGGATAAATGTAAACACATTATCACTAAACATTATTAATCCTTTTAACTAGAATCCAGTTGCATACCTGTGAGGTAATCTCTGGGTTGTTAAATTCTGTGGATTTATGTCCTCTCTGGTCCACAGTGAAATATTTATTTTGCTTCCACTGAGGTGGAGAATGAGCCCGTGGATGAGGGTTGTTAGGTATGCTAAGCTGCATCATAAGCATTCCACTGCCATGTGGCGACACAACAGCTAAGAGAAAAATGCACAGAATATACATCAGTGTTAGTTTGAATGCATCCATGGTCAAAATAAAAAAAGCTACGGTTAATTATTCTTGCCCATAATTACATTTTCCCTGTCACTAGACATCACAGACAATACTAAATTCAAAACTCTCAGACAATTAAACATAATTTGGTATCAAACATGCAAGATGTATTGAATAAAAACAGAAAAAGCTGGAAACACACTTGTGGTGGGGGCAAAAGACAATGGCTTTGGTCATCTTGATGTTTAATTTAAAGGAAATTATGGATCCTTTTTGTATGTTAGACAATCAGTCTGACAATACAGAGACAGTGGCGGGCTTGAGGGAGGTGGTGGTGGTGGTGAGGTAGAGCTGGGTGACATCAGCATACACGTGGGACACGTCATGTCTTCGGATAATGCAGCTAAGGGGTAGCATATAGATGAGAAAGGATAGATCCTGGAGGAATTCCAGGAGGTAATTGTGCAAGGACAGAAAAAAAAAAAGTCACTGCAGGAGTCAAAAGGATTAACATTTAAAATAAAATTGCTGTTTTGGCTTGTGCTAGAAAACCACATTCAGATTAAATACCCGCAGATTTATTACACTTTCTTTTGTTTTTCATACTTTGCATGGTGACTTTTTCATATTCTATATGATGCATTTCATAAGATATATTCTACCAAATATTCCTTAATCTATCAGTTGAGTGTGCTAATTTGTTACAGCTTGCATCCAAGTAAACACATTTTAGTAAATTTACTGTTTACAATAAATATCAAAACAGTTCTAAAAATCATAAAACAAAACAGGATATCATTTAAATACTTTTATCACTCTCATTTGAGCTGGCAACATTGGAAATGCCTTCGTGGCATTACCTGCAAGTTTCAGGTGGGCTTCTTTGCTTTGAAAAGTAGAACCATAAATATATTTTTTGAAACCTGAAAATTGCATCGAATAAACCAAATACTCAGATTAATTGCCATGGGAAGGTTTAATCTCTCAAATCAATGTAGGTGCATAAAGTCAACAACTAGGATTGCTGGCAAATAAAGTCAGGTGAATAAAGATACCAATAGTTCAAAATATTGCTTGTACTGCACAAAATACTGTATTGATTGTCAGAAAATAATGCAGTTGAACATTGCAGGGAACTTGTAGTCAATAGAAATACTTAACTGGCACAAATCAATAGGGGGAATCAGAAGAATAAAATGTGGGAAGGAGAACTGAGATTAGAATTTGATATAAACCAGATGAATTCCTCTGTTATTCTGCAGAGCACATGCAGCTAAAATCTACTCTCTCCTCCGGTGAAGTATCGGTTTTCAAACTGGCCTCCATAAGAGAAATCCTGGGGATGGCCGTTGGTCATCAGGTTTCTTAATTTAATTGTTTAGTAGATGATGATTCCTATGCTGCCTGCTATACAAGTTGAACCTCCCTTATACGGAACCACCCCTTGTCCGGATGGCGCATGTGCAGAACTCTGATATGAACAAATTGAAGTCCCGCGGCCGACTCTCGCAATCGCCGGCCTAACCCCGCAATCCACAACTCCCCACCCCCCACCCCGATCTCTCCGCCACACTCTCAGCCCAAAGCCAGCCAGCCCCGATAGCCCCTTGCTCAGTACCTGTACCATCCAATTTAACGTGACTACCCCTCGTCCGGAAAAATCCCTTATCCAGAACAGGCCAGGTCCCGAGGGTTCCGGATAAAGGAGGTTCAACATGTATTCAAAAAAAATGTTTGCATTATTTTCTTTTGGGTAGCTTGTAAGAATAGAGATGCTTTTACATTTCCTCAGATGTTGCTGTAAAGTAACAGAAAGGCTATCAGTGCTTTATTACAGGGGAAATCGAACAGCATATGCACATGCACAGTTAAACGTGGAAATCTAGAAGTTACTGTCAGAGATACCATGCTCCTCCACAGGATGCACTGATGTAGTCCTCACCAGTAGATTTGGCACTGAAATCACTGTAATGGCATGAACTTGGGTAATTATCTACTAGATCCGCACTAAACACGGCTGAAAAAGTTAGGGCTACTGCATTCACGAGTAAGTGAGTTTTTAAAATGGTGTAATAAGTGATAATTATGCTGACCAACCTCTCAGGCCCTAATAAATTAATTTTACAATGCGGCATTTCATTTTCCTCAGAAGAAAATTAATGTTAGAGATCAAAAAAAATGAAAATAATTTTATTTAATAGTTTTTCTGTCTTTCTCTTTTAATTCTCTTCCTTAATCCCATCTGTATTTCCCAATCTTTATTTTCATGATTTAAATGTAAATTATATTTCCTGTATTTTATTTCTTGGTTTAGATTCTGCGTAGCTTGTTGAGGAATCTTCATTCTGATTGGTTCAAAAGCTTTGCTGTTGCTTGCCCTGTTTACATATATCACAGGTCCCCTGTAGAGGGCGTCACACTGAAACAGACACTGGATGACTAAGTCTCCACTGACAAGGCCGTAAAAAGTCTGTGGGCAACTGTATGCAAGGTGAATGGCAAAGGGTGGTAGAAGTATGGAAAAAGCAGTAGATGCTAGCTCAATTAATAAAGTTAAACTGGAAATCAATAGATTTTTGCTTGCTAAGGGTATTAAGGGTTATGGAGCCAAGGCAGATGGATGGAGTTAGGATGCAGATCAGCAATGATCTCACTGAATGGCGGAAAAGGCTCGAGGGGCTGAAGGCCGACTCCTGTTCCTATGAATTACTGGTATCTATATCTCATATATATTACATGCAAGTGGTTATGTTTTATTATCTCATTGACTTGATTTAAGAAAGAGTATTAATCAGACTTTATCAGTGTCTCTCTACTCCTCAAACCGATATTAGAAGTAAAGGATGTATGACAATGGTGCAGAAATTGCGGTCGGAGGCTTCCCGCGGGAGGATGCCTCCAACCTGAAAAAACCTAAGAACTTACCTGGTGGTGCGGGAGGTTCGGAAACTTGCCGTCCTGGGCTTCTATGCGTAGGCCTGCATGGAGGCCCACATATCCCAAGGACGCAGGCGTTTCGCAAGCACGCCTGGGATCATGTGGGGCAGCCCAACCAAAGTAGGGGTATTCCCATTCATAATATATGTACGGAATCACCATAAGTATGAATGGGAATGCCCTCAAAAATACATGAACACTTAAAATAAATCACATTTAAAATGAATTGAAATGGAATTTAATTATTTAAAACAAAAATTTAATTTTTGAAAAATAAATGTACATATTTTAAAGGGTCTAAAAAGAAACTTTCCTTATTTCAAAGTTTTAAATGTTCAAATTATTGAAAAAAAATTATTTTTCTGTCCTTTAAAAGCCTGCTTTTATCAGCCGTAAGAATTTCACATGCATTCGCTGGGCAAATGCCCATTTACTTCAGATTCATACGATCCGTCAAGAGGATTCTTGACAGATCGCAAGTTCCGGGTTTCGGCGCATGCGCAGTGCATGACTAAACCCAGAACTTGCGGGGGGCACCTCATACGCATCCCTAAGGATCGAGAATTCGGCCCCAATATCCGACATAAATTCAACATACTGTCTTTCGGAAGCGAGTCCCTGGGACTGGGTTTTTCATGGCAAAGAAGGCACAAACAGAAAAATCTGAAAATCACATCAGTATGGAATGATCGATGACAAGTAAACACTTTCACCATTCAGATTTGATCTATTTTTGATCAATCCAAACTCTGCAAGGAGGAATATGATGAAGTAAACAACAGAACTTGGCACAGGTGTTAATATTCAGTCAACACGATTAAAGAAATAACTAAAGTGACAAAAAAATTTATCTCCAACTTCTGTGGAGTGTCAAACATGTACACCTCACTCACTAATGTGTTATCTTTTTGAGTCCCCATCAACTATTTAAAATTGCAAATATTTGCCTCAAAGCATTCACTCAAGAGTCCAAACATCAATCATTTTCACTTGTACTTGTCAGGAGATAGTAAACGCCCTTCTGAAGTATTCTTTGATAAAAATGTAGTTAGAATCAACTTGAGGGGCAGCTATTTATTGATCTGCCGGGAAGCAAAACTCGTCATGAATTAATGAGAGACATACGGTTACTTAACTGACTGGGCTTTCAAAGGATAAACACTATTTTTCAGATAATCAAAACAGCAACTTATTGTACAACAGAAAGATACATTTCTTAGATTTTGCGTGCAAAATTAAAAAATTAAGTCCACCTTAAAATTCTTGAAGACTCGAGACTGATTTTCAGAAACTTCCCCAAATTATTACAAAATGCTAAACTGATGTCTGGTTATACTGAAAAGACAAATACACATTATAAAATATGTTGTTGATAAAGATAAAATATTATCCTGCAAAGATTTTGAACATGTATAATTTCTTTCAGATAGTACAGAGTTGGTTGAAAGTACATTTATACAGGCCAACTGAGAAAACTTGCAAAAGCAGAGAGCTTTAAAAACTACTGAGTATAGACAAGAGGCAACAATGAAAGTGCAAAGGCTCGTCATAACTGAAGCTGCAAATAAACCCAACATTCTACTACTTATTTCAGTGGAAAATCTAAAGGTCACAAAAATGCAAATTTTGGCAGCGATAATTTAGAAATTATTGAAAGGCAATGAGTGCAGATGGCATGAGATTTATTTTCCATTAGGAGCTGGGTATCTGCCTCTGCTCAGAAAATGTTGATCTTTGGGTGTTTCACTTGGTGCATTTTATCATCATTTTTGAACAAACTGTAATTCTCCCTTTCAAATAAAAAAACTATTTTTGCTGGATTGCATGTTTGTTATAGACTAGATCATCTTCAGCAGTGTTGCACACATAGATTCGGGGCTCAGGAGTGGGGGGCTAGGTTGTGGCAACATTAACGAAAGGTGCAAATCCTGAAGCAGCTTGGAAATTGAAATCCTAAGAGTCTTGACAGAATTTAGGAAGTGTGTCTTGGGTCTGGCAGCACTTAAAAGTCGAATAGTGCAGCACAGAAGGCAGCCATTCGACCCATTGAGTCTGTGCCGGCACTTTCGAAGAGCAATCCAGTTAGTCCCACTCCCCCGTTCTTTCCCCATATCAGATAAAAACATATTTTTAAAAAACAAATGCCATGGCCATAAGTTAACTGGATGGTTTACGAGATTATAACGAACTGATACAGGACATATGAGCTCCACTTAAATATTAGACCAAGAACCACACGGAGCCTCGTAAAAAGACATTTAGTCATCGAAAGAGAATCATTTCAACTAGATGGGATGCAAAGAGGCCAGGAGGAAAGAGGATCCTAAATACCCCAATCAGAATGGTGGATCATAGCCTACAAGTTGCAAGTTGGGTATGGGACTATGATAGTGATTGGGGGGGGGGGGAGGCAGGGGGAGGGGGCGAGAAAAACAGGACAGGACGAGGTAGTTATCCCAGACTGTGAAAGCACGGGTGAGGAACGTGGCTGTCCTGAGGGAATGACAAACTGATGACACAGGGATATCAGCATCTGGCAGCACTTGGGGTTGGGTGTATTGGGGTCTGGAAGTAATGGGAAGTGGTGGCAGAAGAGAAGCAGCACTGCCATGATGCATCTCCGACCTTTTCCCACTTCCTCTAACATTTTTTTATCCGCTCACCATCTGAAATGCAGTTGTACTGTATTGCTGACTGCATACCATCAGAAATACAGTACAAGCACATTGAAATGCTGAAAATTAACTGAACTGGATATAGGCGGTCATAAAAACTTGACATCCATGACAGAGGTCATGCTTGGGGTTGGGGGGGGGGGGGGCGGGGGGGGAAATAAATATTCTCGGCAAATTTCTGTTTTTACATTGACAATTTTAAAATTTACTATCCTTCATGCACTCCTTCGTTGGGCATCACCCTTCTGTTGCATCTCTATGAGATTCCTATTAAATTCGCTCACTGTCACATCTGTAGCTGCACACTTTGACCGATACAGCTTCAAAAGCTTCAGTTCTAGCTTTATACAAATTTCCAGAGACGACGTTTGCCATCTTGATTTCTTTTCTGGCAAGTTTCAGCTTTAAATTGTAATTTTTTTCTACTCTCATTTTCAATGTAATATTTGTTCTTCATTACCTTACCCCTGCTGTCATTGGTACTTTTCCTCATGAGGCCTCCAAGCCCCATCAGTTTTCAGCTGTTGGCCTGAAATGGCTGCATTATAACATTTATATTTATAAATGTGAATCCCTTTAAAAAAAATAAAATTCCCCTGCCACCATTGAGGATGCTCATTCATACTTCTTGGTCTGCTGGCTGTAAACCTGACTTGAAGAGTAACCAATCTCCACCCCACCTTGCCCGTTGGCTTCGACGACTAAGGTCCCAGCTATCAATTCCCTCAATCTCCCTCTCCACATATGCAGATTCTCGCTTTGGCAGCAGCTGCAGTCCCCAGCTCCTACTATTGCTACTTCTGCCATAATGATGGGCCGCACTTGCATCTCATTGACAAACTCCTGGTACAGCAGGCCCAGCCCATATTTGGCGATCCATTCCTGAGCAATTCAAACCATTAAAACACATATATTTGATAGCTATTGATTTTACAATTCTTTTTTCTGTGCCAACTCGAGCATAAGCAAAGCTTCTATCTAATCCACTTTGCCCCCATTTCCTGGCCTCGAACTCTGCTCCATCTTCCCCCTTATCACCAAATCTCTAATCCTACTTACTTTCTCTTCTCCAGCCTCGAATCTTCACCAGCTTCCCCATGCCCCCAACATCTAACCATGCTCTAACTTTCCCCTTACTTCACCCTGGCCTCCAACCCACTTCTACTTTACCCTCTCTGGTTGCTAACCCTGCTCTCTGTTGCCCTTCCCCCATCCCCGTTGCTTTAGTTTGGCTCATACCCTCACAGTTCCAGCATCACAGTCCTCAAACACCCACTTGCCCACTTTAACCCTATTCTCTAATTCTATCGCGTCTAGACTCCCAGGGTCGATATTAACCCCCAGCCCCTGCTCCCATCACCCCCTCCCCCTTCCATCCACGGCAGTTGGGAGGTGGTCAGGGTTAAACGCTTATAACTGCAAACTTAATCCGACGTGTCTGTGCCTGTCAAAAATTTTAGGGCGGTCGGTAGCATGCTGTGAGAGTGACCTGCCTTGGAGGGGCGGGTCCCTTAACTATGCCTAGGTTTAAAAAACAATTTAGAACATAATTAACTAGATCCATCCTGGCATGGATCATATTTATAGAGAAACGGGTAAGGGAGCGGGGGTAAACGGGCAAGGCCGGGGATACAAATTTAACGGCAGGACCTCATAATATTTTTTTTCTACCATTTCTCGCCTGGCATCCAGTCAAAGTGACAGGCTGGCCGACAGCCGGGCGCGAAAACAAACAGAAGTGACTTCATTGACGCATTTAAGTAAGGCTCCCACAGTGCAATTGGGAGCCTGATTTAAATTTAATCGCTGCCAGCTAAGTTTTCCACGGCTTGGGAAACTTGGCAGCGAAACGGAGGTGGAAGCCGATGGCCCCAGAAGCGCTTTCAATGGCATTCCTTGTTGGCCAGGAGGAGCAAGAAGCTCCCCCAGGTCCCTCAAGGAAGCTTTCAGCCTCCCTTAAGCTTGTTTTCCCATCCGGTTACCAGTCAGCCTGTCAATTTTGCCAGATGCCGGGCAGGAAATGGAAAAAAAAGAGGTCTTGCCGTTACATTCGGCAGGACCTCCGTATCCCTGGCCTTGCTGATTTCCCTTCACTCCCTCCCCATCTCGCCATAAATATCGGGGCCACTGTGAGTCACGCCAGGGGAGATTAACTAATTAGTTAGGTTATAAATTGTTTTTTTAAACCTAGGCTAAATAAAGAAGCTGTGAGGAAAAATTATAGAAGAAAATAATTTCAAACAGTACTTTGAGCAATTTGATTGGTAGTTTGTTAGTTTTGAAATTGGATATGTTGTTTAGTCTTGTAGTTCGTGTTTTCTGATTGATTCCTGCCCACATTTTTGCAAATATTGGTGAGCGATACGATTCGGTCAGGTTGTGCTTAGCTTTACTGTTAGATAATGGTTCTATTTTATACTTATTGATTTATGAACTGTTAAACATGAAATGTGAGCAAATCAAAAAATGGGACCTTGAAGTGTGAATGAAATGTGACAAGCGCATACACAGAGCAATGCAATAAGCAGGTGGTGTATGCTATTGTACTATTTTTATTTTACGAGATTTCCTGTAGTGCTGCTCACAGTAAAGAACAACTTGTATTTATATAGCGCCTTTAACGTAGTAAAACGCCCCAAGGCACGTCACAGGAGTGTTGCAAGACAAAAATCGGACACAGAGCCACATAAGAAGAAATTACGGCAAATGACCAAAAGCTTGGTCAAAAAGGTAGGTTTTAAGGAGCGTCTTAAAAGAGGAAAGAGAGAGAGATAGAGGCGGAGAAGTTTAGGGAGATAGTTCCAGAGCTTAGGGCCCTAGGCAGCTGAAGGAATGGCCACCGATGGTTGAGTGATTATAATTAGGGATGCTCAAGAGGGCAGAATTTGAGGAGCGCTGATATCTCGGAGGCTTGTGGGGCTGGAGGAGATTAGAGAGATAGGGAGGGGAGAGGCCATGGAGGGATTTGTTAACACGGATCAGAATTTTGAAATCGAGGCGTTGTATAACCAGGAGCCAATAAAGGTCAGCGAGTACAAGGGTGATGGATGAATGGAACTTGGTGCAAGTTAGGACACACGCAGCCGAGTTTGAGATGACCTCAAGTTTACATAGGGTAGAATGTGGGAGGCCAGCCAGGAGTGTGTTGGAATAGTCAAATTTAGAGGATGAGGGTTTCAGAAGAGCGGAGGCAGGGGCTGAGACGGGCGATGTTAAGGAGGTGGAAATAGGCGGTTTTAGTTATGCTGCGGATATGTGGTAGTCAGTTTCAGGGTAAAATAAGACACCAAGATTGCGAACAGTCTGGTTCAACCTCAGACAGATGCGAAAGAGTGAGATGGAGTCGGTGGCTATGGAATGGAGTTTGAGGCGGGGACCAAAAACAGTGGCTTAGTCGTCCCAATATTTAACTGGAGAAAACTTCTGCTTATCCAAAACTGGATGTCGGACAAGCAATCGGACAATTTAGAGACCGTGGAGGGGTCGAGACAAGTGGTGATGTGGTCGAGCTGGGTGTCGTCAGTGTACATGTGGAAACGGACGCAGTGTTTTCGGATGATGTCGCCAAGGGCCAGCATATAGATGAGAAATAGGAGTGGGCCAAGGATAGATCCTTGGGAGACACCAGAGCTAACGATGCGGGAGTGGGAAGAGAAGCCATTGCAGGTGACTTTCTGGCTACGATTAGATCGATAACAATGGAATCAGGCGAGTGCAGTCCCACCCAGCTGGACATTGATGGTGGAGAGGCATTGGAGGAGGATGGAGTGGTCAACTGTGTCAAAGACTGCAGACAGGTCAAGGACGAGGAGGGATAGTTTACCTTTGTCACAGTCACAAAGAATGTCATTTGTGACTTTGATGTGAGCCGTTTTGGAACTGTGGCAGGGGCGGAAACTGGATTGAAGGAATTCAAACATGGGAGTCCCGGGAAAGATGGGCACAGATTTGGAAGGCGACAACACGTTTAACGACTTTGGAGAGGAAAGGGAGGTTGGAGATGGGGCGGTAGCTTGCAAGCACAGTGGGTCAGGGGTTGGTTATTTGAGAGGGGTGATGATAGCGATTTTCTCTCCTTCAAACCTGCCAACAATGTGAGCTAACATGGGAGGCAGAAAAGGAAGTTGGGTGGTCAGCAGTTTAGTGGGAATAGGATAAAGGGAGCAGGAAGTGGATCTCATGGACAAGATGAGCAGAGTCAACATGATTTTATGAAAGGGAAATCACGTTTGACAAATTTGCTGGAGTTTTTTTTTTGAGGATGTAACGAGCAGGGTGGATGAGGGGGGGAACCAATGGATATGGTGTATTTGGATTTCCAGAAGGCATTCGATAAGGTGCCACATAAAAGGTTACTGCACAAGATAAAAGTTCACGGGGTTGGGGGTAATATATTAGCATGGGTAGAGGATTGGCTAACTAACAGAAAACAGTGTCGGGATAAATGGGTCATTTTCCGGTTGGCAAAGAATGACTAGTGGGGTGCCGCAGGGATCAGTGCTGGGTCCTCAACTATTTACAATCTATATTAATGACTTGGATGAAGGGACCGAGTGTAATGTAGCCAAGTTTGCTGATGATACAAAGATGGGTGGGAAAGCAAATTGTGAGGAGGACACAAAAAATCTGCAAAGGGATATAGACAGGCAAAAATTTGGCAGATGAGAGTACAATATGAGAAAATGTGAGGTTATCCACTGGCAGAAAAAAAATAGAAAAGCAAATTATAATTTAAATGGAGAAAAATTGCAAAAGTGTTGCAGTGTAGAGACCTGGGGATCCTTGTGCATGAATCTGAGCCCATGATCAGATCAGCCATGATCTTATTGAATGGCGGAGCAGGTTCGATGGGCCAAATGGCCGAATCGTGCTCCTATTTCTTAAGAGCGTGGAGAGGTCAAGAGGGGAGATCAGAGAGAAACTGGAGAAAGATGCGAGGTCAGGGCTGGGGAAAGGGGGATCATTAGAGGATGTTTGGCCCGGTCGGCTAGAAGGAAGGAAGGGAAGTGGCAGAGGCAGCTGATCGAATGGTCTCAATCTTTGAGACAAAGAAGTCCATGAGCTCCTCACACTTGTTGTTGGAGGCGAGTGTGGTGGAAACAGGGGAGGGGAATTTAAGACGACGGTTAGCAGTAGAGAATAGTAGCCGGGATACATCTTTGCATTCCAGAATGATCCTGGAATAGTGAGCAGTTTTGGCAGACAATAGTAGGACCCGATAATGCTTTATGTGGTGCAGCCAGATCTGGTGGTGAATGGGTAAACCAGTTGTTCACTATATTTGTTCAAGTCTGCAACTCTTGGTCTTGAGGGAGTGAAGATGAGGACCGTATCAGGGGGAATGGCCAGGGTGAGAGAGAGTAATGGTTTTAATAGGGACGAGGGCATCGAAGTTGGTGGTGAGGGTGTGGTTGAGCAGATCGGTGGCTGCAGAAATGTCATGGTGAATGGAAGGCCGAAGGCTGGACAGTTCGGATTTCATAACTGCAGTTATAAGAGAGTTTGAAGAGAGTTTTTTTTTTCCAGGGGCAGATGCAGACGGAAGTAGGGCTGGGTTGAGAAGGAGGATATGGGCGGAGAGCGATATAAGGAAGTGGTCAGAGATGGCCTTATCTGAAATTGACACGGTAGGAATAGCAAGGCCACGAGAGGTGGCAAGGTCAAGAGGGTGGCCGTGAATATAGGTTGGGGT
The DNA here is from genome assembly GCF_044704955.1 of Pristiophorus japonicus. Taxonomy (NCBI): domain Eukaryota; kingdom Metazoa; phylum Chordata; class Chondrichthyes; family Pristiophoridae; genus Pristiophorus; species Pristiophorus japonicus. The sequence goes on from NC_091979.1 coordinate 67,654,641, forward strand.
GTTCACATGGAGGGTGAGATTAAGGGAGGATGGGAGGGTCGTGAATTCAGAGGAGAGCATGATGAATTGAGATGGAGGTTGAAATCACAGAGGATGAGAAGTTGCTCGATGCAGAGTCTGAAGGAAGAAATGAGGTGAAAATATCTCAGTGATAAAATGTTTATGGTACTTGGGTAAGTCCCTCAGCCAAGTTTCTGTCAGGCCCATGATGTCAATGCAATCATCCACGATAAGCTCAAGGTTGGGAAGGGCCTTGTTCGCAAGCAAACTGACATTCTGCAGGGAGATGCAGAGGGGATTGGTGATATCTTATCCACTGCCAGCATCCACAGGGTCAGCGCTTAGAGGGGCGAGATGAATCAAAGAAGTTTCCAGCACGGAAGGAGGCCATTTCGGCCCATCGTGTCCATGCCGGTCACAAGGGGCTATCCAGCCTAAACCCATTTTCCAGCTCTAGATCCGTAACCCTGCAGGGTTACTGCACTTCAGGTGCACATCCAAGTACTTTTTAAAATGTGGTAAGGGTTTCCGCCTCTACCACCCTGCAGTGAGTTTGCAGACCCCCCACAATCCCCTGCATGAAGAAATTTCCCCTCAAATGCCCTCTAAACCTTCTACCAATTACTTTAAATTTATGCCCCCTGGTTTTTGATCCCTCTGCTAAGGGAAATAGGCCCTTTCTATTCACTATATCTAGGCCCCTCATAATTTTATACTCCTCAAATAAGGTCTCGCCTCAGCCTTCTCTGTTCCAATGAAAACAAATCCAGCTTATTGAATCTGTCCTCATAGCTTCGATTCTCCACTCCTGGCAACACCCTCGTAAATTTCCTCTGTACCCTCTCCAGTGCAATCACGTCCTTCCTGTAATGTGGTGACCAGAACTGCCGCAGTATTCCAGCTGTGGCCTAACCAGTGTTTTATTCAGTTCAAGCATAACCCCCCTGCTCTTACATTCTATGCCTCGGCTAATAAAGGCAAGCATTCCATTTGCCTTGTTAACCACCTGATCTACCTGGCCTGCTACTTTCAGGGATCTGTGGACATGTACTCCAAGGTCCCTTTGTTCCTCTACACTTCTCAGTATCCTACCATTTAATGTGTATTCCTTTCCCTTGTTAGCCCTCTCCAAATGCATTACCTCACACTTCTCTGGATTAAATTCCATTTGTCACTGTTCTGCTAATGTGGTACCTTTGTTTAAGAAAGGAGAAAGGGATAGACAGGCCAGTCAGCCGAACCTCAGTAGTGGAAAAATGATTGGAAAAAATCCTGGAGGACAGGATAAATCCTCACTTCGAAAGAAAATGATCAATCAAGGACAGTAAGCATGGATTTGTTCATTGATATCTTCCTGCAGTCTGCAGCTTTGCTCATCAACCACACAGCAGATTTTAGTATCATCTGCAAACTTCTTAATCATACCCCCTATATTCAAGTCTAGATCATTGATGTATACCACAAAAAGCAAGGGACCTACTATTGAGCCCTGCGGAACCCCACTGGAAACATCCTTCCAGTCGCAAAAACAGCCATCAACCATTACCCTTTGCTTCCTGCCTCTGAGCCAATTTTGGATTCAATTTGCCACTTTGCCCTGGATCCCATGGGCTTTTACTTTTGTGACGAGTCTGCCATGTGGGACCTTATCAAAAGCTTGGATAAAATCTATATACATGACATCATATGCTTTGCCTTCATCGACCCTTCTGGTTACCTCCTCGAAAAATTCAATGAAGCTAGTCAAAAACGACCTTCCCTTAACAAATCTGTGCTGACTGTCCTTGATTAATCATTTTCTTTCTATGTGAAGAGTTATCCAGGATTTTTCCCAAAAATTTTCCCACCACTGAGGTTAGGCTGACTGGCCTGTAATTACTCGGTCTATCCCTTTCTCCCTTCTTATCAAAAGTACCACATTAGCAGTCCTCCAGTGCCGCACCTGAAGCCAGAGAGGATTGGAAAATAAAGCCTCTTCTATTTCCTCTTTTGTTTCGCTTAACAGCCTGGGATACATTTCATCCAGGCCTGGGGACTTAACCACTTTCAAAGCTGCTAAACCCTTTAATACCTCCTCTCTCAGTATGTTTATTTCATCTAATATTTCACACTTCTCCTCCTCGATAGCAGTATCTGCATCGCCCCTCTCTTTTGTGAAAACAGACTCAAAGTATTCATTAAGAACCATACCCACATCTTCCGCCTCCACACACAGATTACCCTCATAGGCCCTACCCTTTCTTTAGTTATCCTCTTGCTCTTAATATATTTATCAAACATCTTTGGGTTTTCCTTGATTTTGCTTGCGAAGAATTTTTCATGCTCTCTCTTTGCTTTCCTAATATCCTTTTTAATTTCACCCGTGGACTTTCTATACTCCTCCCGAGTTGGATGGGGAGGAGATTGGAGACAGCGACGAGTGCCACAGTGGGCCCTTCGGAGGATACCAAGAGAGGCACAGAAGGAAAGCTGTAGGCTTATCTAAAAGGAGTCGAGCCTGGGATGGCAAGAGAGTAGGAAGGTTGAAGAGTAATGAAGGATTGGGGTTGGGATTTGAGAGGACAGAGTACCCGAGAGTGGAGAGATGAAAGGTGGCATTATGACAGGAGAGACCAGTCAGGGAGGGATAGAGAGAAAAGAAAAAGGGGGAGAAAGAAATGGAAATAGAAGTGAATGGCTCAGGTCCGAAGCGGCTGCCAAAATGCGCACGCAAATAGAGAGAGAAAAACTCAAGTTACATGTTACATGTAAACTCAAGTAAAGTCAGAGGAAGTGCAATTATAACAAATGTATTATTCTGCAGCTACTGTGTTGCTCTGTGACCCTTCAAGATTGCAAGTTGCAATTCATAGAATCATAGACCGCCACTTGGCCCATCGTGTCTGTGCTGGCTCTTTGAAAGAGCTGTCCAATTCGTCCCATTCCCCTGCCCTGTCCCCACAGTCCTGCCATTTTTTCCCCTTCAAATATTTATCTAATTCCCTTTTGAAATTGCTTTTCAAGCTGCTTCCACCACCCTGTGCAATTCAGATTATATGTGTAAAAACATAATTCTCCTCATCTCGCCTCTGGTTCTTTTGCCAATTACTTGAAATCAGTGTCCTCTGGTTACCGCCCCTTCTGCCACTGGAAACAGTTTCTCCTTATTTAGGCTATAAAAACACCTCACGATTTTAAACACCTCTATTAAATCTCCCCATAACCTTTTCTGATCTAAAGAGAACAGCCCCAGGTTCTCCAGTCTCTCCATGTAACTGAAGTCCCCAAATCCTTGGGACCAGTCTAGTAACTCTCCTCTGCACACTCTCGAGGCCTTGAATATATATACATTTAAAAAAGAAAAAAAGTGTGGTGCCTAAAATTGGACACAACACTCCATCTGGGGCCTAACCAGTGATTTATAAAGGTTTAGCATAATTTATTTGCTTTTGTACCCTATGCCTTGGCTCGTAAAACCAAGGATTCCTGTATGCTTTTTAGAACAACCTTCTCAACTTGTCCTGCCACCTTCAAAGGTTTGTGTACATACATCCCCAGGTCTCTGTTCCTGCACCCCCTTTAAAATTGTACCAATTCCTTTATATTGCCTCTCCTCATTCTTCCAACCAAATAGAAACATAGAAAGTAGGTGCAGGAGTAGGCCATTCGGCCCTTTGAGCCTGCACTAACATTCAATATGATCATGGCTGATCATGCAACTTCAGTACCCCATTCCTGCTTTCTCTCCGTACCCCTTGATCCCGTTAGCCGTAAAGGCCAATGATATCACTTCACACATCTTTGCTTTAAATTGCATCTGCTATGTGTCTTCCATATTTCACCGCTCTGTCTATGTCCTCCTGAAGTCGATTACTATCCTCCTCATTGTTGACTACATTTCTGAGTTTAGTATCATCTGCAAATTTTGAAATGATGCCCTGTATACCCAAGTCCAGGTCACTAATATACATCAAAATGAGTAGTGGTTCCAACACCGACCCCCGAGGGACATCACTGTATGCTTCCTTCCAGTCTTAAAAACCTTTCATAACTACTCGCTGCTTTCTGTCTCTTGGCCAATTTTGTAACCACATTGCATTTGCCCCTTTAATCTCATGGGCTTCAATTTTGCTAACAAGTTTATTATGTGGTGCTTGATCAAACGATGAGGTACTTGATCAAACAATCAATTGACCCTGAAATCAATGCTCTGGTGAATTACAGGTCAGACTGACTTTCTTTCGCTGTTTATATGAAAAGTATGATTGCCAAGGTCAAGGCTTAGATCAGAGATTACTGTTTGGTCAAGGAACTTAGCTGATTGCAATGTACTCACAACTTAGAAGCATCCAGCATTTTAAAATTATTTTGCATCTGGAAGAAAAGGGCAAAGCCTGGACCAACAAACATGACTTTTTAATAAATTAATAGCTGTTTTGTGGTGTGCCCATGGTGAGTTGGAGGATAAGCAGTTTTATAATATTAAGGTTATATAACTTGCAATACATTATCAGAGCCTCTGATATGCAGTGATTGAATTAGTCAAATTGAATTTTGATTGCATGGCATCAGATTTTTTAAACCAGTGTATTATGAACATAGAATTTTAAAATTCAGTCTTTTATTCCTCATAAAAGTTTAAATGAGTAGCTTTGATTACTATTATATGTTGCTTTTTTACTAATTTTTTTACTGACTTATTTTTAAAAGCAAGGAAAAAAAGTTGGTGTCATGCAGTAGACGGGAGATTGGTATATGGAATTTAGAAATAGTGGTGGGGGCTTCTGGACTTTGATAGTACAGTCGAGGAAGAACATAGGGTTTGGTTGCAATGTAGGGATGCAATGTTAGGTTTCATTTACTAAGGGTTCCTGGGTTTGGCAGTTTGGGGATGGGAAAGATAATAGAGTGTTCACTTGACTGAAGGGGCATTTCTTAACTATGTGTGGGAACAAAATTGGCCAGGGTAACCTTGAGGAAGAGTTCATAGAGTGTATCCAGGATAGTTTCCTTGAACAGTAGGTTGCGGGACCAACCAGGGAGCAGGCTATCTTAGATCTGGTACTGTGTAATGAGACAGGATTAATAAACCATCTCCTAGTAAAGGATCCTCTAGAATTGAGTGACCACAACATGGTTGAATTTCAAATTCAGTTGGAGGGTGAGAAAGTTGGACCTCAAACCAGTGTCCTAAACTTAAATAAAGGAGACTACAAAGGTATGAAGGCAAAGTTGGCTAAAGTGGACTGGGAAAATAGATTAAAAGTGTGGGACGGTTGATGAGCAGTGGCAGACATTTAAGGAGATATTTCATAACTCGCAACAAAAATATATCCCAATGAGAAGGAAAGACTAAGAGAAGGAATAACCATCCATGGCTATCGAAGGAAATAAGGATGGGATAAAATTGAAAACAAGGGCATACAATGTGGCCAAGCCTAGTGGGAGGCCAGATGATTGGGAAACTTTTAAATGCCAGCAAAGAACAACTTAAAAAAAAGAGGAAAGATAGATTATGAAAGCAAACTAGCACAAAATATAAAAACAGATAGCAAGAGTTTCTACAGGTACATAAAAAGGAAAAGAGAGGCTAAAGTAAATGTTGGTCCCCTAGAGGATGAGACTGGGGAATTAATAATGGGGAACAAGGAAATGGCAGGCACTTTGAACAAATATTTTGTATCGGTCTGCATGGCAGAAGACACTAAAAACAACCCAACAGTGGAAAATCAAGGAGCTATAAGGAGAGAGGAACTTAATACAATCACTGAAGTAGTAGTACTCGGTAAAATAAAGGCAGACAAGTCCCCTGGACCTGATGGCTTCCATTCTAGGGTCTTAAAAGAAGTGGTTGCATTGGTTGTAATCTACCAAAATTTCCTGGATTCTGGAGGGGTCCCAGCGGATTAGAAAACCGCAAATGTAACGCCCCTCTTTAAAAAAGGAGTCAGACAGAAAGCAGGAAATTATAGACCACTTAGCCTAACATCGGTTGTTGGGAAAATGCTGGAGCCCATTATTAAGGAAGCACTAGCAGGACATTTGGAAAAGCATAATTCAATCAAGCAGAGCCAACATGGTCTTATGAAAGGGAAATCATGTTTGACAAATTTGCTGCAGTTCGTTGAGGAGAAAACAAGCAGGATGGATAAGGGGGAACGAGTGGATGTGGTGTATTTGGATTTCCAGAAGGCATTCGATAACGTGCCACATAAAAGGTTACTGCACAAGATAAACGTTTACGAGGTTGGGGATAATATATTAGCATGGATAGAGGATTGGCTAACTAACAGAAAACAGAGAGTCGGGATAAATGGGTTATTTTCTGGTTGGCAAACAGTAACTCGTGGGGTGCCACAGGGATCGGTGCTGGGGCCTCAACTATTTACAATCTATACTAATGACTTGGATGAAGGGACCTAGTGTAATGTTGCCAAGTTTGCTGATGATACAAAGATGGGTGGGAAAGCAAATTGTGAGGAGGATACACAAAATCTGCAAAGGGATATAGGCAGGCTAAGTGAGTGGACAAAAATTTGGCAGATGTCGAGTAAAATATGGGAAAATGTGAGGTTATCCACTGTGGCAGAAAAAAATAGGAAAGCAAATTATAATTTAAGTGGAGATTAATTGCAAAGTGCTGCAGTACAGAGTGACTGGGACCCTTGTGCATGAAACACAAAAAGTTAGTATGCAGGTATAGCAAGTAATCGAGAAGGCAAATGGAATGTTGGCCTTTATTGCAAGGGGTATAGAGTATAAAAGCAGAGAAGTCCTGCTTCAACACGACAGAGTATTGGTGAGGCAACGCCTAGAGTACTGCGTACAGTTTTGGTCTCCGTTTTTAAGGAATGATATACTTGCACTGGAGGCTGTTCAGAGAAGGTTCACTAGGTTGATTCCAGAGATGAGGGGGTTGACTTATGAAGCTAGGTTGAGCCTATACGCATTGGAGTTCAGAAGAATGAGGTGTGATCTTATCGAAACATATAAGATAATGAGAGGGCTCGACAAGGTGGATGCAGAGAGGATATTTCCACTCATAAGGGAAACTAAAACTAGAGGACATAGTCTCAGAATAAGGGGCTGCTCATTTAAAACTATGAGAAGGAATTTCTTCTCTCAGAGGGTTGTAAATCTATGGAATTCTCTGCCCCAGAGAGCTGTGGAGACTGGGTCATTGAATATATTTAAGGTGGAGATAAACAGATTTTTGAGCGATAAGGGAATAAAGCGTTATGGGGAGCGGGCAGGGAAGTGGAGCTGAATCAATGATCAGATCAACCATGATCTTATTAAATGGCAGAGCAGGTTCGAGAGGCCAAATGGCCTACTCCTGCTTCTAGTTCTTATGTTCTTATAAAATCAAGAGGGCAAGGTTTTTCCACTGAGAAAAACCTTGTTATTTATAGTAACAAAGCCAAAACAAATAAAGAGCAGCTGGGTATTTCGTAGGGAAGAATTAAGCAGTTTAATTGAGCAGTGAACTATGCAATTTTTCATGTTCCTGTGGTGCTTAAAATCTTATTTGGAAATGAGAAATTTTAATTATTGAGGAAAAATGGCAGAGGAAAGGAATAATGAATATTGGCTGGGTAATCATCGGTTCACCTCTTACCCATCTGCTATTCAACAAGTAGATTAGTGAAGTTAATTAATAAACTTGCAAACCAGTCACTCAGCTGGAAGACGTTTATTTGGAATCAGTCATATGGGAAGAATTAGACAATAGGACAAAAAAGATACACAGAAAATGAGTGTTACAATGAAAGGAAATGTCTGTTATGTGCAAGATTTTTAATCTATTACAACTGGATCTCCTGTTTATAACAACAGGTGGTGTTTTGTCATGTAATGCCATGGATTTATGGGCCCCAAGTTTCCACATGATTTGCTCCTGATTTTTAGGAGCAACTGGTGTAGAACGGAGTATCTTAGAAATCGGAATTCTCGTCATTTAGTTTGCTCCAGTTCTAGTCAGTTGGAACAGTTTCACTTTGGAACAGAATTTTTTTTTCAAAAGGGGGCGTGTCCGGCCACTTACGCCTGTTTTCAAAGTTTCGTCAGTGAAAACTTACTCCAAACTAACTTCGAATGGAGTAAGTGAAGATTTTTGTACGCTCGAAAAAACCTTGTCTACACTTTAGAAAATCAGGCGTAGGTTACAAATCAGGCGTAGGGAATGGGGTGGGGGGGGGGGGGGTTTAAAGGGAAGTTTACAAACATTAAACTTCCGTTTTACAAATAAAGAGCAATCATCAATAATAAATGATAAATACATCAATAAATCAACCAATAAATCAATCAAAAAAAATTAATAAGAAATAACTAATAAGCGTGCTGGGATGCCCCACCCCACCGTGTGTCTCTGTCAGTGTCTCTATCTCTCTGTCTGTGTGTGTCTCTCATTCTCTGTCTGTCAGTGTCTGTGTTTCTGACAGGGAGAGGAAGGGAGAGGGATGGGGGAGAGGGGGAGAAAGGAGATGGGGGGGGAGGAAAAGATTGGGGGGGAGAAAGGAGATGGGGGGGGGGGAGAAAGGAGATGGGGGGGGGGGAGAAAGGAGATGGGGGGGGGGGGAGAAAGGAGATGGGGGGGGGGGAGAAAGGAGATGGGGGGGGGGGGAGAAAGGAGATGGGGGGGGGGGAGAAAGGAGATGGGGGGGGGAGAAAGGAGATGGGGGGGGGGGAGAAAGGAGATGGGGGGGGGAGAAAGGAGATGGGGGGGGAGAAAGGAGATGGGGGGGGAGAGAAAGGAGATGGGGGGAGAGAAAGGAGATGGGGGGAGAGAAAGGAGATGGGGGGAGAGAAAGGAGATGGGGGGGGGAGAAAGGAGATGGGGGGGAGAAAGGAGATGGGGGGGGAGAAAGGAGATGGGGGGGGAGAAAGGAGATGGGGGGGGGGAGAAAGGAGATGGGGGGGGCAGAAAGGAGATGGGGGGGAGAAAGGAGATGGGGGGACAGAAAGGAGATGGGGGGACAGAAAGGAGATGGGGGGACAGAAAGGAGATGGGGGGACAGAAAGGAGATGGGGGGACAGAAAGGAGATGGGGGGACAGAAAGGAGATGGGGGGACAGAAAGGAGATGGGGGGACAGAAAGGAGATGGGGGGACAGAAAGGAGATGGGGGGACAGAAAGGAGATGGGGGGACAGAAAGGAGATGGGGGGACAGAAAGGAGATGGGGGGACAGAAAGGAGATGGGGGGACAGAAAGGAGATGGGGGGACAGAAAGGAGATGGGGGGACAGAAAGGAGATGGGGGGACAGAAAGGAGATGGGGGGACAGAAAGGAGATGGTGGGGAGAAAAGAGAAAGGAGATGGGGGGGGGGGGGGGGGGAGAAAAGAGAAAGGAGATGGGGGGGAAAGAGAGAAAGGAGATGGGGGGGGAAAGGAGAAGGGGGGGGGGAGAAAGGAGAAGGGGGGGGGGGGGGGAAAAGCTGAATGGGCCGGGCCCGAGACTTTGGGCAGGGCCCGTCCCCAGCACCAGATTTACAGGTGGGTGGCGTTGGGTCGGGTCGGGGGGGGGGGGGGGGGGGGGGAGGAGTGGTGATGGGAGGGAGGGAGGGAGGTTCGGGGGGGGTGGTGGGAGGGAGGTCGGTTCGGATCGGGGGGAGGGAGAGGGAGGTCAGGTCAGATCCAGTCCGGGGGGGGGGGGAAAGCAGGAGTCGGATCGGGAGGCAGGGCGGGGGGGGGGGGGGGGGGGGGGGGGGGGGAGAGAGAAAGAGCGGGAGTCGGGTCGGGTCGGGAGGCAGGGGAGCGGGAGTCGGGTCCGGTCCGGGGGAAGCGGGGGTCGGGTCAGGTCTGGAGGCGGGGGACGGGAAGCGTGAGTCGAGTCGGGTCGGGAGGAAGCAGGAGCTGGCCGTGGGAGGAGCCTTATTCACGTAGCCCCAGTGAGGCCATTCGGCCAGGGCTAGGGGCTGCGTGCTTCGGGCCCCTCCCACAATTTCAGGCGCCTGGAGCTACTGCACTTGCGCGCCCACTGTAGCGCGCATGTGCAGAGGTCCCGGCACTGTTTTCAGCGCAGGGACCTAGCTCCTGCTGCGCCGCGCCGAGGGCCAGAGGACCTACAGGAAGGTGGAGAATCTGGAGGTTTTTTTTAGGCGCACTATGTGGCGTGAAAAATGAGCGTCCAGGTCGGGACCGCGCCGTTCTAGGCGCGGCTCGAAACTTGGGCCCATGGTGACTGAATAATTCAAATTCTATTGAAATTGTATTGAAATATCTGCCTCTGTGGAACAATGAACTAACACAGCTATTTAATAAATTTGTTTGACATTAACCAGAAATTTTTCATCTCTAGGGAAGTAGATGGGGGCACAGGGTTTGTAAATGACAAGTTTAGCTGTTAATTATGAACAGCTCCAGAATTTACCTCAGAAAATATTGTTTATCTCGCATCGAACATGTTTTTAATATAAATAAAAATCTATTACACGCTTCTAGATTTTCCAGACTTCAATGGAAAGGAGAATCGGTTGTGTTGTCGAACAAGTGGCCGATCCACTATTGTCTTGTTATGCCTCCGCTTAAGTTGAAAGTTCCATCAAACAGAACAAATTTCACACAATTAGAGATATTTTAACTTGCATCTCCAGATACACAAAAACAAATGACATGACTCTTTGAGGATGTAACGAACAGGTTGGATAAAGGGGAACCAGTGGGTTGTAAATGTGTGGAATTCGCTGCCTCAGAGAACTGTGGAAGCTGTGTCATTGAATAAATTAAGACAGTTTCTTAACCGATAGGTAAATAAGGGGTTATGGGGAGCAGGCAGGGAAGTGGATCTGAGTCCATGATCGGATCAGCCATGAAAGTATTAAATGGCGGAGCAGGCTCGTGGGGCCGTATGGCGTGCTCCTGCTCCTATTTCTTATGTTTACTAACAAACCTATACCAACTAACAACATAATGCTGCCAATTGGACTTGAAGCTCAGGGCCCCTGCCCCTTGGAAACATGTCTCAATACGTTCATCACCTTTCTTTTGCTGTGAAGTTTGAACTGAGACAAAATAAATCAGAAGATATTTTACACAAATAGATATCCCCCCCCACAGTTGGTTTGAAGGCATACAACTGATCTCCTGTAACCTGTTTTTAACTAACCAAGATGATAAGTAATAACCAGCCAGATTTAATATCAAGTAATAATGTGGACAGTTACGAGTAAGAGCTTCTGATGAGATTAACACCAATGTGTTTGCAACTAAAAGGTTAATACTGATTGAACCTCCCTTATCCAGAACCATTCTCGGCTACCGGGTGGCGCATGCGCAGAACTTGGACATGAACAAATTGAAGTCCTTTCTCGCTGCCGACTCTCGCAATCGCTGGCCTGACCCCGCGATTCACCGCACCCCTCTCCCCCATGATCTCTCTGCTGCACTCCCAGCCCCAAGCCAGCTAGCCCCGATATGCCTTTGCTCAGTACCTGTACCATCCAATTTAATGTGACCACCCCGCGTCCAGAAAAATCCCTTATCCAGAACAGGCCAGGTCACGAGTGTTCCAGATAAGGGAAGTTCAGCCTGTATATAAAAGACACCCCATGTCAATGCAGCGAAATGTAACTCCACCATCTACAGATCTAGTTTTCCCCACAATCCAACTTACAGGCAGACCTATACAGCGTGCCTTCTACTTCAATCCTGCTTACAGCAACACATTTAAAATGATCAGCAACATCTCACAGATGAATATTCAAATTTCTATTTGGAATTGTGACATATCACTCTGTCAATATAACATACTGGGTAATCAGCCAGAACCAGCTTTTTCCAGCTCTGCCACCATAGATCACTATCAAGACTAGCCTGGACCACGCATAACTGACCACAGTGAAGCAATTCTGTGATCCAAGAACTCAAAATGGCAATTTTTATGGACAGTTCAAGTTTCTTACAAAACATAAATAGGAGTTTGCAACTTTCATTTGAAGTATTCTCTTCCTCCTCCCCCTGATCATTACTCTTATGATCTTGAAAGGATTAGATTGACAAAAAGTTGTACAAATACTGTTGCTGACGACACAAGGAGCATCAATGTAATATCAACCGATTTTGTATAAAGGACATTGCCAAAAATATACTTGTATATAATACAAAAGCAAAATGCTGTGGATGCTGGAATCTGAAATAAAAACAGAAAATGCTGGAAATCTCAGCGGGTCAGGCAGCATCTAGAGAGAGAAACAGAATTAACGTTTCAGGTCGAAGACCCTTCGTCAGAACTTGTAAAAAATGATTCCAAATTCCAAATTCAACTGTAGCACACCAAGAAACTCCTACTGAATAGGTATCTCAAAACACAATTACCCTTTCCCATTTTGCAATTTTTGTGCATTCTGCCTCCCCACTCAGACACAAAAAAAGATGGGCAGGCAGCCCAATTCCAGGGTTCTACTGACAACTCTCCTGAAATGACTCTGTGGAGATGCACAACAGGAGCACAGGTTATCTTGGCCACAAGTTTCCCTTCCACAGGGAACTGCTTCAACTCTCCTGGCTGTTAAGAGAAGCAAAGGAGGAAATAGCAGGGGCTCTGACCATCATTTTCCAGTCCTCTCTGGCTACAGGTGTGGTGCCAGAGGACTACTAATATTGTACCTTTGTTTAACAAGAGAGAAAGGGATAGACCAAGTAATTACAGGCCAGTCAGTCTAACCTCAGTGGTGGGAAAATTATTGTAAAAAATCCTGAGGGATAGGATAAATCTTCATTTGGAAAGACACAGATTAATCAAGGACAGTCAGCATGGATTTGTTAAGGGAAGGTTGTGTCTGACTACCTTGATTGAATTTTTCTAGGAGGTAACCAGGAGGGTCGACGAGGGCAGTGCGTATGATGTAGTGTATATGGATTTTAGCAAAGCTTTTTGGTAAGGTCCCACATGGCAGATTGGTCATGAAAGGAAAAGCCCATGGGATCCATGGCAAAGTGGCAAGTTGGATCCAAAATTGGCTCAGAGGCAGGAAGCAAAGAGTTGTGGTTTATGGGTGTGTGTGTGACTGGAAGACTGTATCCCGTGGGGTTCCACAGGGCTCAGTGCTGGATCCCTTGCTTTTTGTGGTATATATCAATGACTTGGACTTGAATGTTGAGGGTATGATTAATGAAGAAAGCTGCTGACTGCAGGAAGGTATCAATGTACTGGTCAGGTGGTCAGAACAGTGGCAAATGGAATTCAATCTGGATAAGTGTGAAGTAATGCATTTGTGGAGGTCTAACAAGGCAAGGGAATACACATTAAATGGTACGACACAGAAAAGTGTAGAGGAACAAAGGGACCTTGGAGTGCAGGTCCACAGATCCCTGAAGGTAGCAGGCCAGGTAGATAAGATGGTTAATAAGGCAAATGGAATACTTGCCTTTATTAGTCGAGGCATGGAATGCAAGAGCAAGGAGGTTATGCTTGAACTGTATAAAACACTGGTTAGGCCGCAGCTGGAGTACTGTGTGCAGTTCTGGTCACCACATTACAGGAAAGATGTGATTGCACTGGAAAGGGTGCAGAGGTGATTTACAAGAATGTTGCCTGGACTGGAGAATTTTGGCTGTGAGGAAAGATTGGAGATGCTGGGTCTATTTTCTTTGGAACAGAGGAGGCTGAGGGGAGACCTGATTGAGGTGCATAAAATTGTGAGGGGCCTGAATAAAGTGGATAGGAAGGACCTGTTTCCCTTGGCGGAGGGGTCAACAACCAGGGGGCATATATTTTAAGTAAATGGGGTTGGCGGGGGGGGGGGGGGGGGTGGGGAAAGAGGAGGTTTAGAGAAGATATGAGGGGAAAGTTCTTCACCCAGAGGGTGGTGGGGGTCTGGAACTCAATGCCTGAAAGGGTGGCCAAGGCAGAAACTCTCACCATATTTAAAAAATACTTGGATGTGCACTTGAGAGGCCATAACCTATAGGGCTGCAGACCAAGAGCTGGAAAGTGGGATTAGGCTGGATAAGTTCTTGGTCGGCCAGCGCTGACAGGACGGGCCAAAATGGCCTCCTTCCATGCTGTAAATTTCTAAGATTCACTAGGCAATTACTGTAAGAATTTATTTTGTGGGGTATTGGGTGTTGCATGCAGCTTTTTTGGATATTTAGCAAGTATTTACTCAGGCAGGTTTGGAAAGAAGTTTAATCCTGTATAATTAAAAAAAAATTGAAAACAGTTTATTTGCATACACAAACAGGATTATAGATATAAAAGAACATTAACTGCCCAGGAGATAATTACATCGGACATCATCATAAACATAGATATAACCGAGACTTTTAAAAGCTGATATCCTCGAAACAAATGGAGATTATAAATTTCTGCATCTCAAAGGCTGACACCATCAGTGAAGTTGCCTCATGTGCCACTTCTCTATCTGCCCTCATGCTGCTGACCACCTCCAAACTTGGAAGCACAATTTTAAAATTTGCAGACAGTACAAAATTGGGGAGGGGAAGGGGGGGGGGGTTGTCGTTAACACAGAGGAGGACTGTGACAAAATACAGAATGATACAAATAAACTTGCAGAATGGGTGTGTAATTGACAAATAAACTTCAATATAGATAAATGTGAGGAGGTACATTTTAGTTGGAAGAATAAGGCGGCCACATACACCTTGGAAAATCAGTGTCTAAATGGGGTAGAGGAGCAGGGGGGTGGGTCAGGGGTACAGATACACAAATCACTAAAAGTAGCAATGCAGGTTAATAAAAGGCGGCAAAATGGCATTCATTTCTAGAGGGATAGAATTGACAAGCAGAGAAGTTATATTAAACTTGTACAGACTTGGAGTACGGTGAACAGTTCTGGTTTCCATATTATAAAACGGATATTGAGGCACTGGAGAAGGTGCAAAAAAAGTTACTAGAATGAAACCAGAACTGAGAGGTAATACCCATCAGGGAAGATTGAATATGCTGGGGCTCTTTTCTCTAGGAGAGAGAAAACTGAGAGGTAACCTGATATGTTCTTATAATCTTAAAGACCTAATAAATAGGAACAGGAGTAGGCCATATGGCCCCTCGAGCCTGCTCCGCCATTGAATAAGATCACGGCTAATCTGATCATGGACTCAGCTACACTTCCCTGCCCGCTCCCCATAACCCCTTATCGTTTAAGAAATTGTCTATTTCTGTCTTAAATTTATTCAATGTCTCAGCTTCCACAGCTCTCTGAGGCAGCGAATTCCACAGATTTACAACCTCAGAAGAAATTTCTCCTCATCTCAGTTGTAAATCATGCCCTCGAGAGTTCTAGTCTCCCCCATCAGTGGAAACATCCTCTCTGCATCCACTTTGTCAAGCCCCCTCAATCTTATACGTTTCAATAAGATTACCTCTCATTCTTCTGAATTCCAATGAGTAGAGGCCCAACCTACTCAACCTTTCCTCATAAGTCAACCTCTTCATCTCTGGAATCAACCTAGTGAACCTTTTCAACTGCCTCCAAAGCAAGTATATCCTTTTGTAAATATGGAAACCAAAACTGCATGCAGTATCCTAGGTCTGGCCTCACCAATACCCTGTATAGCTGGAGCAAGACTTCCCTGCTTTTATACTCCAGCCCCTTTGCAATTAAGGCCAAGATTCCATTGGCCTTCCTGATCACTTGCTGTACCTGCATACTATCCTTTTGTGTTTCATGCACAAGTACCCCCAGATCCCGCTGTACCGCAGCATTTTGCAATCTTTCTCCATTTAAATAATAACTTGCTCTTTGATTTTTTTCTATCAAAGTGCATGACCTCACACTTTCCAACATTATGAAAAGGAGGGAGAGAAAACAGGGAATTATAGACCGGTCAGCCTGACATTGGTAGTGGGTAAAATGATGGAATCAATTATTAAGGATGTCATAGCAGCGCATTTGGAAAGAGGTGACATGATAGGTCCAAGTCAGCATGAATTTGTGAAAGGGAAATCATGCTTGACAAATCTTCTGGAATTTTTTGAGGATGTTTCCAGTCGAGTGGACAAGGGAGAACCAGTTGATGTGGTGTAATTGGACTTTCAGAAGGCTTTCGATAAGGTCCCACACAAGAGATTAATGTGCAAAGTTAAAGCACATGGGATTGGGGGTAGTGTGCTGACGTGGATTGAGAACTGGTTGTCAGACAGGAAGCAAAGAGTAGGAGTAAATGGGTACTTTTCAGAATGGCAGGCAGTGACTAGTGGGATACCGCAAGGTTCTGTGCTGGGGCCCCAGCTGTTTACATTGTACATTAATGATTTAGACGAGGGGATTAAATGTAGTATCTCCAAATTTGCGGATGACACTAAGTTGGGTGGCAGTGTGAGCTGCGAGGAGGATGCTATGAGGCTGCAGTGACTTGGATAGGTTAGGTGAGTGGGCAAATGCATGGCAGATGAAGTATAATGTGGATAAATGTGAGGTTATCCACTTTGGTGGTAAAAACAGAGAGACAGACTATTATCTGAATGGTGACAGATTAGGAAAAGGGGAGGTGCAACGAGACCTGGGTGCCATGGTACATCAGTCATTGAAGGTTGGCATGCAGGTACAGCAGGTAGTTAAGAAAGCATATAAGAACATAAGAATAAGGAACAGGAGTAGGCCATCTAGCCCCTCGAGCCTGCTCCGCCATTCAATAAGATCATGGCTGATCTGGCCATGGACTCCGCTCCACTTACCCGCCCTCTCCCCGTAACCCTCAATTCCCTTATTGGTTAAAAATCTATCTGTGACTTGAATACATTCAATGAGGTAGCCTCAACTGCTTCCTTGGGCAGAGAATTCCACAGATTCACAACCCTCTGGGAGAAGAAATTCCTTCTCAACTCTGTTTTAAATTGGCTCCCCCGTATTTTGAGGCTGTGCCCCCTAGTTCTAGTCTCCCCTACCAGTGGAAACAACCTCTCTGCCTCTATCTTGTCTATCCCCTTCATGATTTTAAATGTTTCTATAAGCAAATGGCATGTTGGCCTTCATAGCGAGGGGATTTGAGTACAGGGGCATGGAGGTGTTACTACAGTTGTACAGGGCCTTGGTGAGGCCACACCTGGAGTATTGTGTACAGTTTTGGTCTCCTAACTTGAGGAAGGACATTCTTGCTATTGAGGGAGTGCAGCGAAAGTTCACCAGACTGATTCCTGGGATGGTGGGACTGACATATCAAAAAAGACTGGATCAACTGGGCTTGTATTCACTGGAGTTCAGAAGAATGAGAGGGGATCTCAAAGAAACATTTAAAATTCTGACGGGTTTAGACAGGTTAGATGCAGGAAGAATGTTCCCAATGTTGGGGAAGTCCAGAACCAGGGGTCACAGTCTAAGGATAAGGTGTAAGCCATTTAGGACCGAGATGAGGAGAAACTTCTTCACCCAGAGAGTGGTGAATTTGTGGAATTCTCTACCACAGAAAGTTGTTGAGGCCAATTCATTAAATATATTCAAAAAGGAGTTAGATGTAGTTCTTACTACGAGGGGGATCAAGGGATATGGCGTGAAAGCAGGAATGGGGTACTGAAGTTGCATGTTCAGCCATGAACTCGTTGAATGGCCTACTCCTGCACCTATTTTCTATGTTTCTATACTCCATCTGCCAAATCTTTGCCCACTCACTTAGCCTATGTCCTTTTGCATATTTTTTGTGTCCACCTCACACATTGTTTTTCCTCCTATCTTTGTATCGTCCGCAAACTTGGCTACATTACAGTCAGTCCCTTCTTCCAAGTCGTTAATATAGATTGTAAATAGTTGGGGTCCCTTATGAAAGAGTTTCATTGGATAGACGTAGAAGATGTTTCCACTTGCGGGGGAGACCAGAACAAGGGGCCATAAATATAAGATAGTCACTAATAAATCCAACAGGGAATTCAGGAGAAACCTCTTTACCCAGAGAGTGGTTACAATGTGGATCTCGCTACCGCAGGGAGCAGTTGAGGCGCATAGCAGATGCATTTAAGGGGAAGCTAGATAAACATATGATGGAGAAAGGAATAGAAGGATAGGTTGATGGGGTTCAATGAAAAAGGGTAGGAGATGCCTCGTTGGAGTATAAACACCAGCTTGGACAAATGGCCTGTTTCTGTGCTGTAAATGCTATGTAAATATGTACAATCCTTCACTTATCTTAATCCTGTCACTTTGCATCTGCTCTCCGATTTCTCCCTCCCGCTCAGAGCTCAACTTTTATAAAAACCCACTTCCTGCCACCTCGATTCCCAATCCACTCATTCCTTGAAGCTGTTTTCTGGCCCCAATGCTTGGCCACATTGATAATAGTTTCCTCTGTACAGATATTTTCCAACTTGCTTTCAAACTGCCATCTTCATCTGCACCCGCACCTCCCCACCCCACCCCACCCACACAGACAAAAGCACCTAACCATGATCCATCCGTTCCCTTGAACTACTGTTCAATCCTTAACGCTTTTCACTCCAAAATCCTAGAATGTGCCATTACCTCCATCTGTGTGTTCCCTTTTCCAGCTTATTCCCTGCTAACAGTATAGAGAACTCCTCCAGACAATACCCTGTGGCACTTTATTCCTCTTTGACCTTTCTGCAGTCTGACATGGTGGATTCTGCCATCCTCCACTCTGGTTCACCTTGCATGACGATATTCCAGGAAAAAGAAATACGGTTAACATAGGAACACACAAGTGAGCCAGCTTGTGCTACACTCCACTGAAATGGTTATCTGCCATATTTTATAGCTTCTTTCTTAAAATGTAGAAAACTGAGGAAAATTATTCACCAGACATCTATGTTGAAAAGCAATTGTAAAGGGAGAGCTTTCAGTTAAATGTGAAGTCGTTTGAAAGAAAAAGGGCTTCTAGTGCATAAAACTTCTAATTCAGAATTTTTCAATGCTCTAACATTTTCTATTAGGGTTTTAAATTATATGAAATGGTGTTCAGTTTATTGTAACATTAGCAAAACTATATATAACCGACTGCATACTCATGAGAAAATGTGTTGAAATCAAAACTATCTACATCAAATTGCAGTGCAAGCATTTCATAATGCTTTAATTTTATAAATGAAATCATTGGAGACAACCTGATACCACGGAGGATCAGATATTAGATTGTTTAACCCTCTGCTCTTCAAGTAAATGCCTCCTTTTTCCCCCAATAGTCCTCTACCATAAAATTATAATATGGTTGAGAGCAAACAAATTGGTAACTGACTGCATAATCGTGCACCAGTCATAATTCTTTAATAACAGAAAACAGATTTTAAAATGGACAAAGCAATTTTAAAAAGTCTTAATATCAGTACTGAAAAGAAACTCGAGCTTCTAGCTTGTGTGTGTGTTCAGGTTCAAAAACACCTCCCAGCCAAATGCCATCAGCACTGTTTAAAACAGAAATATTCAAAAGTTGAAAGAAATTCAACAGACTGCCAAATTTGTATTAATGATTTAATTTTAAAAGGGATACTTTCTAATCTTCATGTAACAATATCTTTCACCCTTTATTAAGGTTCATTGAACAGCTCCCAAGGAATTCAATACTTGGTTTTTCCAAATAGTACCAACCAACTACCTGTACTATCAAAGAATTTTGTGGAGAAGAACTGGGCATCTGATCTGGGCATTTTAACACATTTCTTTCCCAGTGGTTGAAGCTGGGATTTTGCTCAGCATCTCCTGCATCAAATTTGCTCATTACGTACCATTTTTTCAAGATAATTTTTTCTGTACACTGACCCAAAGCACCCATTAAAAAAAAAATGATGCCTTTCCTTTTTTTTTTTGCATTAAAATGATTTGATGAATTACTAATACAGGAAAACAGTGTGGTGGTGTTTTAGGTGATGTGGGTGGAGAGGATAACACAAGTGTATGGCTCTGTTGTGACTTAGGTGGTGGTTATGGTGATGGTGGCAATGACTGGTGTAGTATAGGAGATGGTGGTTTCTGATTCTGGTGATAGTTGTAGATTAGAACATTACATCAGATTATTAATATAGACAACATTTATGTAAATCTTACTTAATTTCAAAAATAACAAGGCATATGATCTAGAAGCTGTCAGTTTAAGTCAAAACACAAACATATCTTTCACTAGGGGTCTACCACTGAAAGTATTAATAGCTTCACATCACAAATTTACACAAAGTCAAATGATCAATGTACTGATACTTTAATTATGTAGACCTGAATTGGAATCTAAAGATTCGATAAACAGGGAAAACATATACAGGATCAAGAACTTAAGTATCAATAACGATGATAATATCAAAGAACTCTTTTGGTTGGAAGCGACAAAATTGAAAGCAATCAGCACCACTTTCTGCAAATGTATTTTTAGAACTATCATATAAAACCAATTTTTAAGAAAAAAAACTTTTCAAAAAGTAGCAAAAATATTTCAACATGGTATTTCTGAAAGGGTTACAGATATCTAAAGGGTTATTAATATTTGAGCTGCCCCAATTGCTGATTTCAACTAGGAGAGCAATAAAGGAGTTACAACAGGCCTCAGTGTTGCTGAGGTGCTGGAAATAGAAGGGAAAAAAAAAAGGGCCAGGGTTCCAGCTTCTGATTGTTATCCATTGACCTTTGCTGGGTGAGCATATGAAAATATCAGGGGAGGATGGGGCTGTATTATATTTGTAGTCGAGCACACTGAAAACTTATGAATAATGGCCCTTGGTACCTTAACACAGCAAATATATTAACAGCTTCACGAGCCAGGAAATTTAGAGAGAAAAAACACAATATCTTCGACTGAACTACTTCATAATCTTTAAGTGCCATATGGAGACAACTGGGACCAAACAATGACTTTGAGCATAGGATGACAAAAATGCAGCACTGGAGGCATGCAGGCTCAGTCATCATGTTCAGTTTCCTACCTCTATGACTTGAAGTGGCAGCCACAAGCAAAGGTCAGGCATCTCCCCTGAAGAGGAGGCAAAAAGGGAGGGTGTGAGAGTAGAGAGCAAGGGAGTCATAATGGAGTAGTTCCTGTGAAATCCTTCGTTACCAAAGAACAGCTGACTGGGCCACATCCTCTTACCCATAATTGGCGCATACATTGTCAAAACCTGATTAAGGGAAGGGAGAAAATAAAGGTTCTTACATCATTTTTCTTTTAGCAAATTTAACGTGTTTCCGTCCTTCCATTCAACTCTTTCCAAAGAACACCTACATAAAAGCAAAATATTATGGATTCTGGAATTCTGAAATAAAAACAGAAAATGCTCACCTCCAAACCCATTTTTTATTTCTTTACTTGTCCCATTACCATCTCCTTTTGCCTTGCACCAAAATCCAGTTTGTGATTTAATCTCTCCTGCCTTCCACCCAATCACAGACCTTCCCATTTGTTCTTTCCTCTCTTCCCTGCTTTCCTAGCCTCTGTACTTGCTTAAAACCTGTTAGGTCGCTACGTTTTTCCCAGTTCTGATGAAAGGTCATCGACCTGAAACGTTAACTCTGTTTCTCTCACCACAGATGCTGCCTGACCTACTGAGTATTTCCAGCATTTTCAGTTTTTATTCCAAAAACATAACATAAAAAAATAAGAGCAGGAGTAGTCCACCTGGTCCCTTGAACCTGCTCCGCCATTTAATAAGGTCATGGCTGATCTGATCATGGACTCAGCTCCACTTCCCTGCCCGCTCCCCATAACCCTTTATTCCCTTATTGCTCAAAAATCTATCTATCTCCGCCTTAAATATATTCAATGACTCAGCCTCCACAGCTCTCTGGCGCAGAGAATTCCATGGATTTACAACCCTCAGAGAAGAAATTTCTCCTCATCTCAGTTTTAAATGGGCGGCCCCTTATTCTGAGACTATGTCCCCTAGTTTTAGTTTTCCGTGAGTGGAAATAGCCTCTCTGCATCTACCTTGTCGAGCTCCCTCATTATCTTATATGTTTCGATAAGATCACCTCTCGTTCTTTTGAACTCTAATGTGTATAGGCCCAACCCATCTTCGTAAGTCAACCCCCTCATCTCCAGAATCAACCTCGTGAACCTTCTCTGAATAGCCTCCAATGCAAGTATATCTTTCCTTAAATAGAGACCAAAATTGTACGCAATAGGTGTGGTTTCACCAATACCCTGTACAGTTATAGCAGGACTTCTCTGCTGTTATACTCTATCCCCCTTGCAATAAAGGGCAACATTCCATTTGCCTTCCTGATTACTTGCTGTACCTGCATACTAACTTTTTGTGTTTCATGCACAAACGGACCCCCAGGTCCCTCTGTACTGCAGCACTTTGCAATTTTTCTCCATTTAAATTATTTGCTTTTCTATTTTTTCTGCCAAAGTGGATAACCTCACATTTCCCCACATTATACTCCATCTGCCAAATTTTTGGCCACTCACTTAGCCTGTCTATATCCCTTTACAAATTTTATGTGTCCTCCTCACAATTTGCTTTCCCATCCATCTTGGAATCATCAGCAAACTTGGCTACATTACACTCGGTCCCTTCATCCAAGTCATTACTATAGATTGTAAATAGTTGAGGATCCAGCACCGATTCCTGCGGCACTCCACTAGTCACTGTTTGCCAACTGGAAAATGACCCATTTATCTCGCGTGTTAAAGCATGTATTGGTTTGATGGAGCTTGGAAATGCACAATTTTCAGAGAGATCCATTGATGAAACTGATATATGTGTGATTGTAGGCTGCATTCAAGATAGTCATGTTGTCACATCAGAGGAGTCCCACACAAAATTTCCACTCCCAAGATCCATGTAACCACCAAAGAAGGGACAGCTACAACACACTTGAAAATGTACAACAACCTCATTTTATAACATTTATTAGGAGACAATTCAATTGAACACTTTGGAGATGTGCTGTCAGTGCATTTTCCTTCAAGTTTTAATCTACAACGTTGCACTTTTCTCTTTGAAATTAATGTTCTTGGATACACATCATAAACAATATTTTTGCAGATGATTTCATTTATAGCAAATCTTACATAGAAACATAGAAAATAGGTGCAGGAGCAGGCCATTCAGCCCTTCTAGCCTGCACCGCCATTCAATGAGTTCATGGCTGAACATGAAACTTCAGTACCCGCTTCCTGCTTTCTCGCCATACCCCTTGATCCCCCGAGTAGTAAGGACTTCATCTAACTCCCTTTTGAATATATTTAATGAATTGGCCCCAACCACTTTCTGTGGCAGAGAATTCCACAGGTTCACCACTCTCTGGGTGAAGAAGTCTCTCCTCATCTCGGTCCTAAATGGCTTACCCCTTATCCTTAGACTGTGACCCCTGGTTCTGGACTTCCCCAACAGTGGGAACATGCTTCCTGCATCTAACCTGTCTAAACCCGTCAGGATTTTAAATGTTTCTATGAGGTCCCCTCTCATTCTTCTGAACTCCAGTGAATACAAGCCCAGTTGATCCAGTCTTTCTTGATAGGTCAGTCCCACCATCCCATAAATCAGTCTGGTGAATCTTCGCTGCACTCCCTCAATAGCAAGAATGTCCTTCCTCAAGTTAGGAGACCAAAATTGTACATAATACTCCAGGGTGTGGTCTCACCAAGGCCCTGTACAACTGTAGCAACACCTCCCTGCCCCTGTACTCAAATCCCCTCACTGTGAAGGCCAACATGCCATTTGCTTTCTTAACCGCCTGCTGTACCTGCATGCCAACCTTCAATGACTGATGTACCATGACACCCAGGTCTTGTTGTACCTTCCCTTTTCCTAATCTGTCACCATTCAGATAATAGTCTGTCTCTCTGTTTTTACCACCAAAGTGGATAACCTCACATTTATCCACATTATACTTCATCTGCCATGCATTTGCCCACTCACCTAACCTATCCAAGTCACTCTGCAGCCTCATAGCATCCTCCTCGCAGCTCACACTGCCACCCAACTTAGTGTCATCTGCAAATTTGGAGATACTACATTTAATCCCCTCGTCTAAATCATTAATGTACAATGTAAACAGCTGGGGCCCCAGCACAGAACCTTGCGGTACCCCACGAGTCACTGCCTGCCATTCTGAAAAGTACCCATTCACTCCTACTCTTTGCTTCCTGTCTGACAACCAGTTCTCAATCCACGTCAGCACACTACCCCCAATCCCATGTGCTTTAACTTTGCACATTAATCTCTTGTGTGGAACCTTGTCGAAAGCCTTCTGAAAGTCCAAATATACCACATCAACTGGTTCTCCTTTGTCCACTTTACTGGAAACATCCATAAAAACTTTTCGGAATACATATGATTTATATTGAAATGCAGTATTGTACTATCTGTACTGTACAATTAACCCTTTTAACAGAGATTCCCTTGCAAAAAAGCAAATATGACAGAGGCGCGATAGGCTTTTCACCAAGGAGACCTGTCTTTTTGTGCAGAGTGATAAAATTTCAAGATGTTACATTCAATTCAGCCAAGAAGTAGCATTAGCTTCCACGCTAGAAGTATTCACTTCACAACATAAGAATCCAAGAAATAGGAACAGGAGTAGGCCATTTGGCCCCTCGAGCCTGCTCCGTCATTCAATAAGATCATGGCTGATCTGATCTTGGCCTCAACTCCACTTCCCTGCCTGCTCCCCATAACCCTTGACTCCCTAATCATTCAAAAACTTTTGTTCCTTTGTGTTGTGATTCCTTTCCTTTTACCAAGCTAAAATTTAAATACTTTCCAGAACAGAAAGAGCTAAATGCAAGAGAGAAATACTGCTCGGGCAAAAGCAAAATACTGCGGATGCTGGAATAAAAACAGAAAATGCTTGAAATCTCAGCAGGTCAGGCAGGCATCATCTGTGGAGGAGTTCAGTTTAAGTTTTAATGGAGTGTTTTGGACCTTTGACACACTGCAGATAACTATCCAACAGAAAAATTTAATTTGTTCTACTTAGTGTATTTTATCAAGTTTAGACCCTGAAAACAGTAACATGTCCCTGCAACATAACAAACTACTGGCACACAATTGGAAATAGAGGCCGACGTTTGTTAAGATCAGACTTAACAGCTTTTTTGGGCCAAGTGGGTCCACAACACAGAGTTTCCAATCTAAGTTACCGAGAAATGAACATTAAAGAGAGAGGTCCTCTCTGGCCCATTAGAATTTGCACAGTATCTCTCCATAGATATTATCTTTCAAGATTAAACAAAACCAAATTGTTAAGATCTCAGCTCTCAGGGACAGATCTAGCATTCCAACTCCGATCAATGACTCAGAGGGACAAGCTGATTTTGAACTTCCAACGGTACCATGATCTTGAAGCAAACTGGACTCCAAAGACATCTTGCTCACCATTCCACCAGGAAGACAATCAACGGTTGATCATTAGACAACCGACGAGCATCAGTTTGAACTCTTGTGAGGTAGGCAGCAGGTACCAGGAGGTTCCACATAAACAAGGTGAGCAGCATTACTTGCCATAAACAACTACAGTAACTGAGGTTTTAATTGTATAAATATTTGTAACAATCAGTAACCATAGCAACTTTTGTTGTTAAAATAGTAATCATGTAATTCATCAGCTGACTCTACCTGTAACCGGCAGTACGTTGCAAGGCATCCCAAAGCATAAACAATTATCTGTGTAAACAGTGTGCAAATATTTCCCCACCATTTCTAGAAAGTTGTCCTTGTTTAGACTATGCTTACAGTACAACCATGATCACACTAAATATTACAATCTCAATAAGAAACGAACAGCCTGTGGTTGGATCATCCTCTAGGTTCAATCCCTGCTCTGTGCCTTGTTTAACAAGCTCAGCCTTGGTAATAGGAGTGCTACAGTTGTTATTGGCACCCCTCGGTTAATAAAGGGAGAATGACCAAATCTTGATCGCTATCCAGCCACCTTGACTGGAAGTGCAATTGGTGACACCTCTGGGTTGAGCAGCCGACCAATGCTCACTAGCTACTTACAGATAAAGAATGGCCATTGGAGTGAGTTATTATTACAAGAATTTTTATCAGAACTGAGAGTTATACCTATCAGGATAGATTGAACAGGCTGGATTCTTTTCTCCAGAAAAGAGAAGGCTGAGGGGTGACGTGATAGAGATCTTTAAGAGTATAAGATAGACCTAGTGAGGATATTTCCAATTGTTGGAAGACCAAAACGAGAGGCCATAAATATAAGGTAGTCACTTATAAATGCAATAGGGAACTCAGGAGAAAACTTCTTTACCCAGAGAGTAGTTAGAATGTAGAACTCACGACAAGGAGTGGTTGAGGCAAATAGTTTAGATGCATTTAAAGGGAAGTTAGATAAACACATGTGGGAGAAAAATAAAATATTATGTTCTTAGGGTGATATGAAGAGGGGTGGGAGGAGGTTTGTGGAGCAAAAACACCAGTATGGACCAGTTGGGCCAAATGGCCTGTTTCTGTGCATTCTATGTAATTGGCACCCATAGAACTCCCCGAACCCTTTCAGGAAAATGAGGAGAATCAATGGAGAAGAGAGATTAAATAATGTATAAATTACATAAATGGTTCTTCTCTTTTCTGTTTAATTCACTATGAATACTGAATTCATCAGTTGGCTTGAATCAATTGTTCCTTTTATAGACCGAGACTATTTGCAAAATAGAGCACAGACTTTTTGCAAAACAATTATTCATTCATACCAGATTTTAATTGATTTCCTACCTTGTAGGGTTTTCATTCTGTGAATGATCTGCATCTTCCAGACACCATGGGAGTAAAGCCTAGCTTGAGTGGTTCTGTGGAAAATCACCTGCCTAGCATGCACACAAAAAATGTTGTCACGATGTTGCAGATAGGCAGTGCTGCAGTTGGTCTCCCACCTCCACATTATATACAGCCACAGGACCTGGTTGTTAAGACCTGGACTGAATGCAACCAACTCCAAAACCTGTCTTTTTTTCTCCTTCGCCTCCTCCTCCAAGTCCTGTTCGAATCACTCCAAGCTGATGGGGAAATTTAAGTGGTTCCTTGTACATCACTTGGTGTGGAGGTTAAGTTTGCCTCCTTGTAGAAATCAGCATGGGTTTTTAATCAAATTAGCTGCAGTGTGAATGGAATTGCTCATGGAATCAAATCCTTAGTGCAAGGAACTCTGCTGCTCCTCAGTTGGTCTGGTTGAAATTGGGCAGATCAGTGCTGACAAGTGCTTCCTCCTTGGAGGGATCAACTGGTTTAAGTAGTACATCTACGCAGACTGGTGAGGTGCCCGTGGCACTCACTGGTGCTGGAGGATCCCTGGCACCAAATGGTGTTGGTTAGTTTTTCACTTGTCAATGGTGCATGCCCAGAGATGTCCAACCAGGAGAGGTCAGATACCTTAAGATTAGTGATTCCCATCATAGAAATGTCTGTCTTTCTTGTGCCCTTTTGGGACTCGCTCTCATGTTAGCACATGGAGTGTGGAAATGGGGCAGTAGTTTGCAAGGACAGTAAAGTCGAGGGTGGATGTTTTGAGGAGAGGGTGATGATCACAGATTTGAAAGGGAGGGGGACAGTTTAAATGAAAGCCAGGAAGGGAAGTTGGGCGGTCAGCAGTTAACTTGGAATAGAATCGAGAGATCGGGAGGTGGGTCTCATGGATAAACTGAGCTTGACGAGGGCATGAAGGGAGATAACAGAGGCAGGTGGTCCATGTCCATAAGCTCCTTGCACTGGTTGGATGAGACATGGAAAGGGCTTTAAGGAAATGGTTGGCAGTGGAGAAAAGAAGCCGGGGTAATCTTTGATTTCCAGGATGTACCTGCAGGAGGGAGCAATTTTGGCAGAAGAGAGCAGGGCTCAATCGTGCTCGATATGCTCCAGCCAGATCAGGTGATGAATGGCTAAACCAGTTATAAGTTTGAGTTTGCGTCCTTTGGACATAGTGAAGTGAAGGGGGCTGTACCTGGGGAACGACCAGAATGGGAGAGAGTTAGGGTTTTGTTGGGGACAAGTATATCAAAAGGCAGAGTTGAGGGTGCGATGGAGTAGATTGATAGCTTCAGAAGTATCATGGCGAACATACAGCCAAAGGCTAGACAGTTCTGAGTTTGAAAGTACCAATGAAGAGGTGGATGCAGAAGGAAGTGGGGTTGAAAGGGGGTTGTGAGTGATGAGCGATATAAGAAAGTGATCAGAGATGCCCTTGTCTGTGATTGAGACGATGGGAATAAGGAACCAAGTGAGATGGCCAGGTCGAGGTCGTGGCTGTGAATAAGCATAAGAAAGTTTACATGGAGGGAGAGATTAAGGGAGGATAGGAGGACAATGAACTCAGAGGAGCGAGCGAGATGGAGGTTGTAATCACTGAGGAAGAGAAGCGCTCAGTGAAAAAATTGGGGTGGGGCGTGGGTGAGCTGGGAGAGAATGAGGATTTTAAAGGATAGGCAAGTGGGTGCTTAAAAGATGAGAAGGTTCCAGAGGAGTAAGGGGACAGACCAAGGGGAGATTTAGTGTTAAAGACCACAATGTCACCACAACGGTTTGGGCGGGGCAGGTGGTGGAAAGTATAGCCAGGCAGGGAGGCTTTGGTAAGGGGGAAGGAGTCAACATCCATGAGCCAAGTATTTGTCAAGGCCACGATATCAATGCAATTATCCACTACAAGGTCATGGATGGCAAGGGCATTATTCGCGAGTGAACAGACATTCTGTCTGGAATTGTTGTTGAGAGGGACGTGATTGTTGACCCACTGGCAGATTCCATAGGGTCAATGGTAGGATGGGTGAGCTAGACAGAAAGGTAACAATATTAGGCCATGGCAAGTGTGCTGGGTGTGAAGGTCGGCAAGAGAGGAGGATGGGGCAGTTGGCGGAGGGTTACTGCTCAAACGGAGGCACCGCCGAGTACCTCAATTTAGGAAGAGGCAGAGATTAAATCTCTTATCCAGGATGCACTCAAGCCTGGGACGGCGGCAGGAGAGTTGGAAGGCAGAGGAACAGGAAAGGATTGGGATAGGGATTTGGGATGGCAAAGTACACTTGAGGGGAGAAATGAAAGGAAGCATAACTGGGGAACAGGAAGGCGAGAAGACACGAATGAAGGGCAAAATGGAAGACAAAGGTAACGAGGGCAAAATGGAAGTCCGGTGTAGCCAAATGCACACACGAATGCACGCAGAGGAATTTCAGGTTACATAGGCATGGAAAGGTTTCGGACAGATATGGCCTAGTTGTAAACGGAGACTAGGAAGAAACAATAAGACAGTCTCCAAAGTGGGATGAAGAGCATTTAACACAGTATTTAAAGTTTTTGGCAAAGTTTGGTGTAGATCTAGTGTCAATGGAGAAGCAAGGGCACAATTTTTATTCTGAGATCCATTTGTTTGAATTTCTTTTGTTGGTTTATGTCATGTATGCTTTATAAATTTATTTGAAATGGCTGCCTAGAGAACAGGTGGTTGGTCAAGGGTTGTTGCCATATGACCGGACAGAGTACTGCTCATCACTAAAGGCCGATGGCAAACGAAAAGTATTCTTGTGTTACTTGTGTGTCTTACTGAGACAAGACTGTTCTGGCTGATGTCCATGCCGGACTGTTTGTTGACCGGAACTAACTGGCATCAACGCTTCATTTTCCAGGAAAAATTTGAAAAAAATATGTTTGCAGTACAATACAAATTTTATGACTACAAAGTCCATCTAATCTAAACCACTGTTGAAGAGAAACTGGCGCCTTACTCAATTCTTCAATAAAATGTACTATTCAAGCAACAGAGAACACACCTTTTTAGATCGGGGAAAATAAACTGGTTCAGTGATGGAAGTCCTTTGGCTTTATACGACACGAGTTGAAGACTACATGTGGCACCATCTTAAATCTCATCCCAACTTTTTTTTTTTAAACAGCATGCTAAGTGAGTAGTGTTCCCAGAACCAATCATGTTATGCTTTATTCTCATAGTGTATAGAGAGCAATTAATAATGATCTATACGTTCTAAGACATCAAAACTTTTATAGACTGAAGATACTTCAAAATTTTGATTACAACCTCTACAAGAAAATGTGAAATATAACCAAAAATACAGTAGGAAAAACAGGAGTGAAACCAACAAGATAGGAAAGGATTAAAAATCTATTTTTTTGATCCGAGGCAATTAAGACACAAGTTTCCATGAATTAAAAACTGCATGCCAGAGGAGCCAGAGCAATCAAAGAGCCAAAAGGACTGGCTTTACCAGTGTTTGTAACAGTTTATGACCTGAAAGACATCACGAAAAACAAATGGCTTCTTAGCTGCCAGGTAGACCAGAGAGCGAGAGCGGCCTTTAATAAGTTTTGGACTAAGACCGTTAAAATTACAATGTTAACAGCAGCAGTCTAAACCTTGTAGCACTTCCAAGCTCATCAATAACATATCAAAGCCTAAAAAGTGTTTTTATAAGTTAATTGTAAAAGCCAGGCCAAATCCGTAAGTGAGATTTATTATGTTTCTTATGAGACTGTGCAATAAATAATATTCCTTTGGATAGCTTTGATGTTCAGATATAAAGACATGACTTTTAATACTTTTAAATTAGTTAAAGAAAAGTTAGAGCAGGAAGACAGATTGAGGATCAAGTCACACAAAGTTAGTCATCGACTCAGATGAAGGCTGTAAGGAAAAGTGAATAGAAACTCAGAACTCAGTTCAGAGAGAGATATTGCAGCATTGACATCAATTCCATAATATCAATTCTCAAGAAGCAAGAACTATAATGTAATCATACAAGTGCATGCATGGAACGAACAAGAGAAGATGACACCAGATAACCAGGAACAACTGACAGATCGATGTCGGAGATGATTCAACCCAGCATGCAATCAGAGCAAGGAGGAAGCAAGTACTTTTACTAACATCTTAAACTTAAATATAGAGTATACATCTATTATCAGATAAGCTTATACACCTGTAAGAAACTACATATAGTGTTATCCACAAAACTGTCCTTCTGAAACGGAGTTACATATGTTACGTTATTACCAAGCTGAACTCAGTTAAGGCTGACAGTCCACAATGCTGACTAGATTACAACATGCCAATTTAAATCCATCCACCGCTGTACTGTCGTAATTATGAAACTAAGTTGCTGAAATATTAATAATGATTATTCTGATAACTATGTTATCTTTGCGTGTACAAAGTTTGGAAAAACTGTTCAAGATACAAGTTTGTATCACCATTCATTGCATGATCTCTGGCAAGAGTTAAATGCTGTAGTTTGTTCAGACAAGTGGCAGAATTTTTTTTTCTTCTTCTTTGGTTGATGATTGGATGAATTTTATTAATATAATAAAATATATACATCTCAACTGATCTTCCATAGAACTGCACACAGGGTGTTGTGCAGTCTTCAGGGGAAAGATGGTGGGGAAGAGAAGATTGCACCAGGACACACAAGTAATTCAGCTCAATGTGAAAGTCATACATTCTGTCCTTATTTTTATATTATAAATTTGTATGTACACATTTATAATGCAACTGTCCATGAAAACCCATCAGACTGTAATTACACTTTTTTACCAGTGGTAAGCAGCTGCAAGATTATATGCATTTAAAAAACATTACACACATGCATATAAAGGTGACTTCTGATATATTCTATTGGCATGGTAGATTTTCTAGTTAATCATCCTCATTGTGCTGTGTCTTTGCGTTCCAAAATTTAAATATCCAATTTTAACAGGGGCTACAAACTTGAGTCCAAGACAGGTATTCATCATTCTTATATAATAAACAGAAATTTTGAGGAAGCGTTCAATTCTACTGGATTTAACAAAGTAGTGTAATCTGAGATACAAAGAGATAATTTGCTCACCTGCACACTGTTGGCTTTGTAACTGTTGAGAATTGCATGGGGAAGATGGCCGAGGGAACTGTATCTGGTCTGCTGCTGGAGGCTGTAGGTAACCAACTGATGAACTTTGGAAAGAAACAAATGCTTACTACGTGTCAAAACTACCTGTATCTGGATGAGAAGAGCCAGCTCCACTCTGCTATTACAAAAGCAAATCAAATTTTATTGGTGTTACTTGTCAAAATTAACCTTTTACATTCTATCAGTTGCAATTTATTCTAACAGGAATAAAATGACATTTTCAGACAGAGGGCATCTTGGATTTAGAATTGTAGCTAACAATGACATGGCAATTGAGATCTTGGGATTGATATATCTGTGGAAAACAGCTGGGGTAAAGTGAAAGTAAGAGGCAGCATAAGCAGACAGCAGTAGAAATGTGCAGGGGCTTGTTGCTAAAAACTTTTCTGAACACAAATTTGGTGAAAGTAACTGGCAACCCCAAAGCATGGCATTACATTGCAAAAGCTGAAGGTTTATAGAAACAACAACATAAAAGCAACTCTCTTATTCATCAGGGAGATATAACAGATGGCCATGACATTGGATCATGAGATTAGTAATGAAATAACTGCATTTAAAATAATGAGGCAATAAATTAAATAAACTAATCAAACTCAAAGAGGAAAAAAAATCCCTGGTCCG
The DNA here is from genome assembly GCF_044704955.1 of Pristiophorus japonicus. NCBI lineage: Eukaryota > Metazoa > Chordata > Chondrichthyes > Pristiophoridae > Pristiophorus > Pristiophorus japonicus. Next base: position 67,686,982 of record NC_091979.1, read on the forward strand.
GATGGATTACATCCACACATGTTAAAAGAATCTAGGGAAGAGACAGCAGAGGCATTACTACACATATTTAATAATTCATTAGAAAAAGGTGCAGTGTCAGAGGACCGGCGGATAGCTAACATAATACCTATATTTAAGATGGGAGATAGACCACGTCCAGGGAACGATAGACCAGTCAGTTTAACATCGGTGGTAGGAAAAATAATAAATCCCTACTAAAGGAGAAAATAGAACATCTAGAAGCCAAAAATGTAATAATTAATCGACAGCATGGATTTCAAAAGGGAAAGTCTTGCTTGACCAACCTCATTGAATTTTTTAAAGGGCTTACAGAGAGAATAGACAAGGGTAATGCAGCTGATGTAATTTATCTAGATTTTCCAAAAGGTCTTGGATAAGGTAGGACATAATAGACTAATGAATAAGGTCAGAGAATGTGGAATCTGGACAAGTAGCAGAATGGCTAGCTAGCTGGCTTCAAGACAGAAAGCAGAGAGGGATAAAGGGTAGCTATTCAGTGGCAGAAGGTGGGTAGTGGTGTTCCATTAGGATCAGTGCTGGGACCACTGTTGTTCACAATTTATATTAACGATTTAGACTTTGGAATCAAAAACACAATTTCTAAATTTGCAGATGACACCAAAAGGGTTGGGGGCGGGGAAGGGAGGGGACAGTTAATACTGAGGAGGACTACAACAAATTACAGGAAGACATTAATAAACATGCAGAATAGGCATATAATTGGCAAATGAAATTCAACACAGATAAATGTAAGGTATTACATTTTGGTAGGAAGAATAGGGAGGTCACTTATTACTTGGAGGAAGAGAGTCTGGGTGGGGTAGAGGAGCAAAGGGATCGCTGAGTACAAATACACACTAAAATTAGCGATACAGGTTAATGTCATAAAAAAGCAAACCAGGCACTTGGGACAGAACTGAAAAGTAATGCAGTTATGCTAAACTTGGTATCAAACCTTAGTTACACCACACCTGAACTTGGAATACTGCGTACCATTCTGGTCGCCATATTATAAAAAAGGATATAGAAGAACTGGAGAGCGTGTAGAGAAGATTTACAAGGATGATAACAGAAATGTGAGGCGATACCTATCAGGAAAGGGTCTTTTTCTTCTTCTTCAGCAGTCCGCCGGAATTGAGGATGACTTGCTTCCACACTAAAATGAGTTCTAAGGAGACCAATGCGGGACCCACAGTCTCTGTCATAGGTGGGGCAGATAGTGGTTGGAGGGATGGGTGGGTGGGGTGCTTGATTTGTTGTACGCTCCTTCCGCTGTTTGAACTTGGCTTCCGTGTGCTTCCGGTGAAGAGACTCGAAGTGTTCGGCGCCTTCTTGGATGCTTCTCCTTCACTTTGAGCAGTCTTGGGCCAGTGATTCCCAAGAGGCGCTGGGGATGTTACATTTTTTCAAGGAAGCTTTGAGGGCATCCTTGAAGTGTTTTCTTTGCCCTCCTGGGGCTCTACTCCGAGTTATGTCACAGCAGACGAGTGCTTGTTTCGGGAGTCTGGTATCAGGCATGCGGACAATGTGGCCTGCTGATCAAAGCTAATTGAGCGTGGTCAATGCCTTGATGCTGGGGATGTTGGCCTGAGAGAGAACACAGATGTTGGTGCGCTTATCCTGCCAATGAATTTGAAAGATTTTGCGGAGGCAGCGTTGATGGTACTTCTCCAGTGCTTTGAGGTGCCTACTGTACATAATCCATGTCTCTGAAACATATAGGAGGGTGGGTATCACTACTTCCCTGTAGACCATGAGCTTGGTGCCGGGTTTGAGATCCTGGTCTTAGAACACTCTTTTCCTCAGGCGGCCGAAGGCTTCACTGGCATAGTGAAGGCGGTGTTGGGCTTCGTCATCGATGTCTGTCCTTGTTGAGAATAGGCTCCCAAGGTATGGGAAGTGGTCCACATTGTCCAAGGTCTCGTCATGGACCTTGATAATTGGGGAGTGGCGTGTGGCAGGAACTGGTTGGTAAAGAACCTTTGTCTTACTGATGTTTAATGTAAGGCCCAGTGTGTTTGGAAAGGATGAACAGGCCGTGTCACTTTTCGCTTGAAAAAAAGGCTGAGGAGTATCCTACTTGAGGCCTTTAAATTATGAAAGGTTTTGATAGAGTAGATATAGAAAGAGTGTTTCCACTTCTGGAGAAGAGCATAGCTAGAGGCCATCAATATAAGAAAGTCACCAAGAAATTAAATAGGGAATTCAGAAGAAACTTCTTTACCCAGAGAGTGGTGAGAATATGAAACTCGCTACCATTGGGAGTAGTTGAGGCAAATGGTATTGATGCATTTATGGTGAGACTAGTTAAGCTATGAGGGAGAATGGAAGAGAGGTGCTGACAGAGTTAGATGAGGATAGACAGGAGGAGGCTCGAGTGGAGCATAAACGCCAGCATGGACTGGTTGGGTCGAATGGCTTGTTTATGTGCCATATATCCTATGCAATCCTATCCATTGTAGAAATGGTCAGAAATCATCTCAATGTACTCGGTTCGATTTGCCAAAGTGAGGATGTGGGACTTAGTAGGAACATAACAGGCTTTCTAACAGGAATTTCATCACATAACATTTTACTAACAAGTGGAAACCTGAGGGACAAAAGGAGGCATTATCCAAGCTCTCATAGAAACATAGAAAATAGGTGCAGGAGCAGGCCATTCAGCCCTTCTAGCCTGCACCGCCATTCAATGAGTTCATGGCTGAACATGAAACTTCAGTGCCCCCTTCCTGCTTTCTCGCCATACCCCTTGATCCCCCGAGTAGTAAGGACTTCATCTAACTCCCTTTTGAATATATTTAGTGAATTGGCCTCAACTACTTTCTGTGGTAGAGAATTCCACAGGTTCACCACTCTCTGGGTGAAGAAGTTTCTCCTCATCTCGGTCCTAAATGGCTTACCCCTTATCCTTAGACTGTGACCCCTGGTTCTGGACTTCCCCAACATTGGAAACATTCTTCCTGCATCTAACCTGTCTAAACCCGTCAGAATTTTAAACGTTTCTATGAGGTCCCCTCTCATTCTTCTGAACTCCAGTGAATACAAGCCCAGTTGATCCAGTCTTTCTTGATAGGTCAGTCCCACCATCCCGGGAATCAGTCTGGTGAATCTTCGCTGCACTCCCTCAATAGCAAGAATGTCCTTCAAGTTAGGAGACCAAAACTGTACACAATACTCCAGGATGTGGCCTCACCAAGGCCCTGTACAACTGTAGCAACACCTCCCTGCCCCTGTACTCAAATCCCCTCGCTATGAAGGCCAACATGCCATTTACTTTCTTAACCGCCTGCTGTACCTGCATGCCAACCTTCAATGACTGATGTACCATGACACCCAGGTCTCGTTGCACCTTCCCTTTTCCTAATGTGTCACCATTCAGATAATAAGTCTGTCTCTCTGTTTTTACCACCAAAGTGGATAACCTCACATTTATCCACATTATGCTTCATCTGCCATTCATTTGCCCACTCACCTAACCTATCCAAGTCACTCTGCAGCCTCATAGCATCCTCCTCGCAGCTCACACTGCCACCCAACTTAGTGTCATCCGCAAATTTGGAGATACTACATTTAATCCCCTCGTCTAAATCATTAATGTACAATGTAAACAGCTGGGGCCCCAGCACAGAACCTTGCGGTATCCCACTAGTCACTGCCTGCCATTCTGAAAAGTACCCATTTACTCCTACTCTTTGCTTCCTGTCTGACAACCAGTTCTCAATCCACGTCAGCACACTACCCCCAATCCCATGTGCTTTAACTTTGCACATTAATCTCTTGTGTGGGACCTTGTCGAAAGCCTTCTGAAAGTCCAAATATACCACATCAACTGGTTCTCCTTTGTCCACTTTACTGGAAACATCCTCAAAAAATTCCAGAAGATTTGTCAAGCATGATTTCCCTTTCAGAAATCCATGCTGACTTGGACCTATCATGTCACCATTTTCCAAATGCGCTGCTATGACATCCTTAATAATTGATTCCATCATTTTACCCACGACTGAGGTCAGGCTGACCGGTCTATAATTCCCTGTTTTCTCTCTCCCTCCTTTTTTAAAAAGTGGGGTTACATTGGCTACCCTCCACTCGATAGGAACTCATCCAGAGTCAATGGAATGTTGGAAAATGACTGTCAATGCATCCGCTATTTCCAAGGCCACCTCCTTAAGTACTCTGGGATGCAGTCCATCAGGCCCTGGGGATTTATCGGCCTTCAATCCCATCAATTTCCCCAACACAATTCCTCGACTAATAAAGATTTCCCTCAGTTCCTCCTCCCTACTAGACCCTCTGACCCCTTTTATATCTGGAAGGTTGTTTGTGTCCTCCTTAGTGAATACCGAACCAAAGTACTTGTTCAATTGGTCTGCCATTTCTTTGTTCCCCGTTATGACTTCCCCTGATTCTGACTGCAGGGGACCTACGTTTGTCTATACTAACCTTTTTCTCTTTACATACCTATAGAAACTTTAGCAATCCGTCTTAATGTTCCCTGCAAGCTTCTTCTCGTACTCCATTTTCCCTGCCCTAATCAAACCCTTTGTCCTCCTCTGCTGAGTTCTAAATTTCTCCCAGTCCCCGGGTTCGCTGCTATTTCTGGCCTATTTGTATGCCACTTCCTTGGCTTTTATACTATCCCTGATTTCCCTAGATAGCCACGGTTGAGCCACCTTCCCTTTTTTATTTTTACGCCAGACAGGAATGTACAATTGTTGTCGTTCATCCATGCGGTCTCTAAATGTCTGCCATTGCCCATCCACAGTCAACCCCTTAAGTATCATTCGCCAATCTATCCTAGCCAATTCACGCCTCATACCTTCAAAGTTATCCTTCTTTAAGTTCTGGACCATGGTCTCTGAATTAACTGTTTCATTCTCCATCCTAATGCAGAATTCCACCATATTATGGTCACTCTTCCCCAAGGAGCCTCGCACAATGAGATTGCTAATTAATCCTCTCATTACACAACACCCAGTCTAAGAAGGCCTCCCCCCCTAGTTGGTTCCTCGACATATTGGTCTAGAAAACCATCCCTTATGCACTCCAGGAAATCCTCCTCCACCGTATTGCTTCCAGTTTGGCTAGCCCAATCTATGTGCATATTAAAGTCACCCATTAAAAATGCTGCACCTTTATTGCATGCACCCATAATTTCCTGTTTGATGCCCTCCCCAACATCACTACTACTGTTTGGAGGTCTGTACACAACTCCCACTAACGTTTTTTGCCCTTTGGTGTTCTGCAGCTCTACCCATATAGATTCCACATCATCCAAACTAATGTCTTTCCTAACTATTGCATTAATCTCCTCTTTAACCAGCAATGCTACCCCACCTCCTTTTCCTTTTATTCTATCCTTCCTGAATGTTGAATACCCCTGGATGTTGAGTTCCAGCCCTGATCATCCTGGAGCCACATCTCCATAATCCCAATCACATCATATTTGTTAACATCTATTTGCACAGTTAATTCATCCACCTTATTGCAGATACTCCTTGCATTAAGATACAAAGCCTTCAGGCTTGTTTTTTTAACACCCTTTGTCCTTTTAGAATTTTGCTGTACAGTGGCCCTTTTTGTTCTATGCCTTGGGTTTCTCTGCCCTCCACTTTTCCTCATCTCCTTTCTGTCTTTTGCTTTTGCCTCCTTTTTGTCTCCCTCTGTCTCCCTGCATTGGTTCCCATCCCCCTGCCATAAGTTGGAACACATTATATCTCCTTTCCTTCACTTTATCACAGACATAGGTAATGGGCAGAAAAAGCAGCAACTTGGACTCTCACTGGGTCCTTTCTCCACCTTTTGTATCTATATGCATAAAAGAAACACTAGCACATAAACCCTTACTATGGCACAATGAGGGCAGTGGAACCGGTGAGGCCGCACACAGGGAGGTTAAAGTAACAGTGACCTCAGTCTTTAATAAGACACTCCAGAGTGAGGAACTGGCCTTAGGGGCCTTAATTTGGTATTGATGCGTTCAGTGTAGAGGCTTTTTACCCAAATCCTAAATAGGCTTTTGCCCAAGTAAAATAGCTAGATCAACTGTGCTTTTATATGGAAAAATCACAATGAAAGCAACAAAAAAGGGGGAAAGATCCACAGAATACAAAACAAATTTCAAGCACTAATCAGAAGCTGCAAGATTGGGCTCAATAGTGGTAGGTCTGAGTGGGCAATAGTCAAAGATGGCATTGAAAGAATAATGTGTTTTTTAAAAAAACGTAAACTAAAAGGGAAACTGAATGAAACTGTAAAACTTCAAGGAATCCCCTCTACATGCCCAAGGAATGAAAAAAGGTGAATGCTGATAGGCTGTTTCTCTGGGTGGGGGGGGGGGGGGGGGAAGGGTCACAGTCTCAGAATAAGAGGTCAGCCATTTAGGACTGAGATGAGGAGAAATTTCTTCACTCAAAGGGTTGTGAATCTTTCGAGTTCTCTATCCCAGAGAGCTGTGGCTGCTCAGTCATTGAATATATTCAAGACAGAGATTGATAAATTTATGGACTCTAGGGGAAATCAAGGGATATAGGGATAGTGCAGGAATCTGGAGTTGAGGTAAAAGATCAGCTGTGATCTTCTTAAATGGCGGAGCAAGCTCGAAGGGCCAAATGGCCTACTTCTGCCCCTATATTTTATGTTCTTCAGAGGGAACGTAACATCTTCTTAGCAGCCAGCACAACAGGGAAACATCAATTCAATCTTTCTCTGGTACGGGAAACAGTACAGTTAGGTGCGTGGGTATTGACAGGAGAACGGATGATTGAACGAGAGATTAAGCAAATGTAAACATTGATCAAAATGGATTTTCAATGTTTCTCTGCTATCCCCTCCAAATACAACACAAACTTTAAGTGAATTGAACAGAATTTTTCTTAATACTTGAAGATTAGGGTTGGAATATTGTACTGTAAAACACACAAAAATAGTCAGATGTAAACAGGAATGAAATGAAAAGTTACCCATTTTCTTAAGTGAGCAGCAAAGTGAACAGCATAACACATTTTGCCAAAGACACTGACCTCATACTATTCTGTTGAGTCGGTTGAATAACACTGTAATAGACTGGCATTCCTGCAGAAGGTAAAGGCCCTTGACTTGGCTGACTTGGGATTAAAATTGGCTGTTGATAGGACTGCTGACCCATTCCCTGCGAGCCTGGAGTCAATGATATCTGAATTTTAAATATGAAAAAAAGATAGATAACATGTAGCTTTTGAAACCTCACATTTGCAGGCTGTGTTCCACCCAAAAAAGCAATAAAATATATATATTTTTTAAAGTTATTGTTAAAAAGTAGCAATAAATTATTCAAAGTATTTACAACTTTTAAAAATATCAACAGCCTACTGGACAACATCCAGGCTTGGGCTGATAAATGGCAAGTAACATTCACGCCACACATGTATCAGGCAATGACAATCTCCAACAAGAGGGAGCATAACCGCTTCCCCATGACATTCAATAGCATTATCATTGTCGAATCCACTACCATCAATATCTTAGGGGTCAGCATTGATCATAAAATGCACTGGTCCAGCCACAAATGTATTGGCTACTCGAGCAGGTCAGAGCCTGAGTATTCTGTGGCTCGTGGCTCACCTCTTGAATCCCCCAAAACGCTCTACCACTAAGAAGGCTTAAACAGGAGTGTGATAGAGTACTCTTGCCGAGATATGTGCAGTTCGAACAACACTCAAGATCTTGACACGATTGAGAACAAAGAAATCTGCTTGATCAGCACCCCATTCAGTGGCTTAAAAATCTACTCCCTCCACTATTGGCATACCGTGGCTGCAGTGTGTACTATCTACAGAATGCACTGCAGCAACACACTAAGGCATCTTCGGCAGCACCTTCCAATCATGTGCCCGCCATCACCTAGAAGGATAAGGGTAGCAGGTGCATAGGAACAGCATCACCTCCAAGTTCCTCCTGGACGTCACACACCATCCTGACTTAAGATCGATATCACCACTCTATTCATTGTCACTGGGTCAAAATCCTGGACCTCACAAACAGCATTGTGGGAGCACCTTCACCACATGGACTGCAGCTGTTCAAGAAGGCTCACTATCATCTTCACGGGGGTAACTAGGGATGTGCAATAAATGCCGGCATTGCCAGCAACACCCACATACTGAGAATCAATTTCAGGAAGTATCGAGCAACTTGATTACAAAGTGAACCGTGAACTGTGAACTGTTTTTGAACAACCCAACCCCAGGAAAACACAATAGAGTTTGGGACGGGGGCTGGGAAGTAGTGGGGACTCAGATTCTCCAGCCTGTAATGCGGTTACCCAGGGTGCAGCGACTCTGGAGAAGCTCTCAGATGTTGTAATGTTAACGGACCTTGCAATTTACAATTGATCTGCTGCAGGAACGAGAGCAGGCTAGTAAGGAGTCTGAGAAGCTCCATGCTGGTAACACAACTGATCGAAATTTCTTTCATTTTTTTTTTTAAACTGTGAAGATTTACATTCTTCTATATTAAAAAAAGAGTGTTGGTGGGAGGGGGCACTTAACAAACAAGGTACTGTTCTAGACTTCCCTTCAAACTTCACTAATTCTCCAACTGGATGGCAAGACAGGCAAGTAAAATCCATTGAAGATGACATACCTGATAGGACTGCATTGAAGGATATTGGACCATCATGCCTTGCATCTGGTTGCCCATACTGCTATGTTGGCCACTCACAACATTTTGATTTTGAGTCTGAACACTAACCAAGCCCTGATAGCTTGGCTGCTGACTTGACATTACTGTTTGAAAACCTGCAACAAAATAATTTGAGATTTACAATTTCGTCTCTTTCTCCTCAAAATGTTAAACACATGCATTGACCACAGATTTGACGGATTTGTAATGCCTTGGAACATTAGCATTGGTAGAATGGCACTTTAAAAAAAGCACCTTCACTTCAAATCGTTTGTAAAAATATCAATTTTGATTGTTTAAACTTTTCCTCAATTCTTGCGGGTTCCAATGAGATTTAGGGTAACTGAGTAAGATTATAGCCAATCAAATCAAATTTTTATTGTTGTGCCTTTAACTTTGTTAACAAGAGATAACAAAAAGAACGAACACTGCAATTTTTGGCTGCATCAATTCATAATTTCACATTGTTGCTTAAAACATTACTCTTTAACAGGTTACCATGGAGAATAGTCAGCAGATAATTTGATTGTGAGAAGCTTCAGCAAAGCTTGATCTTGCGCTTGCCAGATGTCCACATATGTATACTTCAAGCAGCAATGGGAACACGGAATAATTTCACCATTTCTAACACAAGGCCAATGTTACCAGTCTTACCATCACCCAGCCTAACTCAGCATAGATTGGACACTGACACTGGAACTTTTTTGGTTTGTGCTTCAGTTACTCATGGTCTTCAACAGATGGACCATTGGGGAAGCTGAATTATTAATTTTCAAGAGGCACGAAGATCTTGGATGTAGAAATGCTAGTCTGAGTTAATCATGGGCAAATTTTTAATTAGTGCTCTTCCTAAATTTTGCAGACATTTCAAATGTTCCACATGCTTTAATACAACAGTGCTGTCAAAAATACATCATGGATCATATTAGCCCCTAAAGCCCAGGCAACTTGGTTCTATTTAAGGAGGTGGGACAGCTCCACTCCAGGAGAAATTGTCACCAAATAGGAATTGCAGCAAGTAAAGAATTTGATTCTCCAAAGTTTTTGCAGCAGCAAAAAGCTATCAGATAATAAAATCGGTGAACAGATCAGTAAAATAGATGAATAAACCCAGGTATTTTCTTAAAGGGCAGTACAGGCTGAAGTAGATATAAAAGGGACAGCATTTGAAAAGTCAAGGTTAAATAGGTACAGGAAAAAGGAACTAATGCGAGAGAGAACTCCCGTGGCAAGCAGAGGAAAACGGGGTTCAAAAAACAAAACTTGCATTTATGTTACATCTTTAACATAGAAGAATGTCCTGGGGAGCATCAGAGAGGCATAAGTATACAACAATGGACACCGAACCAAAGAAGGAGATATTATGATGGGTGACCAAAACCTTGCTCAAAGAAGTGGGTTTTCAGGAGGGTCTTAAAGGAGGAGGAGGAGTTGGAGAGGCAGAGGTGTGAAGGGGGAAATTAGCAAATAAGGGATCTAAAGCAGCCGAAGGCATTTCCGCCAATATTGGGGCAAAGGGAGAGAATGTTGCAAGGCTGAAGGTACAGAGATGGGGGAGTGAGGCCATGAAGGGATTTAAAAACGAGCATGAGAATTTTAAACTTGAAGGGGTTGGAGAATCGGGAGGTCAGCAAGGACAGGAGTGATGGATGAGAAGTGGGAACACCACCACTTCCAAGTTCCCCTCCAAGTTGCACATCATCCTGACTTGGAAATATATTGCCATTCCCTCATCGTCAGTAGGTTAAAATCGTAGAACTCCCTCCCAAACAGCACTGTGGGATGAGCTTCACCACACGGACTGCAGCGGTTCACGTCAGTGGCTCACCACCACTTTCTGAAGGGCAATTAGGAATCAGCAATAAATGCTGGCCTTGCCAACAACACCCACATCCCATGAATTAATAAAGAAAAAAATGCAGTGGTGCAGAATAGTTGCAGAGTTTTGGATGAGTGACCGATCAAAAGAAAATTGGAATAGCTGAGTCTAGAGATAACAAAAGTATGGATGAAAGTTGCAGCAACAGATAGGCTAATGCGGGGTTGGAGGTGGGTGATGTTATGGAGGTGGGAGGTGGAAGGAGGCAGTCTTTATGATCGAGAAGATGCGAGGTCAGAAGCTCGTGGGAGGGGGGAATAGACGCAGAGACTTGAAACAGTCTAGTTCAGCCTCAGACAACAAAAAGGGTACGGAGTTTATGATTGGGTCGAAGATGATGGCTTCAGTCATCTCAATGTTTCACTGGAAGAAATTGTGGTTCATCCAAAACTGGATATGAGACAAGAAGTCTTATAACAAAGGTGGGTGGAAAGGTGGTATAGAGGTAGAGCTGGGTGTTATCAGCATACACATGGAAGCTGAACCCATGTCTGTTGATGTTGCTGCTGAAGGGCAGTATGAATGTGAGGAAGAGGAGGAGAAGGTGAAGGATAGATCCTTGGGGCACTCCAGAGGTAACGTGCAGGGATATTGAGTAACTAGAGGGCATAAACTCAAGATCATAACCAAAAATTGCAGTGAGGGGTTAGGAGAACGAATTATCTTTTTTTTAAATGCAGACAGTTATTGGAACATAAGAAATAGGAGCAGGAGTAGGCCGTACGTCCCCTCGAGGCAGTCAATAAGATCATGGTTATCATCGACCTCACCTCCACTTTCCTGCCGAATCTCCATTTCCCTCGTTATCTATCTACCTATCTCAGCCTTGAATATAATCAGGGATTCAGCATCCACAGCCCTCTGGGGCAGAGGATTCCAAAGAGAGTCACAACCCTCTGAGTGAAGAAATTCTTCCTCATCCTTAAATGGCCAAACCTTTATCCCAAGACTGTGCCCCCTAGTTCTACACAGTCCAACCAGGAGAAACACCGTCTCAGCATCTACCCTGTCAATCCCCTTCAGAATCTTGTAAATTTCAATGAGATCACCTCTCATTCTTCCAAACTCCAGACAGTATCGGCTCATTCTACACAATCTATCATAAGAAAGCCCTCTCAACCCATTTCTCTGCACAGCAACATTTTAAAAGTTTATCATTTAAAAACTATTCACGACCAGAAACAGCACTGAAAGCAGAATCTGAAATAGTTTTTAAAAATTGAAATGGATAAAATATTTGAAATAAACAAATTTACAAAAATGTGGAGGCAGGGGAATAGGATGTAATGGATGGCCCTATCAGGGAGCTAGCACAGTGCGACAGGCTGAAATGCCTCCTTATGTGCTGTAAAATTTTATTTTTCTAACTTTTTATTGTCACATGAGGTCCAAGTACAATTGCAGCATTTATTGGTGCTCACATTTAAATAATTCATATAAAATCTAACTGTTTATTCCAGGACTACTGTTTCATAAGTTACAATATACTGAGAAATCTTGTCAAATTATAAAATGCAACTTTCATAGTACTCAAAAATAAACAACATATCACTAAACTCAAATAACAACTTGCATTTATACACTAATAAATGACAAACTTTACATACTATTTTATACAAGATAAAAGTCATACCTGCATTTTAAATTATTTCAAATATTAGCTTTTTAAATATAAATTTTCATCATAACTTATTCTACATCGAGTTTTTTCAACCATTGAGAGAAATCCTAAAGTAATAGACATTAGGTAACAGCACAATATTCTCTCAAACAGGAACATCTGCCATCCCACATGCTGCAAAAATACGTGTCTGAGAAGAATGTTCTATTTTTAGCAAAAGGTTCAATGGCCAAATTACATGATAGATGTTATCCATGGCAACCATCAAACATTCTCATTGAAACTGGCAGGAGACTGCACCACTACTGTGAATATGTTTCAATTATTTCAGTACTGCAGATCAAACTGCTATCAATTTCCCCTGAAGAGAGAAAAGTAGGGCAAAATAAATTGATGGTTCAGAACCTTTCCTCGGGGCTACAAGCAGCATTCCATTTTTAGATGTTTTAGTCACCTTACTATCACAAAAAACGGAGAAACAATCACAGTACTTGGTACCAAAAACACGTCACAAGTGAAATACATTTTCCACCATCCCAACTGAAGCAAAAAATATGGTTAATTTCATACCTTCTACAATAATGCACTAAATTAGAAATACTATTAAAAATGAAGTGTTCCCTACTAGTCATCATGTTAATATTCATAGAAACAGGATTTCAGCTATTACTACTAAGCAATAATCCCATGCAGGCATTTAAAAAATATATAGTTTATATGATTCAGTACATATTTCATAACAATATTATAAGTCATCGATCTAGACATTTTCCCCCGTAGTTTACGAAGCAGCTGAAAAAGAGACCGGTTCACTGTGAGAAATGTAGCACTCTCGGACAGTGCTCCGGCCCCGTATTCAACAGCTCACAGCAATGCTCATTATCAATTCAAATTCAACATCCTTCAAACATATGCCAGAACTGAGATTGACAGAAGGCTGAGAAGTTCACAGAAAGAAATCCATGTCTGTTCATTCAGCACCTCCTATTTTCACAGCATGGTGCAATCTGGATTAAATTTTTATTAAAATAGTTAAAATGTGAGCAACATTATAATTTTTTTAACTTCCTCATCCCTTAGCAGACATTATTCCAAGCACTTTGAAGACTAATTAAAAGAAAACCAAGTGATTAGGAATTAGCAGATACAAATAGACAAATTTTACAAATATTATAAACCATCACATGAAGGAACAAGTGCACAAACAGAAACTAACCTGTTTGCTGGGCGGTTTGTGACAATGGCTGGTTCTGCTGAGCGTTGTAATGGATAGGGGCTATAGGCCGATACTGCTGATTGGAATGGGGGTACTGACCTGGAGCACAGTAACAACTAGACAGCTGAAAAAGGAAAAGAAAAACAGTTCTTAAAGAGGATTGTTGCAGTGAATCATAAGCTGAAGATTTTTTGAGTAAATACAATATGCAATGATCTCAAAAAAGTGAAATACTGCGGATGCTGGAAATCTGAAATAAAAACAGAAAATGCTCGAAATACTCAGCAGGTCAGGCAGCATCTGTGGAGCGAGAAACAGAATCAACGTTTCAGGTCGATGACCTTTCGTCAGAACAGGAGAAAGCATGGGTCGTTGTGCCAAGACTGATGAGGCAGAAGGAGGGAACAGCAAGTGGGGGGTGCGGGAGGGGGAGGAGAAACACAGACATTCTTAAGCAGTTACTGTGCTTTTGCTACTATTCCTCAGCGAGAGTGATGGGAAATGGATGGGCGGTCAGGGGGTGGGGATGGTGGGAATACCATATCAGGACTTTAGGGGTAGTTGTCGGCAAGACCATCAGGCGAGAGGCCTTGCCTCTATAAATGCAACTTCTTGTTGTTGAGACGGAGAGCCAGTATGGGTCAGCAGGGATGGGGGTGACAGAAAAGTGTGACTTATTCTGCACAGACTAGGGTTAATGGAGAACGGAGGCCACCAAGAAGACAGTTAAAGTTGTTGTCATATATTAAGCTTACAACAATGGAGGAGCTGAAGGTAAGGGTTGAGGTGGAAGTAAGCAATCTTATTGGTGAATAGAATATGTGGTTTAAAGTTCAGCACAGCATCCAATAGCATGCCAAGATTACAAGTGGTTAGGTTCTTCCTGAGAAAGTGGTTAGAGAGAGATATCTAATCAGTGGCAAAGGAATGGGGTTTGTGGTAGGGGCTGAAAATGGCGTTGAACTTTCCAATTTTGAGCTGGGACAAGTTGTGACTCATCCAAGACATGATGTCAGAAATGCAGTGATGAGGCACTTCAGCGATTGAGATCAGTGATTGAGGGGGATGCGGTGGTTCGATTATTGCATATATCACATGCTGTGGAAAGCTCGGGGAAAACATAGGAACAGGTGTAGGCCCTTCAACCCCATCCACCTGCCGTGGCACCATATCCCTTAATACCTTGACAAGCAAAAAATTTATAGATTTCAGATTTAAAATTATTAATCTGCTTTTTTATGGGAGAGAGTACCACACTTCTACCACCCTTTGCGTGAAGAAGTGTTTCCTAACTTCTCTCCTGAATGACCAGTCTCTGATTTTAAGGTTATGTCCTCTTATCCCAGAATTCCCCACTAGCAGAAAAAAAATCTTTCTATCCATCAATTCCTTACAAAATCCTAAAAACCTCAAATGACCCCTTAACCTTCTATATTCCAGGAAATACAAACTCAGTTTATGTAATCTCTCCGAATAATCTAACCATTGGAGCCCTGGTAACATTCTGGTGAATCTGTGCTGCACTCCTTTTAAAGCCAATATATCCTTTCTAAGGTGCGATGCCCAGAACTGTACACAGTACTGCAGATGTGGTGTAATCAGGGCTTTATATAGCTGTATCAATATGTCCCCCCCATTATATTCTAGCCCTCTTATTATAAAAGGATAACATTTCATTAGCCTTTTTGATTTTTTTTTTGTACCTGACGACTACATTTCAGTGATCATGGACCCCCCCCCCCCCAAAAACTCTTTGGACCTCCACTGTTTGTAGCTTTTCACCATTTAAATGAGAATTAATGTCCCAGAGTCACAGAAGATGTCAGTTGTACCTTTGCTTCGGGCTGCTTTAGTGTTGTGTAGAGGGTGTTAAATGAACTGGAGGGCTTCAAACAAGCAGTTGTGGGAGAGACGGGCACGAAGCTGGGAGATGACATTTTAAGTACTTTAAAAAGGAAAGGGAGATTGGAAATGGGCAGTAACTGGAGAGGACAGATGCAGCAAGGGTGTTTTTGTTAAGATGGGGATGATGACAGTGGTTTTGAAGGGGTGAGGGATGGTGCCTGAAGTTCAAATGCTTTCAAAAGTTGACTTTCACATGCTTAACACTTGGTGTAGCATGTATTAAGCTTCTGGAAATTCAAGTGTTTGTGTACTCAGCTGTCAGCAGGGTTAATTTTGAGAGCCAGCTATCTTTTAATAGCTGCATTATCTTGTCATGTCATCCAATATTGGGAGTGGGGGATGAGTCAATGCTATTGTTGGGTTGAGTCGGCTGTTAGCTGTAACAGCCACTAAAATTTTCCTTGCAAATTCTGCAACAGCTGCCATGTTAATCATAATTCTTCTAATAGATGGTAATTCTCATTCATACAGGGTCTGACTTTGCAGTGTTTCCAATGTTGTTTCATGAAGAGCTATTTTGGGTAGATAAGAAGCTGCCACCTGAGGAAATGTCCTGACCATTATTTTAATTTAATCTGAATATATTCCTTTCACCTTCATTTCATCATGTACTTTTAGCATTTCATTCCTGGCAACATCTGTCAAGGAACCGAGGATTCCCAGAATCAAATAAAAGCTCAACTCTTCAGCTTCTACAAGGTTCATATCTCACAGCAACTGTTATAACAAGGCCCCTTCACAATGCTAATTCTCAGGTGAACATTATTGGGCTTGAAATCACGTTCCCCAAGTGCACGTACAAAATGCGCACGCACCCATGGGGTCCCCACAAGTTCCGGATTTAGGCAAGCGGAGCCTAAACCCAACACTTGTGATCTGTCAAAATTTATTTCGACAGATCGCACGCACGCGAAGGGAAGGTGCCTCCGCGGGCGGAGAATTAGGTTATTTGCCCAACTCCTGCCCAGCAACTGTCCTTCAAATTCTTACGCTGGTAAAAGCATTTCTAGCTTACCCCCCACCCCACCCAAAATGTGGATTCTTCAGTTGACCAATCTGCTATTTTTCACCTTGCTGAAATAACCCCAGTTACTTCATTGTTTACTTGCTGTAAAAGTTCACTCAAAGTTATATCAGGCAAGAAAGGTACAAACAAACCTTAGAATAAAATTGCATATTGGGCCTGTAATTCCCTGGTTCCAATTTGTCCCCTTTTTTGAAAATCGGAACGACATGAACTACCTTCCAATTTAAGGGAACTATACTTGACTATTAAATTGTGGAAGATATGGGCAACGGGCTTATAGAGCACGGACAGGAATATAGACTCATGCTATTCAGCAAACAGCATTTAAAAACAAAACTACACAATACCGTAATAATTTACGATCTAAAAATACTGATTCGAGCCTTTTAAAGAAAAAGTAAAAGGGTCTACAGTTTTGCATACGAGAAAAAATTTAATATTTAATTTTTGTCTGAGGCAATGAGGTTTCTTTCGGGTCAAATTGGCTCCAAGATGACATGTGAGTCTAGAACCGCATCAATCTCCATGGCAGATTCTTCAACACAAAATCTTAAGCAGACTGATACTGATTCACCAGACAAACCAGTTCATTAAATGGCATGTTGGCGAGTAGTGGGTGGGGAAGGGTGGCATGTTTTTCCCAAATAATTTTGTAATTCACTGAGCTAAGAGTCAGGGTGGTCCGACGTGGACAAGCAGCATGCCAGGTTGATGTGCTGCTAAACTGCAGTTTCAGCCAGTTAAACTCTTATGAACACAAAGGGTACCTAAGCTGTGGTCAACTTGTGCTTAAGTTCTCTGAGCCCAAATGAGTGGCATGCATTCCTGCACAGAAAGTATGTGCTTTATACAAGACAAACAGAAACTGTACTTATGTCAATTTCTCAGTAGTTTGGAGATTTTTAAACATGGTGATGGGTTTCCATGTATGTCAGAGAAATGACAACCCCTGCCAAAAAACTATTATTGACAGACTTGAATACAGTTTGTATTAAAGTGCTGATCTCTGTGTCCAGTATCACATTAAAGTAAAATAGCTTGAGACCTGGAACTTTATTTCAGTAATAAATATTACTAAAACTCTCTTCAGTTTAATCACCTGTTAAGCTAATGGTGAAATCAGTGACTCAAAAATCAGAACTTGTGTTCATTAGTTTTAGCAACAAATTAGTCCGTGAAGTCCAAAGCCACCTTCTCTTAAAATATTATGATACAGGAATAACATCCGAAATCTGGAATCCTCAGGACCAAATCCATGCCGGTTTTGGGGTTTTTCCAGATTTCAGACAAGAAAATCAATAGTCTGAAATCCGTAATGCTCGACTGAATCCGTGCTGGGTTTTGACTAAAAAATGTCCGGTTTTTGGACAATTCCGGTTTTCAGAATTCCGAATTTGGGACGTTGCACCTGTACCAATTCTATGTGTGATATTTTAGTGCAATGCTTATTGTATTTATTGACCAAAATAATTCTGCATCTCTAAGCTACAGTACACATGTAAAAGCTGAAATTAGCAGATTTCATACAAGCATCAGACAGAAGTGGTTTAATTTGCAAAGACACTGACAGCACATATATGGCAACTGTAGCTAATAGAAATGCTTAATAAGAACATAAGAAATAGGAGCAGGAGTCGGCCACCTGGCCCCTTGAGCCTGCTCCTCTACTCAATATCATGGCTGATCTGATCATGAACTCAGTTCCACTTCCCTGCCCGCTCCCCATAACCCTTCACTCCCTTATCACTCAAAAATCTGTCTATCTCCACCTTAAAAATATTCAATGACCCAGCCTCCACAGCTCTCTGGGGCAGAGAATTCCATAGATTTATAACCCTCAGTGAAGAAATTCCCCCTCATCTCAGTCTCAGAGTAAGGACTGCCCATTTAAAACCATGTCCCTTAGTTTTAGTTTCCCCTATGAGTGGAAATATCCTCTCTGCATCCACCTTGTCGAGCCCCCTCATTATCTTATATGTTTCGATAAGATTACACCTCATTCTTCTGAACTCCAATGTGTATAGGCCCAACCTACTCAACCTATCCTCGTAAGTCAACCCCCTCATCTCCGGAATCAACCTAGTGAACCTTCTCTGAACAGCCTCCAATGTAAGTATATCCTTCCTTAAATATGGAGACCAAAACTGTACGCAGTACTTCAGGTGTGGCCTTACCAATACCCTGTACAGTTGCAGTAAGACTTTTCTGCTTTTATACTCTATCCCCCTTGCAATAAAGGCCAACATTCCATTTGCCTTCCTGATTTCTTGCTTGATGAATACAGGCTCGCTTATCCTGAAGTTGGTGCTGCCTGTAAGGACCAACCCCTCCTATAGTTTAACCCTAATTAAGTGGATTATTATATAAGTGTAATCCTAATTAAGTCGATAATAAATAACAACAATGCATGCTAAGGAATTTTGCTTACAAAAATCAATTCCATTCTCAGCAGATGTTTAATGGAACAATAAAAGGAAGATGTGATGAATTGAAGTAATAACGGGTTCAATTTTTCCCAGTGATTTGCACCGTTTTTTTTGAGCAGGCTGCTTTTTTTGGCCTAAGTTTAAAAAAAAACAGTATCCCTAATCAATCTGCACCAGCATAACTCAGCTAGTTACGATTTTTTAGATTTTTTTTTCCAGCCAAAGAGGGCGTAACCTGCCACCCGCGCCAATTCTGGCCATTTAGGCAAGTTTGACCAGTTCTGCTTAGGCTAACATATGTGGCCTCTGCAGAAAAACCTTCTAGAGAGTTAAAGAAATCAGCGCAGGTAAGGAAATTGGCGCAGGTAAGTGCAGCAGGTGCCCAGACTGCAGCAGCAGGAAAGGTACGAGGGCGGGGGGAGGGGGGGAAAGAGAGGGGAGCAGTGAAAGAGGGGATGGGGGGGGGGGAAAAAGTGAGGGAGGAGGTGGGGGGGAAGCCTTTCGGGTGTAGTTAGGTGCGGAGACCAGGAGCGGGCCGGTAGGCCACTCGGCCTGGTGTAGGGGCGGGGGAACGGACCGGCATCGGGCTCGGTGCTGGGGGAGCGGGACTGGCAAAACACTCAGGGCGGGCGAAGGAGCTGGACCAGCAAGGGGCAGGCTAGGGAAGCAGACCAGCAAGCCCTTCAGCCAGGGCTAGGGGCTGGGTGGGGGGAGCGGGAAGCAGACTGGCACCGGCAAGGGGCGGACGGAGGAAGCAGACCGGGAGGCCCGCCGGCCTGGAATAGGGGCGGGGATCGGCACCAGCATCGGGAGGGGGGACTTTAATAATTGGAGTTAAGTTGCTGCAGTATATTTTAATGTGTTTTTAAGTTGATGCAATGTGTTTTCATGTGTTGCGAGCTGGCTGTATGTTTCACTTTCCAGCCTTAGCCTGCATTGTGTCCCTGTTTACTGTGACAACCCGATCCTTTTGGCGCAGATCAAGGCTCCTCTCCCAAAACTAAAGGACAGGTTAGGCTGCACCAAAATGAAGAAATCCAGCGGGGAAAACTTAGAACATTTTTTTTTGGCGTACTTGGGCCCCCAAAAAACGGGCGTAACTCTTCAAGTACGCCAAAAAAAGCGCTTTAGGAAAAATTGAGCCCAATATCTTTGATGGGATGGAAGGGATGGAATTTCTTTCTCTAATATCTGAACGAGTTCAAACTGAAATGAGTTTTGGGCAGTATAAATCTCGTACCTGGTGCACACAAGGTTGCTGGACAAAACTGCTCAGAATTTGACACAAAATTTGCAATCACACAAACAGAGGCATATGACAACAGGTGTACCAAGTTGAAATGTTCTATGGGTGCAGCATGAAATTGGCATTGAGGAACATTACTGGGATCATTACAATATAAGCTCTGTGTCTTAGCTGGGTTACCTGAAGAAGTACTAAACAGTGAGAATATTCCCCTGACAGAGTGCCATTTATTCTTTCAAAAGCAGCATAAATCAGTAGTTCCAAAACTGGGTCCATGAAGGGTTCCTGCAGGGTTTGTAAGGTAATTAACTGATAGATGTATAATGGGAGCAGAGCAGGCAAAGAAAGAGGAAGCAGTTGGGAGCTACTTCTCCACGATCAATTAGGATGTGCAGGGGGAAGTGGCAGCTGGGAGAGATGCTAAAGAAGAATTTTGATATATATATTAAGGATTCTTAACCTACATGAAAAATTACCATTAAAATGAGAAAGGAGGACAATTGAAAAAAAAGTATGCTTCCCTTCATTATTTTTACCTGCTGAATAGGCTGTACGTATCCCTGTTGTTGAAGCACCTGTTGATTAACTGTTGGACCAGAGGCAGAATAGCTAGAAGTAGGAAGTGGCTGTCCTGGAGATGCCATGATAAATCCAGGCTGCTGTTGTGGCTGAAGCACTACAGGTGATGGAAATATGGCAGTGTGGGTATCTGGAACTTCAGCAGGTGGTTGACGGCCAAGGCTCATCTGATTAAACTGGGCCCCAAGGCTTTCTTGCTGCATGGAAAATAAAAGTTGTGATTAAAATAGGACTATGAATAATTATGGCATTCCCTCTCATTCGATAAACCAAAAGGCATGCAGGTGTCTATCAAACCTTTCTGAAAAAAGGTATAATTTAATGGCAGGGAAAGCAATTAAGATTGAGAACTCACCATGAGAAATTGTGGGTGAGAAGCATCATATATTATTGACACATATCTATGAAGCAGCATCGGCATTTTGTCGCACTCTGATCTATTGGATAGATTTTTGATACCATATCCCATAAAGTAGATATTTATAGACTGTCTTCTGACAAACGTAATGATAGTTTTTTTTTTAAAAGCCCAATTGTCAATAATGCAAATTTTACATAGCATATTTATATTTCAACTCAACGGAATTATTTGTTGAATTCTCGCATGAAGGTCATCAGTGCAACGACTAAGTCAGTAAAGTAAACTTCCTTGTATTCTGCACCTCGTATTTGATTTTTTTTCCCCATTAACAAAAGAGAGTAAGGGGTCAGGTGTACATTCAACAAAGTACTCCCTCAATGTTTGAAGTTAAAAGAAATATGAAGTGAACACCTCAATACCAGGATTTCCATTGAGGTTGTTTTATTAAAGCACTGATTTCTAGCTTAGTCTATGAGCTACTTTAGAACACATATATAATCTACATCAATAGAACACTGCTCCAATAGAAGAAAGATTCTTCAAAAGACGATACAGTTTCTGCTAAGTTTAAAAAAAATTTGTTCTGGGATGTGGGTGTCGCTGGCAAAAACCAGCATTTCTGGTTCATCCCTAATTGCCCTCGAGAAGGTGGTGGTGAGCTGCCGCCTTGAACTGCTGCAGTCCTTATGGTGGAGGTACTCCCACAGTGCTATTGGGGAGTTCCAGGTTTTTGACGCAGCGACAATGAAAGAATGGCAATATATTTCCAAGTCAGGATGGTATACAAACTTGGAAGGGAACTTAGAGGTGATGGTGTTCCAATGCGCCTGCTGTCCTTGTCCTTCTAGGTGGTAGAGTTTGTGGGTTTGGGAAGTGCTGCCGAAGAAGCTTTAGGGAGCTGCTGCAGTGCAGCTTGTAGATGGTACACACTGCAGTTACGATGCATCGCTGGTGGAGGGAGTAAATGTTGAAGGTGGTGGATGGGGTGCCAATCAAGCAGGCTGCTTTGTCC
The DNA here is from genome assembly GCF_044704955.1 of Pristiophorus japonicus. NCBI lineage: Eukaryota > Metazoa > Chordata > Chondrichthyes > Pristiophoridae > Pristiophorus > Pristiophorus japonicus. Next base: position 67,708,933 of record NC_091979.1, read on the forward strand.
TGGATGGTGTCGACTTCTTGACTGTTGCTGGAGCTGCACTCATCCAGGCAAGTGGAGAGTATTCTAACAAACTCCTGACTGGTGCCTTCTAGAAGGTGAAAAGGCTTTGGGGAGTCCTCGTGAGACACTTGCTGCAGAATACCCATCCTCTGACCCGTTCTTGTTGCTACAATATTTATGTGGCTGGTCCAGGATGTTGATGGTGGGGGATTCAGCGATGGCAATGCCATGGAATGTCATTGAGATATTCATTGCTTGGCACTTGTGTGGCGCCAATGTTACTTACCACTCATCAGCCCAGGCCTGAACATCGTCCAGGTCTTGCTGCATGCAGGCATGGACTGCTTCATTATCGGAGGAGCTGCAAATGGAACTGAACACTGTGCAATCATCAGCGGACATCCCCACTTCTGACTTTACGATGGAGGGAAGGTCACTGATGAAGGAGCTGAACATGGTTGGGCCTAGGACACGACCCTGAGGAACTCTTGCAGCGATGTCTTGAGGCCGAGATGATTGACTTCCAACAACCACAACCATCTTCCTTTGTGCTAGGTATGACTCCAGTCAGTAGAGAGGTTGCCCCCAGATTCCCATTGATTTAAATTTTACTTGGGCTCCTTAATGCCACACTCGGTCAAATGCTCCCTTGATGTCAAGGGCAGTCACTCTTCCTTCACCTCTGGAGTTTAGCTCCTTTGTCCATGTTTCAACCAAGGCTGTAATGAAGTCTTGTGCCGAGTGGTCCTGGCGGAACCCAAACTGAGCATCAGTGAGCAAGTTACTGATGAGTAAGTGCCGCTTGATAGCACTGTCAATGACACCTTCTATCACTTTGCTGATGATTGAGAGTAGACTGATGGGACGGTAATTGGCCGGATTGAATTTGTCCAGCTTTTAGTAGATAGGACATAGCTGGGCAGTTTTCCACATTGTTGGGTAGATGCCAGTGTTGTAGCTGTACTGGAACAGCTTGGCTCGAGGCGCAGCTAGTTCTGGAGCATAAATCTTCAGCATGACAGCTGGAATGTTGTTGGGGCCCATAGCCTTTGCTCATCCATTTCTTGATATCATGTGGAATGAAATTGAATTGGCTGAAAACTGGCTTGTGTGATGGTGGGGACTTCAGGAGGGCGGCGAGATGGATCATTGAAGGTGGTTGCAAATGCTTCAGTCTTGTCTTTTGCACTTGTGTGCTGAGCTCCATCATTGAGGATTGGGATATTTATGGAGCAGCCTCCTCCTCCCCCCATTAGTTGTTTAATTGTCCACCATCATTCACAACTGGATGTGGCAGGACTGCAGTGCTTTGATCTGATCCTTTGATTGTGGGATCGCTTAGCTGTGTCTATAGCATGCTGCTTCTGCTGTTTAGCCTGCATGTAGTCCTGTGTTGCAGCATCCCCAAGTTGGTACCTCCTTTTTCGGTACAGCTGGTGCTGCTCCTGGCATACTCTTCTGCACTCCTCATTGAACCAGGGTTGGTCCCCTGGCTTGATGGTAATAATAGAGTGAGGGATATGTTGGGCCATGATGTTACAGATTGTGGTGGAATACAATTCTGCTGCTCATGGCCTACAGCACCTCGTGGATGCCCGGTTTTGAGCTGCTAGATCAGTTCTGAAACTATCCCATTTAGTACGGTGGTAGTGTCACACAACACGATGGAGGGGTCCTCAGTATAAAGACGGGACTTCGTTCCCACAAGGACTGTGCGGTGCTCACTGCTACCAATGCTGTCACAGACAGATGCATCTGCGACAGGTAGATTGGTGAGGATGAGGTAAAGTATGTTTTTCCCTTGTGTTGGTTCTCTTACCACCTACTGCAGGCCCAGTCTGGCAGCCTTGTCCTTCAGGACTCGGCCAGCTCGGTCAGTAGTGGTACTACTGAGACACTCTTGCTGATGGATAGTAAAGTCCCCCATCCAGAGTACATTCTGTGCCCTTGCAACCCTCAGTGCTTCAGTGGTATTCAACATGGAGGAGTACTGATTCATCAGCTGAGAGAGGGCGGTAGGTGGTAATCAGCAGGAGGTTTCCTTGCCCATGCATGACCTAAAGCCATGAGCCTTCATGGGGAGGACTCTCGGGGCCATTCCCTCCCGACTGTATACTACTGTGCCGCCACTTTTGGTGGTGGGATAGGACCTACCCAGGGATGGTGATGGAAGAGTCTGGAACATTTCTGAGTATGACTATGTCAGGCTGTTGCTTGACTAGTCTGTGGGACAGCTCTCCCACTTTTAGCATAAATCCCCAGATGTTAACGAGGAGGATTTTGCAGGGTCAATGCCGAGGTCAATGCTGGGTGCTCCGTCCGGTTTTATTCTTATTGTTTTTCAGAGTGGTTTGTTACAACTGAGTGGCTTGCTAGGCTATTTCAGAGGACAGCTAAGAGTCAACCACATTGCTGTGGGTCTGGAGTCACATATAGGCCGGACCAGGTAAGGACGGTAGAGTTCCTTTCTTAAAGGACATTAATGAACCAGATGGGTTTTTATGACAATTTGATGGTCACCATTACTGATACTAGTTTTTTTTATTCCAGATTTATTTAATTAACTGAATTTAAATTCCCCAGCTGCCGTGGTGGGATTAGTCCTGGCCTCTGGATTACCAGTGCAGCAACAAAACCACTATGCTACCGTTCCTGTTGAACATATTGCTTCATTTTTGTTGAAATTTTACATACAAGAAGCTAATAATTTGTATTCAAGATAAATATTATCCTCCTTCAATAAAGTGTTGTGATATTAAAGACCGTCAAAAACAAAACCATGAAATCAAATAATTTTTACATATATTATATACACAGAGATTTTGTGCTTCAAGTTTTACTTAGAAGTATAAACTGGTTTGAAGTTAAATCCAAACAAAAATATTTTCATAAATTACTTTAAATACAGTGAGCAAAAGTTGTTTACATTCAAGCAATTCATGTGCAGTAACAATCAACTAAGCCAAGGGCAACCGTTTTAAAGTTCTCATAAGCTTAAACACATAATTAATAAAATAGCTTCTGTTGTCTAAAAGTACTTTTCAAAAGTAATAAAAAAAAAAGAGGACAGTGTCGAGGTAGAACATTTTGTTCAAAATACCCTCCTCTCTTACAGAAGATAATTATATTTTAACCAGAATTTTTACTTTTAAATTTTAGCACCAACGTTTAGTCTTCCTCCTTACTATCCTAATTTAAGCACATTTTCAATCAAAGGAGTACTTTAGAAACATAGGGATCAAGTTTCGGCCTGAGTTGCTCCTATTTTTTTGGAGCAACTGGCTTAGAATGCAGTATCTTAGAAATTGCAATTCTCGGCATTTAGTTTGCTCCAGTTCTAGTCAGTTAGAACAGTTTCATTTTGGAACAAATTGTTTTTTCCCAAAAGGGGGCGTGTCTGCCCACTTGCGCCTATTTTGAAAGTTTAGGCAGTGAAAACTTACTCCAAACTAACTTAGAATGGAGTAAGTATAAATTTTTGTACGCTCAGAAAAACCTTGCCTACACTTTACAAATCAGGCGCAGGGAACAGGGGGGGGGGGGGGGGGGGGAAGAGGTAAGTAATTAAATTCTACAACCATTCAAAGTCTTACTTATACAAATAAAGAGCCATCCTGACTAAAAAATTATAAACAAAGCAGACAAAATATTAAATATTCCTACTTGTGAAAAGCAGCAGCAGCCTTCGAGCTGCGGTGCTTCAGGCAGGCTTTCCATTTAGGAGACAGGGGCGGCGTCAGTGACTCGACGGCAGCCCAACAACAACGGCAGCAAGCAGCCTTTAAGCTGCGGTGCTTCAGGCAGGCCTTCCTTCCATGTAGGAGACGGGCGGCGTCAGTGGCTGACAGCGGCCGAAGACACAGCAAGCAGCCTTCGAGCTGCGAGGGAAGCCGAGGCCATTTGGCCACGGATAGGGGCAGTGGTAGTGGCTGACGGCGGCCGAAGACACAGCAAACAGCCTTTGAGCTGCGAGGGAAGCCGAGGCCATTCAGCCACGGGATAGAGGTCCACGAGGCAAATCAACACTTTTCTTTCAGTCCCTTTAAAAATGGCCGAGTGCTAATGTTTCTGGGCTATTGCGCGTGCACGCGCGCTCCAACGCGCACGCGCAGGGCTGCCGGCACGACGTTGCCTCATTTAAATGAGCCCCGCCCCCTCCACTATCAGAATCGGCGCGATTCTGTGGCTCTGCCCCCTGCTGCTGTGTGCGCGCTGCGCCGAGCTCCCAGGGACCTGCAAGGAGCCGGAGAATTCAGAAGTATTTTTCTGTCGTACTTTTAGGCGTGAAAAACGAGCGCCCAGGTCGGGGCTGCGCCGTTCTAGGTGCGGCCCGAAACTCGACCCCATAGAAACATAGAAAATAGGTGCAGGAGTAGGCCATTCGGCCCTTCGAAACCGGAACCGCCATTCAATAAGATCATGGCTGATCATTCACCTCAGTACCCCTTTCCTGCTTTCTCTCCATACCCCTCGATCCCATTAGCCGTAAGGGACATATCTAACTCCCTCTTGAATATATCCAATGAACTGGCATCAGCAACTGTCTGCGGCAGGGAATTCCATAGGTTAACAACTCAGTTAAGAAGTTTCTTCTCATCTCAGTCCTAAATGGCTTACCCCTTATCCTAAGACTATGTCCCCTGGTTCTGGACTTCCCCAACATCGAGAACATTCTTCCCGCATCAAACCTGTCCAGTCCCATCAGAATCTTAAACGTTTCTATGAGATCCTCTCTCATCCTTCTAAACTCCAGTGAGTAAAGGCCCGGCCCAGTTGATCCAGTCTCTCCTCATATGACAGTCCAGCCATCCCTGAAATCAGTCTGGTGAACCTTCGCTGCACTCCCTCAATAGCAAGAATGTGCTTCCTCAGATTAGGAGACCAAAACTGAACACAATATTCCAGGTGAGGTCTCACCAAGCCCTTGTACAACTGCAGTGAGACCTCCCTGCTCCTGTATTCAAATCCCCTAGCTACGAAGGAAAACCATTTGCTTTCTTCACCGCCTGCTGTACCTGCACACCAACTTTCAGTGACTGATGTACCATGATACCCAGGTCTCGTTGCACCTCCCCTTTTCCTAATCTTCCTACTTTGAACAAAATGCAATTCCCCAATATTTTCCTTCCTGCTTAACCTCATTTTACAAGTTGTAAGCTTTCAGGTATGTTCTTTATGATTGACAAATATGCCCATCTTGCAGTTTTGCAGAGTTAAAGGGCCACAATTACAAGTTTACACAAGAATATTAAGAAAATAATGAAAACCAGTAAGAAATCTAGAATTATCATCCTGACCCTAAAATACATAATTGAATCAAATGCTGAACTACTTTGGCACATATTATTCCTCTAACATCACTTCCCGTAGATTTAGGTTTGCATTCTAGATGCTTAATACATTTTTTTGAAAAGGCATTTCTAGTTGGCTCTTGAAAAAGTCTTCCTCCTCATGCGTTTAATCCAATGGCCCAGAATTTGCAGTGGGTAATAATAATGAATGAACAGCAGTTGATACCGACTGCAACTTCAGGATTTAGCGCATGCGCATCCTAACGCGGAAATTCTGAAGTTGCGGTCAATCATTCACTGTTCCGATACTGGCTGCGCTGTGCCCCTGCCCGCATAGCCGACAATCATTTGTAACCAGGGAAATCAGTGAAAATGACAAAAACGTTGGCTTTTCCGCAGTAATATTGCTATTAAATACCCCATTAAAAGTTATACCTTGTTGGATTCTGTGTAACTGGGGTTTTAACAATGTACTGACTGCTAAACAAATGTTATGGTCCTGAAAAAATAATTTTAATTTTGTGGAATGTCAAATTTCTCTGTTTTAATAAAAAAATACAATTAAGAAACTTAAAAAAATTATATATTTAAAAAAAATTGTTCATATTTATTTCAGGTTTACCTTTTTCCCATGTGAGCGCCCCAATCTTTGTTTTGCTCTCTATTAACGTTTTTTAAAAGTTCGAATAAAAGGAGCTCCTTCACTTCCTGGTTTCTGGTCTGTGAGAATTCTGCATCATGATTGGCTGTTTAGACAATTTATTGACGTGTCAGCAGCTCGTGCTAGGAATTTCCCATTATATTCCACTGATCACAAATGAACACAGAAAAAGCCGAATATCTTGCCACCTCTGGGAAGCTTACTTCAGGGCCAGAGGCAAATGCCTTTGCTTTGCTGCTGACCGCAAATTACAGGGCAATATGGTGACAAAACTATGACATTAGATATTGTTCAATTCCTTTTACATTGAGGGTAAAACTTCTATAGCTATAGTGAACAAAAGATACTATCCTAAATAATGCTTAGCCCACTTTTAAAATGTAGATCTCTATAGTTTTATCTGTAAACCAAAAATTAGATCTTTTGAAAGTGGGCAAGGCTTTGTTTTTGCCCTTGGAGATTCTAAACTTTATAAGCATAACTATATTTTACTAGCAGACACAATTTCTACTGTTGTAAAGAATAAAATTTTATTTAAAGAAACTCATTTAAAAAAAAATCTTCAGCCAACTATCAAGAGCAACACATAGCAAAGTGCACAAATAATAACAAGCAGCAGTGAAAAGAAAGACTTAAATGTCCACAAACTAAAGATGTTCAGAAAGAAGAGAATAGAATATTGAGTGTCAATACCACAGTGTATTGCTGGGTGGGTGATACTGGCAGGAGTTGAGGTGGATAAGAGACCGCAGAGTACTGGATAGGCTGTGAAGAAGACTGCAGAGCCCGAATTGGCTGAAGAAGCAATAGTTTGCACATAGTTAATTTAGCAACGTTAGCCTCATAAAACCCAAAAAAGCAACAAGATTTTACTATTCCAATTTTCTTCAATTTACAAAAAAAATTGTCAAGATACATCTGTTGATATACTAATGGTTATTGCAAACACCTCTATGCTACAAATCAGCAAATACTTCAATTTCAAATGATTCCTTTAAGTATACTGTCTTTTCTGGCTCACTTGGTTTACAAACTGCCTTCCTATAATTAACTTTCAATATCCTGAAAGCAGCATCTTAATGTACACATGAAAATAGGTTGCAATTGGCAGGGAATTGGTTAGGAGGCAAGAGGGGGAAAATGGGCATGTGCTCCAACTGACAGGATGTGACTAGTCGTGTCCCCCAGGGATTTGTACGAGGGCGGCAGCTTTTCACTCTATTTATAAATTTACTCCAGTGATGGAAGAGAGCCATATATCCAAATTTCCTGATGACACTAAGCTAGATAGCACAGTAAGTAGTGAATATGGGAGCAGAAAGTTGCAAAGGGACATTGATAAATAAAGTGAGTAGGCAAAATTGTGGCAGATGGAGTTCAATATGGAGAACTACGAGGTCAGTTACTTTGGACCCAAGAAAGATAGATCAGAGTATTTTCTAAATGGTGAGGAGCTCAGAACTGTGGAGGAGGAGCGAGATTTAGGGGTCCAAGTACAGAAATCACTAAAAGGTAATGAAAAAGGTATAGTTTGTATTAATATATAAAGCTATGGTTAGACCCCCATTAAGAGTACGGCGTTCAGTACTGGGCATCAAATCTCAGGAAGGATATATTGGCCTTGGAAGGAGTGAGGCGCAGATTCACCAGAATGATATCTGGGCTAAAAGGATTAAATTATGAGCACAGGTTGCAGAGACTAGGTTTGTATTCTCTTCTGTACAGAAGATTAAGGGTGATCGAATTGAAGTGTTTAAGATTATGAGAGTTGAGAAGGCAGATACAGCGAAAATATTTCATCTGGTGGGAGAGTCCAGAACAAGGGGGCATAACCTTAGAGCTAAGCCATTCATATGAAGTGTAGTGGAAATCTGGAACCCTCTTCCCAAAGATGTGTTGAGGTTAGCTCAATTAAAAATTACAAAACTGAGATTGATAGATTTTGATGGGCAAGGGTATTAAGTGATATGGAACTAAGAAAAGATGCAGATTAGCGACGATCTAACTGAATGGCGGAACAGCCTCGATGGGGCTTTATGGTCTACTTCTATTCCTATGTTCCTAATTGAAGGACAAATATAAACTAAGGTATTTGTTTTATTGTCCATCCTCAATTCCAGCCTGTTTTATACATAACTATCACTTCAATCATATCGACCTGGTTTATGTTTGCATTCCAGATCTCTAATTTGTACCCCATCTAACATTTATTACTGCTCATTTTCTAACACCTATGGTCAAATATATGATTACATGTCATTTTAATCCCAGATACACTCAATCATGCGCAACTGCTCAATCAAAATTGCAAACTATCCAATTTCAGCATTTAAATTTGACATAATAGAATATATTGTCCTAAACAATACAGCACCACATTGAAAAATGTATTTTAAATAGAACACAGCTGAGAACCCAAGAACCAATTGTGTTGCTGCGGAATGTTGCTGAAATTTATGTCATATCTTATACACTTTCTAATCACACACCAAGTGGTAGCCATTCTAAACATAAGAGATGGTGGGTTCAGTTTAATTATCTATTCACTTGTCTAATATTTTCCTTACATAATTATGATCTGTAACTGTCAAAACACCCCTTGGCTTTTGTTGGCTACATAAATTAATTTTTATTTTTTTCATAAGTGATATTCAAATATTAACACATTCAACTTACATGTGGTTCATCAAAATAAAAGGCAACAGAACTAGATTAAGATTCAGTTCAATATTACTAATTATTAAATCACCACTGGAATCTAATTTCCTGTCATACAGTTCAACTTTTAAACAATGATCAGCTAACCTGAGAAAGGATGTGATTTGTTACTTGCTGCTGCTGTGGAACAGTTGGTGGTGGTTGTTGTGCAGGGCCAGCCATAGGATTCCTCCCAGGCTGCTGGGCAGGGGGCGGATTATACACTACTGCTGTACCATCTGGATTCATGAATGGCTGTCCTGTAGGGGATAAAATGATTCAAGTGTCAATGGCATTTAACAAAAGATTTGAATAAAATAAGACAAAAAATAAGCATTTTTAAACTGCATCCAACTGATTCAGGCTTAAGAGTAAAGGACAATAGACAGCTCAGCCTCCTAATAGCTTTTTATTTTATTTCTTTGAGTGGAAAGCAAAGGAGGAAACTAAAACTGAATAATTTAGCTTGCTGAACAGGTCAGGAAACACAAGCATGCAGAATCTGAGGAAAATTACTTTAAAGAATGTGCGGCAGATTGTAGCACGATTTGAACAAGGAATACAAGGGCTAAAGCCCTATTGGGCCACATTCTCTTTTACCAAAACTGCAAACTACTCCAAGATCATTTTGAAGAGCAAAGATAACCTCCAGCTTATTTCCTCCATTAGCAACTGTCTCCTTAAACTCCCCTGCCTTGCCCCTCCACCTTCACGGCCATGTGCAAGGAGATGATCTCTTCAGCTGCCTCTACTGCTTCCACCTCTTGCCCTTTCTCACCAAGCCAAACCTATCCTCTGTAACTGTGATCATGTTGCATTATCCCCGCTTGTTTGCTCAACCTCTCTGCAACCTCTGACACAGTCAACTACACCATTCTCCTTCGACACCGTTTCTCTGTTGTCCAGCTCAGTGGGATTGCCTTTGGTTGGTTCCACTCTTACGATCTGATCATATTCAGAGCATCTCCAGCAATGGCTTCTCTTCCCACCCCACACCATTAACTCTGGAGATCCTCAGCAAGTGCCCTCCCCCCCTTCTTCAGTTATATCCTGCCCTTTGGCAATATCATTCAGACATAGGGTCAGCTTCCACATGAAGACACCCAGCTTTACTGCTCCTCTATCTACTTCAAGTCTTCCATTTCCTGTGTTTAAGCCAGTATTTGTAGCCCCTGCCATAATCTCCATATGCTGGTTACCAATTCCAACCCCTTCCCAATCATTGTCTCAAATTAAACCAGAGTGATCGCAATCTCGAACTGAGTTACTGACCGCATGTACTGTCCATTACAAAGACCGTCTACTTCCATCTCTAATAATATTGCCCATTTCCATCGCAGCCTCAGCAACTACTGCCTTGACTATTCCAATGTTATCCAGGCCAACTTCCCATTCTCTACAACCTCCATAAACTTCAGGTCACCTCAACTCTGCTCCTTGTATGCTGGCCCACACCAAATCCTGCTCACACTTCACCCCTGTTCTTGCTAACCTCTATTGGCTCCCGGTCACCCAATGGCTTAAACGTAAAATTTTCATCTGTGTGTTTAAATCCATGGCCCTGCATCTCTAACTTCCACCAGCCCGACAACCTCTCTTCCTCTGACTCTTGCCTTTTGTGCTACCCACTCTCCCACCACTTTTGCCCCACTATTGGCAGCTTTGCCTTCAGCTGCATAAACTCTATGCTCGGGATTTCTCTCCCTAAACGCCCCTGCCTCTCCAGCTGCCTCTGCGCCTTAAAACCCACCTCTTAGCCAATCTTTTAACAACCCCTAATATCTTCTTTGTCATGGCATGTATTTCCGTCAGATTCAGCTTCTGTGAAATGCCTCTATTAAAGGCTTTATATAAATGCAAATTGTTGTTGACTGTTCTGTCCTGTTGAGTCCGTATCATTTCAAAATTATCTGTAATTATTTGGAGCACCTGATTTTCAACACTGATCAGTAAATTTTTCTAGGAAGGTTAATATTAAGTAACCTTCATTATGAAATAGCAGTGACCTTATGAAAGACTTCTGCTCTCTTGGAGAAAAAGACAGAACAGTGTTGGATGTGTACATGCACGCTCGACACGGAGACAAAGTGAAGACCAGAGTGTTTGAGTATGTGAGAGAGACAGACCATGAGTGAACAGGACATACTTCAGTCTGGACTTTTCAAAATCAGCTATTGTCTTTTATCTCAGAATTTAATATAACCAATGTGTTAATGCCAGATTACTAGCTAAAGAGCAAACCAAAAAACATTCCTAGGTTATATTACATTGAGGTATATTAAACAAGATTTTTTTTAAACAATAACCTTTTCACATGTCAATATTCATCAAGAGTTAAGAGTTTTAATAGAAATATTAACCAGCAATCAGGTTTATATCACAATCAGTACACAATGTGGGACTATTCAACATTTAAAAATGTAAAAATTGTAACATTTAAATTTTTTAAAAGAATAGAGCTAAAAATTCTTTTAATTCTCTATATAATTTCCAGTAATTACAATATCCTCATTACCATAATTACAAATGAAAAACAAGTAAATTTACCAATCATGAAAAGCTAATTTGACAAAACACCCAACACATATGCACAATGCATGATGGTTGATGCAAAGCATCTGTTAACATAGTTCTAAATTTCACATTTTCATTTTATTTATAAGATTCACTTTAAGATAGTGATTTTGTCAGGTCACAAGTCACTGTCAAATATAGTCCAGAACCAGGGGACACAGTCTTAGGATAAGGGGTAGGCCATTTCGGACTGAGATGAGGAGAAACGTCTTCACTAGAGAGTGTTGTTAACCTGTGAAATTCCCTGCCGCAGAGAGTTGTTGATGCCAGTTCATTGGATATAGTCAAGAGGGGGTTAGATATGGCTCTTACGGTTCAGGGGATCAAGGGGTATGGAGAGAAAGCAGGAAAGGGGTACTGAAGGAATGATCAGCCATGATCTTATTGAATGGCAGTGCAGGCTCGAAGGGCCAAATGGCCTACTCCTGCACCTATTTTTCTATGCTTCTATGTTTCTATAGTGGAGATCTCGAGCATTTCAGGAGGCCATGAATGTACAAAATAGCTTGTAATGTTTGTTTCTAATGATAGAACATTTATTAAAATTACATTCACAAACTCAGCCTACTGTGCAAGCCTTAAAATCAAGGGAAAATGGGAAATTTGACGAAACCATTCAAAAATTCTATGAATAGTCAACATCTATAAAGGGATATTATAGAGGAATTTAAAACTCATTTTACTTCAACAGAAAAATGCCCATGTGTCTTTTGAAAAGATAATCATGTCAACCATCTAGTATGTACAAGTAACTATCTCGATATTCCTTAATTCACTATACATGGATAGCAAACACATTAGTGGTTGTAAAACCGATCTAATTTTAAAATTACAATGTATTGCACCCAATATCCTAAATGACATCTAAGTTAGAATTTTATCCAACTGTCCAAAAGTATTTTCTTTATGGTTGGTTTGTAAATAACTGCTTAGTGCAAAGCATACCTCTAATTTATTGCAATTTTACCTAAAAGTGTTCACACATTTCAGTTAGAACTGAATAATCTTTTCAAGAAATAATGGATTGGAGATAGAAGAGAAATACTTTGAACTCAGTTCTTGGTTGGCAAGTGGAAGAAAGGGCCAATTTTCAGTTTGATATGCATCATATTTCACCAGGGTATTCGGATAGTCGGATTAATGTGAAATCGGAAGACTCTTAAATCAACTCAGTAGTTTTTGGGCTCTATTCCCACAAGATAGTTACAAGATAGCACCGAAAACTGGAAAACCTTCTGAAAGCATCCAACAAGATTTCAGTTCATCCACAGAAATATTAAAATAACTATTTCTCACCATTTTTCCTAGGTTTTAATGTTACCACTATTTCTCTTTCGGCAAGAAAAGACTTTTTCACAATCATAATCAATGCCATTGTCTAATAAGATGGGAGTAATGTTTTTCAAGGATGAAACTTGCTTGCAAGCTTTTATTTCCCTTGAGATGGCATCTCTGGTATCAAGAAGAACTCGTCAGAAAACACAAGATGAAGATTAATATTTTCCCATTGAAAAGAATGAATTTTAATGTTGGTCCTTTAATTGCTACCTCTTACTATTACAGACCAGTAATGGGAAAATATCAGGAAACTTTCCAGTTTAGCTAATTAATTTGCTTTCTTCGCTGAAACAGAAACCATGCAATTGACCTATTACTGCAACTTGAATAGTTTTATCTATTGATAAAACTATATTGTACTTTGCTATCTGATCTAGATAGGCTTTAGATCCACCATTAAGCTATACTATGCTAACAAAAATGGTGCATTGAAAGTCACTGGACAAAAAGGAGAATATATCCGATTATAGTAATTGAAAATATTAAATAGTAAAAATGTAAGTCACAAATAATCAACTCCCCCTAGGCATCATTTACATTGGGATACATTCAATATAAATCTGAAATATTCCTGTGATTTGGGAAATTCAGATTTTTTTTTGGAGATGCATGTTGCATTGTATATGTCCCAATAACTTTTCAATTAAATATCGCGCTTCCTGTATTTTCCCTAATTTATATCCAATGAGAGATCATTCTGTTACATCATTTGCTATCGAAGCACATAGTTTGTGATTGTGGATGTATACTTTTCCACCAGAATTTTAAGTGACAAAATTCTCTAATACACTAAAGTTATTAGCAATGGAAAGTCTAGCAAAAAAGTCACAACTTCCAGGAAACAGTCATTTTAATTTCATGCCAAGTGAGGCTGGGGTCTAATCTGTTGCTGTGCTATTGTCCTTCCCTCTTTCCCTCCCCAGGTCAAAATTCAAAAACAGTTACAACTACATTTGATGGTTACTTAATTCGGTATTGCTCTGATGACCAGATGTTCCACCTATTCACAGCCAATGAGCAGAAAAGCTAACCCTGAATTATGTTTGTATCAGTATGAAAATCATGACAAATTCTTTTAAAAGGAATTCTATTGAAACACATCAACATTAAAAAGTAAATGAAAAACTTGAGTTAAATTGTACAATTTTTAAAAACATACACGACAGATGATTGTATAATTTGAAAATGGAAATAAAGCTTCAATGTATATTTCAAGAAAATAACTACACGTTTAATACATAACCCGGCAGCATTTAATGACCTGAAAAACATTTATATTAAAATAGTGCAGAATTGCAGAGTAAATACTAATCTATAAACATATTTCATACAAATCCCAGCAGTGGATACCAACCTGTTTGAGGGTTCACGAGAATACTGCCAGGTGGTATGCCTGCAGCTTCCAAGGGAAGCAAAAAGAAGCTAGTGCTAGTAGGAATCACTTGCCCACTCATGCCACCATCAAAGGAAAGAGAATTACTAGTGTTGACAGCTGAATAGACGGCTGGCACACCATGAGTCTGGCTCATAGCTGTGACTGGAAGAGGTTGATGGGTGCGAGAGAGGGAACCCGTGGATGACCCTACACTACTAGAAGACTCTGAACCTGGGAAAGGAGTAATGAAAAATCTTTATCTAGAGACAGAAACATCATGCCTTTTTCCTTTCTATGCATTAAGATGAATTGTCTTACGAGTTCAAACATGCACAATATTAGGAAAATCAGTAAATCCCCTAATGACTAAAGTGTTAAAGCACAAACTAACCATCATTTAATTTAGTAAACTCTTATCTCAGATACAACTGCATAGCTACAACATGCAGACTAAGCAATTCACTAATGCAAAAAGCTTCACAAATAATAAAAAAGCAGCACCTAATGAAAGTTCAAGAGGTTAAGCAGCCAGAGATTTCTTCTGGTGAGTTTATATTTCAGTGTCTAGTTGCAGATATCACATAACAAAAACTTTAAAAATAATTTTTAAAAACTCATAGCAATACAATGAAATTAGTGATTCAGATGCAAGAAAGAGAAAGCAAGTTCATAGCACGGACCAAAATGCTGTAACAGCAGATACTTTCTTGAGTACAAAAAAATAGGTTAACTCAAATTAATGTAGGCCAGTATATCTTAAACAATAAAGGTAAAATTATTACATTTGACAATTAATGAGAGCATCATACAAATAAAATAACAGCTTCAGAGAAGTGATTGGATGAACTAAATTGCAGATTTCCTCCATATACTCAATTAAATGGATATTTCCGGATTGTTTTTTTTTTTGAGCATCCAATTGGAATGTTCACATTTTTGGATTTTTCTTTCCTCCATCTTTTTTTTTTCTAAAAACAATTACAGCCCACATTACTTTGGATAACCAAAGAAACCTAAAACAGTATAGCACTAATTAGTCAAAAAGGTCAGAAAGAGTAATTATTTAGAAATGACTTACTGGCTCCCCAATAATTTAGTAGGTAAATACATTGCCTGGTGCGCTACTAAGCCATTTAGATTAGCAGGCTCCAGGTTTGATGACTGATCTGTGTGGAAGTAGCTCATCTCAATCAGGGAAGCATTGGGGTGGCTATTTGTTTCAGCACCCGAGCTCAGGAAAGCAAAAATTAATTAGTTTCCTGCTGCAGATCACTATGCAGTGACCCTGGTTGCAAAGTACATATGTAGATGTCCATGGAGGACAAGATCGGGCTCAGCTGCAGCACTCTCCTTAGTCAACTAATATGCGAGCACTCACTGTGTCGGCTCAAACATTGAATAATGGCCAATTTGGTGAGGTACCGGAGGGCCGCTGGCATCCGAGGAATAGTACCCGCAGCAAGTGTCAGTGCCTTCAGGAAAGGAGAAACAAAAAAAGCTTACAAAAGCTAATCGATTGAAAAAGTGATAATAGAATAGTTGGTTTGGCTCTCCGAAAGCCAGCATTTGCCAAACTAGTACTTTACTGTGATAGTGTATAGCTGCAGACAATAAGAATGTACCTGTTTTTGAAAGCCTGCCTGTACTTTTGCTGCTACCAGAGCTATCACCTCTTGCCAGTACAGAAATTCCGCTGAAGCTGCTAGCTTTTGTCATTGCTGGTTTCAGGTTGCGGTTTGAGCTATCCGAGTCTGTACTACTCCAAGGACGTGGCTCTGACCACTTTAGTTCATTTTCAGTACTGCTCTGACGACTATTGGAGGATCTCCCCGTTCCATCCTTATTTCCTCTGCAAGGTACAAAACAAACCTAACATTCATAATTTTCCAACAATCCAAAAAGTAAATAATGAATGAAATCATCAGCATGTACAGCCATGCAAATAATTTTCTGATTTGAACAAGCTCTTCCGCACCTAAATATTTGTCGCCTTTGTTGTGTGCTATTAGCTGTTTCTTCTTCTTGAATTCTGTTGGCGTTAACAGGATATTTCAGAATTTAGTACTAAATGCCATGAATACCTAATCAATTAAGTTGTCTATTCAAATTAGCACTAACCTTTTATCTGTAAAGTAATTTTCCTGGGAGAATGATAACTGAAAGAAAAGCACAATTTTTTCATGACACAGACAAAATTAATCATCAAGAAATTAACTGAATAATGAACATCCATTATATTTATACCCCACCATAATATAAAACAAACACTATTCTTTAGCACTAAAGATAGTCAGGTGAGGGGAAATTTAGAAATCTAAAGAGAAAAGGTAACGCAATGGAGCAGAATAGCGATTTGAGTACAGATGAGCAGAGTGTGACAGGAAGGGACAGAGAGTCCAACAGTAAAAGTGCATCAGCGAATAAGGTGAAAGCAGGGATTAATGGCAAAAATTTTAAATGAAAGGCTCTTTATCTGAATGCATGAAGCATTCGTAACTTGATATAAACAAATTAGTGGCACAAATGGAGATAAATTGCTTGATCTAATAGCCATTACAGAGATGTAGTTGCAAGGTACCAAGGTTGGGAACAAAATATTCCAGGATACTTGACATTTCGAAAAGACAGGCAGAATGGAAAAGGATGGGCTGTAGCCCCGATAATAAAGGATGACAAAAGGACAGTAATGAGAAAGGATCTTGGCTCAGAAAATTAGGAAGCAGAATCAGTATGGGTGGAGGTAAGAAATAACAAGGGGCAGAAAACACTGGTGGGCGTAGCTTATAGGCCCCCAAACAGTAGCTATACCATTGGACAGAGTATCAATCAACAAATAATAGGAGCTTGCATCAATAACCATGGGAGGACTCCAATCTTTAAAAAGACTGGGCAAATCAAATTGGCAGAGAGTCCAGAGGATGAGTTCATGGAATGCATTTGAGAGTTTCCTGGAACAAAAAGTCATTGAACCACCCAGGGAACAGGCCATTTTAGATCTTGTATTATGCAATGATACATGATTAATTAGTAATCTCATAGTAAAGGATTCTCTGGGGAAGTGATCAAATATCATAACATTTTACATTGAGTTTGAGTGTGAAATACCTCAGTCGGAAACAAAAGTCTTAAATTTAAATAAAGCCAATTACATAGATATGAGGAGTGGGTTCACCAAGCTGGATTAGGAAATTAGATTATAAGCTATGACAGTAGATAAGCAACCATTTAAAGAAATACTCCAAAACTCTCAACGAATATACATTCCATTGTGAAATAAAAACTAATAGATTAAAGACTAAAAAAGACTTGGATTTATATAGCGCCTTTCAAGACCACCGGATGTCACAAAGTGCTTCACAGCCAATGAAGTAGTTTTGAAGTGTAGTCACTGTTGTAATGTGGGAAACATGGCAGCCAATATGCGCACAAGCAAGCTCCCACAAACAGCAATGTGATAATGACCAGATATAATCTGTTTTTGTTGTGCTGATTGAGGGATAAATATTGGCCAGCACACCAAGGATAACTCCCCTGCTCTTCTTCGCAATAGTGCTATGGGATCTTTTACGTTCACGAGAGCGCAGACGGGGCCTCGGTTTAACATCTCATCCGTGCTGTACTGGAGTGTCAGCCGAGATTTTGTGCTCAAGTCCCTGGAATGGGGTAATATTAGCCTGGATAAAGGATTTGTGAATGAGCAGAAAACAGAGAGTAGGAATAAATGGGTAATTTTCTGGCTGGCAGGCTGTAACTAGTGGGGCGCCACAAGGATCAGTGCCTGGGCCTCAGCTATTTACAATCTATATTACTAACTTAGATGAAGGGACCAAGTGCAATATATCCAAATTTGCTGATGATACCAAACTAGGTGGGAAAGTAAGGTGTGAGGAGGACACAACGAGCTTCAAAATGGATATAGACAGGTTGAGTGGGCAATAAGGTGGCAAATTGTAGAATGTGAGGTATTTCACTTTGGTAGGAAGAATAGAAAAAGAGAATATTTTTAAAATGGTGTCCTCGTACAGGAAACACAAAGTTAGCAAGCAGGTATAGCAAGCGATTAGGAAGGCAAATGGCATGTTGGCCTTTATTGCAAGGAGGTTGGCGTACAAGAGTAAGGAAGTCTTACTACAATTGTACAGGGCTTTGGTGAGACCACACCTGGAGTACTGTGCACAGTTTTGGTCTCCTTATCTGAGGCGGCGCAATGAAGGTTCACTAGATTGATCCCTGGGATGAGAGGGTTGTCCAATGAGGGGAGATCGAGTAGATTGGGCCTATACTCTGGAGTTTGGAAGAATGAGGGGTGATCTCATTGAAACATACAAGATTTTGAGGGGGATTGACAGGATAGATGCCAAGAGGTTGTTCCCCCTCAAGAGTGTAGAACTAGGGGGCATAGTCTCAGGATAAGGAGTCGGCCATTTAAGGAGATCAGGAGGAATTTCTTCACTCAGGAAAAAAAGACTTGCATTTATATAGTTTATAAATCTTTGGAATTCTCTACCTGACAGGGCTGTGGTATTGAGTCATTGAGTATATTCAAAGAAAGTATATTCAAGGCTGAGATAATTAGATTTTTGGACTCTAGGGACATCAAGGGATATGGGCAATCAGATAGGAAAGTGGAGTTGAGGTTGAGATCAGCCATGATCTTATTGAATGGCGGAGCAGGCTCGAAGGGCCATATGGCCTACTCCTGCTCCTAATTCTTATACAAAAATGTAACACTTACTATTCACTATTTTTTTGCATGTAAAGGACCATGAAAGATGATGCACACTTTTTAATTTAAAAAGTACTCGCCGATATTATGAGCAAATCATGTACTGTACTTTCTATTTTGCTAATCTTATTTCACCCTCAAACAAATTTGAAGTGATGCAATACCCACAACAGCACTGTCCAAGCTGCTGTTATTGAAAAAAAGTTTTTATTTTGTTATAAATCATCATAGTATGAGCAGTCTTGCTGAATGCGTAAATTTTACAATAGCAATTATATGCTTGGAAGCCAACTTTTGAAGGTTTTCCTTTTAACTGGACAAAAATTGTTGGGACACAAGAAAAATCACCTGGGTAAAAATTCAGCACAGTGGTATCCAATACGAGAGCACAGTTTGAGTGCATCTCAATTCTTCAGCGCTATTATTGAAGAGTTTAAATCTTCAAACAGAAACTAAATATGAAGAATGCAAATTTTTAAAAACACTGCAAAAGTAGAGTTAATGAATGATCGCAAACCTGTATTATTAAAAATTATACTTTTGCTGCTGTTAAATTGCTGGCTTCCTACCTTCTCAGATGAGCAATCTGCCTTTAATACATTGCACTAAGCTTAGAAAGTAGAAAAATAAATAGAGATCTGCAGATGTCTGAGCAGAGATTCTTGAAAAATTGATTCAGTTTTTGACAGTTTTTAACAATTTATACATTTTAAATATTTTAATACTTTTCCATTCATTTAAATTTTTGCTGTGTGAAAATTTTACAATATTAGGGGAATGAACAGCAAAGATACTCCGAATGAGCATCTGAAGTCCATTTATGACCAGCACTGGGGACAATATTATGTTCTTACTATTATAAAATTGTGTTTTAAAAAAATATTTAGACTTCTTTCCTAAAAAGAGGTTTAGTGCTCTTAAAAAGTGTTTCCATGCAAGCTGTTACCATTGCACCAATGGTGCACTTTTTGCACTTCCAGTCATTATTTAGACCCATGACCATCTTGTCTGCATCAGGAGAGAGATATTTATTTACAGAAATTTATGAAAGGATGTATTTGAGTTGCGGTCAGCAAATTAATGCAGGCAAATGCTATGAAGCTAAAGAGTATTGTGGCACACAGAATGGTATTTTTTGAACATTGCGACCAGCCAACTGGATCCTTTTGGCCTTTGAGTCCTGTACATTCCTAGGTGTACAAAAAAAGTGCAATGCAGGGAAAATTCATTTTGAGAGGAGTTTGAAGTGCTTCAGTCCTATATGCCATCTATCAGAAGCATTATTTACTTTTCAGTTTCTTGTACCTATATTCAAATCTTCTGCCTTATGACAACTGCTTTCTATTATTTACCAGATCTTGATAACTATTATTCCGATGCCACACTGGCAAAACAGATCATTGTATATACTGCACTATACCTGAATTGTGGCTCTGACTCAAAAACATCCAGCCAAAATTTAACAAGCAGTGCCAAGCTCTAACACCCTCACAAGGTCAGAGGGACATAATCACCAATCTGCTCTACAGAGAACTTTGGATGAGTGGCCATCTAAACCAGTCAGAAATGAATATAATGATATGCAATAAAATTGGCTGCAGATAAAATATATCCCAGCAAAATTCTACAGGCTGCTCTTTTATGTACTACCTGCTCACACAGAAAGAAATTTCAATTTTCTTACAAGAGTTTAGCCAAAACAGATGACAAAGAACTATTTGTGTTCACAAAAATATATGGAACATCATCCCATATGATACAGCCAGACACCACAACGATTTCTCGATTGACACTACTATCCAACTTTCAATTTACTAATGTATCGTATACTCTGAAATCTACACAACCCAATCAGTCAAGTCCAATATCTTCTAGATTTTCAGCTACACACAAACAGCTAGTAACGTCTATTTGCACATCCAGTTTAAAACCATTTATTTACTTTTCTCCTTTCCCACCCTATACTTACATCTTGAGAAAATATCCTATCTCTGACCCGGTGATATTCCTCTTCCCTCTCCTCTATTGATTTGCTTCTTCTATCATCCCGCAATCTGATACGTATCTGGAAATTTTGAACACATCGTCTTCTTAGGAGATTGAAATATTTCAAAGTAAAAAAGAATTTAATTGAAGTTTTAACAATATCAAAAATATATATTTTTTGAAACAAATTCCAAATATGCTTTTTGGACTTTAATTTGTTTTTATTAGCACTGCTACACTCTCCTTTAAAAAAAATGCTTTCTCAGAGCTTTCTAGAATGTAATTTTCCTTCTCCCAAGGCAGTTCATGCGTGAGTCAGAACTGCCTTGAACTAATTCCAGATGTTTTCCTGATTTTGCCTTACATTCCACTCAACTGTTGTAACGGATTTATTCAGAGCAAATAACCTGTTTAATACACAATTTTCTTCCACTTCGTTACTGTGAAATATTCCAGTAACACCTGTGAACAATCACTTGGTTAGAAGAAATGATTACAATTTTTAAGTGATCATTCGTGGGTTGAACTGAAAGTAAACTGTGCAACCAAGTTTTAATCTGGTTAAGAGTCACTTAAAAAAATCCTCATGAGAAACAAACTCGAATAACTTGGGCAATCTTAGCCATTAAAAAAGCCAGTTGTGCTGCTAATCAGTCATGTTATATATTCATTTAAGACGAATTCCCTGTGATAAACTTGTGAATGAGTTTTATATACAAATATATACCATGCTAAATGTAACTCTTTCTAATGCAAAGTGCAATATCTTCAAATATCTTTGCTGTTCTCATCTTTATCAGAGTGTCAAACAATGCTTACTGCAGCTGCCATATAGGACTTGATGCACAGGACATGTGGTACCTATATACACAAGCGTGGTGAACAATGTAAAATTAGTAATTAGTTATTTGGCTAAAATTGAGTGTAAAGTCTTTGCTAAAATTATTCCATTAAACATAAATATAATGTATGTAGACAAAAAGATTTTGGTTTGCAAACTTCCGTTCAATTGAATTATACTATGAAAGTGGAATCCAGGACTGCTTGAATATTGTCCATTGAGTACGTGACCTGAACTAAGACATGTCCAAGAGCAATGGTTTGAGTCGAACGAGACCCTTCGAACTCATTAGTAAAACACCCACCTCCAAAGAAGCAAGTGCCCATATAAATAGCAAGACAATATATATAATAAAGCACAATTATTTACTGACACCATCACTTTATAAACAGAATTTTGAAGGAGAAGTTGCAGTCAGTTGAGATCAGGCCACTTGTTGATTTAAAAACATTCCTAGATTCCTGCATTACAATTCTACGTGCATTGGTCAGCCATTCTCTTCATGAAACTATATTGTACTACAATACGGAGTATTCAAACTCTGAATACAAAAAATACATTTTAGTTTTGTGAAATTAATAATCTTTGCTCCAGGGAAATTTACAATTATAAGTAACTTAGATAGTCATAAAACAGTCTTTGTTTTAACACAGAAATGGAAGCCAAGACTGCAGACAAATTGAGCACTTACTTGGTTATCATCTTTGTCAATGCTCGAGTTATCTCGTTTAAGGATATACCTCTTCTGAAAATCATCAGTTGTATCATCTTTTATATGTTCACAAAACTTCTGATCAGGTCTGTAATGACAAATACTGTATTATGCAAACTATATATATTCGAAGTGATCAAAGGTAAGTGATATCAATGCCAAAGAATTTAATGTTTTCCTATTTTTTGCATTCAGCATAAATATTCTGCACAAACTTGCGAAGATTATCCTAGTATACCAGTGAATTTTCCATTTCTTGCACCTATCAGCTAGTGGCTTGAGAGAGCAAGGTGTCAAATCTCAAATTGTGGAACTAGATGAGTGTCCAAACTTATTTAATTTAAGGTTCTTCGAGGAAGGAGACTTTCACTCGTTCATTAGAACTAGATTCAATCCTAGGTCTTTTAAGGATAGTAGCTTGGCCCACTGGGCCAGCCAAATTCTATTCTGAAATGTATTTGCAACAGCCTACTAGCAACAGTTTTAGCAATCAATGGAGAGAAATATTTAGACTGCTCAGATTCAATTGACATTCACATTGAGAGTTTAGAGTTTCTAAAAGTTTTGTTACTAAAAGGGAGGGAAAACAGCACATGAAAGCAGTCGTTATCCTGATTTTTAATTTTTTTAAATAAATGTGTGTCTTGCTTGTTTTCCGTGAGGCAATGTCCTCCGCACTTTACACCATTGAAACAGGAGATGTTTCACTCTGGCTAGACTTTAAATACAGCTTCAATATTTTATAAAAACTTTGAAATTCCTTTCTTTAAAGGGGAGGGGTGCAGAATCATTTTGTGTTTGTATTCAGGAATCAAGGGCAATGTTTTGATCATAGAGCTGAATAAATAAATCTTAGCTAACAGAAGTTTAAAATCAGATTTCACACCAAATATATTAATCTTTGCTAGTCTGTAATTGCACAAGCAAGATTTACAACATCTTGATATTTAATGAAAACATTGACAATGAGGAGTATTTTCAAACAAAAATGAAAAGTTTTACATACTGTTTTTGTAGAAGAGCAATGGAGACCGTGCTTAATATTAAACTGGTGGTAATTTTTTTTTTTAAATTGTGCTTGCAAAATTTTCAATCTGGTTAAGATTTACGACGTGTTACACAGTTAATGCCATCAAATAATGTGTCACTTCCCAAATCCTTGCCCGTCTTTCCCGTAACTCCGTTTGAATCTATCTAATCAGGTTTCTGCTCTGTCACAACACCGAAAGTCACCATGTCCACTTTGACCATGGTGCATCATCCCTCCTCGATCTCTCTGCAGCCTGATATGGTCAGCCACACCATTTACCTCCAACACTTCTCCTCTATGGGGAAGGGGGAATTTGCTTTCACTTGGTTTCATCTTACATATCTGATCATAGTCATAGCAACTTTCTGTTCATAAAAGGTTACCTCTGGAGTTCTATCCTTTGTCCCATCCTCTCCATTATCGATATGCTGTCCCTTGGTGATGTCATCCAAAGACATGGGTTAATTTTCCACAAGTACACTGACTATGCCCGGCACCAACTCGCCCCCACCTTTCTTGACCGCCTCAATTTTAAGACTGCTTGTTTGACATGCAGTCTTGCATGAATCTCAATTTCCTCAGACAAAACATTGGGAAGGCCAAAGCTATAGTTTTAAATCCCAGTCACAACTCTACACTCTGGCAACCAATTTCATCTGGTCGCCTGGCCACTGTCTGAGGCTGAACCAGACCACTCGCAACCTTGGTGCCCGAGCTGAGCGGAAACTTCTGATCTCATAATCCTTTCTATCATAAAGACAACTTAGGTCCACCTCCAGACATCCCACTTACCCATCACCCTTGTCCTTGCTGACCGACATTGGCTTCTGGTCCCCCAGCAACTCAAGTTTAAAATCCGTTCCTATCTCTGTAACCTCCACCAGCCCGACAACCCCACCCTCTGATTCTGGTCTTGTGCATCCCTCCTCTCTCTTTGCCCCACTATTGGCAAACCACACAGGCCCCATGCTCTGGAATTCTCTCCTAAAACACCTTTCAAACTCCTTTCTCCTACTTTACAACCTTCCTTAAAATTCACCTCCTTGACCAAGCTTTTGGTTACTCTTCTTTATATGTCCTTCTTTGACTGTTATTTTTTAAATTTAAATTAATTTTTAAAAAAAGTATGCCTTTGTGAAACACCTTGGGACATTTCTCTATGTTAAAGGCCCTTTACAAATGCATGTAGTAGGAGCAAGCCAAAATAGTTTATATTGCCTAACACCCACCCCCCCACATCCAATACTAAAGTGATCTTTTACAAGACAATTTGATTAACTTAATTACAAACAAAAGCATTTCAGAAGTTAAATCACTTACATTCTTGTGTTGCTAGTTTTATTTATAATCACAGCTTTTCCTGTTTGGTCAACATTGTGATCTAAGCCAAAGTATGCAGCCACTCTGTGCAACAACATTCTGTGGTAGGAGGTCATCGGAGGAAACTTTCTATATTGAATACTGAAGAGGAAGCAAGAGACCAATGGTGATAATACACAAGCTGTGAAAATACATTTAGCCTATGCATCAATATCAGCTCTTACTTGTTATTACTGATAAAATCCAGAATTTCTTGTTCTAACTTCAGCAACATCATTCTATCCCTGCAACAAAAAAATTATTATGTTCAGTAGTGTCCATTTTTCAAATATGCTGGTTCAAACTGTTGAAACTAAAAACAACTGGAAATGATGTACTTCTCAATTAAATTCCCTGCAAGCACAATATAACATTTCTATCAATGTTGAACCCACAGCATAATAGTGACAAAGTTGTGATTCTTACGTCCAGTATGGATGGCACAAGTTGCTTAAAACACAGGGACCAATGAATGCATTAGTCTACTTAGGCAAGAGTTAACCGATTTGCACAATATTTCATAAAAAGGCTACAAATGAACAAAAATCTGGGTTGAGAGGAGACTGCTAGATGTAATTTCTGGCGATGGAAGTTCAGAACATACTTAACCCTTTGTGGCAGACTCAGAATCTGATATCCAAGGTATCAGAAACCACATTACTCCAGGGCACTGTTGATGATTGGCCAGCCTCGCTCATGAATGGAGGCGTAAACCATTTAGATGGCGCTGGGATTCTTCCGGAAATATTTGGGGACCAAGGGTCTAGCGAGAAGCAGGAACTGAAGGAAATCCTTGTCAGTCAGGAAATTGTGTTAGGGAAATTGATGGGATTGAAGGCCGATAAATCCCCAGGGCCTGATAGCTTGCATCCCAGAGTACTTAAGGAAGTGGCCCTAGAAATAGTGGATGTATTGGTCATTTTCCAACATTCTATAGACTCTGGATCAGTTCCTATGAACCGGAGGGTAGCTAATGTAACACCACTTTTTTTAAAAATGAGGGAGAGAGAAAATAGGGAATTATAGACCGGTTCGCCCGACATCGGTAGTGGGGAAAATGTTGGAATCAATTATTAAAGATGAAATAGCAGCGCATTTGGAAAGCAGTGACAGGATTGGTCCAAGTCAGCATGGATTTATGAAAAGGAAATCATGCTTGACAAATCCTATAGAATTTTTTGAGGATGTAACTAGTAGAGTGGACAAGGGAGAACCAGTGAATGTGGTGTATTTGGACTTCCAAAAGGCTTTTGACAAGGTCCCACACAGGAGATTAGTGTGCAAAATTAAAGCACATGGTATTGGGGTTAATGTATTGACGTGGATAGAGAACTGGTTGGCAGACAGGAAGCAAAGAGTAGGTCCTATTCAGAATGGCAGGCAGTGACTAGTGGGGTACCGCAAGGTTCAGTGTTGGGACCCCAGCTATTTACAATATACATTAATGATTTAGGCGAAGGAATTCAATGTAATATCTCCACCAGATGACACTAAGCTGGGTGGCAGTGTGAGTTGTGAGGAGGATGTTAAGAGGCTGCAGGGTGACTTGGACAGGTTAGGTGAGTGGGCAAATGCATGACAGATGCAGTATAATGTAGATAAATGTAAGGTTATCCACTTTTGTGGCAAAAACAGGAAGGCAGAATATGGTGACAGATTAGGAAAAGGGAAAGTGCAACGAGACCTGGGTGTCATGGTATATCAGTCATTGAAAGTTGGCATGCAGGTACAGCAGGCGTTGAAGGCGGCAAATGGCATGTTGGCCTTCATAGCGAGAGGATTTGAGTATAGGAGCAGGGAGGTCTTACTGCAGTTGTACAGGGCCTTGCTGAGGCAACATCTTGAATATTGTGTACAGTTTTGGTCTCCTAATCTGAGGAAGGACATTCTTGCTATTGAGGGAGTGCTGCAAAGGTTCACCAGACTGATTCTCGGGATGACAGGACTGACATACGAAGAAAGACTGAATCGACTAGGCTTATATTCACTGGAATTTAGAATAATAATGAATGAGAGGGGATCTCATCGAAACTTATAAAATTCTGACAGGATTGGACAAATTAGATGCAGGAAGAATGTTCCCAATGTTGGGGAAGTCCAGAACCAGTGGTCACAGTCTAAGGATAAGGGGTAAGCTATTTAGGACCGAGATGAGGAGAAACTTCTTCACTCAGAGAATTGTGAACCTGTGGAATTCTCTACCACAGAAAGTTGTTGAGGCCAGTTCATTAGATATATTCAAAAGGGAGTTAGAAGTAGCCCTTTCGGCTAAAGGGATCAAGAGGTATGGAGAGAAAGCAGGAATGGGGTACTGAAGTTGCATGATCAGCCATGATCATATTGAATGGTGGTGCAGGCTCAAAGGGCCGAATGGCCTTCTCCTGCATCTATTTTCTATATTTCTATGTTTCTCACTTAATTACAGATAATCCAGCAAACCAATGTCCGAATACATACAGTAGTTTTGGCCAGATAAGCACTGAATCAGTGCTGGCTTATCTGAATCACTACATACATTTGTGGGTCCGAAGCCTTAGCTCTGCAAACTTGTACCCAAGCTCGCTTGACTTAGGCAAGTGGGGTGTGTCCCTATGGCAGTGTTTGCAGTTTAACAAACCAAACCTCTACCTGTGTGGATTTCTCGTAGCTTTGGAGCCTCTCGATAAAAAAAGGCTTTCATTTATATAGTGCCTTTCACAACCTCAGGATTTCCCAAAGCACTCTATAGACAATTAATTACTTTTGAAGTGAAGTCACTGCTGTTTTGTAGGCAAAAATAGCAGCCAATTTGCATGCAGCAAGGTGCTACAAACAGCATGGAGATGATTGACAAGTTAATCATTTTGTTTTGATGGTATTGCTTGATTCAGTAGTGTGTTTTAACATTAATCATAGGACTAAATACCCACTTATGCTCTTATGATCACTGTTTAGGGTCATGCTGGAAAGTGCATGTACAGACATCAAGGGAAAACAGGATTGTCCACAACTGCAATGGTCTTTGGAGCAGTGGTTGAAGTTCCTTTGACACTCAGTGTCAATGCTCAAATGAAGCCCTATGTGTCACCCCCTTCAGCAAGAGGAGAAAAAGCAAAGTTTGGGGGGGAAATAAATACTGTATCCATCATCATGCACAATGTTGTATGTACTTGTATGTGGAGAAATTTATTTTGCTATTTAGTTCTCAAGTACAATGGTTACCCCAAGGTGCAGTCACATAACTTAGCATCTTTGCAGTGATTTTGGATGTAGATTTGAAGCATGTAAATCAGATTCAAAGGCCCAAATGACTCGAAAGCAAAGGTGAGCTAGATTTTCTCCTCTTGGGTGTCTTACTCTTTGTTCTGCTGTCACGGTGCTACTGTGGTCGTGGTAATGCACCCTTCCTTAAAGGCCATACATTCGCTCAGATTTCCCTCAGAGCATAGGGTTTCTGGAGAATGGTGACCACTGCTCCAATGATGGTCGGCCCAGCAGCAACACCACGAGTGCACTCCGATCAACTGTTGCACCTCCAGCATCTTGATATTTTAATGGCAATTTACTTCCCAATTTCAGTCCCAATCAAAGCTGCAAGAGCTTGGCTTGAAGTCAGGAAGAATAGCTGCCAATTAAATATAACAGTACAAGAGCTGAGCGACAAATTACATCGCCAGTTGATGAGGAAATGCTGGTTTGAATGACAAAGAATACAGAAAATGTAATTGCGTATGCCAACTAACATGAAGGTTAGAATTTTTGAAGATAAAAACTTTGTGAAATTTAACGATGAATAAGTCAATATTCAACCATTTCCACTGTTGGTTGACTTCGAGTGGTTCTATTGTATGTATAATAGTAGCCTCACTCAGAAATTACAGCACAGGATAAGGCTATTCAGTTCTAAGTTTGAGAATGCTTCAACTGCATCCACTTTATTCCCACTGCCTTGCTCATTCCCTCTTATAGTAGTAAAAGCCATTATTTGTTGTGTACCTTTGTAACATTGCCCATTATTTGAATGGAATGGTGTAATTTTAAACACAGATCTTGTAGATTAATATATACAGTATTCTTCATTTAAACAACATGCAAGTTTGACTTTTGCTTGTTTACAGTACAAAACAAGCAGAATTTGATTCAGTATGGCTTTTCTGTGTACAGTGTATTGCATAATTATATAGTAGTTTTTCAGAATGCATAGTTCAGTTGTTATTTAGGTGCTTGTGATAGGTTCAGTTCTTTATTCAAAGAGCATCATTTTTACTTTCTCTCTTTGGTAAAGAGGTTCCCTTGCTTCTACCTTTGAAATGTTTGCACTTTTTTTTGTGTTTATCAACTGTGTGGCACTAACGTGTGCTTTCTAAACTGCTGATAATGGTTCATAATTCTTGGGAATAGTTATGGAAACCATGGTTACAGCTAGCAGCTGTTGATAGGAGGTAGAGTGCATGGCTATTCGACCATTAAACTGCCACTTGGCTAAGTAATGATGGTTTGTTTGATTTCAGGTGCAAAGAATAAATTCCAAATGTGTATAATAACTACATATCATAAGCATTGCATGACAAAATAGTGCATCTTCTATATATAAGCAAAAACTAATTTCTATATATACCTGGGATTATTTTTCAAAGTATTTACTAAAAATTCATGAAGATCTATTCCAGTGGAATCTGTATATTCTTGGCTGGAATCTGGTTGAGAGAGAGAGATTGAGAAGTTCCATTCATTTACAAGTCATTCAGCAAGCATCCAAAATCTGAAAGTATTTTAGTGAAGAAATGCAGTGTAAACCTCTTGATAAAATTTTTTTATGCATTTTATCTGGTTTGTCTGTACATTCTTCCTTTTCAGCTTCATCTTTTGTGGGCTGTTCTTCTTTATCAAATGTTTGTGTTAACTGGAGCTGAATTTTATCCTGTGTAAACACAAGGCGAATTACTGTCATAATAATATTCAATGAAACAAACGGATTTAACATACTTAAGAGTTGCGTGTGAAGTTTAATAAAAATGGTAACCGCATTTCACATTTTTTCTTTCAAAATTCTTCAATAATCTTCCTAACCGGCTTCAATCATTTGGCAAATGCCCAGAGTAGTATGCTACTGATCCACTCAGCACACTACATGAAAAAGATGAAATTTAGTGCAGAATTTTGACTTTTAGTTTCATACCATTGCAAGTTAAGTGAAACAGTACCAATATAATATTGAATAAGTCAGGTGATATAACCTTGAGGCTATGCTCTCTCCTGTATCAAGTGAACAAATTATAACAGTACAAAGAATAACAGTCAATCTTTCTCAGAAAGCAAGGATTTTCAAGGAAATATGAAATTGTGAAGTTACAGGTACTTGAGTCTTTTAGGTCTGGTCATTTTAATCTGTAAAATCTCCTTTCAAAAATGATATTGTCCACAAACAGTTCTCAATCATCAGAAAGTGGTCTCACATTCATGATATAATGGTATTTCACTGTGCACGATAACAAGGAGATAGGAGTCCCTGTCCTTACATGCATATTTACAAATACAACTGAACCAGGAAGCTCTAGTAACTTGATGCCGGTTGACAACGAACCAGAGAATAACCCAAAGATTGGACTGGGCTTATGCCGCTGTTCAAGAGTTTTTGCTTTCACTTGTTCTTAGTTGTAACTTATTGGTAGGTTTCCAGCTGTTTTCCTTGCTTTTGATTCATCCGTTCCCTATCTCTTCAACTCTACTTTGATTGGCTCAAAGTAAATCAACAAAATATCATGGAGAATTAGAAAGACTTAAAAGAAAATGCACACCAACACAAGACTTCTAAGATATTAAAATTGAAAATCCCATGGCTTTGTTATTGATAAGTTACAAGATAAGTTCTCTGCTTTATCTGCCTGCGTTGTCTTTGTGTCCTTGGTGGTATTGCTGTGTCATAGAAACATAGAAAATAGGTGCAGGAGTAGGCCATTCGGCCCTTCGAGCCTGCACCGCTCAATGAGTTAATGGCTGAACATGCAACTTCAGTACCCCATTCCTGCTTTCTCGCCATACCCCTTGATCCCCCTCGTAGTAAGGACTACATCTAACTCCTTTTTGAATATATTTAGTGAACTGGCCTCATCAACTTTCTGTGATAGAGAATTCCACAGGTTCACCACTCTCTGGGTGAAGAAGTGTTTCCTCATCTCGGTCCTAAATGGCTTACCCCTTAGCCTTAGACTGTCACCCCTGGTTCTGGACTTCCACAACATTGGGAACATTCTTCCTGCATCTAACCTGTCTAAACCCAGCAGAATTTTAAACGTTTCTATGAGATCCCCTCTCATTCTTCTGAACTCCAGTGAATACAAGCCCAGTTGATCCAGTCTTTCTTGATAGGTCAGTCCCGCCATCCCGGGAATCAGTCTGGTGAACCTTCGCTGCACTCCCTCAACAGCAAGAATGTCCTTCCTCAAGTTAGGAGACCAAAACTGTACACAATACTCCAGGGTGTGGCCTCACCAAGGCCCTGTACAACTGTAGTAACACCTCCCTGCTCCTATACTCAAATCCCCTCGCTATGAAGGCCAACATGCCATTTGCTTTCTTAACCGCCTGCTGTACCTGCATGCCAACCTTCAATGACTGATGTACCATGACATCCAGGTCTCGTTGCACCTCCCCTTTTCCTAATCTGTCACCATTCAGATAATAGTCTGTCTCTCTGTTTTTACCACCAAAGTGGATAACCTCACATTTATCCACATTATACTTCATCTGCCATGCATTTGCCCACTCACCTAACCTATCCAAGTCACTCTGCAGCCTCATAGCATCCTCCTCACAGCTCACACTGCCACCCAACTTCGTGTCGTCCGCAAATTTGGAGATACTACATTTAATCCCCTCGTCTAAATCATTAATGTACAATGTAAACAGCTGGGGCCCCAGCACAGAACCTTGCGGTACCCCACTAGTCACTGCCTGCCATTCTGAAAAGTCCCCATTTACTCCTACTCTTTGCTTCCTGTCTGACAACCAGTTCTCAATCCACATCAGCACACTACCCCCAATCCCATGTGCTTTAACTTTGCACATTAATCTCTTGTGTGGGACCTTGTCGAAAGCCTTCCGACAGTCCAAATACACCACATCAACCGGTTCTCCCTTGTCCACTCGACCGGAAACATCCTCAAAAAATTCCAGAAGATTTGTCAAGCATGATTTCCCTTTCACAAATCCATGCTGACTTGGACCTATCATGTCACCATTTTCCAAATGCGCTGCTATGACATCCTTAATAATTGATTCCATCATTTTACCCACTACTGATGTCAGGCTGACCGGTCTATAATTCCCTGCTTTCTCTCTCCCTCCTTTTTTAAAAAGTGGGGTTACATTGGCTACCCTCCACTCGATAGGAACTGATCCAGAGTCAATGGAATGTTGGAAAATGACTGTCAATGCGTCCGCTAGTTCCAAGGCCACCTCCTTAAGTATTCTGGGATGCAGTCCATCAGGCCCTGGGGATTTATCGGCCTTCGATCCCATCAATTTCCCCAACACAATTTCCCGACTAATAAGGATTTCCCTCAGTTCCTCCTTCTTACTAGACCCTCTGACCCCTTTTATATCCGGAAGGTTGTTTGTGACTTCCTTAGTGAATACCGAAACAAGTACTTGTTCAATTGGTCTGCCATTTCTTTGTTCTCCGTTATGACTTCCCCTGATTCTGACTGCAGGGGACCTACGTTTGTCTTTACTAACCTTTTTCTCTTTACATATCTATCGAAGCTTTTGCAGTCCATCTTAATGTTCCCTGCAAGCTTCCTTTCGTACTCTATTTTCCCTGCCCTAATCAAACCCTTTGTCGTCCTCTGCTGAGTTCTAAATTTCTCCCAGTCCCCGGGTTCGCTGCTATTTCTGGCCAATTTGTATGCCACTTCCTTGGCTTTAATACTATCCCTGATTTCCCTTGATAGCCACGGTTGAGCCACCTTCCCTTTTTTATTTTTACGCCAGACAGGGATGTACAATTGTTGTAGTTCATCCATGCGGTCTCTAAATGTTTGCCATTGCCCATCCACTGTCAACCCCTTAAGTATCATTCGCCAATCTATCCTAGCCAATTCACGCCTCATACCTTCAAAGTTACCCTTCTTTAAGTTCTGGACCATGGTCTCTGAATTAACTGTTTCATTCTCCATCCTAATGTAGAATTCCACCATATTATGGTCACTCTTCCCCAAGGGGATTGCGAATTAATCCTCTCTCATTACACAACACCCAGTCGAAGATGACCTCCCCCCTAGTTGGTGTCCTCTCACAATGCTCTGTTTAAGTTGTTCTGTGATCGTCTGTGTGTGGTGCTTTGGCTACATTACTCTGTTGTGTGTTTCTCTCCTCCTATCTCTTATTTTGAATTATTGGTGGAGGCATGTTGCCTCTCGCTCTTTGTCCTCCTGTTTTCATGATGTTCTCGTCTGTTTACTTAGCATATGTTGACGCTGCCACTGTTGTCTCCGATTTTCCTTTTCTGGTTTCCCCTGACCTGTTGTTTCCTTTCTCCCCGTATGCTTTCTGTTCCTTGCCTTGCTGACTTTATAAGGTCATCTGCTCAGCCTTTTCCCCATAACACTTGCACCCAATTCAGGCTTTTGTTGTGCAAAAGTTTTTAAGGCTTGCATATCGAGGCTCTCTGTAATGCACAATGTGGCATACTTCTTGCAGCCTCATTCTTCCTTGATCTCCCATGAGGTCCTCATAGTTGTCCATTGCTTGTCTCGCAACTATAGCCCCCTTTCTACAACATGCATCCAGACTTCCTTCCATCATCACTAACTTTTTCCCCATTATCCCTCATCATTTTGTCCCCAAGGTACTGCCTCGCCCTGATCAAATTATTTTTGCAGTAAATTTACATCTGTGCAATGCTCAGAACACCACTAGAGACTTTGAATCGGGAGTGCTGGCGCTGGTTCTGCTGACTAACTTTCGCTAGGCCACCTATCATGCGAGGTCTGGTTATCGTCGTCGTTGCCAAGCTCCCTCAACATGGCTTTCTTCTCTGCTGCGTTATCTTCGACAGTTCTGCGAAACTGGCAGTTTACATTTGAAACAGCTGACTGTGTGAAGATCAGGCAGCAGAAGTCGTCTTTTTGATGTGGTTCAAGCTACTAGCAGGGACAAGTAGGCCTTAAGGTACTGAAAGCAGCAGAGATCCAATATTTAATCATGTAATCTATATATGTAGGATATTAAATTTTGTACAATTGCATACACATTTGTTTGGGGAGCATAAATGGCTGTTAGTCGAAGAAATAGCCCAGGAAGGAAGTATATAAATGACAGTCCAGGAACAGGAGTGAGGCGGGGTGGATCATGAGTCGTATGTCACGTGTAGAGCCAGCTGGGAAATGCAAATAAGGACAAAACAGTGCTACATACTATTGGGATATCTAAGCTGCAAGGCAATTAATCATCATTTTAACATTGAAAGTAAGGTTGTTACCTCATGTATTACACTCCAGATGTTACCAAGTGTCACAAGTCAGGAGAAAATCCGAGAAATGTGACACAGGGTGTATATGCTATTGTACAAAGTTTAATATCCTACATATGTAGATTATATGAGTAAATAGTTGAGCAACTAGTTATTCTAGTTGTGTTTTGCCAAGCATAAACTGGTGCCTGAATTACAGCACAAATGGACAGAAACCCCCTGAATGTAATGCACATCAATAATGTTGGGCTAAATTATGCAGCCGTTGCACATGAAAACAAGAGGGAGAAATAAACATGGCTCATCACTCTAAAAACTACAACACAAAACAAATGTGTAAGTTCTTTCAGTTTCAATCTGCAAAGATCATACTACTCACTCTCGTATTTACCTCCAAGGTGGGTCAGAAATACACAACTCCTTCTATTGTCTCATCTGTACTGAACATGTTGAACGCAGCTTTTTTAACAATCCTACGACATCTATAAAAACAGCAGTCTTCACCATATGCTCAAATAACTACTCTCCTCTCTCACATAAGAACATAAGAAATAGGAGCAGGAGTAGGCCATTTAGCCCCTCGAGCCTACTCCACCATTTAATATCATGGACGATCTGATCATGGACTCAGCTCCACTGCCCTGCCCGTTCCCACAACCCTTTACTCCCTTATCACTCAAAAATCTGTATATCTCCGCCTTAAATATATTCAATGACCCAGCCTCAACAGCTCTCTGGGGCAGAGAATTCCACAGATTTACAACCCTCAGAGAAGAAATTCCTCCTCATCTCAGTTTTAAATGGGCAACCCCTTATTCTGAAACTATGCCCCCAAGTTCTAGATTCCCTTATGAGTGAAAATATCCTCTCTGCATCTACCTTGTCAAGCCCCCTCAGTATCTTATATGTTTCAATAAGATCACTGCTCATTCTTCTGAACTCCAATGAGTATAGGCCTAACCTACTCAACCGATCTTCATAAATCAACCCTCTCATCTCTGGAATCAACCTAGTGAACCTTCTCTGAACTGCCTCCAATGCAAGTACATCTTTCCTTAAATAAGGAGACCAAAACTATATGCAGTACTCTAGATGTGGCCTCACCAATACCCTGTAAAGTTGTAGCAGGACTTCTGTGCTTTTATACTCTATCCCCCTTGCAATAAAGGCAAACATTCCCTTTGCCTTCCTAATTATTTGCTGTACCTGCATACTAACTTTTTGTGTTTCATGCACAAGGAGCCCCAGGTCCCTCTGTACTGTAGCACTTCGCAATTTTTTTCCATTTAAATTATAATTTGCTTTTTGATTTTTTTCTGCCAAAGTGGATTAACTTCACATTTTCCCACATTATACTCCATCTGCCTAACGTTTGCCCACTCACTTAGCCTGTCTATATCCCTTCGCAGATTCTTTGTGTCCTCCTTGCATCTTGCTTTCCCATCTATCTTTGAATCATCAGCAAACTTGGCTACATTACACTTGGTCCCTTCATCCAAGTCATTCATATAGATTGTAAATAGTTGAGGCCCCAGCACTGATCCCTGCGGCACCCCACTAGTTACTGTTTGCCAACCGGAAAATGACCCATTTATCCCGACTCTGTTTTCTGTTAGTTAGCCAATCCTCTATCCATGCTAATATATTACCCCCATCCCCATGAACTTTTATCCTGTGCAGTAACCTTTAATGTGGTACTTCATCGAATGCCTTCTAGAAATCCAAATTCACCACATCCACTGGTTCCCCCCTATCCACCTTGCTCGTTACGTCCTCCAAGAACTCCAGCAAATTTGCCAAACATGATTTCCCTTTCACAAAACCATGCTGGCTCTGCTTGATTGAATTATGCTTTTCCAAATTTCCTGCTACTGCTTCCTTAATAATGGACTCCAGCATTTTACCAACGACCGATATTAGGCTAACTGGTGTATAGTTTCCTGCTTTCTGTCTGCCTCCTTTTTTAAATAGGGACATTACAATTGTGGTTTTCAAATCCGCTGGGACCTCCCCAGAATCCAGGGAATGCTGGCAAATTACAACCAATGCATCCACAATCTCTGCAGCCAGTTCTTTTAAGACCCTCGGATACAAGCCATCAGGTCTAGGGGACTTGCCCACCTTTAGTCCCATTATTTTACCGAGTACTACTTCTTTAGTGATAGTTTTAAGTTCCTCCCTCCCGAGAACCCCTTGATTATCCATTATTGGGATGTTTTTAAGTTTCTTCTACCGTGAAGACTGATACAAAATATTTGTTCAAAGTCTCTGCCATGTACCTGTTCCCCATTATTAATTCCCCAGTCTCATCCTCTAAGGGACTCTTAAGCTACTCTTTTCCTTTTTACTTGCCTGTAGAAACTCTTACGATCTGTTTTTATATTTCTTGCCAGTTTACTTTCATAACCCATCTTTCCCCTCTCTACTTTTTTTTTTTAAAAAGTCGTTCTCTGCTGGTTTTTAAAAAGCTTCCCAATCCTCTGGCCTCCCACTAACCTTGGCCACTTTGTATGCCATTGTTTTCAATTTGATACCACCCTTTATTTCCTTACTTAGCCACGGATGGTTATCCCTTCTCTTACAGTCTTTCCTACTCATTGAAATATATTTTTGTTGCAAGTTATGAAATATCTTCTTAAATGTCCTGCACTGCTCATCAACCGTCCCACACTTAAATCTATTTTCCCAGTCCACTTTAGCTAACTCTGCCTTCATACCTTTGTTGTCTCCTTTATTTAAGCTCAGGACACTGGTTTGAAATCCAACTTTCTCACCCTCAAACTGAATTTGAAATTCAACCATGCTATGATCACTCTTTCCTAGAGGATCCTTTACTAGGAGATCATTTATTAATCCTGTCTCATTACACAGTACCAGATCTAAGATGCTCCCTGGTTGGTTCTGCAATGTACTGTTGCAGAAAACTATCCCGTATACACTCTATGAACTCTTCCTCAAGGCTACCTTGGCCAATTTGATTTGTCCAATCAATATGAAGATTAAAATTGCCTATGATTATTGCTGTACCTTTCTTACAAGCCTCCATTATTTCTTGATTTATACTCTGCTACAGAGTGACTACTGTTTGGGGGCCTGTAGACACTTCCACCAGAGATTTTTTTCCCTTATAATTTTTTTATCTCCACCCAAACTGATTCTACAACTTGATCTTCTGAGCCAATATCATTTCTCATTACTGCACTGATCTCATCCTTTATTAACAGAGCTACTCCACCTCCTTTTCCTTTGTATCCTTCCGAATTGTCAAATATCCCTGAATATTTAGTTCCAAGCCTTGGTTACCTTGCAACCACGCCTCTGTAATGGCTATCAGATCAGACCCATTTGAATCTATTTCTGCCATCAACATATCTATTTTGTTACGAATGCACACACTATCACAATTGCTTAACTGACAAAAAAAAACAAAGTTAACAAACAGATGCATCAGGTTTGTACAGTTTAAGTGCACACATTTACACATCAGCAACTAATCAAGATCAAAGGAATTTTACTTAACCAATTAAAAAAAAGTTTAAAGTTATGTGGTATAAAACAGGCACACAATTCAGACTTGGTGAATTATCATCACAGACAAATGACTCAAGTTATGTTTAATTCTCCATCCCACTCCGACCTCTGCGTCCTACACTGTTCCAATGAAGCTCGAGGAACAGCACCTCTCACCTATCGATTAGGCACAATACAACCTTCCGGACTAAACAAACACTGAGCTCAACATTATCAGATCATAAACTACTGCTCCCATTTTTTCCAGACAGCAGGTGGTGGTAATGGTGACGCTCGTAAAACTTAAGATAAAACTCAATAGTTCTGCTCTTATGAGTGAGTTTTAAGGTATGCAGGCCAACATCACTTCTTTTTTGTTGCTAACCCACCAAACTTAATTATGTTTTCTCATTTAAGGAGTGATCATAATTCTGGAATTTTCCTCGAATATCTGCTCTCCAATTGTTCCCTGCAGTGAAGTTTCATGTGCATATCAACCATTCACAACTACAAAACTTTAGTTGCAGGTGTCTTAGAAATTATTTTTTATATAAACTTTATTGAAAAAAATTTACAAATATTTGCTGTGGCATAGCTACATTTAAAGCTATTTTCCACATCAATTTTTGTGGGCTAAATTTTATATCATCATACATAGAAGAGAAAAACAACAATGTCATTCGAAGCTTGAACTCAACGATTTAATCTTCTGGTTTAAGCAATGTACTTTCTGCTATTTAACATCCAGAAGAAGTTAATATTCTCAGATTATTCAGAGTACAAAAGTAAGTCATGAAGATAGAATGAATTTATTTTACTTTTCTCACCAGCACACTAAAATATCTAGCTTGGTACAGAACATCAGTTGTAAAAACACAAGTGAAAATGGGCTCATTAAGCAAGTATTTAGGCCTAAAGCGAGATTTTCTTTCAGTAATGTGTGACTTACAAGAGCGCAAATACTAAAAGAAAATTAAATCATGAAAAGTAATTACTACTAAATAGATAAAATGGTTACAATAAGTTGTGTTGCAGAAAATGCAGTAAACACGACAAATAGGATTATATTTGATAGAATTATTAAATCAAAGTTTTGTATACTTTCTATGCTATTTTTCTCACATCATCACTATTCTGCTCCTGTTCCTCAAAATTTAACTTCAATTACCTCCGGTACAATGTAAGTGATGCGCATTAAATGCATAATGAGAATTTCATAAGACAATTATTTCACTCCAAAACAAAGCCTTTATTTTAAAGAAATAAAACTACAATTGCAAAAAACACTGCACCATCAGACGAGGGTTTTTACTTATTCCATGTACTGATGCATTTTACCTGATTGTCCTGTGGAACATCAGCTGTGGGCGGAGGAGAAGACTCTTCACACACAGCCAGGCTCCGTACTAGCTTTAACTTTGTATTTGACTAAAGGAAAACATTTGTTGTTAGGGCATATACAGTGATGTCAAAAGATATTTAGCTACATTTATTTGATCAAAAGTTAGCTCATTCCAACCATATACCCTGCAACAGCTTAAAATGAGGTTTGAAAAACTCAGTGTCAAAATATCTAATTAGATAATTGGATTTTTGATTAGTTTTGTTTGGATATGCAAATCTAAGCTATATGATTCGACTTGATGACAATGACCTGATCGTGCAAGTACTGCCATATTGTGTTGTTACAGGGTACAGTCTTCACTATACTTTACCACGGCCATTGCTTAAATAGTCTACTCCACTTAAGTGTACACAATTCAGAAGCCAAAAACAATCGTTATACAATTCCCTACAATCTGATCCTGCCATGGATATAGCAGAGAAGTGTACACTTTGCTAGGTATACAGAACAATGTACATAGAAGTTCATGATTTTACATTTATGGTGAAGCTGCAATCATCAATACTCTATAATTAAGACTGTACAAGACAATGTTGCCAAAATCATGAGAATATTCAAGTTCGTTCTGTTGTGAATTTATGGACAGTCAGATGTGCATCACAAATGACGTTGCAGAAGGAGATCATCATGACACCCATGTGATCACCAACTAGGTTTCTCAATATCTTGGTGCCCTCAGAAAACACAATTAAAAATGAAGATTTTCAATGGTTAAATATAAATTTAGTACAAATTTAAAAATTGTGGGAGAATACAAGTTTAATAGATTAAACAGAGCATTCTAATTCTCAAGGTGTCATCAAGCACCTCACAACAGACTGGTATAGAATTTTGTGCAATTCCACTGCACACTTGAGAAATAGACTGAATACTGTTCATTTTTCCAAGAGCCAGTTGACTTATTTCAACATGGTTACTATTTTTCATAATGTGGCATGTTGTCAATTATTGCTATGCGTTAGAAACCAATGAAAATGCATTCTCTCAAAGAATAGTGATTGGATCCTTTGGTTAATATCTTAAGATAAAGTCCTTCAGCCCAGACAGTTTAAAAAAAAAAGTAAATTAGGGATGCACTTTTTTTCCAAGTTTGAGTTGAACTGGCAACTACAACACCCAGAGCAAACAATAAATATACGTTTCTTGACAACAAGTTTCCAAAAAGCAAAGAAAATTTTGCTTTGAACTATAAGCGCTAAGCACATCACCATGCACAATTGCTATTGGTCCAAAGACGTTCTTACAACAGCAGCATGAAAAACTACACACACTTGAACAATCACAAAATATGATACATCTAAAAGCACCCAATTCATTTTCAACTGAGCATAAAATAATCAGTGGACTTTATTAACTGAAGCACTAAGCCAATAAATAAAGCACTGAGAAATGTTGTACAGCAAAACCTAAACTGGAGCAAATATACATGCATGAGGATATAACGTCGCAATAAACAAAACAAGATTTAAATAAAATACATTTCTTGCAAACAATAGTCATGAGAGTCATCAAGCGCAATGATTTCGTCTAGCATGCTATGACACACTTCTACTATACCTTTGACCTTTTCCCCGCCTGTCCAAGACTTTGTATTTGTCTCTGCACAGTGGACAAGAGATCATTACAGTAAAAGACATATTAAAAATGATTGTATATGTATGACAATAAACTCATGAAGGACTGAACCTGCAATAACCACTTGAGCCAAGTGGCAATTTGACCAAGGTATTTAACCCAGAATCAATATATTCAAAAACAAGCCAACCAATGTGATTCAACAATGAGAAATCTACAACTCAACTTGGTAAGACTTGGTAACTCAGGAAAATTTCCCATTTTCTCCTCCCTTCCAATGTGACAATGTTTTCATAAATATGTTGTGCTAGAATAGCAGACTAATGAAAACAAAAAATATACAGCTGAGTTGCTTAATAAGTGGAGGTCCACTATCCACCACAAAATGTGCCAGAACATTCTATTTTTTTTTTAAATCAGCAGAAAATATTTTGAGTCTTTATTTTAAATTCATCTACTGCAGTTTTCTTTTTAGCTACAAGTGACCTCAGATAAAAAAAGTTACTGGTTTTAAAGCCATCACTGGTAGAAGTGATGCCATGAACAAAAATGTATCCTACAAAGTTCAATGTGATAACTTATCCTCAGAATGTGACATTAATGCAGCTGTAAAAGATGTATACTTAATCCTCCAATATGGAAAAATGCAGTCAATATGATGTTTTACATGTCTAAATTATAAAGCATATTTATAGAAGCATTTTATACACAATCATGCTGATCTATAGTTAATTCAACATGATAGTCGAAATGTAATTTAGTGCAAGTTAATTTAATATAATAATAATGTTCTTTTTGTTAATTGGGCAACTTCAAGGAAAGCAAAATAATTTAATAACATTTGCTCGATGAATCTTAGTTTTATTAATTTATTACAAGGAACTGCTTGATTTCCTATGAGGAAATTTCCTTGGATTCCTTAACTAAAATAAGTAATCTCGAATGGCATTATGTATGAAGTTCTTACATTTACCACTTTAAATCAAATAGCAGCTAGATGCCGTCTAACCTAGAGATAATCTCAAAATGTTTTACATGTCTAAATTATAAAGCATATTTATAGAAGCATTTTATACACAATCATGCTGATCTATAGTTAATTCAACATGATAGTCGAAATGTAATTTAGTGCAAGTTAATTTAATATAACAAGAACCTACTATTCTTCATAACATGAGAGTTCCCAAGCACAATATTTTTCTTCGACGTATAAATCTTCCACCATGGCTAAGAATGACAGCAAATTTAATGATGGCAATAGGCCCAGCTCATGGAACTTGATTTTTATTGGCTCCCTTCATCAAAGATAAATACAGATAAGGAAGGCCATTCACTGCATCTAGCTCATGCTTCAACAGAAACCTACTTCCTGCTCCATCCCAGCATCTAACTACATCTTCAATGACTCCAAAGCTTTTGCCTCCACTACTCACCCGGATGGCTGCTCCGTATATTAATCACTCTTTGGATGAAGAAGTATTTCCTGACATCAGTCCCAAACTTGGCTTTTTAAACCAGTTTATACCCATGTCTTCCTGCTACTGAGGTTTCTTTTAGGAACTGAAGGTAACAATTTACCTCTAATTTGAAGAACTGGAAAGTTGTACACAATTATTAACAAAACTTTTCAAAAGGGGACTTGAATATTCAGTGTGTATGGATTGACTGCTTTCAGTCATTATACATATTGCTATTTATTGCTTGAAAATGGCTGAAATCATGGCCTAAAATGCTTTCTTTTCATTCAAGGTTTCATTTACTGTCTTATCTCCTTTAAGAAGTACAATTTCATAACTATTTATTTACCCCCTTATTGCTAAATTATCTGCATTACTTACTGGTTCAGAGTTTCTGTTTTTCTGTCAGGTTAATGTAGTTTTAATGTGGAAAAGATACAATTATTGAAAGCTAGAAATTTGTGCTCTGGAATTTCTACCTTAAACTTCCCCACCTCGCCCCCTTCAAGATGTTCCTTAAAACCGACCTCTTTGACAAAGCTTTCAGCTATCAATCGTGTATCTTCTTCTTTGGCTCAGTGTAAATTTTTGTCTGATTACGCTCCTGTGAAGCACTTTGGGACATTTTACTACATTAAAAGGTGCTTCAAGTTGTTGTTATTGTCAATACTATTACATGTTATTCAACTAAACAATCTGCAGTATGAGGTTACACAAATTATTCAAAGACAATTGAAATCTTAAATGAAAAGAAAAGACAATACTGATAAGACACAAATATCTCACTGAAAGCAATTGTTAAGTTATTTTTAAAAATTCTTGTGGGTTTGATATGTATGCATATAATACTCAATTGTTTATAAAATATTTTACTTCAATATATGAAATAATAAGGATGTCATTATACAATAGATAAAAACTTCAGTGTGTTGCATAGTTAGCAGACCCAAGTTACAAGCTGTTTGAGTTACAAATGTATAGTTGCAGAAAACAACTTTCTTTTTCCAGTCAACGCTTCATGAGTGCAAGAGGGGAAAAAAGCAGTCAGTTTACAGAAATGAAGGCCTTCACATTTTATGTGAAGCTGTGGGCATGTTGCTAAATGTTGCAGACCTTTAAGGTTAATTAAGAAATTTGGATAATTTTTACTTCTAATACAAATTTTAATAAAAATGAAAACTGGAAGGATAAAAGGCAGAAACTGTAGATTTGGTTTCCTAGCACTTCAACCAGCGAAGATTTTGTAAATGCGGCAACACTGCAATTTATCTGTGCGATGTCAGCACCAAATTATGTGTGACTGAACTATGCTTTATGCAAAATTTTCATTTTTCTCATGATCATTTAAGAATGTAGATATCAACAACAAAGCAAGTTATTAGAAATGTTCATTCTTAAGCTCTACCATGAAAAAGATGAAGATCAGGCATGAAAAATACAGTAGTCCCAGTTTACATCAAATTGACAATTAACCATGTGTGGAACAGCCAAGGTTTAGCAATCTGTTTTCAAAAGGCATGGATAGAAAATTAGCAAAATTCAAACAAACTTTTACATACTATTTTGTCTAGACTACATTTGCAGATGCACTCAATATTGAAATAGTAACCTCCTCTTGACCTCAGAAAGCAATGACTACTGCTAATTCCTAATCAAAGTCACAAATTACACCCTGTAACTGAGACAGTGGTGCATTATCCCTAGTCATCCTTCTCGACCGGTCTGCAGTCTTTGGCACAATTGACCATATCATCCCCCTCTTCTGTCGCCAGCTGAATGGGACTACCCTCACCTCGTTCCACTCCTCCCTATCCAGTCTTATACAGAAGTTGCTCAAATGGCTTCTCTTCTCATCTCGCACCATTACTTCTGATCCATCAAGGATCTATCCTTGGCCCCATCCGATTTCTCATCTACATGCTGCCCCTTGGAGACATTATTCGTCAGGTTCCACATGTATGCTGACGACACCACAGCTCTATCACACCATCACCCGTTTTGACCCCTCCTCTGCTTGTGTTGGCAGACATCTTGTCCCACATCCAGTAAAATTTTCTCCAATTAAACATTGGGAAGAACAAAGGCATTGTCTTTTGCCCGCCCAACAAACTCCATTCCCTCGGCATTGATTCCATCCCCCCCGGCCACTGTTTCAGGCTGAACCAGACATTGCAACCTTGGTACCCTTTTTTGACCCTGATCCGAGCTACGGACCTCATATTCTCTCCGTCAGAAAGACCACTTACTTCCACAAAGTAACACTGCCCATCTCCGTCCCTCCCTCAACTGCTGAAATCCTAAACCCTCAACTGCTGAAATCCTAATCTATGTTTTTATTACCTCCAGACTAGACTATTCCAACCTTCATGACTGGTGCCCCGTCTTTCACCCTCCGTAAACTTAAGCTCATTTAAAACTCCGCTGCCCGGATCCTAACTCCTACCAAATCCCATTTCCCCATCACCCCTGTGCTCGCTGACCTGCATTGGCTCCGGGTCCACCAATGTCTTGATTTTAAAATTCTCATTCTCAAATACAAATCACTCCACAGGCTTGTCCTTTCCCATCTTCGTAACCTCTGTGGCTAGTTTGGCTGGAGGAGAACTCTGCGCTCCTCCAATTGTGGCCTCTTGTGCAAGTCCCACACCCTTCGTCCCACCATTCGCAACCGTGCATTCAGCCGTCGAGGTCCTAGCTCTGGAATTTCCACCGTAAACTTCCCCACCATGCCTCCTTCAAGATGTTCCTTAAAACCTACCTCTTTGACAAAGCTTTCAGCGATCAATCATATATCTTCTTCTTTGGCTCAGTGTAAATTTTTGTCTGATTACGCCCCTGT
This sequence comes from Pristiophorus japonicus, assembly GCF_044704955.1. Classification (NCBI taxonomy): domain Eukaryota; kingdom Metazoa; phylum Chordata; class Chondrichthyes; family Pristiophoridae; genus Pristiophorus; species Pristiophorus japonicus. Next base: position 67,753,760 of record NC_091979.1, read on the forward strand.
GAAGCACCTTGGGACATTTTACTACATTAAAAAAGGTGCTTCAAATTGTTGTTATTGACAATACTATTACACACGTTATTCAACTAAACAATCTACACTATGAGGTTACACAAATTATTCAAAGACAATTGAAATAAGAAAAGACAACTCTGATGGACACGGTGGTAAGATCAGTATTTAAATGAATCAGACATGTGATGGCACTGGATACTCTGGCCCAAGTTTCCGCAGGAGTTGCTCCTATTTTTTTTGGAGCAACTAGTTTTTTTTGGAGTATCTTAAAAATCGCAATTCTCCCCATTTAGTTTGCTCCAGTTTAAGTGAGTTAGTTCAGTTTCTTTTTAGTTCATTTTTTTTTCCCAAAAGGGGGCGTTACTAGCCACTTACGCCTGTTTTGGCCATTTAAGTAAGTTTAGCTAGCGAAAAGTTAATCCAAACTAACTTAGGCCAGCGTATGTGCCCACTTTTGTACGCTCATAAAAACCTCGCAGTGACTTAAGAAATCAGCGCAGGTTGCCAGAGATTGGGGCGGGGGGGGGAGGGAGGAAGTTAGAGGATTTTCCAAAGCACTAAATACCTTCATAACATTAAAGAAGCATAACTACATTTAAAGCACTAAACAAAAAGTAATAAGCAATTAATTAACAAATAAAAAATAGAAGGAACACTGCACCTAAAGTACCAAGACCAAAATAATATATAATCAATAACAAATAAAAAATAGAAGTCCTACCTTTGTGAGAAGGGAAGGCAGCGGGCTGCTGATGAGGGAGCCCAAGCGGCCAGGACTAAGGGCGGTAAGACACACAACGGGAGGCTACGACCCTGTGACCCCGCCCCCCCCCCCACCCATTGGTGAAGGGGAAGGGGGGAGGGGGTGGAGGAAAGAGAAGAAAAGGAGAGCGGGAGGGGGAGCGGGGGAGAGAGAAAGAGAGAGAGAGAGAGAGAGAGAGAGAGAGAGAGAGAGAGAGAGAGAGAGAGAGAGAGAGAGAGCGCGTGCGCGGGTGGGGGGGGGGGAAAAGAAGAAAACGAGGGCGGGAGGGGGAGCAGGAAAGAGGGTGGAGGATAGCCAGGGGTGGTGCGTTGGAGGCCATTATAAAATCATCTAGTTGTTTATTTGAATGCGTGTTTCGTGATGTTCGCAGGAAAATTTCACAACGTAACTGGGAAATTTAAATTGATGTGTCGGCTGGCCCCTGTTATCTTCAATTACTCTCCCTTTGACTGATTTCCCATTCTGCTGCCCTGATCGCTTCCTTGCTGCTTGATTTTCTATCCCACTGCGTGGAGTCACTTCTTATCTAGTTCCTTCTCTCGGGAGCCCATTCGGCCAGGGCTAGGGGCGGCGTGCTTTGGACCCCTCCCACACAGCCTGCAGAGATTCGGGGGTGAGGAGCTACTGCACATGCGCATGTGCAGAAGTCCCGGCACTGTTTTCAGCGCCAGGACCTGGCTCCGCCCCCCACTGGATGTGGGGTGCTACGCCGAGCCGGAAGACATCCTGAGGAGCGTGGAGTATTTCTCGGTAAGTTTTAGGTGCGCTTTTCGTTCCAAAAGGTCGGCGCATCTCAGGGTGCGCCGTTCTAAGCGTCGGGGCAAACCTGGGCCCATAGTACCACCGGCTTCAGTTAAGATGGTGGCTGAAAATTTTTCATGATTAAAGTTGCACATTCTGAACAGAGATTGAGCAGGTATTGGTATCTTCTAATAATACATAGATCCATGTTACAACACAAAAAATAGGGCACTTGACCCAACCAGTCTGGGTCAGCATTTAAATTAAAAGGAAAGAAAAAACCTGCAATTATACATTATGTAAGTGACCTAATAGTCCTAATCACATTTATGCACCCTGTTCCCAAACCCCTTCAACTTCTTTTCCTTCATCCACCTATCCAATTGAATCTTGAATGTTGACAGATTCTCCCTCAACCACTAACCCTGAAAGAGAATTCCACAGCCTCAAAAGCTTCTCTTGATCTCCGTTCTAAATCTTACATTTACCCTTGTGCCTATGGTCCCTCATTTTCTACAGACCGTGACAAAAATGGATACTGCGTTTTAAATGGTGCAACCATTGGTAACTCCTACCTTCGAAAGTTAAGTAAATGTGGTAAATCAGTTTTCTTCAAAATGTTATTATCCTGCTGCTTTATTAATTACTGGAATGATTTATAACCCCAAATTCAAATATGTATATTGCAATGAGTAAGTTTGGAGGTTTGTGTCATAAATTAACCAACAGAAGCAAAAGCCTCTTTATGCCAATTATTTAGAAGTAACTGAAAGCCAGACAGGAGTACGTATTTAAATTTGAAGACGATGACTATACTAATTTTCAAATGTCATTAACAAAAATGATTTTTTCACATATATGTTGCATTTCAATTAGAAACTATTCCATTCTCTTACAATGTTGACAAAGGAAATAGTAGACCGAGATAAACACTGGGCGGTATATATAAAAGCTGAACAGTTCTTACCTGAGAGTCGATTCTGTTATCCATACAGCTTTCATCCTTTTCCACTGCCTTTGGCTCATGGCTTTCTGATTTTACCAGGCTTTCTGTTAAAGATGAGTGCTGAAGAGATTTCTCTTTACCCCTCATTGCTTCAGCTTCTTCTTTTACAATACTAGTATCAGACATCCTCATTAGACAAGCTCACTCTGGATTCTACCAAAAATGTGGAACCTGCAGCAAGATACACAATCCCAGCTTTGAATTACAGGCCAAATTTTATCATATGTTACAAAACAACATTGTTAATTTTTCCTATAAACTGTTCATTTCTATCGACATCTCTGATCATGCAAAATTACCAGTCAGTGTTCCATTCTCGGCTTAAGTCTGACAGCATCAATATAATTCTCTAAGGAAGCAACATACTGTATTAATAAAGGAAATGCAATGGATATTGTGTATAAGGATTTTCAAAGGCATTTGATAAGGTGCCATGTCAGTTGAGCCTTGTGACAAAATTAAGGCAGACGGTATTGAAGGTACTTTGGCAGCATGTATAAGAGGTTGACTAAGACAGGAAACAGAATTGTAGGTGGTAAATACTTTTCAAACTATTGCAGTGTAAATAGTGGCTCTTAACATATACACTCGGTTATAGAGGCCACAGTATCAAATTTGCAGAGTACACAAGTGATGTTAAACAAAATAAAAAAGCAAATTATTTAAATGTGGAGAGATTACAAAATGCTGAAGTACAGAGGGATTTGGGGGTCTTTCTACATGAAACACAAAAAGTTAGCATGCATGTACAGCAAATAATTAGGAAGGCAAATGGAATGTTTACCTTTATTGCAAGGGGGGATAGAGTATAAACATAGGGAAGTCCTGCTACAACTGAGGGTTGGTGAGACCACACCTGGCGTACCTGCATACAGTTTTGGTCTCCTTATTTAAGGAGGGATATACTTGCACTGGAGGCAGATCAGAGAAGGTTCACGAGGTTGATTCCCGAGATGAAGGGGTTGTCTTATGAAGCAAAGCTGAGCAGGTTGGGTCTATACTCATTGTCGTTTAGAAGAATGAGAGGTGATCTTATTGAAACATAAGATTCTGAGAGGGCTTGACAGAGAGGATGCTTCCCCTCGTAGGGTAATCTGGAACTAGAGGGCATTAGTTTCAGAATAAGGGGTCGCCCATTTAAAACAGAAATATGGAAGAATTTCTTCTCAGAGGGTTGTGAATCTTTGGAATTCTCTACCCCAGAGAGCTGTGGAGGCTGGGTCTTTGAATATATTTAAGATGGAGATTAAGGCGAATTTTTGAATAAGGGAGTCAAGGGTTTATGGGGAGCGGGCAGGGAAGTGGAGTTGATGCCATGATCTTATTGAATGGTGGAGCAGGCTCGAGGGGCCAAATGGCCTCCTCTTGCTCCTATTTCTTATGTTCTTATGTTCTAAATGTGAAGAGGACTGTAAAGAAATACTGGAGGACACATATGAGTTGGTATATTGAACAGATGGATGTCAGATGAAATTTAATGCAGAGAAATGTGAGATGATGTATTCTGGGAGGAAGACTAATGAGAGAAGATAAATGGCAAAACATTAGAAGCAGTACAAGAATAGGGAGACATAGGAGCTCCGATACATAAATCTTGAAAATGGATGAAGCTAGAAAAAGTATATGGGTACCTAGGTTTTTTTAAATAAGGGGCAAAACAAAGATAATGCTAAATCTAAACAAGTCATTGGTGACTTTGCATTTGGCAATGGGCGTGAATTCGTGCTCCCCACGGGCACGTACGAGGTGCACAGGCGCCCGTGGGGTCCTCGCAAGTTTCGGGTTAAGGTATGCGAATCGCATGCGCCGAAACCCGGAACTTGCGGGCTGTCAAGAAATCTCAACAGATCCACCACATCCGAAACTAAAGGGCCTCCTCGGGTGGAGAGTTGGGCTAAGTGCCCAATTCATGCCCAGAGAATGTTCTTCAAATTCTTCCAACTGAAAAAAGCAGGCGTAAGGCGTGCTTTTAAACTACAGAAAAATACGTTAAAAAAAAACATTTAAAATCCTGTTAAATAAGACAAGTTTATTTTTAGACCCTTTAAAATGTGTGTATTTGTTTAAAAAAATTAATTTTTGTTTTAAATAATTAAATTCCATTTTTATTCATTTGAAATATGTGATGGGTTTTAAAAATTTATTTTCAGTGTTTGCATTTTTGGGGACATTCCAATTCATACTTATGGTGGTTCCGTATATACGGAACTCACAAGTGTGAAGAGGGATCCCCCTACTCTGATAGGTTGGGCCAGCCCACGTGATCCCAATGATTCTTACAAAACCCATACGCTGCTGGGATACGTGTGCCTCTACAAAGGCCTTTGTGCCAAGACCCAGGACCGCAAGTCTCCAAGCCTGCAGGACCACCAGGTACTTTCGTAGAAATGTTTGCAGTCGGAGGCATCCGCCCACGGGAAGCCTCTGAACGCAAATTCTGCGCCAATATGTCCAGTTTTGGGTACATTGTTTTAGGAAATGGGTCGTCAAGAGCATCGAGAGAATACAGAAAAGATTTACCAAGATAAAACTAGAGATGAGTGGCTTTATATATGGTGAGGAGAGAGAAACTAAGGCTATTTTTCACTAAAACAATAAAGATTAAGATATGATAAAGATGTATCAAATTCATCATCATAGCCAGTTCCTCAAAATCGAGGAAGACTTGCTTCCACTCAAAGTGAGTTCTCAGGTGACTGTACAGTCCAATATGGGAATTATAGTCTCTGTCACAGGTGGGCCAGACAGTGGTTGGAGGAAAGGATGGGTGGGGAGTCTGGTTTGCCACACACTCCTTCTGCTGCCTGCGCTTGTTTTCTGCATGCTCTCGGCGACGACAGTCGAGGTGCTCAGCGCCCTCCCGGATGCTCTTCCTCTACTTAGGGCGGTCTTTGGCCAGGGATTCCCATGTGTCGGTGGGGATGTTGCACTTGATCAAGGAGGCCTCGAGGTTTTCCTTGAAATGTTTCCTCTGCCCACCTGGGGATCGCTTGCTGTGTAGGTGTTCCGAGTAGAGCGCTTGCTTTGGGAGTTTTGTGTCGGGCATGCGGACAATGTGACCCGCACAACAGAGTTGGTCGAGTGTGGTCAGTGCTTCAATGCTGGGAATGTTGGCCTGATCGAGAACACTGACGTTGGTGCGTCGATCCTCCCAGGGGATTTGCAGGATCCTGCGGAGACATCGTTGGTGGTATTTCTCCAGCGATTTCAGGTGTCTCCTGTATATGGTCCACGTCTCTGAGCCATACAGGAGGGCAGGTATCACTACAGCCCTGTAGACCAAAAGCTTGATGCCAGATTTGAGGGCCTGGTATTCGAACACTCTCTTCCTCAGGCGACCGAAGGCTGCACTGGCACACTGGAGGCAGTGTCGGACCTCGTCGTCAATGTCTGCCCTTGCTGATAACAGGATCCCGAGGTATGGAAAGTGGTCCACGTTGTCCAAGGCCGCGCAGTGAATTTTAATGAGCAAGGGGCAGTGTTGTGTGGCGGGGTCAGGTTGGTGGAGGATCTTTGTCTTACGGATGTTTAGTGTAAGGCCCATGCTTTCGTACGCCTCGGTGAAGATGTTGATGATGATTATGAGGTCATAGCAAATGGCACATTTCATTTTGTGTTCTGCCAGAATTGACTAGTCATAGGTCTGATCCTAATCTGTGCTGAGTTAGCCAATGGCTATTGGTGTCAGCAACCCTGAAACATGAGACAATTTCTGCAGGTGTGTAGAAGTACTAACAGGACAGGATCAGGCTCACTTGATTCCCTCTATGGTGTCATAGTTTGCAAATACTCTTTGTCCAGCTGTTAGCACCATGGAACTTGAGCCCAGTTTAACACCCAGGCCCTTCCCAACTTGAGGGGAGAGGAGGTTAGGAAAGGGGGGTTATACAACTGAAAAGAAACATAAATTAGAAAATTAAATGTTCTATTTAAGTTCTCGAATGCTTGTGGTCCTATTTGTAAAGTAGCTACTGTATCAAGAACAGGAATTAAGCGTACAAGGATAAATTAGGAAGAATAGCAGATGCTCATTCATCTGCGGGAATCCGGTGAGGAGGTAATAACTGCAAATTAGTGGTTTAAGGCTACCTAGTGGATATAATTAACTGGAATTTCAGAAGTTATTTGATTGACGTTCCTTATTTAAGCCTACTTAAAAAAAAAAGGTTGCGGAATTTATTACAAGATCCTGGATGACATCATGACCTAATCAGGGAGCTCTTGACCACACTATTTACAAATTTATTTCCCCTTAGAATTGAAAGAACACAAGTCACTGCTGTATCATACAATTGACAAGAAAAAAAAAACTTCAACCCATCATCCAACATCATAGGCAGTCCCTCGAAATCGAGGAAGACTCGCTTCCACTCAAAGTGAGTTCTTAAGTGACTGAAGTCCAATACGGAAATTACAGTCTCTGTCACAGGTGGGACAGTCAGTCATTGAGGGAAGGGGTGAGTGGGACTGGTTTGCCGCACGCTCCTTCCATTGTCTGCGCTTGTTTTCTGCATGCTCTCTGTGATGAGACTCGAGAAGAAGTTGTTGCTCCCTCCGACCTTGTTCCCCACATGGACATCCATGTTGAGTGCTCAGTTATTGGACCCATGGGCCACTATGAAGCCAGCACAATGCTCCAGTATTCTCAGGCAGCCCAATACAAAGGACAAAGAGGCGAGTATTAAATCACAGCAGCAACTGATAAATCAGCTGCTTTGATGGCTCTTAATTCCCCAGCATGCCCACCTGTAACACCAGCGTTGTGACCCAGCAGAAACTCAACTGTGCTAGCAATAACATTCTCCATAGCACAAGCTGAAACATGATGGAATTATCTCGGCGGAAAGATCGGATGGGCTTGAGTTGTTTCTTTTGGAACAGAGGAGGCTGAGGGGGATTTAATGCAAGTGTATAAAATTCTGAGGGGCCAAGATAGAGTGGATAGGAAGAACCTATTTCCCCAGCAGAGAGGTCAATAACCAGGGGTCATAGATTTAAAGTAAATGTGAGAAGGATTGGGGAGGGGGGGTGTGGGGAGGGTGTGGAGTTGAGGAGAACCTTTTTCACCCTGAGGGTGGTGGGGGTCTGGAACTCACTACCTGAAAGGGTGGTAGAGGCCGAAACGCTCATCGCATTTAAAGAGTGCTTAGATGTGCACTTGAAGTGCAGTAACCTACAAGGCAACAGACCAAGAGCTGGAAAATGGGATCAGGCTGGATAGCTCTTTATTGGCTGGTACAAACATGATGAGCCAAATAGCCTCCTGTGCTGTAAACTTCTATGATTTTCAGAACGGGAAAAAAGAGTTACAACCATAACCCAGCTGAAGACCAAAGAATCCATGTACTCGCCCACAGCAACTGTGTCAGCAGCTTTTATACTGCCCCTGCAGACCTGTACTCCAACACAGGTAGAGGACCAAGCCGAACAAAGTCGAGAATTTGGGGGAAGGGTCGAAGAGCAAGGGGAAAGTAATTTGGTCATGCCTGCTCTATCCTGACTATGTATGATTATTCTTAAACATCTTGATCCCCTATTTTAAGGACTACTAAGTTATTTTTTTTATCTCTGCTGAAAGGAGCAATGTGACTACACTGCAAAAGGCCTTAATTGGTTATTAAGCACTTTGAGATGTCCTGAGGATCTGAAATGTGCTGATGAATGCGATCAATCCCACTTCTCAAATAGGTGTCCCAACACTGAATTTGCCTTAATGATAAAATGTTTCATGTTGATCGGATGCTTTCAAGTTATGGTAAATCATTTTCCATTTTAGTTTCTGCCAATTGAACCATTTTATGTTATCATCATAAGTAGTCCCTCGGAATCGAGAAAGACTTGCTTCCACTCCTGAAGTGAGTTCTTTTGTGGCTGAACAGTCCAATACGAGAGACACAGACTTTGTCACAGGTGGGACAGATAGTCATTGAGGGAAGGGGTGGGTGGGATTGGTTTGGCGCACTCTCTTTCCGCTGCCTGCGCTTGATTTCTGCATGCTCTCGGCGTTGAGACTCGAGGTGTTCAGCGCCCTCCCGGATGCACTTCCTCCACTTAGGGCGGTCTTTGGCCAGGAACTCCCAGGTGTCAGTGGGGATGTCACACTTTATCAGGAAGGCTTCGAGGGTGTTCTTGTAACATTTCCACTGCCCACCTTTGGTCGTTTGCCGTGAAGGAGCTCAGAGTAGAGCACTTGCTTTGGGAGTCTCGTGTCTGGCATGCGGACTATGTGGCATGCGACTATGTGGCCTGCCCAGCGGAGCTGATCGAGTGTGGTCAGTGCTTCAATGCTGGGGATGTTAGCCTGGATGGGGATGCTGATGTTGGTGCGTCTGTCCTCCCAGAGGATTTGTAAGATCTTGCAGGGATATCGTTGGTGATATTTTTCCAGCGACTTGAGGTGGCTGCTGTACATGGTCCATGTCTCTGAGCCATACAAGAGGACGGGTATTATTACAGCCCTGCAGACCATGAGCTTGGTGGCAGTGATGAGGGCCTGGTCTTCAAGCACTCTTTTCCTCAGGTGGCTGAAGGCTGCACTGGTGCACTGAAGGCAGTGTTGGATCTCGCCGTCAATGCTTGCTCTTGTTGATAGGAGGCTCACAAGATATGGGAAGTGGTCCACGGTGTCCAGGGCCACGCCGTGGATCTTGATGACTGGGATGAAGTGCTGTGCAGCGATGACAGGCTGGTGGAGGACCTTTGTCTTACGGATATTTAGCGTAAGGCCCATGCTTTTGTGCGCCTCAGTAAATACGTCGACTATGACTGCATAGGGTTTGATTAGGGCAGGGAAAATGGAGTACGAGAAGAAGCTTGCAGGGAACATTAAGACGGATTGCAAAAGTTTCTATAGATATGTAAAGAGAAAAAGGTTAGTAAAGACAAACGTAGGTCCCCTGCAGTCAGAATCAGGGGAAATCATAACGGGGAACAAAGAAATGGCGGACCAATTGAACAAGTACTTTGGTTCGGTATTCACTGAGGAGGACACAAACAACCTTCCGGATATAAAAGGGTTCGGAGGGTCTAGTAAGGAGGAGGAACTGAGGGAAATTCTTATTAGTCGGGAAATTGTGTTGGGAAAATTGATGGGATTGAAAGCCGATAAATCCCCAGGGCCTGATGGACTGCATCCCAGAGTACTTAAGGAGGTGGCCTTGGAAATAATGGATGCATTGACAGTTATTTTCCAACATTCCATTGACTCTGGATCAGTTCCTATGGAATGGAGGGTAGCCAATGTAACCCCACTTTTTAAAAAAGGAGGGAGAGAGAAAACAGGGAATTATAGACCGGTCAGCCTGACATCGGTAGTGGGTAAAATGATGGAATCAATTATTAAGGATGTCATAGCAGTGCATTTGGAAAGAGGTAATATGATAGGTCCAAGTCAGCATGGATTTGTGAAAGAGAAATCATGCTTGACAAATCTTCTGGAATTTTTTGAGGATGTTTCCAGTAGAGTGGACAAGGGAGAACCAGTTGATGTGGTATATTTGGACTTTCAGAAGGCTTTCGACAAGGTCCCACACAAGAGATTAATGTGCAAAGTTAAAGCACATGGGATTGGGGGTAGTGTGCTGACATGGATTGAGAACTGGTTGTCAGACAGGAAGCAAAGAGTAGGAGTAAATGGGGACTTTTCAGAATGGCAGGCAGTGACTAGTGGGGTACCGCAAGGTTCTGTGCTGGGGCCCCAGCTGTTTACACTGTACATTAATGATTTAGACGAGGAGATTAAATGTAGTATCTCCAAATTTGCGGATGACACTAAGTTGGGTGGCAGTGTGAGCTGCGAGGAGGATGCTATGAGGCTGCAGAGCGACTTGGATAGGTTAGGTGAGTGGGCAAATGCATGGCAGATGAAGTATAATGTGGATAAATGTGAGGTTATCCACTTTGGTGGTAAAAACAGAGAGACAGACTATTATCTGAATGGTGACAGATTAGGAAAAGGAGGTGCAAAGAGACCTGGGTGTCATGGTACATCAGTCATTGAAGGTTGGCATGCAGGTACAGCAGGCGGTTAAGAAAGCAAATGGCATGTTGGCCTTCATAGCGAGGGGATTTGAGTACAGGGGCAGAGAGGTGTTGCTACAATTGTACAGGGCCTTGGTGAGGCCACACCTGGAGTATTGTGTACAGTTTTGGTCTCCTAACCTGAGGAAGGACATTCTTGCTATTGAGGGAGTGCAGCGAAGGTTCACCAGACTGATTCCCGTGATGGCGGGACTGACCTATCAAGAAAGACTGGATCAACTGGGCTTGTATTCACTGGAGTTCAGAAGAATGAGAGGGGACCTCATAGAAACGTTTAAAATTCTGACGGGGTTAGACAGGTTAGATGCAGGAAGAATGTTCCCAATGTTGGGGAAGTCCAGAACCAGGGGACACAGTCTAAGGATAAGGGGGAAGCCATTTAGGACCGAGATGAGGAGGAATTTCTTCACCCAGAGAGTGGTGAACCTGTGGAATTCTCTACCTCAGAAAGTTGTTGAGGCCAATTCACTAAATATATTCAAAAAGGAGTTAGATGAAGTCCTTACTACTAGGGGAATCAAGGGGTATGGTGAGAAAGCAGGAATGGGATACTGAAGTTGCATGTTCAGCCATGAACTCATTGAATGGCGGTGCAGGCTAGAAGGGCCGAATGGCCTACTCTTACACCTATTTTCTATGTTTCTATACAGCCTCTGCATGTGCGCAGACGCAGGCGTCGTCCGCGTACTGTAGCTCGGCGACAGAGGTTGGGGTGGTCTTGGACCTGACCCGGGGACGGCGCAGGTTAAACAGGTTTCCCACTGGTTCTGTAGTTTATTTCCACTCCAGCGGAGAGCTTGTTGACTGTGAGGTGGAGCATGGCGGCGAGACAGATTGAGAAGAGGGTTGGGGCGATGATGCAGCACTGTTTGACCCCGGTCCGGACGTGGATTGGGTCTGTGATGGATCCGCTGGTAAGGATCACTGCCTGCATGTCATCATGGAGCAGGCGGAGGATGGTGACGAACTTTTGGGGGCATCCGAAATGGAGGAGGATGCTCCATAGACCCTCGCGGTTGACAGTGTCAAAGGCCTTTGTAAGGTCGAAGAAGGCCATGTATAAGGGCTGGCGCTGTTGCCTGCATTTTTCCTGTAGCTGTCGCGCTGCAAAAATTATGTCCGTTGTGCCCTGGAGGGGACGAAATCCGCACTGTGACACCGGGAGGAATTCCTCGGCCACGGGAAGACGACGGTTGAGGAGGACTGTAGCGACGACTTTCCCAGTAGATGATAGCAGGGAGATTCCTCTGCAGTTGCCCCAGTCAGACTTTCCCTTTTTTTTTTAAAAAAAAGATGGTCATGGTTACTGAATCTGAGATCCCCCGGCATGCTCTCCTCCCTCCAGATGAGAGAGATGAGGTCGTACACATTCACGCCAGCAGTGCCTCTCCGCCATACTTCAATGCCTCAGCAGGGATTCCATCTGCACCCGTAGCCTTGTTGTTTTTAAGCTGTCTTATGGCTTTTTCTACCTTGTGCAGTGTTGGGATCTTACTAAGGTGGTGGCGGGTAGCATTTCACATTATACACATGTATTGTTATCTGCTTTTATATACTCAACATTTCTCTCTGCAAGAATGATTGAGGAGACAACTTTGTACACTTTCCTGTACTTGTTAGTACAATTGCTGTGGAAGGAGGAAAAGCAGTGCTTTCTGGTGGTGGCTTTCCCAGTTACAACGTTTTGGAGGAATAAACAGAAGAGTTAAACAATCTGCTCATCCATTTTCACAGTGGAGGAAGAGGACAATATACCGGAGACAGAGGTATATTTTATCAGGGATCTTTTTTATCAGAGACAGAGGGCCCGAACATGGTCAAAGCTAAGTGCCACCCAAAGGACCGCCAAGAGACCTGGCAGTACATTTTCTGGGTAATTCCTCAAAGATCTGCAAAGACTGCCCGGTGGCAAAAAAACGACTTACGCCCCGAATGTGAGCAGCAGCGGGCGGAAGCTCCCAATCTTGGCGACAAATGCAATCCTTGCCAAAGTGCCGCCGAGGATTGAGTCAGGCCCGGTGGGGGGGGGGGGGGAGAACACATTAAAAATAAACATTTACACAAAAAAAAAAATCTACTGGAAAACTTTCAGGGGACCCCTTCCACCTGAATCACTGTAAAAATAAAACGTTTACTAACCTTTTTTTGCAGGTCTTCATACTTACTGTTTAGGTTAGACCTAACTCCACGCAGCGGTCCTACCCCCTGCTGCCGCCGACTCCCGCCCGGAGCAAACTGGCAACTCGGCGGGCAGGAGGACACTTCCGCGCCTTGTTCGCTATCAGTGAGCGGTTCCCAGCGGTCCTACTCTCCCGCCGGCAGGAGGCCGCCACGAAACTGGCACCGAGAGAAGACCGCCCAAAAAACTTGGCGGCAGTCAGCAGCGAGTGCACCAAATTCGGGGCAAGAGAGACTGAGCACTTTGACAAATATAACACAATCAAAAAGAGTCAGCATGGCTTTGCGAATGGTAGGTCATGTCTGACAAATCTAGATTAATTTTTCGACAAGGTCACCAACATATTAGATAGAGGAGTGCCTATATACATTGACTATATGGACTTCTAAAAGGCATTTGATAAAGTTCCACATACACAAATTACTAAAAACTAGTGTACAGGTACAAAAAGTAATAAAGACAAATGGAATTTTGGCTTTTATCTCAAAGGGGTTGAAATACAAAAATAAGTAAATGATACTTCAGTTGCACAGAGCCTTGGTCAGACCCCACCTAGAGTACTGCCTTCAGTTTTGGGCATCAAACCTTAGGAAATATATATTGGTCTTGGAGACTCCACCAGAATGATAGCAGGGCTTAAATGATCAAATTATAGGGACAGGTTGTATAAATGCTATAAAGTTGAGGGATGAACATAGAAATAGGAGCAGGAGTAGGCCACCTGGGCCCTCGAGCCTACTCCGCCATTTAATAAGATCACGGCTGATCTGATCATGGACTCAGCTCCACTTCCCTGCCCATTCCCCATAACCCTTTACCCCCTTATTACTCAAAAATCTGTCTATTTCCGCCTTAAATATATTCAATGACCCAGCCTCCACAGCTCTCTGGGGCAGAGAATTCCATAGATTTACAACCCTCAGGAGAAGAAATTCCTCCTCATTTCAGTTTTAAATGGGTGGCCCCTGGTTTTAGTTTCCCCTTTGAGTGGAAATATCCTCTCCGTATCCACCTTGTCAAGCCCCCTCATTATCTTATATGTCTCGATAAGATCACCTCTCATTCTTCTGAACTCCAATGTGTATCGGCCCAACCTATCTTCATAAGTCAACCCCCTCATCTCCAGAATCAACCTCGTGAATCTTCTCTGAACAGCCTCCAATGCAAGTATATCCTTCCATAAATGTGGAGACCAAAACTGTACGCAGTACTCTCGGTGTGGCCTCACCAATACCCTGTACAGTTGTAGCAGAACTTCTCTGCTTTTATACTCTATCCCCCTTTGCAATAAAGGCCAACATTCCATTTGCCTTCCTGATTACTTGCTGTACCTGCATACTAACTTTTTGTGTTTCATGCACAAAGACCCCCAGGTCCCTCTGTACTGCAGCACATTGCAATTTTTCTCCATTTAAATTATAATTTGCTTTTCTATTTTTTCTGCCCAAGTGGATAACCTCACATTTTGCCACATTATACTCCATCTGCCAAATTTTTGCCCACTTAGCCTTTACAGATTTTTTGTGTCCTCGTCACAATTTGCTTTCCCACCCATCTTTGTATCATCAGCAAACTTGGCTACATTACACTCAGTCCCTTCATCTAAGTCATGAATATAGATTGTAAATAGTTGAGGACCCAGCACCGATCCCTGCGGCACTCCACTAGTTACTGTTTGCCAACCAGAAATGACCCATTTATCCCGACTCGCTGTTTTCTGTTAGTTAGCCAATCTCTATCCATGTTAATATATTACCCCCAACCCCATGAGCTCTTATTTTATAGAAACATAGAAAATAGGTGCAGGAGTAGACCATTCAGCTCTTCGAGCCTGCACCAACATTCAATAAGATCATGGCTGATCATTCACCTCAGTACCCCTTTCCTGCTTTCTCTTCATACCCCTTGATCCCTTTAGCCATAAGGACCATATCTAACTCCCTCTTCAATATATCTAATGAACTGGCATCAACAACTCTCTGCGGTAGAGAATTCCACAGGTTCACCACTCTCTGGGTGAAGAAATTTCTCCTCATCTCGGTCCTAAATGGCTGTGACCCTTGGTTCTGGACTTCAACATCGGGAACATTCTTCCTGCATCTAACCTGTTCCGTCCCGTCAGAATTTTATATATGTTTCTATGAGATCCCCTCTAATTCTTCTAAACTCCAGTGAATACAGGCCCAGTCGATCCAGTCTCTCCTCATATGTTAGTCCTGCCATACCGGGAATCAGTCTGGTGAACCTTTTCTGCACTCCCTCAATAGCAAGAACGTCCTTCCTCAGATTAGGAGACCAAAACTGAACACAATATTCCAGGCCCTGTACAACTGCAGTAAGACCTGCCTGCTCCTATACTCAAATCCCCTTGCTATGAAGGCCAGCATGCCATTTGCCTTCTTCACCACCTGCTGCACCTGACGAACCATGACACCCAGGTCTCGTTGCACCTCCCCTTTTCCTAATCGGCCGTCATTCAGATAATATTCTGCTTTCACGTTTTTGTCATCAAAGTGGATTACCTCACATTTATCCACATTATACTGCATCTGCCATGCATTTGCCCGCTCACCGAACCAAGGTGTCCAAGTCACCTTGCAGCCTCCTCACAGCTCAGATGCAGTAACCGTTTATGTGGCACCAGGAGAACTCTCTGCTCTTTCAATAGTGCAATGCGATACTATGGGCCCAAGTTTCCACATGATTTGCACCTGATTTTTAGGAGCAACTGGTGGAGAACGGACTATCTTAGAAATCATAATTCTCCACATTTTTTTTTCTGCAGTTCTAGTCAGTAAGAACAGTTTCGCTTTGGAACAGAATTTTCTCTTCAAAAGGGGGCGTGTCCGGCCACTGACACCTGATTTCAAAGTTTCCACAGTGAAAATGTACTCCAAACTAAAGTAGAATGGAGCCAGTGAAGATTTTTGTAGAACTGAAAAAACCTTGTCGACACATTAAAAAATCAGGCGCAGGTTACAAATTAGGCGTCCAGAACGAGGTGGGGGGGGAGGGAGGAGGAGGCAGCCGTTCGTTCCCGCAGGGAGGGGGGGGAGGGAGGAAGCCGTTCCTGACGGCTGCCACAACTTTCTGAGGCTTCCTGCAGCCTTCTCACTGCTGCAAGAAGCCTCAGTGCTGATGTGCTGATGGCAATGTGCTTTTATTAAAAAATGTTCAAAAATTAAACAGCTACAAAGAACTATAAAAATGGCCGAGTGCCAATGTTTCCTTCACAATGCGCGTGCTCGAAGGCTCCAATGCGCACGCGCAGGGTTGCCGGCAGGAAAAAAACTAATTTAAATGGTACCCGCCCCCTCCCACTTACAAAATCGGCGCGTGTGGTAGGCTCCGCCCCCTGGGCGCCGCGCCAAGCAGACATGGAGCTGCAGGGCACTCCAGAATCGCGCGTTTTTTTTCCGGCGCCATTTTCGGAGAGGAGCCCGTTTTTTATCGTGTGGAAACTTGGGCCCTTTATGTCCACTTGAACAGAAAGATAACAGCTTAAATCTGGAAATTACCATATGAGCTATATATACACTACCACTCCACAGCATAAATTATCAGCACACTAATAAACTGCACCATTTGTTTCTACTTTCAGCCAGACACAAGTGTTGTAATGAACTGAGGCCCACTTAAAAATGGCATAAAATATATGGCTAGGAGATGGTTTAAGCTAATAATGGGAAAAGACTTGGAAGTAAAAATACACTACTTACTCAAAATTGCATTGCAATGCCAGAGACAAAGCAAAAAGAATCCCAAGTTTATTGCCCAGGAAATCCATTACAAACTGGGGCTGCAATAATTGCAATAAAGCTTTGGTAAGATGTCATTTGAGAGAGTCAGTTTATGGGGATAAAACTGGCCAAGGTTGGGATTAAGCCTGATCGTCTTTCTCAACACCAAAAATAAATATAAGACAGACAATATGGTGAGCATTATAATCCATTGGAACTGATATTGAGTTACTATTCTATCAGCTTTTGTATCTTTTGATTCATCCTCCAATATTTAAAAAGTCACCTATTGCAACTGAAAGATTTTTACTGTCCTGAATTAGTACAGAAATTTACATCTTGAATCACTGTCGAGGCTCTGGATTTACCTTCAGCTTTTGACAGCGATGTTTCTGCTGGCGAGGAGGTAATAAACCAAACCAACGTTCTTCCTTAGTGCTAATCAGGATGTCAATTGTACTGAACCTGCTGGAAGCTGGCAAGAGGAGTCCCATGTCCTTATCACCAGTGTGGAGTCCTGGACTGAATAATCCTGCCACTGATCAGGTAAATCATTCCCAAACACCTGTAGGGGAACAATAAAAGCACATTAACTTAAAAACACCAGTGCAAAAAATTGTCTCTCATCAGGCTCAAAATGTTCAAGCTCAATAGAAAATATTAAACCAGGATCCCTTCAGACTTTCCAATGCAATCAAAGGAGTCATAGCCACCCACACAATGTTCTTTCCAGAATCGACCTTTCTTTTCTATGCCCACACATTCAGTTTAATGAAACCTACACACTATGACGTACTACACTGTTTGCTCATTGAGATCAAAATGCTGCTTCAACCTAAATCAATGAACCCCAGAGCAGGGAAATAAGCAAGTTGATAGTAAAAAAGGATAGCATGATTAACCCTTCAGCATGCAAATAAATTTTCACCCTCAGACAATTTTCCATCTGGATACAGCTGATATGCTTAACCTTTTTTTTTAAAAAGTGGAAAAGAAAAAAATGTACGAATCCTCAAAACATGTTGGTTATAGCATTCACAAGAGTTAGCATGCTGATGTAAAACTACTAACTCACAAAGTGCAAATCTACAGAACTGAGAATGAGAGTATTTCGTATTTAGTTGTCTGAAATACACAAACATAGAAAATAGGTGCAGGAGTAGGCCATTTGGCCCTTCGAGCCTGCACCACCATTCACGAAGATCATAGCTGATCATTCACCTCAGTACCCCTTTCCTGCTTTCTCTCCATAACCCTTGATCTCTATAGCTGTAAGGACCATATCTAACGCCCTCTTGAATATATCCAACAAACTGGCATCAACAACTCTCTGCGGTAGAGAATTCCACAGGTTAACAACTCTGAGTGAAGAAATTTCCCCTCATCTCAGTCCTAAATAGCTTACCCCTTATCTTTAGACTGTGTCCCCTGGTTCTGGACTTCCCCCAACATCAGGAACATTCTTCCTGCATTTAACCTCTCCAGTCCCGTCAGAACTTTATATGTTTCTATGAGATCCCCTTTCATCCTTCTAAACTCCAGTGAATAAAGGCCCAGTCGATCCAGTCTCTCCTCATAGGTCAGCCCTGCTATCCCCGGAATCAGTCTGGTGAACCTTCGCTGCACTCCCTCAATAGCAAGAATGTCCTTCCTCAGATTAGGAGACCAAAACTGAACACAATATTCCAGGTGAGGCCTCACCAAGGCCCTGTACAACTGCACTAAGACCTCCCTGCTCCGACACTCAAATCCCCAAGCTATGAAGGCCAACATGCCATTTGCCTTCTTCACCACCTGCTGTACCTGCATGCCAACTTTCAATGACTGATGTACCATGACACCCAGGTCTCGTTGCACCTCCCCTTTTCCTAATCTGCCAGCATTCAGATAATATTGTGCCTTCATGTTTTTGCCACCAAAGTGGATAACCTCACATTTATCCACATTATACTGCATCTGCCATGCATTTGCCCATTCACCTAACCTGTCCAAGTCACCCTGCAGCCTCTTCGCATCCTCCTCACAGCTCACACCGCCACCCAGCTTAATGTCATCTGCAAACTTGGAGATTACACTCAATTCCTTCATCTAAATCACTATGTATATTATAAATAGCTGGGGTCCCAGCACGGAGCCCTGCGGCACCCCACTAGTCACTGCCTGCCATTCTGAAAAGGACCAGTTTATCCTGACACTCTGCTTCCTGTCTGCCAACCAGTTCTCTATTCACGTCAGTACATTACCCCCAATACCATGTGTTTTAATTTTGCACACCAATCTCTTGTGTGGGACCTTGTCAAAAGCCTTTTGAAAATCCAAATACACCACATCCACTGGTTCTCCCTTGTCCACTCTACCAGTTACATCCTCAAAAAATTCTAGAAGATTTGTCAAGCATGATTTCCCTTTCATAAATCCATGCTGACTTGGACCGATTCTGTCACTGCTTTCCAAATGCGCTGCTGTTTCATCTTTAATAATTGATTCCAACATTTTTCCCACTACTGATGTCAGGCTAACCGGTCTATAATTCCTCGTTTTCTCTCTCATTAAATTCATTATTGTCTGGAAAAAATGCTATTCACCACCTTCAAATGAATTATGAAGTAATTTGTTCCATTGCCAGCTAATATTGTTGGCCTGGTAAATAATTTGTTGAAAACGGATTTCATCAATCTTCAACAATGTAAACAATTTGAGAGAGAAACAATTCAAAGCTTTTTGTGCACCCTTGTATTAGTCTCAACTTAAATATGGTGATAAACATGGACATAAAAAAGGAAATAGTAAGTAAGACTATTTTTAATTGTCCTTAGTTACAAGTGCAACTGTGCTACATGCTTACAGGTGATTTTATAAACTAGGGATTATCAGATTCTTTAAGCAACGTGAGCTGCTATATGATGCAGTTCAAAATCCACCATTTTTGCGAGAATTGCACATTATCCTTTATGCCCTCCTTTTGGATAACATTTATGTACAAGGATTTAATTCCCCTTACTCTTGGTTCATCTAGAAAGGTGCAACTCTTCATATTAGGGATGATCGTATACTGCTCACCATCATATATACCACAACATCCAACTTTAAAACTGTTTTGTTCTCTCCAATAGAAAGTTAGCAATTTACTACCGGACTACATATAGAAATTATCTGCCAATTACAATCACGGAATCATTAGAATCACGGAATCATAGAACAATACAGCGCAGAAGGAGACCATTCGGCCCATCTGTGCCAGCTCTTTTGAAGAGATATAAAGTTAGCAATAATCAAATCTTTGGCAAACATCAAAAGCTATCTCCATCTTTACTCAGGATAGTCTACACGAAGTTGCATTCTATTGTAAAAAAAAGTAGCCTGCAAACTATCAAGCAAAACAATTATTAACCATTCTGTTAATTGTTGCATGGTTCTCCAAATATTACTTAAAAGGTAAAGAAATCTCAATGCTAAAGCATATGTTTAAGGGCCTATTGCTCACAATACCATTATAAAGTGTTGTTTAAAATTTTTTTGTCTCCACATTTTAGTAGTGTTGTAGTAGCTTGGGGTGCCTTGCATGGACTTCTCAAAAACCAGAATATCTCGAAATGATTTAAATTGTTATGTCCTGTCATCTTTCAATTCAAAATTCCTATGCCAACAATCCCTATAGTGTTTTCAATGTCAACTGTGTTCATGCCTATGTTGTATCTACTAACACCTGATTGTCACACATATTTGATCGTATGTTCCCATTAATGTGACAGCCTACGACGCTAGAATATTTTAAGAACTGCTTTGGGCCTGCATGTTGTTGAAGATTCTGTTCACTAGGGGACACTGTGGAGCATTATTTTCTGCTCAGCTCAGAATTGCAATTATGTTGTGGAACATGAGAAAACAAGCAAGATCCTAAGTTTTGCCAAATTCACTTTTTAATTTACATTTTAATTATATGATTGGCGTCACTTTTTTTTCCCCTCCAGGTAATATTTCTCCCCATACCATCGATCTTAGCTGGATTATCAGTACAGAATTAACATACCAGTTCAAGAGGTGCAAGAAGAAGCAATCCTAAACAGGCCACAAAAAATATAAATATGTTTAGAAAAGACACTGATTAGAACTAAAATAAGGAGGTGCACAAACCTAAAAAAAATTGGAACATTCTCAACTTGACAGTTTAAAAAGTTCCAAGTGTATCGTAGTGGAGGCAGAAAACAACAATTTGTAAACTCCCCATGCACCAATGAATGCCATTTTGAAACAGAAGTAATGAAAATATTGGATTCAGAGGAAAGAGTAGCAAGAAAGTGAAACATGGCTGAAACAGGGTACATTTCTATTTTCACAATATCACAAATATTTGCCCAGCTGCTAATTTTTGCATATCAATATAAAACACTCATGATAAAGAGACAAACATCATAATTTGATTTCCTATGTTTAAAACCAACAAATTTCAGATGGGGTTGAGAGAAAGGTAAAGCAGTTTGACGACTGTTTTCAATAAAGACCACGGTGATAACATACAATAAATGTTGCAAAAAAGTATATTAACCAGTAAACCCTCGTTCCCCCCCCCCCCCCCCCCCCGCCCGCCCCCAGGTATTTGGGTCCTGCAATATACAGCAATCTATTGGTATCTTTCGTCACATCACCTCAACTGCAGAATTGAACTTAACATTCCAGTACAGGTTCCCTTTCTACCCCAACCCCTGCCAAGAAATGGTACGATATCTGGTATACAAATCATAGAAATTGTGCAGAGCCAGTTTTTGTCAGTTTTTCAGGTAATCGTTTTTTTTGACTGAATCAAGAGTATTTATTGTATTGTAAAATATTCATGCAGAATAAAACACTCAAAAACCTATCTACAAAAAAGCCTGTTGGTGGCTGTCCATGGCAAACTACATAAATTTTAGATCAAGTTATAATTAACAGAATTTCTTCCAAGACTAAGTAATTATGGGACTACAGTGAAGTATGATTACCTAGTCAGATAAAGTTCTGTTCTTAAAGCCCCAACATTATTGATTCAATGGATCTTCCAGTGGTATATTCATAGAGCATTGGAGAATAAGAGTTTTATAATTAAGAGTAGACTACAATATGTGGTCTACTGGTATGTAATACACAGTCTACACCACTCAATTCAAAGTTGCTTTATTTGAATTATCCATTAATTTAAATTGGGATTGGGCAAAAGCCATCTCCTAATGAAAAGTTGTAGCTTAATTTGAATGATTAAATTAATTCAAAAATAAAGTACAAAAATTTTGAACATAAAAATCAAATTTGTAATCTTCTTAGGAAGTCCCTCGTATCATGGATGATTTGCTTCCACACCAAAAAGGGATTAGTTCATTGGCGTTTCGATGAGGACCTGATATTCCAGGACCCAAACTGCATATTGAAGAGTGGAAGATGCCTGTGCGTGGATTTAATAAAAAAAAACGTGTGGTGGCCATTGCACACCAGCCACCACACGGGCTTGACAGAGCTAGGTCTTGGTCCAGTGGCAAGGATTAACCAAGACGACTGGAGAACAGCTCTACTGCACTGACCTAGTGCGCACACATATCACAGTGTGGGCTGGCCCATGCTGCCCCTGGGCCCTCGCCTCTTCTGGGCACCCATCACGTCGCTCGTGGGCCCCGATCTCGCTCCGCTCCTCCGTCCCGGTCTCTCTTCACTTTGATCATTTGCCGCTTCTCCACTGTACCTGGGCCCCACTGAAGTTCCTGCCCACGCTCCAATCAGCTTTCTTTCTCTAGCCTCCCCTTAAATGCATCTATACTATTAAACTACGCAATTATTGTTTTACATCCGAGCAGCCTACCACCCCCAAGGCTACGCTTTAACAGGAATTGACACCCAGTGGAGTGTGAAAGTGGATGTACAAGTATCCACAGAAAAAGGAGACCCTTACCACTGAGAAAAAAAATATAAGATCAAATATGTGGATGAGTACTGGAGAAACAATGAAAGCTGTGGGACAGAAATGTAACATTTCGCCCACCACCCTCTCCATTTATCTGACAAACAAGAGATGCACTGCTGATTACCAGCAGCATTTTCATGGCCAATCCAACCTCCTCTTCCTGGAAAAGGCAAGTAAATTCACTGAG
Source organism: Pristiophorus japonicus (assembly GCF_044704955.1). NCBI lineage: Eukaryota > Metazoa > Chordata > Chondrichthyes > Pristiophoridae > Pristiophorus > Pristiophorus japonicus. The sequence continues at coordinate 67,776,357 of NC_091979.1, forward strand.
GAATTTGGAACTGGCCTGGTGGTTTACCAGCATGAAATGCACCAGCATCTCTGGGTAAAAAAGTTGTTGGCAATTGGAAATTCCAATAATGACCAATATCAATTCTATCTATAATCTACAGGTACAACAAAAAATATGTATTCTGGTGTTCTTTGAGAAGTGTGTGCATTATTTTGACTAAAGCATGGCGTTGCAAGTTAAAATAGTTGCTTTGATAGTTAGCTCATGGGAAGTGCCTGCATCTAAATACGATGGGGCCAGCACTGAAAAAAGAATGATGGGGAGTGACCTAATCGAGGTCTTTCGAACTATGAAGGGGTTCGATAGGATAGACAGAGAGATGTTGCCATTTGTGGAGAGAGTCAAAAACTAGTGGGCATAAATAGAAGATAGTCACAAAAAAAATCCAAAAAGGAATTCAGGAGAAACTTCTGTACCCAGAGAGTGGTTAGAATGTGGAACTTGCTGCCACAAGAAATAGTTGAGGCGAATAGCATAGAAGCATTTAAGGGGAAGCTGGATAAGTACATGAGGGAGAAAGAAAAAGAAGGCTATGCTGATAGGGTTAGATGAAGTAGGGTGCGAGGAGGCTTATAGGGAGTATAATCACTGGCATAGACCAATTGGGCCAAATGTCCTGTTTTTGTGCTGTAAATTCTATGCAATTCAATGGCATTACTATCTATAAGTCCACCACCATCAACTCAACCAGCCACATAAATGCTGTGACTATTAAAGCAGGTCAGAGGCTGGGTATTCTGCGACGAGTGGCTCGCCTCCTGACATTTCAAAGCCTCTCCATCATCTACAAGACACAAGTCAGTAATGTGATGGCATACTCTCCACTTGCCTGGATGAGTGCAGCTGCAACAAGAAGTTCAACACCAGCCAGGATAAAGCAGTCAGCTTGATTGGTAGCCAATCCACCACATTAAATATTCGCTTTCTCCACCACCAGTTCAGCGTGGTTGCAGTCTGTACTATCTACAGGCTACACTGCAGCAACTGCCGAGGCTTCTTCAACAGCACCTCCAAAACCCATAACCCCCACCATCGAGAAGGTGCATGGGAATACCATCACCTCACAATCCCGCCTGCAAGTCACACACCACCCCCGACTTGGACATATAAATCGCTGTTCCTTGATTGTCGTTGGGTCAAAATCCTGGAACTCCCTACCGAACAGCACTGAGGGAATAACTTAATGACATGGACTGCAGTGGTTCAAGAAGACAGCTCACCACCCATTTTTCAAGGGCAACTAGGGATGGGCAATAAATGCTGGTAGCCAATAGTAAAAATATTTTGGAACATGTATAATACGGGCTGCATAATACAAATTTGGTTGTAACTTTCCTTTAATGCATGAATTTTGATAGTATTGTTCAAAGTTAGTCAATTTACCCAAGTACATTGAGTAGCCTAAAATTAAATTTCAAATATTAAATCACAAATGGAATGTCACGGGACACTGGCAATCAAGGAGCCAGCAGTAACTGAATGACAATTTTGTAGTTGGTTAACTCAAATACATGGGCATTACCAAAACAGTGACCAAATCAAGGAATTGTAAATTGTTCAAATCAAAACAGAAATTCAAAAACTTAATAGATCGACATTCTACAATTGATACCAACCAATAGCATCTGTGTTTGGTTAGTTATTACAGATTTATAATATGGTCATGCAAAATTTGAACTGAGGACTGATTAGACTTGTGGGTTTGGCAGTCTGAATACCCAGTTTTAGTTCTAAATCACATTTAATTCAAGTAAGAAAGATCTGAACTACATATAGTCTTAGTGTTATCCAATTCAGATACTGAATATATAACTCAGCCAGTACACATTCACTGAAAAGCACAAGTCTTCACAACCATATTTTCAACAACGAAAGAATAGCTAACAGTGCAATATTCAAACGATTAAATAGATTAGTAGCATCGAGGGACCAGGTGGTGCAGTGGGTTAAGCATGCTGTTCTTTTACCTTTGGACTGAATACAGCACAGGCTGACAATATGAAAACCTGCTCTGTGTATGATAGCTGTAAAGAAGTGCGATGTGAAAGAGGCTTGAATTATCACTTGATTCTCCATGATGTGATCCAACAGCACAAAGTTATATTTTATTTGGCCCCAAATGGCAATCTCAGAGACCACACGTGACTAGTGTGGGGAAACAGAAAGGACACACCGCCGTGAAGTAATGGGTGGCACTCTTTTGTAGTTGGGGTTGAGGTTGAGGTTAAGGTTAAACATAATGTCACAAGAACCTTTACTCTGCAGCTAACACCTGACCTGGAAATGTTTCCTATTGATACTGGGTACCCAAAATTTATGGTGCTCCATTTCTTAAAGCTAACATCGTGCACCTGAATGAAAATAATTCCACCCCGAAAAAAAAACACACCAACATGACATGTTAGAGTACCACTGAACAGCTCCACAAGAGAAGACAGGACTTGCATTTGTATCGTATTTTATCACATCTCTCAGCATACTCCAGTGCTTCACATCCACGTTACTTTTGAAGTGCAGTCACTGTTGCCATGTGAATAAATGCGGCAGGATTCTATAGACAGCAAATAAGTTGAATGACAGTTAGTCTGTTTTTAGAAGCATTGGTTAAGGGATGAATGCTAACCTGGACAACTCCCTTCTCTTATTTGAATAATACAACAGGATCTTTATATCTACCAGAACAAGCAGACATTTCATCCGAAGAAAGTCACCTCTAGCAATACAGCAGAATACAGCGTAAAAATAAAAAAGGGAAGGTGGCTCAACCGTGGCTATCAAGGGAAATCAGGGATAGTATTAAAGCCAAGGAAGTGGCATACAAATGGGCCAGAAATAGCAGCAAACCCGGGGACTGGGAGAAATTTAGAACTCAGCAGAGGACGACAAAGGGTTTCATTAGGGCAGGGAAAATAGAGTACGAGAGGAAGCTTGCAGGGAACATTAAGACGGACTGCAAAAGCTTCTATAGATATGTAAAGAGAAAAAGGTTAGTAAAGACAAACGTCGGTCCCCTGCGGTCAGAATCAGGGAAAGTCATAACGGGGAATAAAGAAATGGCAGACCAATTGAACAAGTACTTTGGTTCGGTATTCACTAAGGAGGACACAAACAACCTTTCGGATATAAAAGGGGTCAGAGGGTCTAGTAAGAAGGAGGAACTGAGGGAAATCCTTATTAGTTGGGAAATTGTGTTGGGGAAATTGATGGGATTGAAGGCCGATAAATCCACAGGGCCTGATGGACTGCATCCCAGAGTACTTAAGGAGGTGGCCTTGGAAGTAGAATGTGGATAAATGTGAGGTTAGCCACTTTGGTGGTAAAAACAGAGAGACAGACTATTATCTGAATGGTGACAGATTGGGAAAAGGGGAGGTGTAACGAGACCTGGGTATCATGGTGCATCAGTCATTGGAGGTTGGCATGCAGGTACAGCAGGCGGTTAAGAAAGCAAATGGCATGTTGGCCTTCATAGCGAGGGGATTTGAGTACAGGGGCGGGGAGGTGTTACTACAGTTGTACAGGGCCTTGGGTGAGGCCACACATGGAGTATTGTGTACAGTTTTGGTCTCCTAACTTGAGGAAGGACATTCTTGCTATTGAGGGAGTGCAGCGAAGATTCACCAGACTGATTCCTGGGATGGCAGGACTGACATATCAAGAAAGACTGGACCAACTGGGCTTGTATTCACTGGAGTTCAGAAGAATGAGAGGGGATCTCATAGAAACGTTTAAAATTCTGACAGGTTTAGACAGGTTAGATGCAGGAAGAATGTTCCCAATGTTGGGGAATTCCAGAACCAGGGGTCACAGTCTAAGGATAAGGGGTAAACCATTTAGGACCGAGATGAGGAGAAACTTCTTCACCCAGAGAGTGGTGAACCTGTGGAATTCTCTACCACTGAAAGTTGTTGATGCCAATTCACTAAATATATTCAAAAAGGAGTTAGATGTAGTCCTTACTACTAGGGGGATCAAGGGGTATGGTGAGAAAGCAGGAATGAGGTACTGAAGTTGCATGTTCAGCCATGAACTCATTGAATGGCGGTGCAGGCTCGAAGGTTCGAATGGCCTACTCCTGCACCTATTTTCTATGTTTCAGCGTTATACCAAAGCGTCAGACTGTATTCTGTGCTCAAGTCCAAGAGTGGGCTTGAACCAACAACCTTCGAAGAGGTGAAAGCGCGACAAACTGAGCTAAGCTGAAATCTATGAAGAGTGTTGTCCCACGTCATTTCACACCAATGTTCTTGTCTCATTCATGTCCACAGAGGCACGGTAAAGCAAAGAATACGGATGGACAGTTATCACTGGAATGATCATGCTTCCCAGCATTTAAACCGGATATACTGGCTATGTCTGGAAGCAAGCTGCCTTGCAAACCTCAGCTGCAGTTGGCGTGTTGACCAAGACCATAAAATAGGGAGGAAATAGAGTTGTACCCTCAAGAAAAAAAAAACATGATTAAAAAAAATAAACATTTACCTTGCAAATATGACCAAACATTTTATAAGAGATAACTGCATATGCAATATAAAGCAACCATATCATAAGTTTTAATGTATTTTTCATAAGGAGCTTGTTAACCTGTTAACAGGTGATGCAGGAAAAGGGAACCAAAATGGATATACACTATGATGGTGCTCTATTAACAAATACTAATCTTAAACAGGGATATTAAGTGACACAGAAAACAAAACAGGCAGTTGTATGTTCATCATGCAATCTACATGTCGACTGCCTACGGTGTTACACACAGGGAATCAAGGCCAGGTGTAGCCTTCAAGGCAAAATTAATGGCCAAGGGATATTCAGTGTAGAGAAGTTCTCATTTTATTTATCCTTATTTTCAGATTTTGATTATAAAATTCCTCTTCCCACATTTACAATGGAAACTGCCTATATCTCCTCCAGCCCCACAAAACCCCGCCCCCGAGATGTCTGCGCTCCTCTAATTCTGCCCTCCTGAGCATCTCCGATGATAATCGATCAATCATTGGTGTTCTGTTGCCTAGACCCCAAGCTCTGGAACCCCCTGCCTAAACCTCTCCGCTTCTCTACCATTCCTTCCTCCTTCAAGGCGCTCCTTAAAACATATCTCTTTGACCAAGCTTTTGGTCACCTGCGTTAATCTACTCATTCACTTATGCGGCTCGGTGTCAAATTTTTATCGCTTAATACTGTTGTGAAGCGCCTTGGGACTTTTCACTATGTTAAAGGCGCCATATAAATACAAATTGTTGTTGTTATATAAACTTGTCTGGTTGTAATTACACTGTCAGAGGGGATTCCTGTATGGGCTGCTCTTGCACACTCTCCACGTTGCCATCCTCGTCTGCCGTTCTGACACGCCACGGTGCACCATCTTGCCGTCCGGAGGAGCCGGAGGTCCCCAATGGAGTGTTCTCTACACGGGAGTCCTCCCTTTATTTATTGGGGACTTGGCCTGGAGGGTGTTGCACGGAGCAGTCCCGTGCAATCAGTTTTTAAGTCGGTTCACGGGCTCCCAGGCCGCCTGTAATTTCTGCGGTCTAGGGGAGTCCGTGTTCCATGTGTATGTTGAGTGTGCGAGGTTGCAGCAACTCTTCTAATATCTGAAGGGGTTGCTCCTCAAATTCTGATTGCATTTCAGTCCCACATTCCTGATCTTTGGGCATCCTGCAAAGAGAGGAACAGGACTGCTCCTGGGCATGACCAAGGGGGCCATCAACCGGTCCAAGCAGCGGGCGGTCGAGGGGGTTGTTCAGCCCGACTGCCTGCCTCTCTTCCGCAATTACATCCGAGCCAGGGTGTCCCTGGAGATGGAGCACGAGGTGTCCAATGGTATGCTTGCGGCCTTCCGCGAGAGGTGGGCACCAGAGGGACTGGAGTGCATCATCACCCCCGGCAACCAAATTTTGATTTGATTTAAGTTACTGCCAAAGTTAATTTGTTTATTGTGTCGGGTTTAGTTCCCCCCTCCCCCCTTTAATCAGGGGGCACTTGTATAATTTGTGTTTTTGGTGCCCTCAAAAAAAAAAACAAGGGGGCACTTGAATGAAAGTTTCTAGAGTGTGGCCCCCCCTTTAATCAGGGGGACTTGTTTATTATCTTCAACAAAATAGTTGAAATTACACTGTCATGTCAATGCTGGCATTGCAACACCATCACTGAGGTGGGTACAATTATTGTTCAACAAGCTTGCATTGGCAATTTCCATTATAAATGTGAATATAGGAAATTAGAATGAAAAAGGTGACAAGTAGTACATGCAGCCCTATTGGGGATTGATGTGGAACAAACTATTGTGGGTTAATAAGCTATGCCAGTTTTAACCAGGTATAAACTATACTTTGCTGTATAGCTTCGACACTTATTTGGATGTTTGTTTACACCAGTGAGAAAATAGTGATGATTTTGAAAATACTTCAGAGGCCAGTTACCATTATTATATATAAACCTTTAATATTTTGGAAGTTGGAAGCAGAGAACTGCCCTTCCGGTCACTAATATATCTATTAATTATACGGGTGTTCCCTTGGAGAGTCATCATTCCTAAAATGAAAGCTGAAATAATCTATAATCCAAACAATATTTCCTTACTTGCTCTCATTGCAGGGGAATAAGAAACAAAGATCTAAATGGCTAGGCTAGTTCAGACAACAGAAACAGAGAAACTGGAGACAACGAGCTGGGAGACACTCGATGCCCATCCTATGAATGAAGCCTGCAGTTCCCAGAACCAGACACAAATAAATGCAGCGTGTTTTTTTTGTTTGGGGGGCAGTGGGAAGAAGAGAGAAGGGATTGCTTAAACTTACCACAGCACAGTATGTTACAGGAGCAGAAAGTTGAAGCATTCCAGTGCTTCATTGAATGCCTGAATGAAGGTTGGAGATGTCACATTAAAACTGTAAAACCTAGAGGAAAAGCCAAGAAACAGTGCAAGGCCATGGAACCTTGCAGCACAGGGGGAGATCATTTGGTTCATTCCGTCGATGCTGGCTCTTTCTAAGAGCAATCCAAAATTAATCCCATTGCCCAGCTCTCTTCCCATTTCTTTACATCTTCCTCTGCTTCAAATATTTATCCAATTTTCCTTTCAAAGATGCATTGGTTTCTGCCTCAACCACTCCCTGTGGCAAAGCATTCCATATGCCAACAATCCTGTGTGTGAATAATTTTTTCTTGACTTCTCTCCTCACTCTGTCACAATTTTAAACTGCCGACTTATTGGCATTAACTTCCCAACCTGAGGATATAATCTTTCCCCATTCATACTGTTAAAACTGATCATAATTTTAAAAGCCACTATTAAATCTCCTCTTAGCCTTCCTTCTATGCTCCAGTGGAAGTAGTCACAGTATCTCAAGTCACTCCTCATAATTTTAGTGTCCTCCTTGGCATCATCCTGGTGAATTTATGATGTATACTCTTTAATAACCTTTCTATAGCACCCAAAACTGCACACAGTCCTCGAACTGTGGTCTAAATGTTTTGTACAGATTTACCATTACTTCTTTATCTTTCACTCTTTGCCCATGTTAAAACTCAATCAGACACCAGAGTTGAAAAGTGCAAAAAAGATGGATCAAGAAACAGCAATTCGATAGTGCCAGGTTTAGGGTTTATAAAAATAACTTGTATTTATATAGCACCTTTAATGTAGTAAAACGTCCCAAGGCGCTTCACAAGAGTATTATGAGACAAAACCACAAAAGGAGAAATTCAGACAGGTGGCCAAAAGCTTGGTCAAAGAGGTAGGTTTTAAGGATCACCTTGAAGGAGGAAAAAGAGGTAGAGAGGCGGAGACGTTTAGGCAGAAAATTCCAGGGCTTAGGCCTAGGCAACAGAAGGCACGGCCACCAATGGTTGAGCGATTATAATCAGGGATGTTCAACAGGGCAGAATTAGAGGAGCGCAGACATCTCTGGGAGGTTGTAGGCCTGGAGGAGATAACAGAGATAGGGAGGTACAAAGCCATGGAGGGATTTGAAAACAAGGATGAGAATTTTGAAATCAAGGTGTTGCTTAACCGGGAGCCAATGTAGGTCAGCGAACACAGGGACAATGGGTTAGCGGGACTTGGTGCGAGTTAGGACTCAGGCAGCCGGGTTTTGGATCACCTCTAGTTTACGTAGGGTACAATGTGGCAGGCCAGCTAGGAGTGCGCTGGAATAGTCAAGTCTAGAGGTAACAAAGCCATGAATGAGGGCTTCAGCAGCGGATGAGTTGAGCCAAGAGCAGAGATGGGCGATGTTACAGAGGTGGAAATAGGCGGTCTTCGTTATGCTGTAGATATGTGGTTGGAATTTCATTTCAGGATCAAATATGACACCAAGGTCAATATGGAAATAAGGGGTTACGGGGAGCGGGCAGGGAAGTGGACCCGAGTCCATGATCGAATCAGCCATGATCGGATTGAATGGTGGAGCAGGCTCGAAGGGATGTATGGCCTACTCCTGCTCCTATTTCTTATGTTCTTTGTCTGGTTCAGCCTCAGACAGAAGTTGGGGAGAAGGATGGAGGCAGTGGCTAGGGAACAGATTTGTACCAGAGACCGAAAACAATGGCTTCAGTCTTCCCGATATTCAATTGGAGAAAATTTCTGCTCATCCAGAACTGGATGTCGGATAAACAGTCTGACAATTTAGAAACTGAGGAGGGGTCAAGAGAAGCGATAGTGAGGAAGAGCTGGATGTAATCAGCGTATATGTGGAAACTGACGCTGTGTATTCGGATGATGTCGCAAATGGGCAACATGTAGATGAGAAATGATAGGGGGCCAAGGATAGATCCTTGGGGGACACCAGAGGTAACGACGTGGGGCGGGAAGAGAAGCTATTGCAGCTGATTCTCTAGCTGTGATTAGATAGATAAGAATGGAACCAGGCGAGTGCAGTCCCACTCAGCTGTACGACAGTGGAGAGGCGCTAGAGAAGAAAAGAGTAGACAACTATGTCAAAGGTTGCTGACAAGTCAAGAAGGTAGAGGAGGGAGAGTTTGCCTTTGTCAGTCACAAAGGATGTCATTTGTGACTTTGATCAGAGCCGTTTCGGTACTATGGCAGGCGTGGAAACTGGATTGGAGGGATTCAAACGTGGAATCATGGGAAAGATGGGAAGGGGACAACACGTTCAAGGACTTGAGAGGAAAGGGAGGTTGGAGATGGGACGGTAGTTTGCAAGGACGGAGGGGTCGAGGGTTGTTTTTTTGAGGAGAGGGGTGATGATGACAGATTTGAGGGAGAGGGGCTGACAGTATTGGAGGGGAGAAAACAATGTCAGCTAACATGGGAGCCAGAAAAGGAGGTTGGGTGGTCAGCAATTTGGTGGGAATAGTGTCAAGCGAGCAGGAAGTGGGTCTCATGGACAGGATGAGCTCGGAAAGGTCATGAGGGGGGATCGAAGAGAAATTGGAGAAAGATGTGAGATCAAGGCTAGGACAGGGGAGATCCTTAGAGGAAAATTAGCCCAGTGGGCTAGGGGAAGGAAGGGAAACGGCAGAGGGACGGCCAAATGGATGGTCTCAATCTTGGAGACAAAGAAGTCCATGAGCTCCTCAAGCTTATTGTCGGAGGTGAGAGTGGAGACTGAGGAGAGTGGTTTAAAAAGACGGTTAGCAGCGGAGAATAGAAGCCGGTGTTCATGTTTACATTCCAGAATGATTCTGGAATAGTGTGCAATTTTGAGACCAGGATCCAATAAAGCTTTATGTGGTCCAGCAAGATCTGGCGGTAAATGGCTAAACCAGTTGTCCGCCATATTAATTCAAGTCTGCGTTCCTTGGACTTAAGGGAGCGAAGATCAGGGCTGTACCCGGGGGAACGGCTAGGGTGACAGAGAGTAATTAGCTTAACAGGGACTAGGGCATCCAAAGGTGGTGGTGAGGGTGTGATTGAGCAGATCAGTAGCTGCAGAAATGTCACGGTGAATGGAGGGCCTAAGGCGGGAGTTCATAAGTGCAGTTGTAAGAGAGTCGGACGAGAGTATTTCCAGGGGCGGACACAGTAGTAGGTAGGGTTGGGGGGTGCGGAGTGGAAGGGGGATGGGGGTGGGGAACGATACGAGGAAGTGGTCAGAGTTGGTCTCATCTACGACAGACATGATGGGAGTAGCGAGGCCACGAGAAATGGCAAGGTCGTGAATATGGGTTGGGGAGTTTACATGGAGGGAGAGATTAAGGAAGGATAGGAGGATAGTGAACTAAGAGGAGAGAATGATTCATTGAAATGAAGGTTGAAATTATCGAGGATGAGAAGTCGTTCAGTGCCGAGGCAGAGGGAGGCAACTACTAGAAACATAGAAAACAGGTGCAGGAGTAGGCCATTCGGCCCTTCGAGCCCGCACCACTATTCAATAAGATCATGGCTGATCATTTACCTCAGTACCCCTTTCCTGCTTTTTCTCCATACCCCTTGATCCCTTTAGCCGTAAGAGCCATATTTAACTCCCTCTTGAATATATCTTAACGAACTGGCATTAACAACACTCTGTGGTAAAGAATTCCACAGGTTAACAACTCTGAGTGAAGAAGTTTCTCCTCATCTCAGTCCTAAATGGCTTACCCCTTATCCTTAGACTGTGACCCCTGGTTCTGGACTTCCCCAACATCAGGAACATTCTTCCTGCATCTAACCTGTCCAGTCCCGTCAGAATTTTATACGTTTCTATAAGATCCCCTCTCATCCTTCTAAACTCCAGTGAATACAGGCCCAATCGATCCAGTCTCTCCTCATATGTCAGTCCTGCCATCCTGGGAACCAGTCTGGTGAACCTTCGCTGCACTCCCTCAATAGCAAGAACGTCTTTCCTCAGATTAGGAGACTAAAACTGAACACAATATTCCAGATGAGGCCTCACCAAGGCCCTGTACAACTGCACTAAGACCTCCCTGCTCCTATACTCAAATCTCCTAGCTATGAAGGCCAACATACCATTTGCCTTCTTCACCGCCTGCTGTACCTGCATGCCAACTTTCAATGTCTGATGTACCATGACACCCAGGTCTCGTTGCACCTCCCCTTTTCCTAATCTGCCACCATTCAGATAATATTCTGCCTTTGTGTTTTTGTCCCCAAAGTGGATAACATCACATTTATCTACATTTTTCTGCAACTGCCACGCATTTGCCCACTCACCTAACCTGTCCAAGTCACCCTGCAGCCTCTTAGCATCCTCCTCACAGCTCACACCGCCACCCAGCTTAGTGTCATCTGCAAACTTGGAGATATTACACTCAATTCATTCATCTAAATCATTGATGTATATTGTAAATAGCTAGGGTCCCAGCACCGAGCCCTGCGACACCCCACTAGTCACTGCCTGTCATTCTGAAAAAGACCCATTTATCCTGACTCTCTGCTTCCTGTCTGCCAAATAGTCCTCTATCCACGTCAGTACATTACCCCCAATACCATGTGCTTTAATTTTGCACACCAATCTCTTGTGTGGGGCCTTGTCAAAAGCCTTTTGAAAGTGGAAGTACTATTTGAATCCAAGAGAGATGTCAGAAGAACCTCCTTAGATGTGGAAGTACTATTCGAATTTTTATAGGATTTGGGTTCAATAAATTTAAGAATTGTTGAGAGTACAATTGTTTGGTGTGAAAGAGGGTGCTTTGACATTGAAATGTTCTGGATGAGAAAGCCTTGCTGAGAATTCCAATAGGCGAAGAATGACGAAGGGATGAGCTGTCAAAGGTAAGAGACAATAGTTACTGGTTGGGCTTCTGAAAGGCAGCACAAAGAAGCTGTCTCTGAAGAATTGGTAAAAAAGGATTTTAACTGACCCACTGAAGGGCATAGGTGAAGATGTAGTAATTTAACTGTTGCAACAGGGCTGGAGACAGTTAGCACTGAGAGCATGAAGGAAGTCAATGAATATAGCGTGGAAAGGTTCATAGGGCTGTTCAGTGAATGTCATTATTGATATGGAGCGGAGAGAGACAGAGACCTGCAGAACCTGTGAGGTGATGCAAAAAAGGCGAGAGGCGGCATCACTACAACACAGACAAAAACAATTTGACAGGAAACTAGAATGCAACGAACACAGCTCTGGTTGTAGACCTTAAGATGGTAACCTGTGGAAGTGCAGTGCTCGACACCAATACCTTTGGTGATCTCCAAGGTGATGACAAATGCATCAACAGTATGCAAGAGAAAATCCCAGTCTCAGACAGCCAATCAAAAATGTTAAAGTTCTCAGGCAGACTGCCTTGAAGTCGTTCCAGAAGTAGGTTGAAGCAAAAGAAATGTTCATGGTTTAGTACTCAGGATGGCCTTCAGGGATTATGCAATTTTGAAAAAAAAAAAGAGAGACTATAGTGGTCTACTCATGTTCTTCCATGGAATGGTTCAATGTGGGTTTTCACCATGATCTTCCACACAAGAATATTCCTGACCTCAGCCAGACCTATGTTACATCACATCTGGATCAACTGGGCCTGTATTCACTGGAGTTTAGAAAAATGAGAGGGGATCTCATGGAAACAAATACAATTCTGACGGGACTGGACAGGACAGGTTCGATGCAGGAAGAATGTTCCCGATGTTGGGAAAGTCCAGAACCAGGGTTCACAGTCTAAGGATAAGGGGTAAGCCATTTAGGACCAAGATGAGGAGAAACTTCTTCACTCAGAGTTGTGAACCTGTGGAATTCTCTACCGCAGAGAGTTGTTGATGCCAATTAGTTAGATATATTTAGATATGGCCCTTACGACTAAAGGGATCAAGGGGTACGGAGAGAAAGTAGGAAAGGGGTACTGAGGTGAATGATCAGTTATGATCTTATTGAATGGTGGTGCAGGCTTGAAGGACTGAATGGCCTACTCCTGCACCTATTTTCTATGTTTCTATGAGGGGATACAAAGATTGAACAGAAAAATAAAGTACAAAGGAAGTTAAGCTGCTGTGATACACTTTTTAATACCCTTCTCAACAGCCCCATTGGCAAAGGCAGGTCGCATGCAATCACACTTGTAGAACACCGCACAAATAGTGCACCTGAAATGTCTCAATGAGGAAGTGCATACAGCACTGCATTTACAGATTTAAGAACATAAAATGACAATCAATCTATGCCCTTTATCACATCATGACATCTAATAATTTGAATTAAATTTTGCCTAAAATACCTTACATAGTACATAAATCCATGTATCTATCACTGTGTGAAGTATTTTTCTTCAAATTATATGTTTCACTATTTTCCACTTATTTCCTCTGATCCTAATTTGATTGTTTTATGTTAAATGTTACAAGATAATAGGTACTTAGAAATTCAACATTTGCTAAAAATGGATTATCACAAAACCCACCATAATAAAGTTGGTGTTCATACATACAAAATTATTTTATTTTTGTCAGTTGTTGAATCTAAAAAATTAAGATTCTTCATAAATAAAATGTACATTTAAGAAGCAAAAAGAGCAAGATGTGCAATTATTTAAAGGTATGAGTTAGTAACAGAGAGTAATCGCTATAATCCATGAAAAGTGAGTCACTGTTCAGGAAAACATTTCCAATTACACAAGGCCAATGCATTTTAATTGTCTGTAGTAGCTTCTAATATGTAGTATAATGTCATTTTCTAATATTCCTGCAACTTCAGATGGCTGTAAAGCTCTTGAGCTTCATTCTCACTAATTACACAGTTATACCATCTTCCGTGATCGTGCTGTATCCTGTTAAACATTTCCAGTTGCCCAGAAAAATGAATTTGCCTTTTTTTTTTAAAAAAAAGGGCCACCTATATCCAGACATATTTTGTATTTCCATTGTCTATCTGCAAGCTGTATGTCCTTACCCACGACATGCACTAATCAAAATTATGTTTCACTGCATACCACCTTACCAGGATTCAGCACATTCAATTTACACTGTTCCCTTTTTATAAATGCTAATAAATAAAATGCCCGAGTTGCAACACTATGTACCGGAAATCAAGGAAAAATGGGACCCTTCCTGCTCATCTTCCAAGCACAACTCCGAATCTATTCTAGTCTATACCGGGGGTCAGTGAGCTAATCATAAAAAAAGACAGAATTCAAAGATGAATAATTCCAGTTGCAGAGGATCTTAACTCCAAGATATAAAGATCAAAGAGCTTGTAAAATACTAAAAACCACGACAATGATCAAAATTGCTGCCGACTAAAATTAGATTAGCATTAAAAAATTCAATATATACGCATTAAAAAAAATCACAATCCTATTTCTTTAAAAAATAGCATTACTGACTCGTTTTCAATGAAAATCGGTTATCGATTTCAGTTTAAAGGCGGTAAGATTATGTCTGATGTACTCGAGTCCTATATATACTGGTCTATTTTAGGATCCTCAACATCATGACTGAACCTTGTTTTATCCATTACCCAGATTTAAAACACATTTCTTTCTCACGATCAACACTAGATTTTAAAAAGCAAACCTCTCCAATGAAAATTGTGAACGTTTAGGTCTTGATAACAGTGCCAGGCTATGAAACCAAGCCGAACTCTCACCTGGTTTCAACATGTCGTACACTCGATAGCCACACACACACACACACACACGCGAATGTATATATAAAACCTCTTAAGAGCACAGCAGATAGAAAGAGCTGAAGCAGTGAAGCATCCTGGCGAAGAGTGTATGCGCACGTACTGTCCGTTCGAAATCCCCGGGTGGTTACTGCATCTCCCCCCCAGCACACGAGCTGGTATCTCGGCCTATTGGGGGGGGGGGAAACTAGGCCGCCGGGCTAATTTTACCCAGTCAAACCTTTCCATACGTCGCTTCCGCGAATCCTTTATTCGCCCGTCACCAAAAACGGTGATGACCTTCTCACTGTGCGTGGCGCACATTTACCACAAGGGCTTTGTAGAATATATATATATATAATCTCTGATTTAAACCAAGGGGATGAGCCCTGAGACAAAGCTGATCAAATGTATTTTTTCCCCAACCAACAACAAAAACAAAATTCACTTACCGGCCTCCCAGGGAGAGGATTTGTTGCAACGAGTCGGGAGCATGGCTAAACCCGGCCCCCCGGCCGTTTTTCTCTCTCTCCCCACCGCTGCTTCACCAATTCCAACCAAACCCGATGGAGGAAGCGGTGACGCGGGCCGACTGGCAATGTCAGCGACCAATCGAGGCCGCAGCAGCCGCCGAGAACCCCGGGCTTACTCTAAATATAAATGTTTAAAAGGCTCAGGGGGCTACACCCAAAACCAGAGCTTCCCACTAATATTGCGCACAAGTCGTTCTGAAGCTGTGCTGGCTTTGCACACGAGACAAGTCAAGTGTGTGTAAAAAAAGGAGCATCTGTAATCTACAGAACATCCATTTGAACTATTATCAAATGACAGGCAGAGGTGCGTGATCAGCACACCATTGTACGAGTAAATATATTACTTGGGAGTGCAGCAGATTGCACTCAGATTTTGATTCCCATGCATGCTCTTTCACTGTACTGTTGATTTTTGCTCCCTTTTGCACCCAATTGTCCAACAATGTCAACCACCACTGACTGACGCCTGCGACAAACACAGCCCAGATGCACCGACCTGCAACAATTTACAGTTTACACCTATCTACAATAATGCTGGTTTATAACATATAATGTGACAGATTTCAACAGGTTGTCCTGACAATAATTTGCCAACCCCACTAAATCCTGTTTGCAAGCCAATAAGTTCAATTTTTCAGCCACTGTGACTCATCCTCTTTCCCACAGCTAAATATCATATTTGGTTATTTGTCAAATTATCAATTTTTTTGAAGCAGCTTATTTTTGGTAGTTTTCTACCATTCTCCCTTGGGGCCCGCGGCAGCCGCCAATCATCAGGCACAATGGTGACCCTGGGCCAATGAACGACGGCCGGGGGCGGGACCAAAGCCGCCATCACGTGAGGCGGAGGCAGTGGGCGCTCGAGCTCCGGCGTCCGCCGCCCAGTGCGGTGGAGCCTCTTCTGAAGGCTGACTGTCGGTTAAAAAAATAAAACACACAAGAAACAACCTGCTTTACAAGACAGACACCCACTCAACCTTTTACTTACCATCCGGGAACCGTACGCGAACTCGTCCAGCGACCCAACAGAAAAAAATTAACCCCGACAGCAACAAAAACAATAAACCTGAAATCTATAGAACTCCCCCCCCCCCCCTCCCAAATACTGACCCGGCAATCGCCGCCCCTTGCGCTGCGTCATCACGCCGTACGTCACTTGGTCATGGTCGGAGGGACCACGCTGACGCGGTGACGTTTCGGGCTAGGTTTGAGCGGGCGCTTCTGGTGCTAAGTGTGACAATGTAACAATTCTTCTTGGGGGAACCTTGCTTGCTTCTTTTGCAGCAAATTTCGGTATGACGTTTCCAGTTACAATCACTGCTATTTTTCCTTGCGAGATAGTTCCAATACTTTGGAAACTAAATTTGGTGCTGGAAGGTGATTTTTGTGTGTTGAAATTATTTAATGATTCTTCGAAAACTGTTTTATGGGACAGCAATGTTTTTATTTTTAAAGTGTTTTAAATGTTATTTACTTTGCGTACATTTGCTGTAAATCATCGACTCAAGTGGTTTGTTGACTGATGTATTGCATAGAAGTTGCCTGTACAGTACTACTTCGCATGGTCGGGAGGAGAGGAGAGAACTGACATGGTGGAGATCTGTTGAGCTAAATAGTTGTAGAGCATACAGTGGCTATCTGGATTATTTGGAAATATTTCTAATCTCGCCCTTTATACTGGAAAATGAAGTCGTGATAATAGAGCTGAAACTTGGCTATTCCATCAAACAATTTAAATTACTTTCCCAAACTGTTGGCGACGCTCCTTCAACCTAGTGACGATGCGAAATGCTTATTGTCACAATAGTTGCTATATTGGGGAGAATTTCCAGACAGGCTTACTCTGGAAGTCTGCTTTAAAAAATGTCAGTACCATGCTCTACGCATCTGGTTATATTTTCTTTAGACTTGTGCATCTTTTTGTGGGGGAGGATATTTCTCCACTATTAATGTGTTACAGAATGTCATAGTACCTGGAGATATTTTGGTCTATTGTGTGTGCACCATCTCTGAAAGGGCTACAGTATGCTCTTAATTTAAAGTTTTTAAAATTCAAATGATCTGATAACTGATTTTTAGCATAAAATTCCTACTTGTGTTATTTGCATTGCTTAACACAAGCTGTTCATAATACAATCATTTGTGAGAAAATAATGTTGCATTATCGAGAGTAGATTGTAACCACTCAATTCAATTTTGGTGCCTTTTCCCCATAACCTTTTTAAATGTTCATTTAAAAAATATATTTTACCTGCTTCCATTTTAAAACCTGTTGTGGGTTCTGCTGACATTGCAATATCTGGTAAGGCATGCCATGTCTGAACAACCCTCTGGTCCAAAAAAAACCCTCCTAACCTTTCCCTTATTATTTTTGTGATGGTATTTATGGCCCCCCAATTAATGATTCACTGATCAAGAAGAATAGTTATGATTGGGTAAATTAGGATAAACTCAATTCGGAACACCCTATCCGATTTGCTTTGAAGGTGTGATTTTTTAAAAAACTTCGAGTTTCTCTCATCTCAAATTCCTGCTATCATCTTTGTAAATATCTTCTGTATCTTTTTCATTGCATTGATATCCTTCCTGTCAGCTGCCCAAAACTGAATACACTGTTTTAGCTACAGCCTAACCAATGATTTGTATAGATGTGGCATTGCTCCTTTCCTTTTGTACGCTGTACCTGTATTAATAATATTTAGGATTTGATGCGTCTCATCAACCTGCCCTCATATTGAAAAAAATTTGTGTATCTGAACCATTAAGTCTCTTTAAAAGTTTTAGCATTTAGTGTATATGTTCGGTTTATTCTTCATCTATTCTTCCTCCCAAATATATTACCTTGCACTTATCCACATTAAATTTCATAAAACATCGATCTGCCTAATTTACTAACTTTTTGTCCTCCCGCAGAAGCTTACAGTCGTCTTCATAGTTGATCACACTCCCTATTTATATCTGCAAACTTTGATTATGGTATCCATATATCCAGAGCTTTATACATAAATTCCAGACATGGAGAAAATAATTATCATCTCCAAGATAAGGTTAGAAACTAAATTTAAAAATCACTTTTGCAATAACATCATTACTTTTATCCAATTTTTTTTAATGCCTTAACTGAAGTTTTCATTTGAAAGCCACAGAATCTTCCAAAAGCCTGGACATGTACTTGATATTTTTGTACAGAGTGCTGATTGTTGGCTTAAGGCCATGCAGTCTGGCTATGTGGAGTATGTACAGTTTCACAGGATGCGTCAGTATCATTTAAGATAGCCTTATGGTACATTTATAACAACATCTATTTTGTTGTTTTACAGAACCGTTGAGAAAAAAAAGCTAGAGGACAAAATTCAGAACATTTTATTAAGATACAATTTATATTGATTTTGTTTTAATACATAGGCTGTGTGAGTTGCAAGTGTACAAAGATGGACCAGGGCCACTGAACTTTGAAACCGAGACTGACCCTTGCAGCATTGGTAAGTGTTACTACAAAGTAATTACCTCTTTTTTGGGCTGAGTTCATTGGAGACGTGCCACTGTACACCGATTCCCAAGTTTCAGGGAGTTATAGTCACTAATATGTGTGCAAGGACGACAATAGGAAAACATCTGGATAAGACAATATCTTTTTAATTCGAGCTTAGAATCAGACCAGTGCTTAGAGATGCAGAATCAAAGAAAAGCTCATAAATAGATTCACATGGCCGAAAAGCAATTAAATATAACTAAAAATGAACATGTGCTAAGATAACCAAGGGTGCTGTGTAATACTGATCTCTTAGTTCAACGAAAAAAAACGCTCTATGGTGAGGAAATGAACATACAAACTGCGTTATTGATGTTATTGGTTATTAGCTTTTCCTTATATGGAGTTATCTTTTAACTTTGGTATAATCATGTAATAATGCAAAATATGTTGATTGTCATGTAGTGGGGTAAGAGGGATGTATAGAAGTGGCAAATTGTAAGGAGAATTTGGACTCGAAGTGTTCGATCAGTCTGAATACTGAACTCAGAACTGTAATGTGTTTGAATCTTCAAACTGTATTGCCCAGTGTGTGGTTATAAGTACTACATAATTGAATGCAGGCTTAAGCACTGTTGCATGTGCTATATACTTAATAAACCTATGAAAGCTTCTTCTCAATGTTTCAAGAATCTTATTGATTTTGAGGAATAGATCAAACATCTCATCATAAATAAAACCATTATCTAACACAGATACGATTTCGCTTTTACAGATCTGTGCCAGCTGTCCTTGGTCAATCTAGATGAGTATTAATGACCTATATTATGGCCAATAGAAGCTTACCCATTATTTTTGTAAGGCTTTTAGTTCAGATTTCCTGAAGTGGTTGTTTTTTTCCTTTTAACTTGTAGACCTGTCCATTGCAATTTTTTGTTTTTAAACTGTTCCCGTGCATTCTTGGACTCATTTTGTCTCCCAATCCAGTACCCTTGATGAACGAAATGTTTGTAATCACTGTTTAATAAAAAAATATTCTACAGATTTATAGACAGAAAAAATCCGAAAAGGAATTCTAATTATTTGTAACAAAATAATTTTTCAATTAAGTAGAAGCTAAGTGTGATACAATTGCTTTCAACAATTTGTCTCCTGTTTAGTTTTATTTAAAACTTCTGCTGAGAAGAAAGCTTAATTACCTGTTCTTTTTTTCCTTCTCCATGTCCAGTATCAGAGAAGCCACAATCTTCTCTACTTTTCTCTCCCAAGTTTTACGGAATCCAACAATCTGGATTTCAAACATAGCAGCAAGTCATTAATGCAGTCCATCATGGATCATTGTCCATTTTGGTTCTCCGTGCAAATGGGTAATATCAGAGACTGGAAATATGCTGTAGCTGCCAAGCGAGGAGTAGGCTTGTATTAAAGTTACATGATACTGATGGAACATTTACTTTACATTGGTTGCATGCAGAGAAATATAAGTCCATTCTTTATAAATATTTATAATTTTGTAATAAAAGTATTTACGATTTTGCATAGCGGATCTTTTCACATGAAAGGGAGTGAAGGCCATAAGGGTTAAATATAGTAATTGATGATCAAATGCTTCATGCAACACTCGAGTGCTGTTTGAATTATCTGTGTAATTTAATCCGGTAGAGTTCAATGATATTCTGTTGTTTTTAGGCTGGGTCAAATTTAGTTCTCGGTTTGATTTTTTTTACAGCTGTTTCTTGTTCCCCCACAAAAATAACTAAAGGTGTTATGCTGTGCCAGAAAGGAACCTCCCAAAAGTCAGATTATGGCAAATATCAGTGTTGTAATTAATGTTGAGTTCTGAAATTACAATCTGGCCTGCAAATACATTAAAATTTCCTTTTTGGATGCTGATGTTTGTAACAAATCCAGTGTTCAGAGTGACAAGTGTTAAAGTTCTCTTTGTAATCTGTAATTAAATATTTTCTTAGCAAAATATCAATAACAAGGCCTAATTTATATTCTAACATTTTAAAATATAGCCAGTGGTTGAAGAAACCATGAAGAAAGTCCAGAAGCTTCAGCAAAGTCCTCCCTCTTTATTCTTTAAGAACAACTGCTCAGAAGATGAATTTGACATCCTGTTGTCAATGCTGCCCGAAAAGCTCAATCAGAGATTACTTTCTTTCCAGAAAGAAGGCATCAAGTTTGCCATTGAGAGAAATGGCAGGTAAGCAAAATTTTTATCAATTTCGTTTTGTGATAACAAGAACACATATTATTGTATTTTACCAGCTGACCTCCTAGGGCATTGCACATGAGCAGTCTGGAGCATGCGTGAGGTTTGTGTGTAAACGTGGCCTGCCCCTCAAAGGCATGCCAAATGTACTCTAGGAATCCAGGTAATTATAGCTGAGACCAAATAGTCAGTAAGTTGCTTGTAAATTTCAAGCTCGAGGTCACTGATTGTGTTTTTTTTTAAGGTTGTTTTACTTTTATAATAAAGTGTGAATCTCATGTGCGACAGATGCAAGACAGTTGCTTTTATTGGGGCATAGAATACTGGAAAATAAAGTTTTGGAACCTAGCAGCCTTAAAAGTACTGTATAGTATAATTACACATTTTTATACATTGCTTCAAAACAATGTTCTAATGATTATAAATATAGTTGATAAAGGTAAAATACACTTGACTCCCAACAAGGCTTTTTGGTCACTTATGCAAGTGCATTTCCAATTCCACCATGTCCTAAGCTGCCAGGAGCTAGGGCATACAGATGTTATTTTCCTCCCTCTTAGCTGAAGTTATTTAATATTGTTATGGCTGACCAATCATAAATTACACCTGAATGGTGACGTGTAATTATGCCACAACAACAACGTGCATTTATACGTGTCTTTAACATAGAAAAATGGATCCAAGGCACTGCACAGAGGCATAAAGGAAATAATGAACTCTGAGCCAAAAAAGACGCTATTAGGAGGGGTAACCAAAAGCTTGGTCGAAAAGGTGTGTTTTAAGGAGGCTCTTAAAGGAGGTATAGTGCTAAAGGAGTGAATTTCAGAGATGCGCTGGCATCTGATTAGCAGCTGCTTTTGTTTGAGCTGTAGATACCCAAAGATCAATTTGCAATCTTTTGCACCCGTTGAAATTAAGGAGCAAATTCCTGCCATAAGTGGATTTTGTGTAGCTTGTGGCAATGTCGATTGATAGAAATTGAGTTTAGCAATAGTACAGGATAGTGTGTGTGTGTGTGTCTGCATCTGAGAATGTTTGGGCTGGGGTGGGGTGAGAGGCATGAATACAGTCTATATAAAGATGAGCAGAATGTTCTTTTCAGACAATTAGCATAAACGTACATAGTATCTTCTGTTGCTGCATTTAGTATTCCAGAAAGTTGTTGTACTCAGTAGAAATGATCTTTTGTCTGGCAATAAAGGTTATAAAAAATGTACTCATCATATTAGCTGAGAATTATCATTGCATTTCTAATGGATCTGTGAGAGTCTCCCAGGAAGTCCATGAGGCAATAACTACAGATGAATGTCGGAGCAAACTTGTGTTGCAGCCATTGGGACAGTGGAGTAGATATGAAGACCTGCAAAAAAGGCACATTAAAGTTTTTATTAATTCTTTTGCAGCGATTCCCTAGGCCCAGACCTTTTTTAAAAAAAAATAGCAGAGTGATTAGCGGTATTTTTGGCGCAAAAATACCGCTTTCGCTGTTTTAAAACGTGAGCGGATTTTGGAACATATTCCGGACGACCCCTCCACGGATTTGGGAGGTCGAACCTGTACCACTTTATATGGAGAAAAAAATTCCCAAGATGCTTCACAGATACAGTAGACAATTAAAATTGATGCCAAGTCAGGAAGGAATTGGAAAGAGTATCCAAAGGCTGGGCCAAACACATGGGTTTTGAGGAGGTTTAACAAAGTGGAGAGAAGGGAAGACAGAGAGCTTTCGGGAGGGAGCTCCAAGCAGTAGGACCAAATTGGCTGAATGCTTTGCATCCAGTGGTGGAATGATACACAGAAGGCCAGATTCAGAGTTCTGGAGCATTCAATGGAGAATATAGGGGTGAACGAAATCACAGAGCTGGTACGAAGCAAGGCTATAAAGTTACTTATCAATAAGTACAGGTTGAGCGTTCGAAATCCGCAGTGCCAAAATTCGGAATGTTCCGGACACCGGGCCGATCCATGGCGGGATCATCCGGAAACCGGAAAATGTTTCCAAATCCGGAATCCTCCTGCCTCAGCGGCCCGACTTTGCCCACCCCGACTTCGGCCCGATCTCGCCTTGGCGGCTCGGTCCGACCTCGCCCCAGCCCAACTTCGCCCTGGACCTCCGACCTGACTTCGCCCGCCCCGGCCCTCCAACCTCGCCCCTGCCCGACTTTGCCCCAGCCCCGGCTCCCCCCCTTCTCTCTTCACCCCCCCCCACCCCCACCCCTTCTCCCCTTTACCTTGGCCCAGACAAAGATGTTCTGGATATTTCCGGATTTTGGAACGGCCTTGGTCCCGAGGTTTCCAGATTTTGGATGCTCAACCTGTATAATGATTTTGAATTTAAAAGGAGGAAGAGGACAGAATATGGGCAGCAGAATTTTGGAAAGCAGAATGTTCTTTTCAGATAATTAGTGTCAAAGAATACAATAACCAAGAGTTTCTGCTTTGGGCACAGTCGGCAATCCAGACACACATTGTGCTCAAAATTGCTCTAGTTTTAAGATCTTTTTTTGCTCAAGATTCCGCTTTAAATCTTTTGCATATCGTTGAATGTAAAATCTTCCATGAACCAGCTCAATTATAGAAACATAGAAATTTACAACGCAGAAGGAGGCCATTTCGACTAGTCCTGGAGATCCCCCTGGCCGTATTCGATTCCTTGCAGTACTTGCCATTGTATCTGCGCCGGCAACAAGAGGTTATCCAATCTAATCCCAATTACCAGCTCTAGGTCCGAAACCCTGCAGGTTACAGCACTTCTAAGTGCCCATCCAACCATCTCATAAAAGAGGTGAAGGTTTCTGCATCCACCGCTCTTCCAGGCAGTGAATTCCAGATCCCCACAACCCTCTGCGTAACATAGCCCCCCCTCAAATCCCCTCTGAAATTTCCACCACTCACCTTAAAACTATGGCCCCTCGTAATAGACCCCTCCACCAATGGAAATAGGCCCTTACTATCCACTATGTCCAGGCCCCTCAATATTTTGTACACCTCAACCTCCTCTATTCCAATGAAAACAAACCCAGCCTATCCAATCTGTCCTCAAAGCTAAAATTCTCCATTCTCAGCAGCATCCTAGTAAATCTCCTCTGCACCCTCTCTAGTGCAATCACGTCCTTCCTATAATACGGCGACCAGAACTGCATGCAGTACTCCAGCTGTGGCCGAAAAAACAATTTAAGCATAACCTCCCTGCTCTTATATTCTATACTTTGGCCAATAAAGGCAAGCATTCCGTATGCCTTCTTAACTACCTTATCCACCTGGCCTGCTACTTTCAGTGATCTGTGGACAAGCATTCCAAGGTTCCTTTGTTCACCTACACTATTAAGTGGCTGACCGCTTAATGTGTATACCCTTTCCTTATTAGCTCTCCCAAAATGCATTACCTCACACTTCCCTGAATTCAATTCCATTTGCCACTGCTCTGCCCACCTGACCATTAGATTGATATTCTTCTGCAGCCCATGACTTTCCTCTTCATTATCAACCACACAGCCAATTTTAGTGTCGTCTGCAAACTTCTTAATCATACTCCCTATATTCAAATCTTAATCGTTAATATATACCACAAAAAGCAAGGGAACCAGGACGGAGTCCTGCGGAATCCCACTGGAAACATCCTTCCAGTCACAAAAACATTCATCAACCATTACCCTTTGCTTCCTACCTCCAAATCAATTTAAAATCAAACTTGCCACTTTGCCCTGGATTCCATGGGCTTTAACCTTCGTGACCAGTCTACCATGCGGGACCTTATCAAAAGCTTTGCTAAAGTCCATATACACCACATCGTACGCACTACCCTCATCGACCTTCTTGGTTACCTCCTCAAAAAATTCAATCAAGTTAGTCAAACACAATCTTACCTTAACAACTCCATGCTGACTGTCCCTAAATAATCCTGGCCTTTCCAAATGTAGATTTAGCCTGTCTTTCAGGATTTTCACAATAATTTTCCCACCACTGAGGTTAGGCTGACAGACCTGTAATTACTCAGCCTAGCCCTTTCTCCCTTCTTAAACAAGGGTACTACATTAGCAGTCCTCCAATCCTCCGGCACCATGCCCAAATTCAAAGAGGACTGGAAAATGATGGTCAAGGCCTCTGCTATTTCCTTTTTTACTTCGCTCAATAGCCTGGTATGCATTTTATCCGGGCCTGGGGACTTATCTACTTTCAAAGCTGTTAAATCCCTTAATACTTCCTCTCTCACTATATTTATTTCATCCAGAATATCACACTTCTCCTTGATAGCAGTACCGGCATTGCCACTTTCCTAACGATTATGCAGCATTATAGAATGTATTTTCAAAAACACAACGTTTGCATTAAAAATATTCCTTGATATATTTAAGAGGGATAACCTGGTGCAGTTTTATTGATACAGCTTATCAAATTCATGAACTGAACAAAAAATAATCAGCATTTTTATTCAGTGTCCAGTATGAGTGACAGACTGGAAATGTGCATGAGAAGATATTGCAATGAGACGAATGGTTCATTTCTCACAGCCATTAATTATTCCGCAAACCTGAATTGTGGAAACGCAGTTCAAGGACAATGACCAACTTGAACTGCAAAGAATCCTGAAAGGAGAGAGGACAAGCAGTTTGTTTGTACCCCCACCTCCCCCTCCCCCCACCCCACCAAGCTGCTTGGCCCTTCTTCTCATCGCATGGTGTAATCTTAGTCAATGTGTTTGAGACATGATTCCTGTTACCTCATCTCTCATTTCTGAGGGTTTTTTTTCTAACTAACTATGGGTCACCGCTGACCCAAATAGGTTTTTTTGCAACGATAAATAATCCCCCCTCTCCACACACACAGACACGCACCAAAAAATAAAAATTCACAAAACATTCACAAAACCCTTGCCTACTAAATTGCTGAAAAAGAATTAAAAGATAAAAACTTTACATTACCTTTTTTGCAGGTCTTCATACCTACAGGTACCGCTATTTTTGGAGCTGCAACGCAGGTTTTTCTTGGGCGTTTTTTTTTCCACCCAGAATACGGGTGCGCCAAAAGTCCAAAGTACGGCAATACTGGTATTTCCAGTTTTGCACGCCGGTGGTTCGCTTTTCAGCGGTATTTTAAAAACCGCAGGCGCAAGACTTCGGCAAAACTCCGTTCAGCCTGTTCTGTGTTTTTTAAACGGCACAATACCTGTACAAAATAGTCGTCTGGAATCGGTTCCCCAAACTGCCTTTGTTTTCAAACTGCGCAAATACGGAGCTGCGATCGAATCACAATGCCCCATGACCCCTAGCCGACCCGACCCGAGCCGAGCCGACTTAACCAACGTGTGACTCGAGCCGTGAATTTTGCCATTTGAAGTTTTCATCATTTTAATAAGAATATCTGTACATTCAGTTGTAAAATCAGCATTTTACTAAATGAATTAGTGACTTTAAACAAAGATAGGTACATTATAGGGCGACCCAACCTACCCCACCTGACCCACGTACACCCCTTGATCAGACCCCGCCCAACCTGACTCAATCACTATGGTGTTTTTCCCAATTTTAAAGGTCTGCACAGGTACAGATTGTGAATTTGTGTTGTTTGTCATTGCAACCATGTCAAAAAGGCCAACAGATACCCCAATGGGTAATACGGGTACAGGTAAAGCAAAGAGTTCATAGTTCATTGTCAACTGCCAAGAAAGTGGAGTTACTCCAGATATTAGATAGAGGTGCTTCAGTGAGAAGATTGAGTGAGAAGTATGATGTTGGAATCTCCACCATTTATGATATCAGAAAACAAAGAACAGATCATGAAGTTTTATGCAGAAAGTGATGTTCAGCAGGAAATGAGTTTAAAAAAAAAACTACATAAGCCTAAATGTGATGATTTGGATCAAGTATTGATGGAGTGGTGGCGACAGAGGAGAAGTGAAAAGGAATCCTTTGTCTGGCCCAATAGTGGAGCAACAAGCCAAGATAGTCCATGCAGAACTGGGGATTGAAAGTCCATGCGAGTACTCTTCTGGTTGGTTAGCCAAATTTAAAAAGAGTCATGGCACCAGGCAATTGAAAGTGTGGTGAAAAAGCCTCCGCAGATGATGAAACATGGAAACACAGAAAATAGGTGCAGGAGTAGGCCATTTGGGCCTTCGAGCCTGCACCACCATTCAATAAGATCATGGCTGATCATTCCCTCAGTACCCCTTTCCTGCTTTCTCTCCATAACCTTTGATCCCCTTAGCCCAAGGGCCATATCTAACTCCTCCTTGAATACATCCAATGAACTGGCATCAACAACTTTCTGTGGTAGGGAATTCCACAGGTTAACAACTCTCTGAGTGAAGAAGTTTCTCCTCATCTCAGTCCTAAATGGCCTACCCCTTATCCTAAGACTGTGTCCCCTGGTTCTGGACTTCCCCAACGTCGGGAACATTCTAGCCGCATCTAACCTGTCCGGTCCCGTCAGAATCTTGTATGTTTCTATGAGATCCCCTCTCATCCTTCTAAATGCCAATGTATAAAGGCCCAGTTGATCCAGTCTCTCCTCAGTCCTGCCATCCCTGGAATCAGTCTGGTGAACCTTCGCTGCACTCCCTCAATAGCAAAAACGTCGTTCCTCAGATTAGGAGACCAAAACTGAACACAATATTCCAGGTGAGGCCTCACCAAGGCCCTGTACAACTGCAGTAAGACCTCCCTGCTCCTATACTCAAATCCCCTAGCTATGAAGGCCAACATACCATTTGCCTTCTTCACCACCTACTGTACCTGCATGCCAACTTTCAATGACTGATGTAACATGACACCCAGGTCTCATTGCACTTCCCCTTTTCCAAATCTGCCGCCTTTCAGACAATATTCTGCCTTCATGTTTTTGCCCCCAAAGTGGATAACCTCACATTTATCCACATTATACTGCATCTGCCATGCATTTGCTCACTCACCTAACCTGTCCAAGTCACCCTGCATCCTCCTAGTGTCTCCCTCACAGCTCACACTGCCACCCAGCTTAGTGTCATCTGCAAACTTGCCGATATTCCACTCCATTCCTTCATCCAAATCATTGATGTATATTGTAAAGAGCTGGGGTCCCAGCACTGAGCCCTGCGGCACCCCACTAGTCACTGCTTGCCATTCTGAAAAGGGCCTGTTTATCCTGACTCTCTGCTTCCTTTCTGCCAACCAGTTCTCAATCCACGTCAGTATATTACCCCCAATACCATGTGCTTTGATTTTGCACATCAGTCTCTTGTGTGGGACCTTGTCAAAAGCCTTTTGAAAGTCCAAATACACCACATCCACTCTACTAGTTACATCCTCAACAAGTTCCAGAAGATTTGTCAAGCATGATTTCCCCTTCATAAATCCATGCTGACTTGGACCGATCCTGTCGCTGCTTTCCAAATGCACTGCTATTTCATCCTTAATAATTGATTCCAACATTTTCCCTACTACTGATGTCAGGCTAACCGGTCTATAATTACCCGCTTTCTCTCTCCCTCCCTTTTTTAAAAAGTGGTGTTACATTAGCTACCCTCCAGTCCATAGATACTGATCCAGAGTCGATAGACTGTTGGAAAATGATCACCAATGCATCCACTATTTCTAGGGCCACTTCCTTAATTACTCTGGGATGCAGACTATCAGGCCCTGGGGATTTATCGGCCTTCAATCCCATCAATTTCCCGAACACAATATCCCACCTAATAAGGATATCCTTCAGTTCCTCCTTCTCACTAGACTCTCGGTCCCCAAGTATTTCCGGAGGGGTATTTGTGTCTTCCTTCGTGAAGACAGAACCAAAGTATTTGTTCAATTGGTCTGCCATTTCTTTATTCCCCATTATAAATTCATCTGATTCTGACTGCAAGAGACCTATGTTTGTCTTCACTAATCTTTTTCTCTTCACATATCTATAGAAGTTTTTGCAGTCAGTTTTTATGTTCCCGGCAAGCTTTTTCTCATACTCTATTTTCCCCCTCTTAATTAAACCCTTTGTCCTCCTCTGCTGGATTCTAAATTTCTCCCAGTCCTCAGGTTTGTTGCTTTTTCTGGCCAATTTATATGCCTCTTTCTTGGATTTAACACTATCCTTAATTTCCCTTGTTGGCCACGATTGAGCCACCTTCCCTGTTTTATTTTTACTCCAGACAGGAATGTACAATTGCTGAAGTTCATCCATGTGATCTTTAAATGTTTGCCAGCTGAAAATTACATAGGTAAGTTCGTCATAAACGAATTGCTGATAAAAACCTTTCGGCTGAGCAAAAGTACAATGTTGACGAGACAGCACTGTTGGCGCTACATGCCGAGAAATACATTAGCAGCAGCAGAATCGCAGTCAACAGGTGTAAAAGATGCCAAACTTAGATTGACTTTGCTTGCTGCTGCAAATGCGGCTGGGACACAAGTGTAAGCTTATGGTCTTCAGGAGAAGCCAACGTCCAAGATGTTTCAGGGCATGAGTATTGCCAGTGCATTATTATGCCAGTAAGAAAGCATGGGTAACCAGGGTAATCTTTCTGAACTGGTTTGAGAAGCATTTTGTCCCTCAGGCGCGTGCTCATTGCACGGAAGCTGGCCTTGAAGAAAACTGCAAAATATTCTTGCTGCTAGACAATTGCTCAGCATATCCTGATGCTCAGCTTTTAGTAAGGATAATGTCCATGGAATCTACTTACCTCACTGATATAACCAATGGACCAAGGAATTTTGAGATAGATGAAGTGTCGACAAAAACGAGGCATGGGAATAAAAGCGTTATTCACTGAGAAACCTTTTGAGAACGCCATACGGGCAGCTGCGGATGCATGGAACTTGGTAACTACAGACACCTTGGTCAATGCTTGGCACAACCTCTGGCCAGCAACTATGCTTAATGAAGATGCCGATGATGATGATGACTTTCAAGGCTTTCATGTGTCAGGGAGAAGGAAATGATTGCTCAATTTTTAGAATACACAAGAGGGCTGACTTGTGAAGCTGCGCATGAATTAAAGAATGATAATAGAAACATAGAAACAAATAAAATAGGTGCAGGAGTAGGCCATTCGGCCCTTCGAGCCTGCACCGCCATTCAATGAGTTCATGGCTGAACATGCAACTTCAGTACCCCATTCCTGCTTTCTCGCCATACTCCTTGATCTCCCTAGTAGTAAGGACGACATCTAACTCTTTTTTGAATATATTTAGTGAATTGGCCTCAACAACTTTCTGTGGTAGAGAATTCCACAGGTTCACCACTCTCTGGGCGAAGAAGTTTCTCCTAATCTCGGTCCTAAATGGCTTACCCCTTATCCTTAGACTGTGATGTCGCAGGAGTCATTAACATAGACAACGATGCTCCCATTGTGCATTCAGTGACAGATGAAGAAATTACGGGAATGGTTTTGCATCCAGAGGAAAAGGATGAAAGCAGTGAGGACGATGCTGATGTTGATAATCAAGTCGAAAAAGTGCAATCAATCTTTGTCAAGAATTAATTAACGCCTTAGAGCAATGAAACTGCATAAGTGAAGAGGAAATAATGCAGGTGTATCGAATTCGAGAAAAATTAATAAAAGAAAAGCCCAAATTATTTAAACAAGTAACATTAGACAATATGTTTCACAGGATGTCACAGCACAATGCCCAAGACTGACAGCCTGCAACTATGCCAGCAATTTCCACATTTGATAATCCTATTGTTAGCCCATCGTCAGCTCCAGCCATCATAACTGAACCCTCTACCTCAAGCACAACCTCCAGCCAATTGTAACTGTACCTATTTCTGTGCAGCTTACTTATGAAGTGGATCACAAGAAGAAAGATTATTCTTTATACATTACACTTGGCTTCAACCTGTCAACAGCGGAAGGAGCGCACGACAACCCAAGCACCGAACCCACCCGTCCTTCCAACCATCGTCTGCCCCACCTGTGACAGAGACTGTAGGTCCTACATTGGACCCCTCGGTCTGGAAAGTCTATTCCGAGGACTGCCTAAGAAGATGATTATTCTGTTTCATACTAGTATTCTGTTTACCAAACAAAGGTCTTCACTTACTGTTTTATATTTCATACCTGTACTATTTAACAAATAAAAACCTTTATTATATTTCATGCTTTTCATATTTGAAGATGGTAGCAAACTAGGAGGGACAGCGATACGTATCAGAAGAGGCAGCTCAGAAATTACAGACTGCGTTGGATAAAATATGCATCTAGGCAGATAATTGAAACCTAAAATTGAATACTATACAGTAACGGCAAATCTAAAGTGCTGCACACAAGAAGAAAAAGTTAGTGACACCTGTATTCCATGTGTGGTGTAAAAATAGTGAAGGAAAAAACCAAAAGACATCCAGGAATCTTAGACTCAATGCTTAGTATGTTCAACCAATGCAGAACAGCTACAGTCATTAAGCCGGACTATACTGCAAGAGATCAAAAATAAGTCAAAGTGAAATTTTATTACAGGTACCAAGGGCATCCAGCAGTATTACAGGGTTTAAGACATCCATTTGTATGTGTAGCCTTCTTAGAAGCGTCTCTATTAAGATGTCAGTACAGTGATGAATCGGAAAATACAGGCCCTGTAGTGTTAGTTGAAAGTCGGCTGGTCGAAGGGTTCTGAAATCAGGAAATACAGAAACCTTGGCACGGGCGTTTCCGGATTCGGGATATCGGAAGTATCTTCCGAAATCCAGAATGGCCTCTGTCCTGAGGTTTCTGGATTTCGGAGGTATATAAATGCAAGTTTTAAATATAAATGTGTGCAGTTTCATACTTGTGCTCTTAAGTAAACTGTTTGCTTGTGTAGAGAGTAGAAAATATCAACAGCCATGTTATGATTTGCAATATTAAGGTATTTGCCTGCAGTGGTCTCTATCGTACAGCTGTATGTATGGACATGGAATGTATTTTGAGGAGCTATGACCTTAAAAAAAAAACTAGGTCCATTTTAAAGTGGCGATTGTTCAGATAATGGGCCCAAGTTTCGAGCCACGCCTAGAAAGGCGCAGTCCCGACCTGGACGCCCGTTTCTCGCGCCACAAAGTGCGCCTAAAAAAAACCCTCCATATTCTCCACCTCCCTGCAGGTCCTCTGGCCCTTGGCGCAGCGCAGCAGGAGCTGTAGGGGGCGGAGCCAGGTCCCTGCGCTGAAAACAGTGCCGGGACCTCTGCACATGCGCGCTACAGTGGGCACGCAAGTGCAGTAGCTCCAGGCGCCCAAAACTGTGTGGAAGGGGCCCGAAGCACGCAGCCCCTAGCCCTGGCCCAATGGCCTCACTGGGGCTGCGTGAATAAGGCTCCTCCCACGGCCAGCTCCTGCTTCCTCCCGACCCGACTCGACTCCCGCTTCCCGCCACCGGACCCGACCCCGCTTCCGCTCCCCCCCTGGATCCGACCTGACCTCCCTCTCCCTCCCTCCCTCCCTCCCTCCCTCCCCCCGACCCGAACCGAACCGACGCCACCTACCTGTAAATCTGGTGCTGGGAAGTCTCGGTCCCGGCCCGATCAGCCTCCCTCCCACTTCTCCTTTTCCCCCTCCCCCCAATCTCCTTCCCCCCCCCCCATCTCTTTCCCTCCCCCCATCTCTTTCCCTCCCCCCATCTCTTTCCCTCCCCCCATCTCTTTCCCTCCCCCCATCTCCTTTCCCCCCATCTCCTTTCCCCCCCATCTCCTTTCCCCCCCATCTCCTTTCCCCCTCATCTCCTTTTCCCCCCACCCATCTCCTTTTCCCCCCACCCATCTCCTTTTCCCCCCACCCATCTCCTTTTCCCCCCACCCATCTCCTTTTCCCCCCACCCATCTCCTTTTCCCCCACCCATCTCCTTTTCCCCCCACCCATCTCCTTTTCCCCCCACCCATCTCCTTTTCCCCCCACCCATCTCCTTTTCCCCCCACCCATCTCCTTTTCCCCCCACCCATCTCCTTTTCCCCCCACCCATCTCCTTTTCCCCCCACCCATCTCCTTTTCCCCCCACCCATCTCCTTTTCCCCCCACCCATCTCCTTTTCCCCCCACCCATCTCCTTTTCCCCCCACCCATCTCCTTTTCCCCCCACCCTTCTCCTTTTCCCCCCACCCTTCTCCTTTTCCCCCCACCCATCTCCTTTTCCCCCCACCCATCTCCTTTTCCCCCCACCCATCTCCTTTTCCCCCCACCCATCTCCTTTTCCCCCCCCACCCATCTCCTTTTCCCCCCCCACCATCTCCTTTTCCCCCCCCACCCATCTCCTTTTCCCCCCCCACCCATCTCCTTTCCCCCCCCCCACCCATCTCCTTTCCCCCCCCACCCATCTCCTTTCCCCCCCCACCCATCTCCTTTCCCCCCCCCACCCATCTCCTTTCCCCCCCCCACCCATCTCCTTTCCCCCCCCCACCCATCTCCTTTTCCCCCCCCCACCCATCTCCTTTTCCCCCCCCCACCCATCTCCTTTCCCCCCCCCACCCATCTCCTTTTCCCCCCCCACCCATCTCCTTTCCCCCCCACCCATCTCCTTTTCCCCCCCACCCATCTCCTTTTCCCCCCCCACCCATCTCCTTTTCCTCCCCCACCCATCTCCTTTTCCCCCCCACCCATCTCCTTTTCCCCCCACCCATCTCCTTTTCCCCCCCACCCATCTCCTTTTCCTCCCCCACCCATCTCCTTTTCCCCCCCACCCATCTCCTTTTCCCCCCCCACCCATCTCCTTTCCCCCCCCACCCATCTCCTTTTCCCCCCCCACCCATCTCCTTTTCCCCCCCACCCATCTCCTTTTCCCCCCCACCCATCTCCTTTTCCCCCCCCACCCATCTCCTTTTCCCCCCCCACCCATCTCCTTTTCCCCCCCCACCCATCTCCTTTTCCCCCCCCACTCATCTCCTTTTCCCCCCCCACCCATCTCCTTTTCCCCCCCCACCCATCTCCTTTTCCCCCCCCACCCATCTCCTTTTCCCCCCCCACCCATCTCCTTTTCCCCCCCCACCCATCTCCTTTTCCCCCCCCACCCATCTCCTTTTCCCCCCCCACCCATCTCCTTTTCCCCCCCACCCATCTCCTTTTCCCCCCCACCCATCCCCTTTTCCCCCCCACCCATCTCCTTTTCCCCCCCCCACCCATCTCCTTTTCCCCCCCCCACCCATCTCCTTTTCCCCCCCCACCCATCTCCTTTTCTCCCCCACCCATCTCCTTTTCTCCCCCACCCATCTCCTTTTCCCCACCCCACTCCTTTTCCCCCCCCACCATCTCCTTTTCCCCTCCCACCCATCTGCCTTTTCCCCCCCACCCATCCCTTTCCCCCCCCACCCATCTCCTTTTCCCCCCCACCCATCCTCCTTTTCCCCCCACCCATTCTCCTTTTCCCCCCCCACCCATCTCCTTTTCCCCCCCACCCATCTCCTTTTCCCCCCCCACCCATCTCCTTTCCCCCCCCACCCATCTCCTTTTCCCCCCCACCCTCTCCTTTTCCCCCCCCACCCATCTCCTTTTCCCCCCCCACCCACTCCTTTCCCCCCCCACCCATCTCCTTTCCCCCCCCCACCCATCTCCTTTTCCCCCCCCCACCCATCTCCTTTTCCCCCCCCACCCATCTCCTTTTTCCCCCCCACCCATCTCCTTTTCCCCCCCACCCATCTCCTTTTCCCCCCCCACCCATCTCCTTTCCCCCCCCACCCATCTCCTTTTCCCCCCCCCACCCATCTCCTTTCCCCCCCCACCCATCTCCTTTCCCCCCCCACCCATCTCCTTTTCCCCCCCCACCCATCTCCTTTTCCCCCCCCCACCCATCTCCTTCCCCCCCCACCCATCTCCTTTCCCCCCCCACCCATCTCCTTTCCCCCCCCCCCCACCCATCTCCTTTCCCCCCCCCCACCCATCTCCTTTCCCCCGCCCCCACCCATCTCCTTTCCCCCCCCCCACCCATCTCCTTTCCCCCCCCCCACCCATCTCCTTTTCCCCCCCCACCCATCTCCTTTTCCCCCCCCATCCCTTTCCCCACCCACCCATCTCCTTTTCCCCCCCCACCCATCTCCTTTTCCCCCCCCCACCCATCTCCTTTTCCCCCCCCACCCATCTCCTTTTCCCCCCCCACCCATCTCCTTTTCCCCCCCCACCCATCTCCTTTTCCCCCCCCCACCCATCTCCTTTTCCCCCCCCACCCATCTCCTTTTCCCCCCCCACCCATCTCCTTTTCCCCCCCCACCCATCTCCTTTTCCCCCCCACCCATCTCCTTTTCCCCCCCACCCCCATCTCCTTTTCCCCCCCACCCATCTCCTTTTCCCCCCCCCACCCATCTCCTTTCCCCCCCCCACCCATCTCCTTCCCCCCCCCACCCATCTCCTTTTCCCCCCCACCCATCTCCTTTTCCCCCCCACCCATCTCCTTTTCCCCCCCACCCATCTCCTTTTCCCCCCCCACCCATCTCCTTTCCCCCCCCCACCCATCTCCTTTTCCCCCCCCACCCATCTCCTTTTCCCCCCCCACCCATCTCCTTTTCCCCCCCCACCCATCTCCTTTTCCCCCCCCACCCATCTCCTTTTCCCCCCCCACCCATCTCCTTTCCCCCCCCCACCCATCTCCTTTCCCCCCCCACCCATCTCCTTTTCCCCCCCCACCCATCTCCTTTTCCCCCCCCACCCATCTCCTTTTCCCCCCCCACCCATCTCCTTTCCCCCCCCCACCCATCTCCTTTCCCCCCCCCACCCATCTCCTTTTCCCCCCCCACCCATCTCCTTTTCCCCCCCCACCCATCTCCTTTTCCCCCCCCACCCATCTCCTTTTCCCCCCCCACCCATCTCCTTTTCCCCCCCCACCCATCTCCTTTTCCCCCCCCACCCATCTCCTTTTCCCCCCCCACCCATCTCCTTTTCCCCCCCCACCCATCTCCTTTTCCCCCCCCACCCATCTCCTTTTCCCCCCCCACCCATCTCCTTTTCCCCCCCCACCCATCTCCTTTTCCCCCCCACCCATCTCCTTTTCCCCCCCCACCCATCTCCTTTTCCCCCCCCACCCATCTCCTTTTCCCCCCCCACCCATCTCCTTTTCCCCCCCCACCCATCTCCTTTTCCCCCCCCACCCATCTCCTTTTCCCCCCCCACCCATCTCCTTTTCCCCCCCCACCCATCTCCTTTTCCCCCCCCACCCATCTCCTTTTCCCCCCCCACCCATCTCCTTTTCCCCCCCCACCCATCTCCTTTCCCCCCCCCACCCATCTCCACCATCCCTCCCTCTGCTCCCCCCTCTCTCCCTCTAACCCCCTCCTCCCCCTCCCCTCGCTGTCAGAAACACAGACACTGACAGACAGAGAATGAGAGACACACACTGACAGACAGAAAGATAGAGACACTGACAGACACACTGGGGCGGGGGGGGGGGGCATCCCAGCACGCTGTTGGACGGCTCCCGGTGCTGCAGTCGGTAAGTCGAAAATGTTTTATTTATTGATTTTAAAAAAAAGTTATTTCTTATTAATTTTTTTTGATTGATTTATTGGTTGATTTATTGATGTATTTATCATTTATTATTGATGATGGCTCTTTATTTGTAAAACTGAAGTGTTTAATGTTTGTAAACTTCCCTTTAAACCCCCCCCCCCCCCCCCGCTATTCCCTACGCCTGATTTGTAACCTACGCCTGATTTTCTAAAGTGCAGACAAGGTTTTTTCGAGCGTACAAAAATCTTCACTTACTCCATTCTAAGTTAGTTTGGAGTAAGTTTTCACTCACGAAACTTTGAAATCAGGCGTAAGTGACCGGACACGCCCCCTTTTGAAAAAAAAATTCTGTTCCAAAGTGAAACTGTTCTAACTGACGAGAACTGAAGCAAACTAAATGACGAGAATTCCGATTTCTAAGATACTCCGTTCTACACCAGTTGCTCCTAAAAATCAGGAGCAAATCACGTGGAATCTTGGAGCAAATGTATCTGTTAACAAATCCTGATCTGCAGTGTTAGGGATTTGTATGTAGGTGGGAAATTAAATACTGTGGGTGTGCGAGAAAGCTGATTCACAGCAGTGGGGGAGTATCCCAGGAGTATCCAGAAGCAATAAGATTGTAATGTTATTTGACTTGTTTGACATTTGGATTTTATTGACTGTAATAT
This sequence comes from Pristiophorus japonicus, assembly GCF_044704955.1. Taxonomy (NCBI): domain Eukaryota; kingdom Metazoa; phylum Chordata; class Chondrichthyes; family Pristiophoridae; genus Pristiophorus; species Pristiophorus japonicus. Next base: position 67,813,130 of record NC_091979.1, read on the forward strand.
TAAACTGTATTATTTTCAATTTAATAAATATAATTTGTATTACTTGCCTACATTTTAAAGCCGCCTAGTTTTTTTTTTACAATGGAATTAGTTATTGTTGCTAAAATGCAGATTGTCTAAATTAGAAACATAGAAAATAGGTGCAGGAGTCGGCCATTCGGCCCTTTTAGCCTGCACCGCCATTCAGTGAGTTCATGGCTGAACATGCAACTTCAGTACCCCATTCCTGCTTTCTCACCATACCCCTTGATCCCCCGAGTAGTATGGACTACATCTAACTCCTTTTTGAATATATGTAGTGAATTGGCCTCAACAACTTTCTGTGGTAGAGAATTCCACAGGTTCACCACTCTCTGGGTGAAGACATTTCTCCTCATCTCGGTCCTAAATGGCTTACCCCTTATCCTTAGACTGTGACCCCTGGTTCTGGACTTCCCCAACATTGGGAACATTTTTCCTGCATCTAACCTGTCTAAACCCGTCAGAATTTTAAACGTTTCTATGAGATCCCCTCTCATTCTTCTGAACTCCAGTGAATACAAGCCCAGTTGATCCAGTTTTTCTTGATATGTCAGTCCCGCCATCCCGGGAATCAGTCTGGTGAATCTTCGCTACACTCCCTCAATAGCAAGAATATCCTTCCTCAAGTTAGGAGACCAAAATTGTACACAATACTCCAGGTGTGGCCTCACCAAGGCCCTGTACAACTGTAGCAACACCTCCCTGCCCCTGTACTCAAATCCCCTCGCTATGAAGGCCAACATGCCATTTGCTTTCTTAACCGCCTGCTGTACCTGCATGCCAACCTTCAATGACTGATGTACCATGACACCCAGGTCTTGTTGCACCTCCCCTTTTCCTAATCTGTCACCATTCAGATAATTGTCTTTCTGTTTTTACCACCAAAGTGAATAACCTCACATTTATCCACATTATACTTCATTTGCCATGCATTTGCCCACTCACCTAACCTATCCAAGTCACTCTGCAGCCTCGTAGCATGCTCCTCGCAGCTCACACTGCCACCCAACTTAGTGTCATCCGCAAATTTGGAGATACGACATTTAATCCCCTCGTCTAAATCATTAATGTACAATGTAAACAGCTGGGGCCCCAGCACAGAACCTTGCGGTACCCCACTAGTCACTGCCTGCCATTCTGAAAAGTACCCATTTACTCCTACTCTTTGCTTCCTGTCTGCCAACCAGTTCTCAATCCACGTCAGCACACTACCCCCAATCCCATGTGCTTTAACTTTGCACATTAATCTCTTGTGTGGGATCTTGTCGAAAGCCTTCTGAAAGTCCAAATACACCACATCAATTGGTTCTCCCTTGTCCACTCTACTGGAAACATCCTCAAAAAATTCCAGAAGATTTGTCAAGCATGATTTCCCTTTCACAAATCCATGCTGACTTGGACCTATCATGTCACCTCTTTCCAAATGCGCTGCTATGACATCCTTAATAATTGATTCCATCATTTTACCCACTCGGGTGATGTCAGGCTGACCTGTCTATAATTCCCTGTTTTCTCTCCCTCCTTTTTTAAAAAGTTATATTGGCTACCCTCCACTCCATAGGAACTGATCCAGAGTCTATGGAATGTTGGAAAATGACTGTCAATGCATCTGCTATTTCCAATGCCACCTCCTTAAGTACTCTGGGATGCAGACCATCAGGCCCTGGGGATTTATCGGCCTTCAATCCCATCAATTTTCCCAACACAATTCCCCGACTAATAAGGATTTCCCTCAGTTCCTCCTTCTTACTGGACCCTCTGATTCCTTTTATATCCGGAAGATTGTTTGTGTCCTCCTTAGTGAATACCGAACCAAAGTACTTGTTCAATTGGCCTGCCATTTCTTTGTTCCCCGTTATGACTTCCCCTGATTCTGACTGCAGGGGACCGACGTTTGTCTTTACTAACCTTTTTCTCTTTACATATCTATAGAAGCTTTTGCAGTCTGTCTTAATGTTCCCTGCAAGCTTCCTCTCGTACTCTATTTTCCCTGCCCTAATCAAACTCTTTGTCCTCCTCTGCTGAGTTCTAAATTTCTCCCAGTCCCCGGATTCATTGCTATTTCTGGCCAATTTGTATGCCACTTCCTTGGCTTTAATACTATCCCTGATTTCTCTTGATAGCCACGGTTGAGCCAACTTCCCTTTTTTATTTTTATGCCAAACAGAGATGTACAATTGTTGTAGTTCATCCATGCGGTCCCTAAATGTCTGCCATTGCCCATCCACTGTCAACCCCTTAAGTATCATTTGCCAATCTATCCTAGCCAATTCACGCCTCATACCTTCAAAGTTACCCTTCTTTAAGTTCTGGACCATGGTCTCTGAATTAACTGTTTCATTCTCCATCCTAATGTAGAATTCCACCATATTATGGTCACTCTCCCCCAAGGGACCTCGCACAACGAGATTGCTAATTAATCCCCTCTCATTACACAACTCCCAGTCTAAGATGGCCTCCCTGCTAGTTGGTTCCTCAACATATTGGTCAAGAAAACCATCCCTTTTGCCCTCCAGGAAATCCTCCTCCACCGTATTGCTTCCAGTTTGGTTATTGCTATTAACATTTATTGCTATTTTTTTCATGTTTTTATCCTTTTTTCAACATAGATATTTATAAATATCCAGTTAACTGAAAGTGCAGATGAAAGTGTTAAAAAGAAAAAAAGACTTGGGTTTATATACCACCTTTCATGACTACCGAACGTCTCAATGCGCTTTACAGCCAATGAAGTTTTTTTGGAGTGCAGTTACTGTTGTAATGAAGGAAACGTGGCAACCAATTTGCACACAAGCAAGCTCCCACAAACAGCAATGTGATAATGACCAGAGAATCTGTTTTATTGTTATGTTGACTGAGGGATAAATATTGGCCAGGTCACCGGGGATAACTCCCCTGCTCTTCTTTGAAATAAAACATAAGAGCATAAGAAATAGGAGCAGGAGTAGGCCATTTGGCCCCACGAACCTGCTCTGCCATTCAATAAGATCATGGGTGATCTGATCTTGGCCTCAACTCCACTTTCCTGCCTGCTCCCCATAACCCTTGACTCCCCTACAGTTCAAAAATCTGTCTTTCTCTTCCTCAAATGTATTCAATAACCCAGCCTCCACAGCTCTCTGGGGTGGAGAATTCCAAAGACTCACGATCTTGTGAGAGAAGAAATTCCTCCTAATTTCCGTTTTAAATGGGCGACCCCTTATTCTGAGACTATGACCCCTAGTTCTAGATCCCCATGAGGGGAAACATCCCCTCTGCATCTACCCTGTCAAGCCCCCTCAGAATTTAATATGTTTCAATAAGATCACCTCTCATTCTTCTAAACTCCAATGAGTATCGACCCAACTTGCTGAACCTTTCTTCATAAGTCAAGCCCTTCATCTCAGGAATCAAAGTAGTGAACCTTCTCTGAACTGTCTCCATTGCAAGTATATCTCTCTTTACTAAAACTGTATGTACTCCAGGTGTGGTCTCATCAATTCCCTTTACAGTTGTAGCAAGATTTCCCTACATTTATACTCCATTCCCCTTACAATAAAGGCCAACATTCCATTTGTCTTCCTAATTACTTTCTGTACCTGCATGCTAACTTTTTATGTTTCATGTACAAGGACCCCAGATCCCTCTGTACCGCAGCATTTCGTAGTCTCCATTTAAATAATAATTTTTTTAAATTCTTCCTACCAAAGTGGGTAACCTGACATTTTCCTACATTATACTTCCATCTGCCAAATTTGTTTCCACTCACTTAACCTATCTCTATCCCTTTGCAGATTGTTTGGGTCCTCCTCACTACTTGCTTTGCCACTTATCTTTGTATCATCAGCAAATTTGGCTGCAGTGCACTCGGTCCCTTCATCCAAGTCATTAACATTGACGGTATAAATAGTTGAGACCCCAGCACTGATCCCTGTGGCACCGCACTAGTAACAGGTTGCCAATCTGAAAATGAACCATTTATCCCGACACTCTGTTTTCAGTTAGTTATCCATGCTAATATATTATCCCCAACCTCACGAGCTCTTATCTTGCACAGTACCTTTTATGTGGCACCTTATCAAATGCCTTTTGGAAATTCAAATACACTGTATCTACTGGTTCCCCTGTATCTACTGGTTCCCCTGCTCGTTTCCTCCTCAAAGAACTCTAGCAAATTTGTCAAACATGATTTCCCTTTTATTAAACCATGCTGACTGTATTATAATTTTCTAAATGTCCTGTTGTACTTCCTTAATAATGGACTCCAGCATTTTCCCAATGACAGATGTTAGGCTGACTGGTCTATAGTTTCCTGCTTTCTGTCTCCCTCCCTTCTTGAATAGCGACTTTACACTTGCAGTTTTCCAATCCAGTGGGACCTCTCCAGAATCCAGGGAATTTTGATAAATTACAATCAATGCATCACTATCTCTGCAGCCATTTCTTTTAAGACCCTAAGATGCAGGCCATCAGGTCCAAGGGACTCGTCCACCTTTATTCTCAGTAGTTTGCCTAATACTTTTTCTCTCGTGATTGTTTTAAGTTCCTCCCTCCTTATAACCCTTGATTATCTATTATTGTGATGTTTTTAGTGTATTCTACCATGAAGACCGATACAAAATATTTGTTCAAAGTCTCTGCCATTTCCCTTTTTCCCATTATTAATTCCACAGTCGCATCCTTTAAGGGACCAACATTTACTTTAGCTACTCTCTTCCTTTTTTCCTATAGCTGTAGAAGCTGTTGCTGTCTGTTTTTATATTTCTTGCTAGTTTACTCTCGTAATCTATCTTCTCCCTCTTTATTTTTTTAGTTGTCCTTTGCTGATTTCTCAAAAATTCCCAATCCTCTGGCCCACCACTAATCTTCGCAACATTGAATGCCTTTGTTTTCAATTTGATACCATCCTTAACTTCCTTAGTTAGCCAAGGATGGTTCATCCTTCTCATAGTCTTTCTTACTGGATTAAAACTTTGCTGAGAGTTATGAAATATCTCCTTAAATATCTACCACTGCTTATCTACCATCTTCGCCTTTAATCTATTTTCCTCATCCACTTTATCCAATTCTGTCTTCATACCTTTATAATTGGCTTTATTTAAGTTCAGGGTACTAGTTTGAGACACAAGCTTTTCACCCTCAAACTGAATTTGAAATTCTAACATGCTATGATCACTCTTCCCTCGAGGATCCTTTACTATGAGATCATTAATTAATCCTCTCTCATTGCACATTACCAGATTTAAAATAGCCTGCTCCCTGGTTGGTTCCACAACATATTGTTCAAAGAAACCCATCCTGAGTACGCTCTATGAATTCATCCTCAAGGCTACCGTTGCCAATTTGACTTGTACAATCTATATGAGGATTAAAATCGCCCATGATTATTGCCGTACTTTTCTTACATGCTCCCATTATTTCTTGATTTATACTCTGTTTTACAGTGTAGCTACTGTTTTGGGGATCTGTAGACTATGCCCACCCAAATTGATTCTACATCTTGATATTCTGAGCCAATATAATTTCTTACTGCTGCACTGATCTCATCCTTTAGTAACAGAGCTACCCCACCCCCTTTTCCTTTCTGCCTATCCTTACGAAATGTCTCATACCCCTGAATATTCAGTTCCCATCCTTGGTCACCTTGCAACCATGGCTCTGTAATGGCTATCAGATCGTACCCATTTATTTCTGTTTGTGCAGTCAACTCATCCATCTTGTTCTGAATGCTGCGTGCATTCAGATAAACATAGAAACATGGAAAATAGTTGCAGGAGTAGGCCATTCGGCCCTTCGAGCTTGCACCAGCATTCAATAAGATCATGGCTGATCATTCCCTCAGTATCCCTTTCCTGCTATCTCTCCATACCCCTTGATCCCTTTAGCCGTAAGGGCCACATCTAACTCCCTCTTGAATATATCCAATGAACTGGCATCAACAACTCTCTGCGCTAGGGAATTCCACAGGTTAACAACTCTCTGAGTGAAGAAGTTTCTCCTCATCTCAGTCCTAAATGGCTTACCCCTTATCCTTAGACTATGTCCCCTGGTTCTGGACTTCCCAACATCGGGAACATTCTTCCTGCATCTAACCTGTCCAGTCCCGTCAGAATTTTATATGTTTCTATGAGATCCCCTCTCATCCTTCTAAGCTCCAGTGAATACAGGCCCAGTCGATCCAGTCTCTCCTCATATGTCAGTCCTGCCATCCCGGGAATCAGTCTGGTGAACCTTCGCTGCACTCCCTCAATAGCAAGAACGTCCTTCCTCAGATTAGGAGACCAAAACTGAACACAATATTCCAGGTGAGGTCTCATTAAGGCCCTGTACAACTGCAGTAAGATCTCCCTGCTCCAATACTCAAATCCCCTAGCTATGAAGGCCAACATACCATTTGCCTTCTTCACCGCCTGCTGTACCTGCATACCAACTTTCAATGACTGATGTACTATGACACCCATGTCTCGTTGCACCTCCCCTTTTCCTAATCTGCCACCATTCAGATAACATTTATCCACATTATACTGCATCTGCCATGTGTTTGCCCACTCACCTTACCTGTCCAAGTCACCCTGCAGCCTCTTGGCGTCCTCATTTCAGCTCACACCGCCACCCAGCTTAGTGTCATCTGTAAACTTGGAGATATTACACTCAATTCCTTCATCTAAATCATTGATATATGTTGTAACTAGCTGGGGTCCCAGCACTGAGCCCTGCGGCACCCCACTAGTCACTGCCTGTCATTCTGAAAAGGACCCATTTATCCCGACTCTCTGCTTCCTGTCTGCCAACCAGTTCTCTATCCATGTCGGTACATTACCCCCAATACCATGTGCTTTAATTTTGCACACCGATCTCTTTTGTGGGACCTTGTCAAAAGCCTTTTGAAAGTCCAAATACACCACATCCACTGGTTCTCCCTTGTCCACTCTACCAGTTACATTCTCAAAAAATTCTAGAAGATTTGTCAAGCATGATTTCCCTTTCATAAATCTATGCTGACTTGGACCGATCCAGTCACTGCTTTCCAAATGCGCTGCTATTTCATCTTTAATTGATTCCAACATTTTCCCCACTACTGATGTCAGGCTAACCGATCTATAATTCCCCGTTTTCTCTCTCCCTCCTTTCTTAAAAAGTGGTGTAACATTAGCTACCCTCCAGTCCATAGGAACTGATCCAGAGTTGATAGACTGTTGGAAAATGATCACCGATGCATCCATTATTTCTTGGGCCACTTCCTTAAGTACTCTGGGATGCAGGCTATCAGGCCCCGGGGATTTAACGGCCTTCAATCCCATCAATTTCCCGAACACAATTTCCTGACTAATAAGGATTTCCTTCAGTCCCTCCTTCTCACTAGACCCTCGGTCCCCTAGTATTTCCGGAAGGTTATTTGTTTCTTCCTTCGTGAAGACAGAACCAAAGTATTTGTTCAACTGGTCTGCCATTCATTTGTTCCCCATTATATATTCATATATCTATAGAAGCTTTTGCAGTCAGTTTTTATGTTCCCAGTAAGTTTTTAATTTTGTCTTTTTACCATTTTTCCTTACTCTGACTCTACTTTCTGTTGATATGCTCTGTTCCTTCCTGTCACACTCTGGCTGCCATTACCCCTATCGCTAACCTGCCTTCTCCTTTCTCTTTGAGTTTTTTAATTTCCCCTCACCTGAATCCTCCCCCCACCTCCCAGTATTTAGTTTAAAGCCCTATCTACAGCCCTAGTTATGTGATTCACCAGGACACTGGTCACAGCATGGTTCCAAGTGAAGGCTGTCCCAACAGAACAGCTCCCTCTTTCCCCAGTACTGGTGCCAGTGTCTCAAGAATCAAAACCCATTTCTCCCACACCAGTCTTTGAGCCACACATTCATTTCTTTGATTTTATTTACCCTATGCCAATTTGCTCATGGCTCAGGTAGCAATCCAGAGATTATTACCTTTGTGGTTCTGCTTTTTAATTTAGCCGCTAGCTGCTCATACTCCCTCAGCAGAACCTCTGTCCTCCTATGTCGTTGGTACCTTTGTAGATCACGACAACTGGATCTTTTCCCTCCCACTCCAGGTTCCTCTCCAGCGCAGAGAAGATGTACTTTGCCTGGCAGGCAACACAGTTTTCTGGAATCATGCTCTTGGCTGCAGAGAACATTATCTATCCCCCTAACTATAGTGTCCCCTACCACTACTACATTTCTTTTTACTCCCCCCTCCCCCGCCCCCCCCACTTGAATGGTCCCCTGTACCACGGTGCTGTGGTCAGTTTGCCCATCCTCCCTGCAGCCCCTGTTCTTATCCACACGGATCAAGAACCTTGTACCGGTTGGACAAGTGCAAGGGCTGAGGCTCCTCCAGTGCTACCTCTGGATCCCCATACCTGCCTCACTCATCGTCACACCCTTCTGTCCCTGACCATGGACCAAATTTGATGTATTTAACTTACGGTTTGTGACTGCCTCCTGGAACACGGTGCCCAGGTAACTCTTCTCCCTCTCTGATGTATCATAGTCCGAAGCTAGGACTTCAGCTCATCAGCTCTGAGCTGAGGTTCCTCGAACCGCCAACACTCAGGAGCAGGCCATTAGGCCCCTCAAGCCTGCTCCGCCATTCAAAAAGATCATGGCTGACGTGCGACCTCAATTTCACTGTCCCCATATCCCATGATCCTCTTAATATTCAAAAATCTATCAATCTCTGTCTTGAATAGAAAATTCCAAAGATTCACCACCCTCTGACTGAAGAAATTTCTCCTCATCTCAGTCCTAAATGGCCGACTCCTTATTCTGAGACTGACCGCTGATTCTAGACTCCAGAGTTCACCACAGTTACAATCTCCCTTTGCCTTTCAGTTTGCATCTTAGTCCCAGTTATTTTCCCTAGTTTCTAAACAACCTTATTTTCTGTGACCTGTTTATCTGGTGGTGTCTAATTTGCTCGTCATTGAACTGTTCTTGTAACTTCACAGGCTTTCTTGCCTTTTCACTTACTTTATTCAGTCTTAATCAATTTAATGCCCAACTTCTCAGTTATCTTCAACACACAACTCATTTTCTTGCTAACCCTAGAGCTGCTCTACCAGCATGCACCTCCAATCACTACATTTTGCTAATTCTAGGCCTATTTGGAGCATGAAAAACCAGTCTGTTAAATACTTTCTTTAAGTGTATTAAAAAGAAAAATGAGTATGAATTTCTGAATTGGTAACATGATCTTTGGATTTACTGACAATACTGTGTAGATGCTGGGCACTTTTGGTAGTGACAGTAATTGTGTGAGTCCTACGTGCTTGCTATTGAGGGAGTGCAGCGAAGGTTCACCAGAATGATTCCCGGGATGGCAGGACTGATATATGAAGAAAGAGTGGATCGACGAGGCTTATATTCACTGGAATTTAGAAGAATGAGATCTCATCAAAGCTTATAAAATTCTGATGGGATTGGACAGGTCAGATGCAGGAAGAATGTTCCCAATGTTGGGGAAGTCCAGAACCAGGGGTCACAGTCTAAGGGTAAGGGGTAAGCCATATAGGACCGAGATGAGGAGAAACCTTTTCACCCAAAGAGTTGTGAACCTGTGGAATTCTCTACCACAGAAAGTTGTTGAGTCCAGTTCATTGGACATAGTCAAAAGGGAGTTAAATGTGGCCCTTACGGCTAAAGGGATCAGGGGGCATGGAGAGAAGGCAGGGGTGTGGTACTGAGGTTGCATGATCAGCCATGATCATACTGAAGGGCCTACTCCTGCACCTATTTTCTGTGTTTCTATGTTACTGATGTCAGATGTTCTTAATATCCATGCAGTGTTGTCAGTTAGACAACTGTATCCTCTTTATAGTCTGACTGGGGAAAACAGTCTAATTTGGAATGATTTGGATGATTTTTGAGGCGAGGGAAGTACTTGGGGCTGAGAATCTTTTCCTCATTGTTTTTCCCCCTCCGACAGGCCCTTATTGGAAAGTCACTGTGCCGGATTTTGCTTTCAGTGTCAACCGTTAATTACACTTGCACTTGCCCACAGACTTTCTATAGGATTTTGCACTGGAACTTGCAGTGATTAGAAAGCCATTTTGGTGTAGCATCCTCTACAGGAGATCTGGGACGTGTGTGAATAGGACAAGCAACTGTGTATCTCCCTAACCAGTCGGATTGAAGAATTATTCATATGCAGTCTGAACCAGGAATTGGCAGTTATAATAGTTAATTCAATGCCAGATCATGTACAGAAATCAATATAAGGAGAGGGAAAGAAAGATGGGGTTAAGAGAGAGAGATAATGGACAAAGAAAGTTATTTACTTTTTTTACTAAATTGCCAACAATAATTAAAATCTAAAGGAATGAGACTCCACACATATAAAAAAAGAACATATTCAGTGGCAGAGAGGTTGTTTGGCAGTGATTAAGATTTATCACGTTGTTAAAAATTTATTACACTAGAATGGACAAACCCTAACTTTTTCTGGCGAGTTTAGTGTGTATATATTGCGCAAATACAGCAATCTCACTCCATTCCATGTATTTCAATGCTGAATCTCTCAGTGAGATACTGTTACAGCAAAGCTTCTTGAGCTCGGACAGCAACTTCCTGATTTCTGCGTTTAACTGCACATGGGCGGTTATGGGAAGTTGCTGTCCAATTTACACTTTAATAAAAGTGAGCACTGACAGTCTCTCATTTTTACCTCAAAATCCAGGCCATAATATTTTGTCATACCTTGGGTCAGGAATTTAAAGCTATCATGGATACATGACTGGATATGGTAGTATAGTGGTGGAGTAGTAATCCAGAGGCCTGGATGAATAACATGAGTCCAAATCCCACCATGGCAGTTTAAGAATTTGAATACAGTTTATAAAAAGAAAAATCTGGATTACTCTAAACAGTTTCTTAAGAGTAATTTGAGGAATGAATGCACTGTCTCTGAGATTGATGGAATGAATGTCTTCTTTCCAGCCATAAGGTCCTTCTCGAAACAAATTTGGACAGTTTCATCTCTGTTCCTATTGGGCCTAGTTAAACAGCACAAATCTGCCTACTGTCCTATATAAAGCCGTACTAAATTGGCAACCTCATCTTATTTAAATAATTGGTGTGGGAAATGAATAAATTCACACTAGTATATAAGGGCTCAATTTTGGACCACCCCTTTTTTCGGCGCACTTACCGGAGATGCGCCGCTTTTCTCCGTTGATAAGTGCGCCTAAAAAATCGCTTCCCACTTTGGCCGCTGTCCGGCCTCTCTCTCGTCGCACAACGTGCCTAGTCGAGTCGGGGGTGGAGCCAGCATCCTGCGCTGAAAACAGTGCTGGGGCGTCTGCACATGCGCAGTGGAGTGTCGGCGCATGCGCAGTAGCTCCTCGCCCCCAGCCTCTGTGTGCGTGCTGCAGCGGCTGTGTGCCCACTCCTAACCCTGGCCGAGTGGTCTCCCGGTGTGATCGACCTCAGGTTTGAAATTTTATGCACTGTAACTATTTTTGAACTTTCTTAATGGCTTGTCATTTTCCTGGACTTTTGGATATTTTGAAAAAATTATGGAAATATGTTTTGTCTCTTGTGAATAATGGTGACCATTTGTCAAGCCTATTCACCTGGTGCTATTGTGAAAGAAGAACATAAGTGATGGAGGAACACTGAGAGAATATCTTATTTATTGAAGTAGACTTTATTTAGATAATATGGGCTCAATTTTGGCCCAGTGTAATCATTGCAAACACATAGTTGTTTAAATTAGTTGCGAGATTAGGGCCATTTAATTCAACTATCTTTTACTTTTATTTTTGTAGTTTAAGCTTCCATGAATGCTTCTGTTGTATAGTAAATTAACTTTGCGAAGTTTGTCCTGTGTAGCTGTTTGATCCTATTCACATTCTTTAGTCAAGTCATTACATTCTGCTGGCCTCCGAAGTACCTACCTGCGCTGATTTCTTAACTCTCCACAAGGGTTTTCTGAAGTGTCCACATACACTGGCCGAAGCAGATTTGGAGTAACTATTAGCTGGCCAAAGTGGCCTAAATGGCCAATACTGGTGCAGGTGGCTGGTAACGCTCCCTTTTGAGAAAAAAAACTAAACTAAAAAAATCCTAACTAACTCGCTTACACTGGCGCAAATTAAATGTGCAAAATGGGGATTTTTAAGATACTCCAGAAAAATCCAGTTGCTCCAAAAAAAACGGAGCAACTCCTGGCCAAAATTGAACCCTAATTGTGGTTTTCTAATATTGAAGATAAGATTAAGAATGATCTTTACCCTGCATGCTGAAATGTGGTACCAGAAACACACATGTTTTCCATTCTCCAGCACTGACTTGTCTCACCTTGATGAATACAAACATTAATCAAAGCAAAAATGTGGTGGAAAGTTGGAGAAGGAAGAGAAATTCCATAATCACATTGGCCACCATCGTACAACAAATTATTAAGATTGACTGTGGCTAAGATAGTATAGTGGTTATGTTGCTGCACTAATAATCCAGAGGCTTGAATTAATACCACCATGGCAGTTTGAGAATTTGAATTCAGTTTATTAAAATAAAATCTGGAAATAAAAAGCTAGTATTGGTAAAATGACCATGAAGCTCTCATTTTGTCATAAAAGCTCAACTGGTTCGCTAATATCCTTCAGGGAAGGGAACCTACTGCCCTTACGTGGTCTGGCTTGTATGTAATTCGAGTCCCACACCAGATGTGGTGGCACAGTGGTATACAGTAGGGAGGGAGTGGCCCTGGGTTCTCAACATTGATTCCGGACGGACCCCATGAAGTCTCGTGGCTTCAGGTCAAGCATGGGCAAGGAAAGCGGCTGATTGCCACCTACCGTCCTCCCTCAGCTGATGAATCAGTACTGCTCCATGTTGAACACTTGCAAGAAGCACTGAATGCAGCAAGAGCACAGAATGTACTCTGGGTGGGGGATTTCAATGTTCATCACCAAGCGTGGCTCAATAGCACCACTACAGACCGAGCCCTGAAGGACATAGCGGCCTGTGGCAGGTGGTAAGAGAAGCAACACCAAGGAAAAATCTACTCGACCTCGTCCTCACCAATCTACCTGTAGCAGATGCATCTGTCCATGACAGTATTGGTAGCAGTGACCACCGCATAGTCTGAGACTAAGTCCTGTCTTCACACCGAGGACACCCATCATCGTGTTGTGCGGCACTACCACTATACTAAATGGAATAAATTCAGAACAGATCTAGCGCTCAAAACTGGGCATCCATGAGGTGCTATGGGCAGCAACAGAATTGTATTCCACCACAATCTGTAACCTCATGGCCTGGCATATCCTTCACTCTACCATTACCATCAAGCCAGGGGACCAACCCTGATTCAAATGAGGAGTATAGCAGAGCATGCTAGGAGCAGCACCAGGTGTACCTTAAAATCAAGTGCCAACCTGGGGAAAATGCAACACAGGACAACATGGATGCCAAACAGCAGAAGCAGCATGTTTTCAACAGAGCTAAGCGATCCCACAACCAACGGATCAGATCAAAGCTCTGTAGTCCTGCCACATCCATTCGTGAATGGTGGTGGGCAATTAAACAACTAACGGGAGGAGGAGGCTGCATTAACATCCCCACCCTCAATGATGGCAGAGTCCAGCATGAGAGTGCAAAAGATAAAGCTGAAGCATTTGCATCCATTTTCAGCCAGAAGTGCCAAGTGGATGATCCAGCTCGACCTCCTCCTGAGGTCCACACCATTAATGAAGCCAGCCTTCAGCCAATTTGATTCACTCCATGTGATATCAAGAAACAGCTGAGCACATTGGATAAAGCAAAAGACTATGACCCCGACAACATCCAGGGGGCTGTAGTACTTTAGTTTTGTGCTCCAGAACAAGCTGCGCCTTTAGCTGCACCTGATCCAGTACAGCTACAACATTGGCATCCACCCGAAAATGTGGAAAACTGCCCAGGTATGTCCTGTTCACAAAAAGCAGAAAAAATCCAATCTGGCCAATTTCTGACTCATCAGTCTACTCTCAATCATCAGCAAAGTGACAGAAGGCGTTGTCAACAGTGCTCACCGATGCTCAGTTTGGGAATGCCAGGACTCTCGGTTCCAGACCTCATTACAGTCTTGGTATAAACATGGACAAAAGAGCTTAATTCCAGAGGTGAGGTGAGAGTGGCTGCCCTTGACATCAAGGCAGCATTTGACCGAGTGTGGCATCAAGGAGCCCTAGTAAAATTAAAGTCAATGGGAATTGTTAAATTCGCCACTGGCTTGAGTCATACCTAGCACAAAGGAAGATGGTTGTGGTTGTTGGAGGTCAATCATCCCAGCCCCAAGACATCGCTTGCAGGAGTTCCTCAGGCCAGTGTCTTAGCCCCAAACATCTTCAGCTGCTTCATCAATGACCTTCCCTCCATCATAAGGTCAGAAGTGGGGATGTTCGCTGATGAATTCAGTGTTCAGTTCCATTCGCAACTCCTCAGATAAAGAAGCAGTCCATGCCCGCATGCAACAAGACCTTCAGGCTTGGGCTGATGTGTGACGCCAATGTTATTTGTCACTTAAGTGCCAGGCAATGACTGCCTCCAACAAAACGGAGTTTAAGCACCGCCCCTTGACATTCAACAGCATTACCATCTTTGAATCTCCCCACTATCAACATCCTGGGGGTCACCAACTGGACCACAAGAGCAGGTCAGAGGCTGGGTATTTTGCGGCGAGTGTCTCACCACCTGACTCCCCAAAGCCTTTCCACCATCTACAAAGCTCCAGTCAGGAATGTGATGGAATATTCTCTAGTTGCCTAGATTAGTGCATCTCCAACACCACTCAAGAAGCTCAACACCATTCAGGACAAAGCAGCCTACTTGATTGGCACCCCATCCACCGCCTTTAAATGCTCACTCCCTCCATCACCGACACACTGTGGCTGCAATATGTACCATTGGCAAAATGCACCACAGCAACTCGCCAAGGCTTCTTCAACACCACCTGCAAAACCCTGACCTGTACCACCAAGAAGGACAAAGGACAGCAGGCGCAAGGGAACACCATCACCTCCAAGTTCTCCTCCAAGTCACAGCCATCCTGATTTGGAAATATATCACCATTCCTTCATCATCGCTGGGTCAAAGTCCTGTAACTCTCTCCCTAACATTACGGTGGGAGTACCTTCACCACACAGACTGCAGCATTTCAAGAAGGCAGCTCACCACCGCCTTCTCGAGGGCCATTTGGGATGAGCAATAAATGCTGTCCTTGTCAGCGACACCCACATCCCACTAATGAATTTTAAAAAACGTGGTTGCAAATTATTTACAGCACAGAAACAGACCATTTAGCTCAAGATCCATGCTGGTGTTTATGCTCCACACGAGCCTCCTCCCACCTTTCTTCATCGAACCCCATCAATATATAGTTTGATTCTTTTCTCCCTTGTGCTTACCTAGCTCCCCCTGAAATGCATCTATGCCTTTCACAACAACTGCTCCTTGTGGTAATGGAGTTCCACATTCTAACCACTCTTTGGGTAAATAAGTTACTCCTGAATTCCTTCTAGGATTTATTAGTAATCATTTTATATTTAGGTCCTTTAGTTTTGGAATCCCACACTAATGGAAACCTCATTTCTACATCTATCTTATCAAACTCCTTCATACTTTCAAAGACCTCTGTTAGGTCAACCTTCTCATTTCTGGAGAAAAGAACCCCACCCTGTTCAGTCTTTGCTGATAGTTATAAACTCACAGTTCTGGTATCATCCTTGTAAATCTCTTTTGCACCTTCTGTTTCCTTTTTGTAATCTGGAAACCAGAACTATGCATAGTATTAAGTGTGGTCTACGCAAGGTTCTATATAAGTTTAACATAACCTCTGCTTCTCAATTCTGTTCCTCATGAAATGAACCCTAGTGCTTGGTTTTCATGTTTATGGCCTTATTAACCTGCTTCGCTGCTTTTAATGATTTGTGAACACGTATCCCTCGATCACTTTGCTCCTGTAACTCATTTTGATTCTTATTTCCCAAGGAGCCTTCTGCCTCCTACCAAAATGCACCACATCACACTTAGCTATATTGAAATTCATTTGCAATTTACACACCAATTCTGCAAATTGATTAATGTCTTCCTGTATTTTGTTGCAGTCCACCGCTGTATTAACTATACCCTCCAATTTGCTGTCATCCACAAATTTTGATGTACTTCCGATTCCCGAGTCCTTGTTTACGTAAATGGTGAACAACAGTGGTCCCAAGCCGAACCTTGTGGAACACCATTTCCCCACCATTTACCATTCTAAGTAGCTACCTTTAACCCCATCTCTCTCTCTCCAGTTTCATAGCCAGCTTGCTATCCATTCTGCTACTTGTCTCCTGACTCCACATGTTCTGACTTCAGTCATGGGTCTACAATGCTGTACCGTATCGAAGGTTTTTTTGAAAATCAAAATACATTTGGCCCAGATTTTGCGGTCAGCGACGAAGTGACGGCGCTCGCCACTGACCTCGAAGAAAGCTATCGACAAAGATCAAGCGAGCACTGTGGCATGGATTTCACTCTTCCTGCTGTTAATTTCATTCCAGCACCAATTATAGGGGATTTCTGGCATCCAGCAACAGTGATGTGATCAAGCAGACCTAGCAACCAATCACATTGAAGAATTCTCAGACATCAAACCAGGAAGTAACAAGCAGGTTTTATCATCCACTTTTTATAAATTTTACAGAAAGCAAAATAAAGATTGGGATATACACATGGGATGAAGGTAGAAGCTGAAATATCATAAACTTAAACATTTTATTTTTAAATCTTTTGAATTTTTATCAGGAATGGAGTAATTTGACAATCCACAAATATAAAATTATATTTTCGGGCCAGAGAGGTTGTTCAGCAGTAATTATGACTTGGTATGCCCTTAAAACCCCAGTTACACATCGTACAACAAGGCTACACTATTTCCGTATTTTTTACAGCAGTTTTGGAGCGTAAAAAGTGGAATTTCACATCAATTCAACTATCTCTAAGATTTCCAACTGCGAGAACATGAATTTCGCACTCTGTGGAGGAGTGGGTAATCACTGACAGCAATTTCTGGATTTCTGCGTTTAACTGCGCCTGTGAGGATGCCAGAAATTGCTGTATGTTTCACAGAGTACTGATGGGGAATGCTGACAGTTTTGCCGCCATTAGTAAAACTGCAAAATTTGGGCCTCCTCCATTGCCCTTATCTCATCTTTCTTTTACTTCAAAGAACTCCATAAAGTTGGTCAAGCATGATCTTCGCTTTTGGAATCCATGCTTACTACTATTATATTTTCAGTTTCTAGATGTTTTTCTATTACATCTTTGAGTAAGGATTCCATTATCTTTCCTATCACCGACGTTAAGCTAATTGGTCTATAGCTCCAGAATATAATAGTCTCAATGAGTATCCGCGATGGCTCAGTGGATAACACACTCACCTCTGAATCAGAAGGTTGTGAGTTCAAGTCCTACTCCGGAGACTTGAGCACAAAAATCTCGGCTGACATTCCAGTGCAGTAGTGAAAGAGTGCTGCACTGTTGGAGGGTGCAATCTTTCAGATGAGACGTTAAACCGAGACCCCCATCTGCTCTCTCGGGTAGACGTAAAAGATCCCATGGCACTCTTTTGAAGAAGAGCAGCGGTGTTTTCCCCAGAGTCCTGGCCAATATTCATCCCTCAATCAACATCACTAAAACAGATTATCTGGTCATTATCACATTGCTGTTTGCGGACCTTGCTGTGCGCAAATTGGCTGCCCCGTTACCTGCATTACAACAATGACTATATTTCAAAAGTACTTCATTGGCTGTAAAATGCTTTGAGTGAAAGGTGCTATATAATTGCAAATCTTCCTTTTTTTTTTCCCGGACTTGTTCAATCTCCCTTTCTGTATATAGGAATCACATTCGCTGTCTGCCTGTCCTCTGGCACTATACCCTTTTCTAATTCATTTTTATTTTTGTGTAATAGTGCCACTGCTATCTCTTCCCTAACTTCTTCTAATATGTGCAGACCAGGAGTTTTATCCTCTCTTCGTTTGATTAGTTTATCAATTATTTCCTCCCTTTCTATCTTAAATGTCTTTACATCTTTTATGTTCTCTTTTATTGCAATGAAGGGGGATGTGGGTGGAGAGCGATACAAGGAAGTGATCAGAGATGGCCTTATCTGTGATTGAATCCAAATGGTTAAAATATAATTACTTTCATCAATAATACATTTTCTCGCTGGTGGCTGTAATTTCTGAGAATAGAGGACCAATGACCAGGATGATAAAACTGGGATTCAAGGACATTCATTCTAAACTTGTAATGAAAATTGTTACGCTGATTGAAACATAGAAAATAGGTGCAGGAGCAGGCCATTCGGCCCTTTGAGCCTGCACCACCATTCAATATGATCATGGCTGATCATGCAACTTCAGTACCCCACTCCTGCCTTCTCTCCATATCCCCTGATCCCTTTAGCCGTAAGGGCCAAATGTAACTCCCTTTTGAATATATCCAATGAACTGGACTCAACAACTTTGTGGTAGAGAATCCATAGATTCACAATTCTCTGGGTGAAAAAGTTTCTCCTCATCTCGGTCCAAGATGGCTTACCCCTGGTTCTGGACTTCCCCAACATCGGAAACATTCTTCCTGCAGCTAACCTGTCCAATCCCATCATAATTTTATATGCTTCTATGAGATCCCCTCTCATTCTTCTAAATTCCAGTGAATATAAGCCTAGTAAATCCAGTCTTTCTTCATATGTCAGTCCTGCCATCCTGGGAATCAGTCTGGTGAACCTTTCTTGTTATTGAGGGAGTGCAGCAATGTCCTTCCTCAGATTAGGAGACCAAAACTGCACACAATACTCAAGGTATGGTCTCACCAAGGCAGTGTCCAACTGCAGTAAGACCTCCCTGCTCTGATACTCAAATCCTCTAGCTATGAAGGCCAACATGCCATTTGCTGTCTTCACTGCCTGCTGCACCTGCATGCCAACCTTCAATGACTGATGTGCAATGGCACCCAGGTCTTGTTGCACCTCCCCTTTTACTAATCTGTCACCATTCAGATAATAATCTGCCTTCCTGTTTTTGCCACCAAAGTGGATAACCTCACATTTATCCACATTATACTGCATCTGCCATGCATTTGCCCACTCACCTAACCTGTCCAAGTCACCCTGCAGCCTCTTAGCGTCCTCCTCACAGCTCACACCGCCACCCAGCTTAGTGCCATCTGCAAACTTGGAGATATTACACTCAATTCCTTCGTCTAAATCATTAATATATATTGTAAATAGCTGGGGTCCCAGCACTGAACCTTGCATTACCCCACTAGTCACTGCCTGCCATTCTGAAAAGGACCCGTTTATTCCCACTCTTTGTTTTCTGTCGACTGACCAGTTCCCTCTCCACATTAATACATTACCCCCAATCCCATGTGCCTTAATTTTACACACTAATCTCTTGTGTGGGACCTTGTCAAAAGCTTTTTGAAAGTCCAAATACACCACATCCACTGGTTCTCCCTTATCCACTCTACTAGTTACCTCAAAAAAACTCCAGAAGATTTATCAAGCATGATTTCCCTTTCATAAATCCATGCTGACTTGAACTGATCCTGTCACTGCTTTCCAAATGTGCTGCTATTACATCTTTAATAATTGATTCCAGCATTTTCCCCACTATCAATGTCAGGCTAACCGGTCTATAATTCCCTGTTTTCTCTCTCCTTTTTTAAAAAAGTGGTGTTACATTAGCTACCCTCCAATCCTTAGGAACTGATCCAGAGTCCATGGAATGTTGGAAAATGACCAACAATGCACCTACTATTTCTAGGGCCACTTCCTGAAGTACTCTGGGATCGGGTACTAGCGGGAGTCGGGTCGGGTCCAGTCCGGGGGGGTCAGGTCGGGGGCGGGGGGGGAGATGGGAGTCGGGTCGGGGTGGGGTCCGGTCTGGGGGCGGGAAGCGGGAGTCGAGTCGGGTCGGGAGGAAGCAGGAGCTGGGCGTGGGAGGAGCCTTATTCACGCAGCCCCAGTGAGGCCATTGGGCCAGGGCTAGGGGCTGCGTGCTTCGGTCCCTCCCACGCAGTTTTGGGCGCCTGGAGCTACTGCACATGTGCGCCCACTGTAGCGCGCGTGTGCAGAGGTCCCGGCACTGTTTTCAGCGCAGGGACCTGGCTCCGCCCCCTACAGCTCCTGCTGCGCTGCGCCGAGCTGCAAACGACCTGCAGGGAGCTGGAGAATCTGGAAGTTTTTTTTAGGCGCACTTTGTGGCGTGAAAAACGAGCGTCCAGGTCGGGACTGCGCCGTTCTAGGCGCGGCTCGAAACTTGGGCCCAATGTTTCTATGGGCCCAAGTTTCCACATGATTTGCGCCTGATTTTTAGGAGCAACTGGTGGAGAACGGACTATCTTAGAAATCGCAATTCTCCACTTTTTTTTTTGCAGTTCTAGTGAGGTAGAACAGTTCTACTTTAGAACAGAAATTTTTCTTCAAAAGGGGGCGTGTCCGGCCACTGACGCCTGATTTGAAAGTTTCCACAGTGAAAACGTACTCCAAACTAAAGTAGAATGGAGCAAGTGAAGATTTTTGTAGAACTGAAAAAACCTGTTCTACACATTAAAAAATCAGGCGCAGGTTACAAATTAGGCGTCCAGAACGAGGTGGGGAAGGGAAGTCATTAAATTCGACAATAAATCCTTATTTATACTTCTACAAATATTATACAAATAAATCCAACCTGAATAAACATTGATAAGCAAAGAAAAGATTAAATAAACCATCTTCCTACCTGTGTGAAAGTGCTTCAGCCATCATTCGAAGGAAACCGCCGTTTGTTGCCGCGCAGGGGAGGGGAGGGAGGGGAAGGAGGGGAAGGAGACAGCGGCTTGTTGCTGTGGAGAGAGAGGGGAGGGAGGGGAAGGAGACAGCGGCTTGTTGCCGTGGAGTGAGGGGAGGGAGGGGAAGGAGACAGCGGCTTGTTGCCGCGCAGAGGAGGGGAAGGAGACAGCGGCTTGTTGCCGTGGAGAGGGGAGGGAGGGGAAGGAGACAGCGGCTTGTTGCCGCACAGAGGAGGGGAGGGAGGGGAAGGAGACAGCGGCTTGTTGCCGTGGAGAGAGGGGAAGGAGACAGCGGCTTGTTGCCGTGGAGAGAGGGGAGGGAGGGGAAGGAGACAGCGGCTTGTTGCCGTGGAGAGAGGGGAGGGAGGGAAAGGAGACAGCGGCTTGTTGCCGCGCAGAGGAGGGGAAGGAGACAGCGGCTTGTTGCCGCGCAGAGGAGGGGAAGGAGACAGCGGCTTGTTGCCGCGCAGAGGAGGGGAAGGAGACAGCGGCTTGTTGCCGTGGAGGGGAAGGAGACAGCCGTTTGTTGCCGCGGAGGGGAAGGAGACAGTGAGAAGGGAAGCCTCAGCGCTGATGTGCTGATGGCAATGTGATTTTATTAAAAAATGTTCAAAAATTAAACAGCTACAAAGAACTACAAAAATGGCCGAGTGCCAATGTTTTTTTTCACACTGAGCATGCGCGAACGCTCCAACGCGCACGCGCAGCGTTGCCGGCAGGAAGAAAACTAATTTAAATAGTACCTGCCCCCTCCCACTTCCAAAATCGGCGCGAGTGTAGGCTCCGCCCCCCTGGGCACCGTGCCAAACAGACAAGGAGCTGCAAAGCGCTCGAGAATAGTGCGTTTTTTTTCTGGCGCCGTTGTAGGCGCCAAAAACGGGCGTCCAGCTCGGTGGGGCGCCCGTTTTTTATCCTGTGGAAACTTGGGCCCCTTGTTTCTATTTTGAGGTCAACAACTGTTTCAGCACAAATGATGAGTTGGGCCGAAAATGACCCTCGTATTGTGTTGGTCTGCAAAAGACTCAAAGTATTTTCTTAGTATTTCTCCCACTATTTGCTTCCATTTTGTGGCTATGATTGAAAAAAAATAGTTATTTAATGAAACCAGAATTGATTGGTTGCTAACTAATCCTGCGCTTCGAACTCAAAAAAAGATTTTTATTCCATTGAAGTGCCAGAAAAGGTCTTGCAATGCCATTTTATGTCCGATGGCTGTGATAGGTAACTTCTCCCATCCAGTAAATTATCCAGTGTTTTATTCTTTCTGAATTGTCTGAAAGCTGGGTTGAAATAGTTTCTATATAATCTATCTAAATTAAAAATCTTAAATCTGCATTCTCTTTCTCTCCACACTTTCCTGTGTCCAGATTTTAAATGTTTTGCCTGTGTAAACTTGCCATGCTGTAGTTATATCTTCTGCCCATGGTGGGATTGTGGTACCTCTGTTTCCCATTGCCAGTGATGACACTGGAGCTTGGCAGTTGTGTCCTCCAGAGCTGAATCCCGAGCTCCCCTGATGGTCTTGCTGGCCTTGTCTCTTCTCCAAAAAAGGCAGTTTTCTTGAAAAACAATCCTGCTTCCGAGACAAGTTTTTAAAAAAAAAAGTAAGTTCTCAATACTGCTCTTGTGTTAAAGCCCAATTCCTTTGCAGTTTGCTAGCATTCATACATTGAAACACTCCAGTAGATGTAAATACTTCGGCATCTAAACATAAATATGCAGGCATTTATACTCTGAATCAAATTCAAAATTATATTAGATTTATTATCAGCTGTTGTTGAGCACACAAACCATTTTTACTACATATTGAAAATGAAATTGACCAAAAAGAATCAAACTGATACTAAATATATGGCACCCATATTTGTAATTGTGCTTGCAAATCGACAAGAGGATATGGAAAATTCTATGAATCAAGACAACAGCTATTGTCCGTCTTCCATCATAGAAAAGAATTGCCATTATTTAAGCATGCAGTTAGGTTTTGTAATACTCAAATGCTGCCTTTTTTATTTTTTACAGACTTCTAAATATAAAAATTCTCCAACATAACATAAGAAATAGGAGCAGGAGTAAGCCATGCAGCTCCTCGAGCCTGCTCCGCCATTTAATACAATCATGGCTGACCCGATCATGGACTCAGGTCCACTTTCCTGCCTGCTCTCCATAACTCCTTATTCCCTTATCAGTTAAGAAACTGTCTCTGTCTTAAATTCATTCAATGACCCAGCTTCCACAGCTCACAGGGCAGAGAATTCCATAGATTTGAAACCTGCAGAGAAGCAATTCCTCCTCGTTCAGTTTTCAATAGGCGGCCCCTTATTCTAAGATCGTGCCCTGTAGTTCTAGTCTCCCCTATCAGTGGAAACATCCTCTCTGCATCCACCTTGTCAAGCCCTCTCATAATCTTATACGTTTCGATAAGATCACCTCTCATTCTTCTGAATTCCAATGAGTAGAGGTCCAACCTACACAAGCTTTCCTCATGAAGTCTACTCCCTCATCTCCGGAATCAACCAAGTGAACCTTCTCTGAACTGCCTCCAAAGCAAGTATATCCTTTCTTAAATATGGAAACCACAACTGTGTGCAGTATTCCAGGTGTGGCTTCACCAATACTCTGAAGAACTGCAGCCAGACTTCCCTGCTTTTATACTCCATCCCCTTTGCAGTAAAGGCCAAGATTCCATTGGCCTTCCTGATCACTTACTGTACCTGCATACTAACCTTTTGTGTTTCATGCACCAGGACCCCCAGGTCTCACTGTACTGCAGTACTTTGCAATTTTTCTTCATTTAAATAATAACTTGCTCTTCGATTTTTTTTTCTGCCAAAGTGCAGAACCTCACATTTTGCGACATTATACTCCATCTGACAAATTTTTGTCCACTCACTTAGCCTGTCTCTATCCTTTTGCAGGTTTTTTTGTCCTCCTCACACATTGCTTTTCCTTCCACCTTTGTATCATCAGCAAACTTGGCTACGTTACACTCGGTCCCTTCATCCAAGTCGTTAATATAGATTGTCAATAGTTGAGGCCCCAGCACCGATCCCTGCGGCACCCCACTAGTTACTGTTTGCTAACCGGAAAATGACCCATTTATCCCGACTCTGTTCTCTGTTAGTTAGCCAATCCTCTATCCATGCTAATATATTACCCCCAACCCCATGAACTTTTATCTTGTGCAGTAACCTTTTATGTGGCACCTTGTCATATGCCTTCTGGAAGTCCAAATACACCACATCCACTGCTTCCCGTTTATCCACCCCATTCATTACATCCTCAAAAGAATTCCAGCAAATTTGTCAAACATGACTTCCCCTTCATAAATCCATGCTGACTCTGCTTGACTGAATTGTGCTTTTCCAAATATCCTGCTACTGCTTCTTTAATAATGGACTCCAACATTTTCCCAACCACAGATGTCAGGCTAACTGGTCCATAGTTTCCTGCTTTTTGTCTGCTTCCTTTTTTAAATATGGGCATTACATTTGTAGTTTTCCAATCTGCTGGGACTTCCCCAGAATCCAGGGAGTTTTGGTAAATTACAACCAATGCATCCACTATCCCTGCTGCAACTTCTCTTAAGACCCTAGGATGTAAGCCATCAGGTCCAGGGGATTTATCTGCCTTTAGTCCCATTATCTTACTGAGTACCACCTCCTCAGTGATTGTGATTGTGTTAAGTTCCTCCTCTCCTATCGCCCCTTGACTATCCACTGTTGGAATATTTTTAGTGTCCTCTACCGTAAATACTGATACAAAATATTTGTTCAAGGTTTCTGCCATCTCCACGTTCCCTATCACAGATTCCCTGGTCTCATCCTCTAACGGACCAACATTTTCTTTAGCCACTCTTTTCCTTTTTATATACCTGTAGAAACTCTTGCTATCTGTTTTTATATTTTGTACTAATTTACTTTCATAGTTTATCTTCCCTTTCTTAATAATTTTTTTAGTCATTCTTTACTGGCTTTTAAAAGCTTCCCAATCTTCTGTCTCCTACTAGTTTTGGCCACTTTGTATGCCCTTTATTTAGTTAGCCACAGATGGCTGTCTTTTCTTTTACACCCTTTCCTCCTCACTGGAACATATTTTTCTTGAGAGTTATGAAATATCTCCTTAAATGTATGCCACTGTTCATCAATAATCCACCACTTTAATCTATTTTTCCAGTCCACTTTAGCCAACTCTGCCCTCATACATTGTTAGTCTCCTTTATTTAAGCTTAGTACGCTGGTTTGAGATCCAACTTTCTCGCCCTCCATCTGAATTTGAAATTCAACTATGCTCTGATCACTCATTCCAAGGAGATCCTTTACTAGGAGATTGTTTATTAATCCTGTCATAGAAACATAGAAAATAGGTGCAGGAGTAGGCCATTCAGCCCTTCTAGCCTGCACCGCCATTCAATGAGTTCATGGCTGAACATGCAACTTCAGTACCCCATTCCTGCTTTCTCGCCATACCCCTTGATCCCCCTAGTAGTAAGGACTTCATCTAACTCCTTTTTGAATATATGTAGTGAATTGGCCTCAACAACTTTCTGTGGTAGAGAATTCCACAGGTTCACCACTCTCTGGGTGAAGAAGTTTCTCCTCATCTCGGTCCTAAATGGCTTACCCCTTATCGTTGGACTGTGACCCCTGGTTCTGGACTTCCCCAACATTGGGAACATTCTTCCTGCATCTAACCTGTCTAAACCAGTCAGAATTTTAAATGTTTCTATGAGGTCCCCTCTCATTCTTCTGAACTCCAGTGAATACAAGCCCAGTTGATCCAGTCTTTCTTGATAGGTCAGTCCCGCCATCCCAGGAATCAGTCTGGTGAACCTTCGCTGCACTCCCTCGACAGCAAGAATGTCCTTCCTCAGGTTAGGAGACCAAAACTGTACACAATACTCCAGGTGTGGCCTCACCAAGGCCCTGTACAATTGTAGCAACACCTCCCTGCCCCTGTACTCAAATCCCCTCGCTATGAAGGCCAACATGCCATTTGCTTTCTTAACCGCCTGCTGTACCTGCATGCCAACCTTCAATGACTGATGTACCATGACACCCAGGTCTTGTTGCACCTTCCCTTTTCCTAATCTGTCACCATTCAGATAATAGTCTGTGTCTCTGTTTTTACCACCAAAGTGGATAACCTCACATTTATCCACATTATACTTCATCTGCCATGCATTTGCCCACTCACGTAACCTATCCAAGTCGCTCTGCAGCCTCATAGCAGCTCACACTGCCACCCAACTTCGTGTCATCCGCAAATTTGGAGATACTACATTTAATCCCCTCGTCTAAATCATTAATGTACAGTGTAAACAGCTGGGGCCCCAGCATAGAACCTTGCGGTACCCCACGAGTCACTGCCTGCCATTCTGAAAAGTCCCCATTTACTCCTACTCTTTGCTTCCTGTCTGACAACCCGTTCTCAATCCATGTCAGCACACTACCCCCAATCCCATGTGCTTTAACTTTGCACATTAATCTCTTGTGTGGGACCTTGTCGAAAGCCTTCTGAAAGTCCAAATATACCACATCAACTGGTTCTCCCTTGTCCACTCTACTGGAATCATCAATTCCAGAAGATTTGTCAAGCATGATTTCCCTTTCACAAATCCATGCTGACTTGGACCTATCATGTCACACCTTTCCAAATGCACTGCTATGACATCCTTAATAATTGATTCCATCATTTTACCCACTACCGATGTCAGGCTGACCGGTCTATAATTCCCTGTTTTCTCTCTCCCTCCTTTTTTAAAAAGTGGGGTTACATTGGCTACCCTCCACTCCATAGGAACTGATCCAGAGTCAATGGAATGTTGGAAAATGACTGTCAATGCATCCGCTATTTCCAAGGCCACCTCCTTAAGTACTCTGGGATGCAGTCCATCAGGCCCTGGGGATTTATCGGCCTTCAATCCCATCAATTTCCCCAACACAATTTCCCGACTAATAAGGATTTCCCTCAGTTACTAGACCCTCTGACCCCTTTTATATCCGGAAGGTTGTTTGTGTCCTCCTTAGTGAATACCGAACCAAAGTACTTGTTCAATTGGTCCGCCATTTCTTTGTTCCCTGTTATGACTTCCCCTGATTCTGACTGCAGGGGACCTACGTTTGTCTTTACTAACCTTTTTCTCTTTACATATCTATAGAAACTTTTGCAATCCGTCTTAATGTTCCCTGCAAGCTTCTTCTCGTACTCCATTTTCCCTGCCCTAATCAAACCCTTTGTCCTCCTCTGCTGAGTTCTAAATTTTTCCCAGTCCCCAGGTTCGCTGCTATTTCTGGCCAATTTGTATGCCACTTCCTTGGCTTTAATACTATCCCTGATTTCCCTTGATAGCCACGGTTGAGCCACCTTCCCTTTTTTATTTTTACGCCAGACAGGAATGTACAATTGTTGTAGTTCATCCATGCAGTTTCTAAATGTCTGCCATTGCCCATCCACAGTCAACCCCCTAAGTATCATTCGCCAATCTATCCCAGCCAATTCACGCCTCATACCTTCAAAGTTAGTCTTCTTTAAGTTCTGGACCATGGTCTCTGAATTAACTGTTTCATTCTCCATCCTAATGCAGAATTCCACCATATTATGGTCACTCTTCCTCAAGGGGCCTCGCACAACGAGATTGCTAATTAATCCTCTCTCATTACACAACACCCAGTCTAAGATGGCCTCCCCCTAGTTGGTTCCTCGACATATTGGTCTAGAAAACCATCCCTTATGCACTCCAGGAAATCCTCCTCCACCGGATTGCTTCCAGTTTGGTTAGCCCAATCTATGTGCATATTAAAGTCACCCATTATAACTGCTGCACCTTTATTGCATGCACCCCTAATTTCCTGTTTGATGCCCTCCCCAACATCACTACTACTATTTGGAGGTCTGTACACAACTCCCACTAACGTTTTGGTGTTCTGCAGCTCTACCCATATAGATTCCACATCATCCAAGCTAATGTCCTTCCTAACTATTGCATTAATCTCCTCCTTAACCAGCAATGCTACCCCACCTCCTTTTCCTTTTATTCTATCCTTCCTGAATGTTGAATACCCCTGGATTTGAGTTCCCAGCCCTGATCATCCTGGAGCCACGTCTCTGTAATCCCAATCACATCATATTTGTTAACATCTATTTGCACAGTTAATTCATCCACCTTATTACGGATACTCCTTGCATTCAGACACAAAGCCTTCAGGCTTGTTTTTTTAACACCCTTTGTCCTTTTAGAATTTTGCTGTACAGTGGCCCTTTTTGTTCTTTGCCTTGGGTTTCTCTGCCCTCCACTTTTCCTCATCTCCTTTCTGTCTTTTGCTTTTGTCCCCTTTTTGTTTCCCTCTGTCTCCCTGCATTGGTTCCCATCCCCAACAGCACTAGCAAACACTCCCCCTAGGACATTGGTTCCGGTCCTGCCCAGGTGTAGACCGTCCGGTTTGTACTGGTCCCACCTCCCCCAGAACCGGTTCCAATGCCCCAGGAATTTGAATCCCTCCCTGCTGCACCACTGCTCAAGCCACGTATTCATCTGCGCTATCCTGCGATTCCTACTCTGACTAGCACGTGGCACTGGTAGCAATCCCGAGATTACTACTCGTTGGTACCAATGTGCACCACGACAACTGGCTGTTCTCCCTCCCTTTTTAGAATATCCTGCACCCGCTCCAAGACATTCTTGACCCTTGCACCAGGGAGGCAACATACCATCCTGGAGTCTCGGTTGCGGCCACAGAAACGCCTATCTGCTCCCCTCACAATTGAATCCCCTATCACTATCGCTCTCCCACTCTTTTTCCTGCCCTCCTGTGCAACAAAGCCAGCCACGGTGCCATGAACTTGGCTGCTGCTGCCCTCCCGTGATGAGTCATCCCCCCCAACAGTACCCAAAGCAGTGTATCTGTTTTGCAGGGGGATGACCACAGGGGACCCCTGCAATACCTTCCTTGCACTACTCTTCCTGCTGGTCTTCCATTCCCTATCTGGCTGTGGACCCTTCTTCTGCGGTACGACCAACTCGCTACACGTGCTACTCATGTCATTCTCAGCATCGTGGATGCTCCAGAGTGAATCCACCCTCAGCTCCAACTCCGCAACGCGGTCCGTCAGGAGCTGGAGGCGGATACACTTCCCGCACACATAGTCATCAGGGACACTTGAGTCGTCCCGGAGTTCCCACATGGTACAGGAGGAGCATAACACGTGACCGAGCTCTCCTGCCATGACTTAACCCTTAGATAAGCAACAACAATGCTAAAGTTTACTCACTGTTATAGAAGAGAAAAAAGAAAAACTACTCACCAATCACCAGCCAATCACTTACCCTCTTGGCTGTGACGTCACCTTTCTGTTTCGTTCTACTTCTTTTTTGCCTTCTCCCTGTGGCTGCACCAGCTCGCCTTTTATCGGCCTCACCAACGGACCTCCTCGACGCTGGGCCCCGGACTCCCTGCTGTGCCTTTTATAGGCCTCACCAACGGACTTCCTCGACGCTGCTCCCGACTGCCGCCGACACTGGGCCCTGGACTCCCTGCTGTGCCTTTTATAGGCCTCACCAACGGACCTCCTCGACGCTGGGCCCCGGATTCCCTGCTGTGCCTTTTATAGGCCTCACCAACGCACCTCCTCAACGCTGCTGCCGACTGCCGCCGACGCTGGGCCCTGGACTCCCTGCTGTGCCTTTTATAGGCCTCACCAACGGACCTCCTCGACGCTGTTCCCGACTGCCGCCGACGCAGGTCTGGTCCTGTCTTATTACACAGGACCAGATCTAAGATAGCCAGCCCCCTGGTTGGTTCTATTACATACTGCTCAACGAACCTGTCCCTTATGCACTGTATGAACTCTTCCTCAAGGCTACCCTGACCAATTTGATTTGTCCAATCAAGAAACATGTACATCTCTCCCACCATATAAACTCCTCCACATACTTAGGTACCCTTTTCACCTATTACCACATGGCTGTTCGATCATTGAAAAGACAATGAGAGAATCCCTCTCTCCCTTACCATGCCCTCCCCCTTCAATCTCAG
Source organism: Pristiophorus japonicus (assembly GCF_044704955.1). Classification (NCBI taxonomy): domain Eukaryota; kingdom Metazoa; phylum Chordata; class Chondrichthyes; family Pristiophoridae; genus Pristiophorus; species Pristiophorus japonicus. The sequence goes on from NC_091979.1 coordinate 67,842,987, forward strand.
TATTCTCCCCATTTGCCTCTAGAACAAATTACCCCCACGCCCTCTAATATTTCCTTTCAAATTTCCAAGTCCCTCCACCTTTAATGATACTTCTGCTGTCTGCTTAATCGCTCGCTCGCCATTTCCCTCAACATCTTTGTTCCCAGAAAATCAATTGCAGCCTTTACCTCTGGTCACTTTCCTGTTTCAGCCCCCATCTTTGCTCCAAGTCAGAGGAGTGCAAATTTGAACATTTCTGGCTCCTGACTGACTAAGCCATCAATTGCCAAATCTGGCTTGACCATATAAAGCACTACTGTGCCTCACTCTCTTCAGCCAAAACAACCTGTTACACAATGATCATGCTGGAGGGCAAGAACATGACCAAATGCCTCCTGAAACCCCTCTGCCCTCATCTCGAGCACACGAGGAGCTCATGGACTGCTTAATCTCGAAGATGAAGATCATTCATGCAACTGCTTTTCCTGCTCTGCCCCTGTTTCTTGCCCACTGCTTCCTGTCATCCAACCACCCCATCTCTTTGCAGTTTCTTGCTGACTCTCTTCCCTCCCCACCATCTCAAAGCTCATTTTGTCCTCCAAATCCACCTCCTGCTACCTCAATCCTCACTTCAATTCAACTCCTAACCCCTAAACTCTTTTTCCAAGCTCATGTATTTCCTATTGGCTGACATACAGTGGTACCTTTACCTCTGGCTCTGTCACTCCCTTTTTCAAAATTGCTATTATCAACCCCTCAAAAAAAAAAAAATTCCATTGCCTTGAAGTACTGTCCCATCACCAATCCCCTTTTCTTCTCGAAGGTGCTTGAATGTTTCCAACACCATGACCATCTCCCTGTTAAAATCCCTACAGTCTGGCTTCTTGCAGCATTGAAAATATCTTCGTGAAAGTCACGAATGACATCCTGTGTTACTGTGATTATGGTGTTTTATCCCTCCTGAACCTTTATTCAGGGTTTGATCTTGCAAACCTCTTCCAATGTCTCTTCTCTGCCATCTAGAGGACTGCTCTTGCATCGTTCCATTCCTACTTCTCAACGCAGTCAATGCATCATCAACATTGGGTTATCTTTCCTGCCACTCACAAACGCCTCCTGAGTCCACCCAGGATCCGTCCTCTGCTCCCTTCACAAACTATTCCCTTGTCATTTATTCCACCTTGCTTCTTGGCTACCTTCTCCGGTTGAACCGGCCTGCTGAGATTTCCAGCATTTTCTGTTTTTACATCTGTAATATTGGTGTCCTGTTTAACCCTGAGCTGAGCTTTGAAACCCCACATCCTATTCTTCCTCAAGGCTGCTTGTTTCCACCTCACAACAATGCCCATCTCCAGTTCAACCTAGGCTGCCTTGCTTCTGAAATACTTGTATATACCTTTATCGTCTTCTTACTCAGCGACTACAATGTTCTCCTTGCTGCCTTCCCATCCGCCATCCTCATCAACTTCAACTTGCCCAAAACTGCTTTATGTAACCTGTACCACATGGAGTCTCACTGGTCCATGGCCTCTGTCTTTGATAACCTTCACTGGCTCTAGGTCCCCAAAACATGAAATTCAAAATCCGAGTCCTCATCTGTAAATCCTTCCATGGCCTTTCCCTACATATTCCCTGCAGACTTCTCCAGCCCTTTATCCCCTTGGGAACACTTCCTTTGGAATTCTCTTCCTAAACTTCTCCATCTTGTCCTTCATCTTTAGTGAAAAACCTCATCAAAACCTGTCTCTTTCACCAATCTTTTACTCGCCTCTTTTCTTTCCTTTCCAGCGTTATGGTGGCAGCAACATTCATTCCTTCAGAACAACTACATCTGTTTCTATTTTAATGAAGGTATTGCATTGTATTTTGAGCTTCTGCTCGGTTTAGAATGATTGTTTAAAGCATTGCAGATGTTGATGAGCACTACAAGAAAAATTGTAAACTTACATTTTCACTAACCTAATGATTTCTGAGATTGGAGAAATAAAAATATTTTCTGGCTGTATTCCTTAAAATTATTGAGAAATGTGGCCCTTGTAAATGTTTTTTGCTTGAACTGTATATTTCTAATAATTCATGTGTAGCCTGGATATATAAAGCGGTTACAGGAGATTGGTATCGTTTCACAGAATCATGTTGTAGTTTGGGTTACGCGGTCTCTTCTGTTTTGCTAAAGTCAGTCAGATCTAATGCAGTATATCTGTCTGCATTGCATTACATGTGGTGTTTTTGGTACACGCGGAAATTGATTTTTGTATTCTGACAGAATGACTTGTAATGTGACTTGGGTCTAAAAGTAACTGTTTGTTTTAAATATTGATTGGGACAAAGATTATTATTTAAGACAACCAAATCAAAATTCAGTACTAAAATGAGATCTGAACATTTGCACAGTTGTTCTCTCCATTAATCTTTCACTACTTACAGTTTTTTGTTCCTTTTTTAGGTGCATGATTGCCGATGAGGTAAGAATATTCATCAAGCTTTATCCCCCCCCCAGGTGGAATTGTAATGCTTGTAATTAAATCTCACATACCTACCTCTGACCTATCCTCCAGCATTTTGAAAGAGGCAAGAGGAAAAAAATTAAATACACAGGTAAAGGAACGTACAAGAATAATGGCCAGAGTCATGGAATTCAATCCTCCAAATATTGATTGTGAATCCTAAAATTCCATACAATAAAACAGAACTTTACTTATTTAGTCATAATCACTGGCATCACTGGTCCCGATAATATGTTGGGCATTCGTCCCTGTTATTATAAAAGTGTATTCAGCAACTCATTGTGAACACCACCACAGGAAATCCACTAGAATATTGTAATAAAAACATATAGTGCATGATTTTGTCACATTTCCAGTGCTACACTAATATCAGTTAATTTTATAAATTTATCCAAGGTACTTTGCACATAATTGGCTAATAGAACATTTATGCGACCTCCAGAAAATTTCTTCCTGCTGATGTGCAATTTACTCATTTGGATTCACTCCTATATAAAATGTGTTGGGAAGCAAGCTAGCCAAGTAAATCAATGAAATTGCTCTCCAAAAAATCAATCCTTTTGGCTGTCCTTTTTTCTCAGTAATTGAGATTTCTAATATCCAAAATAATGTTGAAAAAAAATTGGATTTCATATTCGGACTGAATTAGTCTATGCTGTTCTCGTTAATGTCCTGTTTCCTTTCTTCTCCTCTTCCCCCAGAGGTCTGGTCATCTGCCAGAAGCCTTGGCTGTCGCTTGTCATATGAATGGGCTCCTTCAGGTTCTTCCTTTCCTGGGCTTCTTAACCCACTTTCTCTTTTCCTTTCTCCTGCCTGATTTATTTAAGTGCGCAAACATGGCCACCGATTCTGCACTTTTGCTTCGTTGGGCCATTTGCTGGCAAGCTGCATGGAGTCAGCATAAAGTACAAATGCATTTCCTGCAACTAAAAACTGGTGTCCAGGAGCTTTGACTGGAGAACTATTTTTTGGGCAGCAGTGGGAGGGTTGGAGAATGATAAGCGGTAATGGGGCACATCTTGGGGTTCGAAAGAGGCCTAGGATTACTATTGTCTGTCACATTACTGATCTCAATTGGCAAGTCAATGAAAAAAACACTTTCCATCCATTAGATAGAGAAAGCCACCAATTAGCAACATGCGAGCATCACAGATCCACTCTTTCAAATCGCTAATTCTTTTCACACCTAACTGCATTTAGGAACCAACAGCCACAGTATGAACTAATCAAAGCATTGAAACTATTTTTTCAAACTGCTTTTAGCTGCCGTTTTCCTTCCTCACTCGGGTCATTATATATAGCTAAAACATTTATAACTTAGCAGTAAGGTGCTCTAGGTATTCAATCTATACCTAATTGTGAAACATGGGATACATTTCTCTGATACATTGAAAATGCTATTTCATCAAATATCCTTTTAGGCTGTAAAGTACTTCACTTTTATTATGTTTCGCAAGTAACTTATCAGTGATCTGCCTATCTGGAGAGATTAGAATTTTATACCACTGAGCTGCACACTGAGGAGACCCGTCCTTTTAGGCCGTGGGATAGGTTCTGTTGACAACAGTCACCACTGAGTTGAAATTATTTTCATTGTCATTCAGGCATTATTCATGCACTGAGATCTTGTCCAATCTTTGTCTCTGGGGAATTGCATTTAAACGACAGCAAAGAATGACTAAGAAAGGAAAGATAGATTACGAAAATAAACTTGGGTAAAACATAAAGGCAGATAGTAAAAGCTTTTACCGATATATAAAACGGAAGAGAGTGACTAAAGTAAATGTTGGTCCCTTAGAAGATGAGAAGGGGGATTTAATAATGGGAAATGTGGAAATGGCTGAGACCTTAAACAATTATTTTGCTTCGGTCTTCACAGTGGAAGGCACAAAAACCATGCCAAAAATTGCTGGTCACGGGAATGTGGGAAGGGAGGACCTTGAGGCAATCACTATCACTAGGGAGGTAGTGCTGGACAGGCTAATGGGACTGAAGGTAGACAAGTCCCCTGGTCCTGATGAAATGCATCCCAGGGTATTAAAAGAGATGGCGGAAGTTATCGCAGATGCATTCGTTATAATCTACCAAAATTCTCTGGACTCTGGGGAGGTACCATCGGATTGGAAAGCAGCTAATGTAACGCCTCTGTTTAAAAAAAAAAAAGGGGGCAGACAAAAGGCAGGTAACTAAAGGCCGGTTAGTTTAACATCTGTCGTGGGGAAAATGCTTGAAGCTATCATTAAGGAAGAAATAGCGGGACATCTAGATAGGAATAGTGCAATCAAGCAGACGCAACATGGTTTCATGAAGGGGAAATCATGTTTAACTAATTTACTGGAATTCTTTGAGGATATAACGAGCATGATGGATAGAGGTGTACCGATGGATGTGGTGTATTTAGATTTCCAAAAGGCATTCGATAATGTGCCACACAAAAGGTTACTGCAGAAGATAAAGGTATGCGGAGTCAGAGGAAATGTATTAGCATGGATAGAGAATTGGCTGGTGAACAGAAAGCAGAGAGTCGGGATAAATGGGTCCTTTTCGGATTGGAATTCGGTGGTTAGTGATGTGCCACAGGGATCGGTGCTGGGACCACAACTGTTTACAATATACATAGATGACCTGGAAGAGGGGACAGAGTGTAGTGTAACAAAATTTGCAGATGACACAAAGGTTAGTGGGAAAGCGGGTTGTGTTGAGGACACAGAGAGGCTGCAAAGAGATTTAGATAGGTTAAGCGAATGGGCTAAGGTTTGGCAGATGGAATACAATGTCGGAAAATGTGAGGTCATCCACCTTGGGGGGGGGGAAAAAAAGTAAAAGGGAATATTATTTGAATGAGGAGAAATTACAACATGCTGCGGTGCAGAGGGACCTGGGGGTCCTTGTGCATGAATCCCAAAAAGTTAGTTTGCAGGTGCAGCAGGTAATCAGGAAGGCGAATGGAATGTTGGCCTTCATTGCGAGAGGGATGGAGTACAAAAGCAGAGAGGTCCTGCTGCAACTGTACAGGGTATTGGTGAGGCCGCACCTGGAGTACTGCGTGCAGTTTTGGTCACCTTACTTAAGAAATGATATACTAGCCTTGGAGGGGGTACAGAGACGATTCACTAGGCTGATTCTGGAGATGACGGGGTTACCTTATGATGATAGATTGAGTAGACTGGTTCTTTACTCGTTGGAGTTCAGAAGGATGAGGGGTGATCTTATAGAAACAGTTAAAATAATGAAAGGGATAGACAAGATAGAGGCAGAGAGGTTGTTTCCACTGGTCGGGGAGACTAGAACTAGGGGGCACAGCCTCAAAATACGGGGAGCCAATTTAAAACCGAATTGAGAAAGAATTTCTTCTCCCAGAGGGTTGTGAATCTGTGGAATTCTCTGCCCAAGGAAGCAGTTGAGGCTAGCTCATTGATTGTATTCAAATCACAGATAGATAGATTTTTAACCAATATGGGAATTAAGGGTTATGGGGAGCGGGCGGGTAAGTGGAGCTGAGTCCACAGCCAGATCAGCCATGATCTTTTTGAATGGCGGAGCAGGCTCGAAGGGCGAGATGGCCTACTCCTGTTCCTAATTCTTATGTTCTTATGTCCTTATGTTGAAGTTCATCCATGTGATCTTTAAATGTTTGCCATTGCCTATCCACCGTCAGCCCTTTAAGTATAATTCGCCAGTCTATTCTAGCCAATTCACGTCTCATACCATTGAAGTTACCTTTCCTTAAGTTCAGGACCCTAGTCTCTGAATTAACTGTGTCACTCTTCATCTTATTAAAGAATTTTACCATGCTATGGTCACTCTCCCCTAAGGAGCCTCGCACAACAAGATTGCTAAATAGTCCTTTCTCACTACACATCACCCAGTCTAGGATGGCCAACCCTCTAGTTGGTTCTTCGAGATAGTGATCTATAAAACCATCCCTAATACACTCCAGGAAATCCTCCTCCACCGTATTGCTACCAGTTTGTGGATATGTAGATTAAAGTCGCCCATGATAACTGCTGTACCTTTATTGCACGCATCCCTAATTTCTTGTTTGATGCTGTCACCAACCTCACTATTACTGTTTGGTGGTCTATACACAACTCCCACTAGCTTTTTCTGCCCCTTGGTATTCCGCAACTCCACCCATACAGATTCCACATCATCCAAGCCAATGTCCTTCCTTACTATTGCATTCATTTCCTCTTTAACCAGCAACGCCACCCCACCTCTTTTTCCTTTCTGTCTATCCTTCCTCAATGTTGAATACCCCTGGATGTTGAGTTCCCAGCCTTGGTCACCCTGGAGCCATGTCTCCATGATGCCAATTATATCATATTCATTAATTGCTGCCTGTGCAGTTAATTCCTCCACCTTATTACGAATACTCCTCTCATTGAGGCACAGAGTCTGCAGGCTTGTCTTTTTAACACACTTTGCCCCTTTAGAATTTTGCTGTAATGTGGACCTTTTTGATTTTTGCCTTGGGTTTCTCTGCCCTCCACTTTTACTTTTCTTCTTTCTATCTTTTGCTTCTGCCACCATTCTCCTTCCCTCTGTCTCCCTGCAGAGGTTCCCATCCCCCTGCCATATTAGTTTAACCCTTCCTCAACAGCACTAGCAAACACTCCCCCTAGGGCATTGGTTCCGGTCCTGCCCAGGTGCAGACTGTCCGGTTTGTACTGGTCCCACCTCACCCAGAACCGGTTCCAATGTCCCAGGAATTTCAATCCCTCCTTTCTGCACCACTCCTCAAGCCACGTATTCATCTGCGCTATCCTGCGATTCCTACTCTGACTAGCATGTGGCACTGGTAGCAATCCAGAGATTACTAGCTTTGAGGTCCTACTTTTTAATTTAACTCCTAGCTCACTAAATTCACCTTCTAGTACCTCATCCCCTGGATAACCTATATAGTTGGTACCTATATGCACCACGACAACTGGCTGTTCACCCTCCCCCTCCAAAATGTCCTGCAGCCGCTCTGAGACATCCTTGACCCTTGCACCAGGGAGGCAACATACCTGGAGTCTGGATTGCGGCCACAGAAACGTCTATCTATTCCCCTTACAACAGAATCCCCTCCCACTATAGCTTTCCCACTCTTTTTCCTGCTTTCGTGTGCAGCAGAGCCACTCATGGTGTCATGAACTTGGCTGCTGCTGCCTTCCCCTGATGAGTCATCCCCCAACAGCACCCAAGGTGGTGTATCTGTTTTGGAGGGGGATTACCGCAGGGGACCCCTGCATTACCTTCCTTCCACTGCTCTTCCTGTTGGTCACCCATTCCCTCTCTGTCTGTGTAACTTTTACCTGCGGTATGACCAACTCGCTAAACATGCTATTCACGGCATCCTCAGCATCGCGGATGCTCCAGAGTGAATCCACCCGCAGCTCCAGTGCTGCAATGCAGTCTATCAGGAACTGCAGCAGGATACACTTCCCGCATATGTAGTCGTCAGGGACACTGGACGCGTCCCTGAGTTTCCACATAGCACAGGAGGAGTATGACACGTGTCCGAGCTCTCCTGCTATGACTTAACCCCTAGATTAAATTAATTTGCAACAACAATGATAAAGGTTACCTACTGATAAAGGAAAAGAAAAAGAAAAACTATTCGCCAATCACTTACCCCCTTGGCTGTGACGTCACCCTTCGATTTCTTTCTACTTTTTTGCCTTCTCTACCTGCCCCTGCACCAGCTGGCCTCCCCGACGATGCTGCCGCTCCCTGACTGATGGGCCTTTTATAGGACAAAGCACCCCACTTGATCAGCACTCCATCTACAACCTTAAACATTCACTCTCTCCATCATCAGTGCACCGTGGCTGAAGTGTGTACTATCTACAAGATGCACTGCAGCAACTCGCCAAGGCTTCTTCAGCAGCACCTCCCAAACCCATAACCTCTACCAACAACAACAACTTTTATTTATATAGCGCCTTTAATGTCGTGAATCATCCCAAGGCGCTTCACAGGAGTATTATGATATAAAATATTTGACACAAAGCCGCACAATTGGTCAAAAAGGTAGGTTTTTAAGGAGCGTCTTGAAGGAGGAAAGAGAAGCATAGAGGTTTCGGCAGGCAATTCCAGAGCTTAGGGCCTTGGCAACATAAGGCACGACTACCAATGGTTGAGCGATTATAATCCAGGATGCTCAAGAGGGCAGAATTAGAGGAGCGCAGACATCTCGGGGTTCTGGGGCTGGAGGAGATTAGAGTTAGGAAGGGGTGAGGCTTTTTAGAAGAATTTGAAAACAAGGATGAGAATTTTGAAACCGAGGTGTTGCTTCGAGAGCCACTGTCGCTCAGCGAGCACAGGGTGATGGGTGAGTGGGACTTGGTGCCAGTTAGGATACAGGCAGCCGAGTTTTTGATTACCTCTAGTTTACTTAGGGTAGAATGCGGGAGGCCAGCCAGGAGTGAGTTGGAATAGTCAAGTCTAGAGGTAACAAAGGCATGCATAAGGGTTTCAGCAGCGGATGAGCTGAGGCAAGGGCAGAGACGGATAATGTTACGCAGGTAGAAATATGCAGTCTTAATTATGCTGCGGATATATAGTCAAAAGCTAATTTCAGGGTCAAATATGACACGAAGGTTGCAAACAATCTGGTTCAGTCTCAGACAGGAGTTGGGGAGAGGGATGGAGTCAGTGGCTAGGGAACAGAGTTTGTGGTGGGGACAGAAAACAATGGCTTCGGTCTTCCCAATATTCAATTGGAGAAAGTTTCTGCCCATCCAGAACTGGATGTCGGACAAGCAGTGTGACAATTTGGAGACCGTGGAGGGGTCGAGAGAAGTGGTAGTGAGATAGGGCCCAAGTTTCCACAAGAAAAAAAACGGGCACCCCTCCGAGCTGGGCGCCCGTTTTAAGCGCCGAAAACGGCGCCTAAAAAAATCATCGGTATTCTCCACCTACCTGCAGGTCCTCTGGCCGTAGGCGCAGCCAGCACGAGCTGTGGGGAGGCAGAGCCAGGTCCCTGCGCTGAAAACAGTGCCGGGACCTCTGCACATGCGCGCTACAGTGGGCACGCAAGTGCAGTAGCTCCAGGCGCCGAACTGTGTGGGAGGGGCCCGAAGCACGCAGCCCCTAGCCCTGGCCGAATGGCTCACTGGGGCTGCGTGAATAAGGCTCCTCCCACGGCCAGCTCCTGCTTCCCTCGCCTCCCCCCACCCCCCCCCGCTCCCGACCAGACCCGACATCCGCTCCCCCCTACCTCCGGACCAGACCCGACACCTGCTCCCCCCCCCCCCCCCTGCCTCCGGACCAGACCCAATACCCCCCCCCCCCCCCGACTGACCCGACCCGACCCGCGCTCCTGTTCCCGCTCCCCGCCCCCCCCCCCCCCCGCCCCGACTGGACCCAACCCGTCCCGCCCCCCGACCCGACCCGACCCCCCCCCCCCCCCACTGGACTCGACTTCCGCTCCTGGACTGGATCCGATCCGACCTGACCTACCCCTCCCTCCCTCCCCTCCCCTCTCCCCCTCCCCCTCTCTCCCTCCCCCTCTCTCCCTACCCCCTCTCTCTCTCTCTCTCTCTCTCTCTCTCTCTCTCCCCCTCTCTCTCTCTCTCTCTCTCTCTCTCTCTCTCTCTCCCCCCCCTCCCTCCCGCTCAGCGGCACGAACGGCTTTCTTCCCTCCCGCTCAGCGGCACGAACGGCTGCAGAATTCTCCCTGGCTGAAGCACTTTCACACAGGTAGGAAGATGGTTTATTTAATCTTTTCTTGGCTTATAAATGTTTATTGAGGTTGGATTTATTTGTATAATATTTGTAGATGTATAAATAAGGATTTATTGTAGAATGTAATGAGTTCCCTCCCCCCCCCCCCCCCCACCTCGTTCTGGACGCCTAATTTGTAATCTGCGCCTGATTTTTTAATGTGTAGAACAGGTTTTTTCAGTTCTACAAAAATCTTCACTTGCTCCATTCTAAGTTAGTTTGGAGTACGTTTTCACTGTGGAAACTTTGAAATCCGGCGTCAGTGGCCGGACACGCCCCCTTTTGAAGAAAAAATTCTGTTCCAAAGTAGAACTGTTCCACCTGACTAGAACTGCAGAAAAAAAAATGTGGAGTATTGCGATTTCTAAGATAGTCCGTTCTCCACCAGTTGTTCATAAAAATCAGGCGCAAATCATGTGGAAACTTGGGCCCATAGAGTCATCGTACATGCGGAAACTGAAGCTGTGTTTTTGGATGATTTTGCCAAGGGGCAACATGTAGATGATAAATAGGAGGGGGCCAAGGATAAATCCTTGGGAGACACAAGAGGTAACGATGCGGCGGTGGGAAGCGATGCCATTGCAGCTGATTCTCTGGCTACGATTAGATAGATAAGAATGAAATCAGGCGAGTGCAGTCCCACCCAGCTGGACAACGGTGGAGAGGCGTTGGAGAAAGATAGATGGTCAACCCTGTCATAGGCTGCAGAGAAGTCAAGAAGGGTGAGGAGAGATCATTTGCTTTTGTCACAGTCACAAAGGATGTAATTTGTGACTTTGATCAGAGCTGTTTTGTGACTTTGACAGGCATGGAATCCGGATTGGAGGGATTCAAACATGTAATTGCGGGAAAGGTGGGCACGGATTTGGGAGGCGACCACATGTTCAACGACTTTGGAGAGGAAAGGGAGGTTGGAAATTGAGCGGTAGTTTTGCAAGGACGGAGGGTTGAGGGTTTTTTTTTGAGGAGAGGGGTGATGATGGCAGATTTGAGGGAAAGGGGGACAGTATCTGAGGAGAGAGAACCGTTAATGTCTGCTAACATGGGAGCCGGAAAAGGAAGTTGGTCAGTTTGATAGGAATAGGATCAAAGGAGCAGGAAGTGGGTCTCATGGGCAAGATGAGCTCAGAAAGGTAATGAGAGGAGATCGGAGAAAAACTGGAGAAAGATGTGAGGTCAGGGCTAGGACAGGGGGAATCCTTCGAGGAAGTTTGGCCCGGTGAGCTGGGGGAAGGAAGGGAAGAGGCAGAGACAGCCAAACAGATGGTCTCAATCTTGGAGACCAAGAAGTCCATGACCTCCTCTCGAAAGATGGGTTGGCAGTGAAGAATAGAAGCCGAAGTTTATCTTTATATTGCAGAATGATTTTGGAATAGTGAGCAATTTTTGCAGGTGAGAGCAGGACCGATGAGGCTTGATGTGGTCCAACCAGATCTGGCAGTGAATGGCTAAACCAGTTGTTCGCCATATCCATTCAAGATTGCGTCCCGTGGACTTAAGGGAAGGAAGATCAAGGCTATATCAGGGGGAACGGCTAGGGCGAGAGAGCAATTATTTTAACAGGGACTAGGGCATCAAAGTGTGATTGAGCAGATCGGTAGCTGCAGAAATGTCATGGTGAATGGGAGGCCAAAGGCTCGGAGTTCATGTGCAGTTGGGGAGGGATAAAGAGAAAATGAAAGAGCAGGGGAGGGGAAGTGGGAAAGTATTGAATACCGCCTAAAAGGACAAGAGCAGCAAGCGCATGGGAACCGCATCACCTCCAAGTTCTCCTCCAAGTCGCACACCATCCCGACTTGGAAATATATCGCCGTTCTTTCATTGCTGCTGGTTCAAAATCCTGGAACTCCCTCCCTAACAGCACTGTTGGGAGTACCTTTGCCCCAATAATAATAACTTTTATTTATATAGCGCCTTTAAAGTAGAAAAATGTCCCAAGGCACTTCACAGCAGTGTTACAAGACAAAACAGATAAATTTGACACAAAAGAAGTTGTTAAGGCAGATGACCAAAAGCTTGGTCGCAGAGGTAGGTTTTAAGGAGCATCTTAAGGGAGAATAGAGAGGCGGAGAGTTTTAGGGAGGGAGTTCCAGAGCTTGGGGCCTAAACAGCTGAAGGCATGGCCACCGATGGTTGAGCAGAATTTGAGGAGCGCAGACATCTTGTGGGGTTATGAGGCTGAAAAAGATTACAGAGACAGGGAGGGGCAAGGTCATGGTGTGATTTGTAAACGAGGATGAGAATTTTGAAATCGAGGCGTTGTTTAACTGGGAGCCAATGTGAATCAGAAAGCACAGGGATGATGGGTGATCGTGACTTGGTGCGAGTTAGGACACGGGCTGCTGAGTTTTGGATGATCTCAAGTTTACACAAGTTGGAGTAGTGAGTTGGAGTAGTCAAGTCTAGAGGTAACAAAGGCATGAATGAGGGTTTCAGCAGCAGAAAAGCTTTGACAGGGGCGAAAGCGGGCAATGTTGCGGAGGTGGAAAAAGGTGGTTTTAGTTACGCCGCGGATATGTGGCTGGAAACTCATTTCAGGGTCAAATATGACACCAAGGGTGCAAACATTCTTGTTCACCCTCAGATTGATGCTAGGGAGAGGGATGGAGTCAGTGGTTAGGGAACACAGTTTGTGGCGGGGACCAAAGCTAATGGTTTCTGTCTTCCCAATACTTAATTGGAGAACATTTCTGCTCATCCAGTACTGGATGGCGGACAAGCAATCTGACAATTTAGATATCAAGCAGGGTTCGAGAGAAGTGGTGGAGGTAGAGCTGGGTGTTGTCAGCATATAGATGTGAAATAAGAGGAGGCCACAGACAGATCCTTGGGGGACACCAGAGGTAACAATGTGTCAGTGGGAAGAGGAGCTGTTGCAGAGATTTTCTGGCTATCATTAGATAGATAAGAAAGGAAACGGGCGAGTGCAGTCCCACCTAGCTGGGCGATGGTGGAGAAGCGTTGGAGGAGGATGGAGTGGCCAACTGTGTCAAAGGCTGCAGACGGGTCCAGAAGGACGAGGAGGGATAGTTTACCTTTGTCACAATCACGAAATATGTCATTTTTGATTGATGAGAACCGTTTCGGTACTGTGGCAGGGGCGAAAACCAGATTGAAGGGATTCAAACATTGAATTCCTGGAAAGATGGTCACAGATTTGGGAGGCAACAACACATTCAAGTACTTTGGACAGGAAAGGGAGGTTGGAGATGGGGCGATAGCTAGCAAGCAAATTGGGATCACAGTTTGGTTTTTTGAGAAGAGGGGTGATTACAGTAGATTTGAAGGAGATTGGAACAGTACCCGAGGAGAGAGAACCGTTAACAATGTTGGCTAACATGGGAGCCAAAAAAGGAAGTTGGGTGATCAGTTTAGTGGGAATAGCGTCAAGGGAGCAGGAAGTGGGTCTCATGGACAAGATGAGCTTGGAGAGCTCAAGAGGGGAGATCAGAGAGAAACTCGAAAAAGATGGGAGTTTCGGGCTAGAGCTGGTGGGAGCCTCAGGTGAAGTTTGGCCCTGTGGGCTAGGTGAAGGAAGGGAACTCGCAGAGACAGCTGATCGGATGGTCTCAGTCTTTAGAACAAAGAAGCCCATGAGGTCCTCACACTTGTTGGAGGTTAGTATAGTGGAGAGAGGGGTTTAAGCAGATGGTTAGCGGTAGAGAATAGTAGCCAGGAGTTATTTTTGCATTCCAGAATGATCCTGGAATAGTGAATAGTTTTTGTAGACAAGAGTTGGAACCAATCATGTTTTATGTATTCGAGACAGATCTGGCCATGAGTGGCTCAACCAGTTGTCCACCACGTCCTTTTGACTTGAGTGAGCATTGGACTACACAAGGACGATACCGATTCAAGAAAGCGGCTCACTGCCACCTTCTGAAGGGCAATTAGGGATGGGCATTAAATGCTGGCTCTGCCAGCGATGCCCACATCCGAGGAACAATTTTTTTTTTAAGTCTCACTCCCCCCCACTCTTTTCCTCCTAGCCCTGCAAATTTTTTCCCTTCAAGTATTTAGCCAATGCCCTTTTGAAAGTTACTATTAAATCTGGCATCAACGACTCTGCGGCAGGAGTGGCTTATGAGGAGAGACTGGATCAACTGGGTCTTTATACACTAGAGTTTAGAAGGATGAGAGGGGATCTCATAGAAACTTACAAGATTCTGATGGGACTGGACAGGTTAGATGCGGCCCTTACGGATAAAGGGATCAAGGGGTATGGAGAGAAAGCGGGAAAGGGGTACTGAGGTGAATGATCAGGTATGATCATATTGAATGGTGGTGCAGGCTCGAAGGGCCGAATGGCCTACTCCTGAATCTATTTTCTATGTTTCCTGCCATTCCAGGAATCAGTCTGGTGAACCTTCGCTGCACTCCCTCAATAACAAGAACGTCCTTCCTCAGATTAGGAGACCAAAACTGAACACAATATTCCAGGTGAGGCCTCACCAAGGCCCTGTACAACTGCAATAAGACCTCCCTGCTTCTATACCCAAATCCCCTAGCTATGAAGGCCAACATAGCATTTGCCTTCTTCACCGCCTGCTGTACCCGCATGCCAACTTTCAATGACTGATGAACCATGACACCCAGGTCTCGTTGCACCTCCCCCTTTCCTAATCTGCCGCCATTCAGATAATATTCTACCTTTGTGTTTTTGCCCCCAAAGTGGATAACCTCACATTTATCCACATTATATTGCATCTGCCATGCATTTGCCCACTCACCTAACCTGTCCAAGTCACCCTGCAGCCTTTTAGCATCCTCCTCACAGCTCACACGGCCACCCAGTTTAGTGTCATCTGCAAACTTGGAGATATTACACTCAATTCCTTTTTCTAAATCAATACTGTATATTGTAAAGAGCTGGGGTCCCAGCACTGAGCCCTGCGGCACCCAACTAGTCAATGCCTGCCATTCTGAAAAGGACCCGTTTATCCCGACTCTCTATTTCCTGTCCGCCAACCAGTTCTCTATCCACGTCAGCACATTACCCCCAATACCATGTGCTTTGGTTTTGCACACCAATCTCTTGTGTGGGACCTTGTCAAAGGCCTTTTGAAAGTCCAAATACACCACATCCACTGGTTCTCCCTTGTCCACTCTACTAGTTACATCCTCAAAAAATTCCAGAAGATTTGTCAAGCAGGATTTCCCTTTCATAAATCCATGCCGACTTGGACTGATCCTGTCACTGCTTTCCAAATACGCTGCTATTTCATCTTTAATAATTGATTCCAACATTTTCCCCACTACTGATGTCAGGCTAACTGGTCCATAA
Organism: Pristiophorus japonicus; assembly: GCF_044704955.1. Lineage (NCBI taxonomy): Eukaryota > Metazoa > Chordata > Chondrichthyes > Pristiophoridae > Pristiophorus > Pristiophorus japonicus. The sequence continues at coordinate 67,858,470 of NC_091979.1, forward strand.
TTACCCGTTTTCTCTCTCCCTCCTTTTTTAAAAAGTGGTGTTACATTAGCTACCCTCCAGTCCATAGGAACTGATCCAGAGTCGATAGACTGTTGGAAAATGATCACCAATGCATCCACTATTTTATATGGCCACTTCCTAAAGTACTCTGGGATGCAGACTATCAGGCCCTGGGGATTTATCGGCCTTCAATCCCATCAATTTCCCTAACACAATTTCCCGCTTTATAATGATATCCTTCAGTTCCTCCTTCTCACCAGACCCTCGGTCCTCTAGTATTTCCGGAAGGTTATTTGTGTCTTCCTTCGTGAAAACAGAACTAAAGTATTTGTTTAACTGGTCCACCATTTCTTTGTTCCCCATTAAAATTCACCTGAATCTGACTGCAAAGGACCTACGTTTGTGTTCACTAATCTTTTTCTCTTCACATATCTGTAGAAGCTTTTGCAGTCAGTTTTTATGTTCCCAGCAAGCTCCCTCTCATACTCTATTTTCCCCCTCCTAATTAAACCCTTTGTCCTCCTCTGCTGTATTACAAAATTCTCCCAGTCCTCAGGTTTGCTGCTTTTTCTGGCCAATTTATATGCTTGTTCCTTGGATTTAACACTATCCTTAATTTGTTAGCCACGGTTGAGCCACCTTCCCCGTTTTATTTTTACTCCAGACAGGGATGTACAATTGTTGAAGTTCATCCATGTGATTTTTTAATGTTTGCCATTGCCTATCCACTGTCAACCCTTTAAGTATCACTCGCCAGTTTATTCTAGCCAATTCACGTCTCATACCATCGAAGTTACCTTTCCCCAAGTTCAGGACCCTAGTCTCTGAATTAACTGTGTCACTCTCCATCTTAATAAAGAAATCTACCATATTATGGTCACTCTTCTCCAACGGGCCTCGTACAACAAAATTGTTAATTAGTCCTTTCTCATTACACATCACCTAGTTTAGGATGGCCAGTCCTCCAGTTGGTTCCTCGACATATTGGTCTCGAAAACCATCCCTAATACACTCCAAGAAATCCTCCTCCACTGCATTGCTACCAGTTTGGTTAGCCCAATCAAAATGTAGGTTAAAGTCGCCCATGATAACTGTTGTACCTTTATTGCACGCATCCCTAATTTCTTGTTTGATGCTGTCCCCATCTTCATTACTATTGTTTGGTGGTCGGTACACAACTCCCGCTAGCGTTTTCTGCCCTTTGGTATTCCGTAGCTCCATCTATACAGATTCCACATCATCCAAGCTAATGTCCTTCCTTACGATCGTGTTGATTTCCTCTTTAACCAGCAATGCCACCCCACCTCCTTTTCCTTTCTGTCTATCCTTCCTAAATGTTGAGTTCCCAGCCTTGGTCACCCTGGAGCCATGTCTCCGCGATGCCAATTACATCATATCTGTTAACTGCTGTCTGCGCAGTTAATTCGTCCACCTTATTCCGAATACTCCTCGCATTGAGGCACAGAGCCTTCAGGCTTGTCTTTTTAGCACCCTTTGCCCCTTTAGGATTTTGCTGCATTGTAGCTCTTTTTGCTTTTTGCCTTGGGTTTCTCTGCTCTCTACTTTTACTTTTCTTCTTTCTATCTTTTGCTTCTGCCCCCGTTCTACTTCCCTCTGTCTCCCTGCATAGGTTCCCATCCCCCATATTAGTTTAACTCCTCCCCAACAGCACTAGCAAACACTCCCCCGAGGACAATGGTTCTGGTCCTGCCCAGATGCAGACCGTCCGGTTTGTACTGGTCCCACCTCCCCCAGAACCGGTTCCAATGTCCAGGAATTTGAATCCCTCCCTTCTGCACCACTCTTCAAGCCACGTATTCATCTGAGCTATCCTCTGAGTTATATTCTGGAACACTTGCAATGTTTGAGCAGTGTCCAAAGCCCAGTTCTATTTGAATGCATGTAGCTGTCATCATGTCCATCAGTGAACCATTGGCAACAGGTTCTCATCCCTTCATGTCTTGCTTTATGTGAGTGATGTAGAAGATGTGTGAAGATAAACTCGCCCTAGTTCATATTTAGGATCCTAATGTAGAACCTAATGATCTGATAGATCCATCATTAAAACCTCTTTGAACATATGAGTTTATGTTTCTTATTTGAAAGCCAGCATTGTTAGCAACATCAGTTTCAGCCCATAGAGTCTGTGAGCTGCAGGCTTCGGTTGTAGATGAACCCTATTTCAGGTGACATTAGGATAGAATATTTTTCCGAATTATCCAGGGTGTTTTGCAATTTCATAGAAACATAGAAACATAGAAAATAGGTGCAGGAGCAGGCCATTCAGCCCTTCTAGCCTGCACCGCCATTCAATGAGTTCATGGCTGAACATGAAACTTCAGTACCCCCTTCCTGCTTTCTCGCCATAACCCTTGATCCCCCGAGTAGTAAGGACTTCATCTAACTCCCTTTTGAATATATTTAGTGAATTGGCCTCAACTACTTTCTGTGGTAGAGAATTCCACAGGTTCACCACTCTCTGGGTGAAGAAGTTTCTCCTCATCTCGGTCCTAAATGGCTTACCCCTTATCCTCAGACTGTGACCCCTGGTTCTGGACTTCCCCAACATTGGGAACATTCTTTCTGCATCTAACCTGTCTAAACCCGTCAGAATTTTAAACGTTTCTATGAGGTCCCCTCTCATTCTTCTGAACTCCAGTGAATACAAGCCCAATTGATCCAATCTTTCTTGATAGGTCAGTCCCGCCATCCCGGGAATCAGTCTGGTGAACCTTCGCTGCACTCCCTCAATAGCAAGAATGTCCTTCCTCAAGTTAGGAGACCAAAACTGTACACAATACTCCAGGTGTGGCCTCACCAAGGCCCTGTACAACTGTAGCAACACCTCCCTGCCCCTGTATTCAAATCCCCTCGCTATGAAGGCCAACATGCCATTTGCTTTCTTAACCGCCTGCTGTACCTGCATGCCAACCTTCAATGACTGATGTACCATGACACCCAGGTCTCGTTGCACCTTCCCTTTTCCTAATCTGTCACCATTCAGATAATAGTCTGTCTCTCTGTTTTTACCACCAAAGTGGATAACCTCACATTTATCCACATTATACTTCATCTGCCATGCATTTGCCCACTCACCTAACCTATCCAAGTCACTCTGCAGCCTAATAGCATCCTCCTCGCAGCTCACACTGCCACCCAACTTAGTATCATCCGCAAATTTGGAGATACTGCATTTAATCCCCTCGTCTAAATCATTAATGTACAATGTAAACAGCTGGGGCCCCAGCACAGAACCTTGCGGCACTCCACTAGTCACTGCCTGCCATTCTGAAAAGTACCCGTTTACTCCTACTCTTTGCTTCCTGTCTGACAACCAGTTCTCAATCCACGTCAGCACACTACCCCCAATCCCATGTGCTTTAACTTTGCACATTAATCTCTTGTGTGGGACCTTGTCGAAAGCCTTCTGAAAGTCCAAATATACCACATCAACTGGTTCTCCTTTGTCCACTTTACTGGAAACATCCTCAAAAAATTCCAGAAGATTTGTCAAGCATGATTTCCCTTTCACAAATCCATGCTGACTTGGACCTATCATGTCACCATTTTCCAGATGCACTGCTATGACATCCTTAATAATTGATTCCATCATTTTACCCACTACTGAGGTCAGGCTGACCGGTCTATAATTCCCTGTTTTCTCTCTCCCTCCTTTTTTAAAAAGTGGGGTTACATTGGCTACCCTCCACTCCATAGGAACTGATCCAGAGTCAATGGAATGTTGGAAAATGACTGTCAATGCATCCGCTATTTCCAAGGCCACCTCCTTAAGTACTCTAGGATGCAGGCCATCAGGCCCTGGGGATTTATCTGCCTTCAATCCCATCAATTTCCCCAACACAATTTCCCGACTAATAAAGATTTCCCTCAGTTCCTCTTCCTTACTAGACCCTCTGACCCCTTTTATATCCGGAAGGTTGTTTGTATCCTCCTTAGTGAATACCGAACCAAAGTACTTGTTCAATTGATCCGCCATTTCTTTGTTCCCCGTTATGACTTCCCCTGATTCTGACTGCAGGGGACCTACGTTTGTCTTCACCAACCTTTTTCTCTTTACATACCTATAGAAACTTTTGCAATCCGCCTTAATGTTCCCTGCAAGCTTCTTCTCGTACTCCATTTTCCCTGTCCTAATCAAACCCTTTGTCCTCCTCTGCTGAGTTCTAAATTTCTCCCAGTCCCCAGGTTCGCTGCTATTTCTGGCCAATTTGTATGCCACTTCCTTGGCTTTAATACTATCCCTGATTTCCCTAGATAGCCACGGTTGAGCCACCTTCCCCTTTTTATTTTTACGCCAGACAGGAATGTACAATTGTTGTACTTCATCCATGCGGTCTCTAAATGTCTGCCATTGCCCATCCACAGTCAACCCCCTAAGTATCATTCGCCAATCTATCCTAGCCAATTCACGCCTCATACCTTCAAAGTTACCCTTCTTTAAGTTCTGGACCATGGTCTCTGAAATTACTGTTTCATTCTCCATCCTAATGCAGAATTCCACCATATTATGGTCACTCTTCCCCAAGGGGCCTCGCACAATGAGATTGCTAATTAATCCTCTCTCATTACACAACACCCAGTCTAAGATGGCCTCCCCCCTAGTTGGTTCCTCAACATATTGGTCTAGAAAACCATCCCTTATGCACTCCAGGAAATCCTCCTCCACCGTATTGCTTCCAGTTTGGCTAGCCCAATCTATGTGCATATTAAAGTCACCCATTATAACTGCTACACCTTTATTGCATGCACCCCTAATTTCCTGTTTGATGCCCTCCCCAACATCCCTATTACTGTTTGGAGGTCTGTACACAACTCCTACTAACGTTTTTTGCCCTTTGGTGTTCTGCAGCTCTACCCATATAGATTCCACATCATCCAAGCTAATGTCTTTCCTAACTATTGCATTAATCTCCTCTTTAACCAGCAATGCTACCCCACCTCCTTTTCCTTTTATTCTATCCTTCCTGAATGTTGAATACCCCTGAATGTTGAGTTCCCAGCCCTGATCATCCTGGAGCCACGTCTCCGTAATCCCAATCACATCATATTTGTTAACATCTATTTGCACAATTAATTCATCCACCTTATTGCGGATACTCCTTGCATTAAGACACAAAGCCTTCAGGCTTGTTTTATTAACACCCTTTGTCCTTTTAGAATTTTGCTGTACAGTGGCCCTTTTTGTTCTTTGCCTTGGGTTTCTCTGCCCTACACTTTTCCTCATCTCCTTTCTGTCTTTTGCTTTTGGCTCCTTTTTGTTTCCCTCTGTCTCCCTGCATTGGTTCCCATCCCCCTGCCATATTAGTTTAAATCCTCCCCAACAGCACTAGCAAACACTCCCCCTAGGACATTGGTTCCAGTCCTGCCCAGGTGCAGACCGTCCGGTTTGTACTGGTCCCACCTCCCCCAGAACCGGTCCCAATGCCCCAGGAATTTGAATTCCTCCCTGCTGCACCACTGCTCAAGCCACGTATTCATCTGCGCTATCCTGCGATTCCTACTCTGACTATCACGTGGCACTGGTAGCAATCCCGAGATTACTACTTTTGAGGTCCTACTTTTTAATTTAGCTCCTAGCTCCTTAAATTCGTTTCGTAGGACCTCATCCCTTTTTTTGCCTATGTCGTTGGTACCAATGTGCACCACGACAACTGGCTGTTCTCCCTCCCATTTCAGAATGTCCTGCACCCGCTCCGAGACATCCTTGACCCTTGCACCAGGGAGGCAACATACCATCCTGGAGTCTCGGTTGCGGCCGCAGAAACGCCTATCTATTCCCCTCACAATTGAATCCCCTATCACTATCGCTCTCCCACTCTTTTTCTTGCCCTCCTGTGCAGCAGAGCCAGCCACGGTGCCATGAACTTGGCTGCTGCTGCCCTCCCCTGATGAGTCATTCCCCTCAACAGTACCCAAAGCGGTGTATCTGTTTTGCAGGGGGATGACCGCAGGGGACCCCTGCACTACCTTCCTTGCTCTACTCTTCCTGCTGGTCTTCCATTCCCTATCTGGCTGTGGACCCTTTCCCTGCGGTAAGACCAACTCACTACACGTGATACTCACGTCATTCTCAGCATCGTGGATGCTCCAGAGTAAATCCACCCTCAGCTCCAATTCCGTAACGCGGACCGTCAGGAGCTGGAGGCGGATACACTTCCCGCACACATAGTCGTCAGGGACACCGGAAGCATCCCTGAGTTCCCACATGGTACAGGAGGAGCATAACACCCGACCGAGCTCTCCTGCCATGTCTTAACCCTTAGATACACTTAAACTGGTAATAACAATGTTAAAAGTTACTGACCAATATAAGAAGAAAAAGAAAAACTACTCACCAATCACCAGCCAATCACTTACCCCCTAGGCTGTGACGTCACCTTTGTATCTTTGCCTTCTCCCTGTAGCTGCACCGGTACGCCTCTCGCCGACCCCGGACTCGCGCTGCTCCGAGCTCCCGCCTCCTCGACTGACTGCTCGAACTGCCCGACTCCCGCTGGCCTTTATAGGCCTCTCGCCGACCCTGGACTCGCGCTGCTCCGAGCTCCCGCCTCCTCGACTGACTGCTCGAACTGCCCGACTCCCGCTGGCCTTTATAGGCTAACCTGTCCTTTAATTTTGGCGGTGGAGCCTTGATCTGTGCCAAGAAGATCGTGCTGCCATGGTAACCAGGGACACAATGCGAGCTGAGGCTGCAAAGCGCAGCATACAGCCAGCTCCCATCACATTAAAACACATTGCATCAATTTAAAAACACATTAAAATATATTGCAGCAAGTTGCCTCCAATTATTAAAGCTCATCCCACTCCCTGCCCCATCCCTGGCCGAGTCATCTCTCGGTGCGCTCTCCCGCCCCTAGCCCTGGCAGAAGGGCTTGCCAGTGCATTCTCCTGCCCCTTGCTCAGACCGAAGGGCTTACCGGTCTGCACCCTCGCCCAGGCCATATGGCCTCCTCCCTCCCGGCCCCCGCACCTAACTACACCCAAAAGGCATCCCCCCACCCCCTCTCCCTCCTCCCACCTCTCTCTCCCTCCCTCCCTCTCTCTTATCTCTCCTGCTGCTGCTGTCGGGGCATCTACTGCACTTACCTGCGACGATTTCCTTACCTGCGACGATTTCTTAACTTTCCGTAAAGATTTTCTGCAGAGGCCACATACGCTGGCCTCAGCAGAACTGGAGTAACTCTCAGCTGGCCAAACTTGCCCAAACAGCCAGAATTGGTGCGGGTGGCAGGTTATACCCTATTTGACTGGAAAAAAACTTACCTAAAACAATTGTAACTAACTGAGTTTCGCTGGTGCAAATTGTTCAGGGAAACTATGGTCTTTTAACTTCGGCCAAAAAAAGCAACCTGCGCCAAAAAAGCGCCGCAAATCACTGGGGAAAATTGAGCTCATAAAGTGGGGTATATTCGGCAATGTTGCGATTTGACCAGTAAAGTTCCCAGAGGTCCAGTTCAGGATTATTCTTCTCTTTCCACGGCTTCTGCTTCCATTGATCGCATCTATAAGGCAACTACATGGAGTATCTCTCACATATTGCTGTTTTAAGTTTGTCATTTTTTTAATTTTCCCCAAAATGAATTGAGATTGGACAAGTTCCCGTAAAAGAATTACATAAGAGTCAGAAACAGGCCATTTGGCCCAACTGGACTATGCCAACATTTACGTTCCATGCAAGCTAGGAACTCACAGCATTGCAGCTGTGTGTATGTGTCTCTCTCTCCCTCCCTCCCTCCCTCCCTCCCTCCCTCCCTCCAAACAACCAAACAAAGCTATTGCCATTCCATTCTAGGTTGATTCCGGAAATGAGGGTGTTGACTTACGAGGAAAGGTTGAGTAGGTCGGGCCTCTACTCATTGGAAATTAGAAGACTGAGAGGCGATCTTATCAAAACGTATAAGATTATGAGGAGGTTTGACAAGGTGGATGCAAAGAGGATGTTTCCACTGATGGGGGTCACTAGAACTAGGGGGCATAACCTTCGAATAAGGGGCCGCCCATTTAAAACTGAGATAAGGAATTTCTTCTCCGAGGGTTGTAAATCTGTGGAATTCGCTGCTTCAGAGAGACGTGGAAGCTGGGACATAGAATAAATTTAAAACAGAAATAGACAGTTTCTTAAACAATAAGTAGATAAGAGGTTATGGGGAGCGGGCGGGGAAGTGGAGCTGAGTCCATGATCAGATCAGCCATGATCTTATTGAATGGCGGAGCAGCCTCGAAGGGCCGTATGGCCTACTGCTGCTCCTGTTTCTTATGTTCTTAAGGAAGTGGAGCCACATCTGGCGGTAGATAATCAGGCTGATCAATCACTGCAGATTTGAGGCTGTGGAGGTGGTGAACAACAGTAAGGCTAGGAGACCAACTGGGATCTGATGGAGACAAGGGCATCAAAGATGGAAGCAAGATAGTTGTGGAGTAGGTCAACAGAAGTGTCATCAAGGGTAGTACGCCAAAGCAGCTGGAAGTTGTCTTTTACGAGGGTGGTTGTGAGGAATTGAAGAATGGTTAACTTCTTAAAAGGCAGAAGCTGAGAGTGGAGGGGTTTGAAGAAGTTTTGTGGAAGGAAAATGATGACTTGATGAGAGAGCCCCGTTGGTGGGAAAACATAGAAACATCGAAAATAGGTGCAGGAATCGGCCATTTGGCTCTTCGAGCCTCATCATCATCATAGGCAGTCCCTCGGAATTGAGGAAGACTTGCTTCCACTCCTGAAGTGAGTTCTTTGGTGGCTGAACAGTCCAATATGAGAGCCACAGACTCTGTCACAGGTGGGACAGATAGTCGTTGAGGGAAGGGGTGGATGGGACTGGTTTGCCGCACGCTCTTTTCACTGTCTACACTTGATTTCTGCATGCTCTCAGCGTTGAGACTCGAGGTGCTCAGCGCCCCCTCGGATGCACTTCCTCCACTTAGGGCGGTCTTGGGCCAGGGACTCCCAGGTGTCAGTGGGGATGTCGCACTTTATCAGGGAGGCTTTGAGGGTGTCCTTGTAGTGTTTCCGATGCCCACCTTTGGCTCGTTTGCCGTGAAGGAGCTCCAAGTCAAGCACTTGCTTTGGGAGCCTCGTGTCTGGCACGCGGACTATGTGGCCTGCCCAGCGGAGCTGATCGAGTGTGGTCAGTACTTAAATGCTGGGGATGTTAGCCTGAATGAGGATGCTGATGTTGGTGCGTCTGTCCTCCTGGGGATTTGTAGGATCTTGCGGCGACATCGTTGGTGATATTTCTCCAGCAACTTAGTGTCTACTGTACATGGTCCATGTCTCTGAGCCATACAAGAGAGCCATACTACAGCCCTGTCCACCATGAGCTTGGTGGCGGGTTTGAGGGCCTGGTTTTCAAACACTCTTTTCCTCAGATGGCTTCTCCCTCCCCCCCATCTCTCTCTCTCCCTCTCTCTCTCTTGCCTCTCCTGCTGCTGCTGTCAGGGCATCTGCTGCACTTACCTGCGCGATTTCCTTACCTGCGCCGATTTCTTAACTTTCCGTAAAGTTTTTCTGCAGAGGCCACATACACTGTCCTAAGCAGAACTGGAGTAACTCTCAGCTGGCCAAACTTGCCTAAATGGCCAGAATTGGTGCGGGTGGCAGGTTACACCCTATTTGACTGGAAAAAAAACTTACCTAAAATAATTGTAACTGACTGAGTTACGCTGGTGCAAATTGTTACGGGAAACTTTTAACTTCGGCCAAAAAAAGCAACCTACGCCAAAAAAGCGCCGCAAATCACTGGGGAAAATTGAGCTTATAAAGTGGGATACATTTGGCAATGTTGCGATTTGACCAGTAAAGTTCCCAGAGGTCCAGTTCAGGACTATTCTCATTCCACGGCTTCTGTTTCCATTGATCGCATCTATAAGGCAACTACATGGAGTATCTCTCTCATATTGCTGTTTTAAGTTTGTCATTTTTTTAAATTTCCCCACAGTGAATTGAGATTGGACAAGTTCCTGTAAAAGAATTACATAAAGAGTCAGAAACAGGCCATTTGGCCCAACTGGACTATGCCAACATTTACGTTCCACGCAAGCTAGGAACTCACAGCATTGCAGCCGTCTCTCTCTCCCTCTGTCTCTGTCTCTCTCTCTGTCTCTCTCTCTGTCTCTCTCTGTCTGTCTCTCTCTCTGTCTCTCTCTCTCTGTCTCTGTCTCAACCTCTCTCTGTCTCTGTCTCTCTGTCTCTCTCTCTCTGTCTCTCTCTCTCTCTTTGTCTCTCTCTCTCTCTCTCTCTCTCTCTCTCCAAACAAAGCAATAGCCATTCCATTCTAGGTTGATTCCGGAGATGAGGGGGTTGACTTACGAGGAAAGGTTGAGTAGGTCGGGCCTCTACTCATTGGAAATCAGAAGACTGAGAGATGATCTTATCAAAACGTATAAGATTATGAGGAGGTTTGACAAGATGGATGCAGAGAGGATGTTTCCACTGATGGGGGTCACTAGAACTAGGGGGCATAACCTTAGAATAAGGGGCCGCCCATTTAAAACTGAGATAAGGAATTTATTCTCCGAGGGTTGTAAATCTGTGGAATTCGCTGCTTCAGCGAGCTGTGGGAGCTGGGACATAGATTAAATTTAAGACAGAGATGGACAGTTTCTTAACTGATAAGGGGTTATGGGGAGCAGGCAGGGAAGTGGACCCGAGTCCATGATCGGATCAGCCATGATATTATTAAATGGCGGAGCAGGCTTGAGGGGCTGTATGGCCTACTCCTCCTATTTCTTATGTTCTTATTATTCAATGCTCTTGACCCAAAAAGCTGCCAGTTTTGGCTCCAAGCAGTAAGTGGAGCAAAATAAGAAGTACTTCATGGGATTATACAGAATCTACAGCACAGAAGCTGGCCAATCTGTCTAAGCTGGTATTTATTCTCCACATGAGACTCCAACCAGTCTAACTACCTCCTTCCACCCTACCACCGTATTCCTCTCTTCCTTTCTCCCTCTCTCTCTCATGTATGCATCAAGCATCCTATTAAATGTGTCTCAGCTATCTGCTTCAACTACTCCATGCAGCAAGTTCTATGTTCTCACCACTCTGTGCAAAGAAATTCATCCAGAATTCTTTGTTTGACCTGTTGGTGGCTATCATGTATTTATTTATGCCTCCTTGTGCTGGACTCAGCTGTAAGTGGAAACAGTGCCCGGCCCAGCCCTGCAGTTCCTGGCCCAGCCCTATGTTGTATGAGGGATTACATCATTAGAAGAATGAAGATCCTACTTTTAATTTCTTATACATTTCAGTACTACCAACATACACACTGTAACACTGGATAAAGTTGTATAGAAAAGTCATTATTTGTAAATGAAGGAAGAAGCAAGGAAAGCATATATTCACTATAAAATAGATGTAATGGCCATATAATTTTTAATATTTTATAAGTCACACTGGTGTCAAAGTCTCTTCCCCCTTCCCCTCCATCAATAGCAGGAACAAAATAGTCGTTAAGTATCGATTTCTGATTATGGGGAGATGGAAGGTATCCCCAATCTGTCCTGTTAAATTTTTTTTGTTTTGTTCTCTCTTGTGAGTTCCAATTTCTCGGCGAACACATATTTCAACTTCTAACATGTTCATTCAAGTGACTATTATGGAATCAACCAAATCTGTGATGCTGAAGTCGAGGACCAATTGACCACCTTTTTGTTATCTCTCCCTCTCTCTCCCTCTCTCTCTCTCTCTCTCTCTAGCTCTCATGCTCTCCAATTTCTCTTTCTATTGTATAGTTCTCTCCTAACTTTTAAGTACTTCAAAGGCCAATCAAATGTCAAAGATCTTGACTGACACTGTCATGCTTTGGTCAAGAGGGTGTCAATAAATACATCAGTGGCATCCAAAAGAAGTGTGTGCCTGGAAAAGTAAACTTGTTTGTGTCGTGGGTTATTCCAATATATTTTGGGTGGTATGCTGGAGACTCACTGGATACTTTCTCTCTGTGTCCCTAACAGGTGCACAGAACCAAAATTCGAGATTCAAATGAGAAGATTTTAGAAATGGGTGTTCTGTATCTTTAGGTTAATATTGGTTTAACAAATTAGCAATCAATTTACAATCTGAAAATTTACCTGGGACAATTATCTAACCTCCTTTAAAAAAAAATCGTACATTTCTGCAAGGTTTACACACATTGTAAATCAAAGTAATGCTTTGTAAAATGATCATGCTGAATAAAATAATGCCCTTTCAATGTACCTTTATTTTTGGAATGTGTGAAAAAGTAAATGTTAAGTATTCAAAGTGATTGTGTTGTCATATGATGATGGCATCTAATGACCAATTAATTCCATTAAACAAGTCTGTTCATCCTTTTCGATAATGTATATTAAAACCGAAAATGCTGGAAATAATGTATATTTGGTTATCAAGATCATTGATTTGCAGTACCTCTAATATACTAATAGTCTGATCTATTCCTAATTTTACTACTTTTAGTACATTATGGAAAAATCCAAATTGTTTACAGAATAATTAAAGATACTCAATTTTTTTACAGATGGGTCTTGGAAAAACTATTCAAGCAATTGCAGTAGCCTACTTTTATAAAAAAGAATGGCCCATGCTGATCGTGGTCCCATCATCTCTCAAGTACCCTTGGATAGAAGAGATGGAAAAATGGATCACCGAATTGAATCCTGATGATATCAATCTAATAGAGTCTAAAAGTGACATTGGGTGAGCTTGCAAAAAAAGTCAGTTTTCTCTAAGTAGGATCCAATCAGAATATCAGCTATATTAATGCGAGCATGTCCTTTTAATAAGATTACATCACAACAACTAGCCCACCTGTATCAAATAATCACTCCACCTCATTTCTTGCCTTGGAAGTATCACTTTGCTGATTTCAGAGCTTTTGCTTTGTATTTAGATAGAACCAAGAGCAATTTGGTAATCCAGGCAACTTTTTTTTTCATACACAAAACCAAACAACTTGCTTTTAAATAGCATTGTTCACATACAAAATTATGCCTGAATGCTTTACATGTCAGGGAAAAGAATAGACACCACACAGAATGCAAAAGGGAACAACATTGTTATGTTGGTGGGAGTGGATGGGGATGGGACCGTGTTGAAGGGAAAGAGTTTTGGGAGGCTTTTGAAAACAGAAGGTGATGGCAAGGTTAAGAGATTTGGGGAGAGAAATCCAGAGGGCAGGAGTGGAGTGGCTGAAAGAGCAATCAGGAATGGAACAAAAGGCCACGAGTAAGCTGTTTCTGGAGGAGTCGAGGGTATGTGCCAGGATTGGCCGTGGACCTTGGAAAAGATGGAAGTGATGGGAAAGCAGAATTTTGTGCAATTGAGGATGTGGGCCTTAGTGTTCTGAATGAGTTGTAGTGTGTGGAGGCCAGCTAGGCTGGCAGTGGAGAAGTCCAATATTGAAAGGATAAAAGAGTAGACAAATTCTGTACCGGTCAAGGAGATGTAGGGGCGGACGCAGGATATGTTTTTAGAACAATGTGGTGTTTATGGCAAATTGAATGTTGGGAAGGAAGTGCAGCTTGGGTTGGAGCAATGTGCCAAGATGTTGCACCTCCAGATGGCAGTCAGGACAGTCTGGTGAGGTAGAAACAACTGTACAGCTTGACTACAATTTTGGACACTTAAGTAGTCCGTGGGTTCCTCACATTTACTGCCTGAAGTGAGGATGGAATGTAAATTGAAGGCAAGGTCAGGGGAAATGGTTCATGGTAGAGAAGAGGTGTTTTGAATTGTTCCTGCTGTCTAAAATAATAGGCAAATGAGGAATTTACCATGGATAAGGAGTGAGGGTACAGCTTAAGTGATCACAATCACTAAGGAGGTAGTAAGATCATGGGACTAAAGGCAGATAAATCCCCTGGACCTGATGGCCTGCATCCTAGGGTCTTAAGAGAAGTAGCGGCAAAGATTGTGGATGCATTGGTTGTAATTTACGAAAATTCCCTGGATTCTGGGGAGGTCCCAGCAGATTGGAAAACTGCAAATGTAGTGCCCCTATTTAAAAAAGGAGGCAGACAAAAAACAAGAAACTATCGACCAGTTAGCCTAACATCTGTGGTTGGGAAAATGTTGGAGTCCATTATTAAAGAAGCAGTAGCAGGATATTTGGAAAAGCAAAATTCGGTCAGGCAGAGTCAGTATGGATTTATGAAGGGAAAGTCATGTTTGACAAATTTGCTGGAATTCTTTGAGGATGTAACGGACAGGGCGGATAAAGGGGAAGCAGTGGATGTGGTGTATTTGGACTTCCAGAAGGCATTTGACAAGGTGCCACATAAAAAGTTACTGCACAAGATAAAAGTTCACGGGGTTGCGGGTAATATATTAGCATGGATAGAGGATTGGCTAACTAACAGAAAACAGAGTCGGGATAAATACTTCATTCTCTGGTTGGCAACCAGTAACTAGTGGGGTGCCGCAGGGATCAGTGCTGGGACCCCAACTATTTACAATCCATATTAACGACTTGGAAGAACATAGCCAAGTTTGCTGACAATACAAAGATGGGAGGAAAAGCAATGTGTGTGGAGGACACACAAAATCTGCAAAAGGACATAGACAGGCTAAGTGAGTGGGCAAAAATTTGGCAGATGGAATATAACGTTGGAAAGTGTGAGGTCATGTACTTGGGCAGAAAAAAATCGAAGAGCAAGTTATTATTTAAATGGAGAAAGATTGCAAAGTGCTGCAGTACAGCGGGACCTGGGGGTACTTGTGCATGAAACACAAAAGGATAGTATGCAGGTACAGCAAGTGATCAGGAAGGCCAATGGTATCTTGGCCTTTATTGCAAAGGGGATGGAGTATAAAAGCAGGGAAGTCTTGCTACAGCTATACAGGGTATTGGTGAGGCCACACCTGGAATACTGCGTGCAGTTTTGGTTTCCATATTTACGAAAGGATATACTTGCTTTGGAGGCAGTTCAGAGAAGTTTCAATTGGTTGATTCCGGAGATGAGGGGGTTGACTTACGAGGAAAGGTTGAGTAGGTCGGGCCTCTACTCATTGGAAATCAGAAGACTGAGAGGTGATCTTATCGAAATGTATAAGATTATGAGGGGGCTTGACAAGGTGAATGCAGAGAGAATGTTTCCACTGATGGGAGAGACTAGAACTAGAGGGCATGATCTTAGAATAAGGGGCCACCCATTTAAAACAGAGATAAGGAGAAATTTCTTCTTGGAGGGTTGTAAATCTGTGGAATTCGCTGCCTTAGAGCTGTGGAAGCTGGGACATTGAATAAATTTAAGATAGAAATAGACAGTTTCTTAAACGATAAGCAGATAAGGGGTTATGGGGAATGGAAGGTGAAGTGGAGCTGAGTCCATGATCAGATCAGCCATGATCTTATTGAATGGCAGAGCAGGCTCGAAGGGCCGTATGGCCTACTCCTGTTCCTATTTCTTATGTTCTTAAGGAAGTGGAGCCACATCTGGCGGTAGACAATCAGGCTGATCAATCACTACAGATTTGAGGCTGTGGAGGTGGTGAACAACAGTAAGGCTAGGAGACCAACTGGGATCTGATGGAGACAAGGGCATCAAAGATGGAAGCAAGGTAGTTGTGGAGTAGGTCAACAGAAGTATCAAGGGTAGTACGCCAAAGCAGCTGGAAGTTGTTTTTTAAGAGGGTGGTTGTGAGGAATTGAAGAGGGGTTAACTTCTTAAAAGGCAGAAGCTGAGAGTGGAGGGGTTTGAAGAACAATTTTGTGGAAGGAAAATGATGACGTGATCAGAGAGCCTCGTTGGTGGGAAAACATAGAAACATATAAGATAGGTGCAGGAATAGGCCATTTGGCTCTACGAGCCTCATCATCATCATAAACAGTCCCTCGGAATTGAGGAAGACTTGCTTCCACTCCTGAAGTGAGTTCTTTGGTGGCTGAACAGTCCAATATGAGAGCCACAGACTCTGTCACAGGTGGGACAGATAGTCGTTGAGGGAAGGGGTGGATGGGGCTGGTTTGCCGCACGCTCTTTCCACTTTCTGCACTTGATTTCTGCATGCTCTCAGCGTTGAGACTCGAGGCGCTCAGCGCCCCCTCGGATGCACTTCCTCCACTTAGGGCGGTCTTGGGCCAGGGACTCCCAGGTGTCAGTGGGGATGTCGCACTTTATCAGGGAGGCTTTGAGGGTGTTCTTGTAGCATTTCCGCTGCCCACCTTTGGCTCGTTTGCCATGAAGGAGCTCCAAGTCAAGCACTTGCTTTGGGAGTCTCGTGTCTGGCATGCGGACTATGTGGCCTGCCCAGCGGAGCTGATCGAGTGTGGTCAGTGCTTAAATGCTGGGGATGTTAACCTGAATGAGGATGCTGATGTTGGTGCGACTGTACTCCTGGGGATTTGTAGGATCTTGCGGAGACATCGTTGGTGATATTTCTCCAGCAACTTAGTGTCTACTGTACGTGGTCCATGTCTCTGAGCCATACAAGAGAGCCATACAACAGCCCTGTCCACCATAAGCTTGGTGGTAGGTTTGACGGCCTGGTCTTCAAACACTCTTTTCCTCAGGCGGCCGAAGGCTGCACTGGCGCACTGGAGGCGGTGTTGGATCTCGTCGTCGATGTCTGCTCTTGTTGATAGGAGGCTCCTGAGATATGGGAAGTGGTCCACGGTGTCCAGGGCAACGCTGTGGATCTTGATGACTGGGGGGCATTGCTGTGCGGTGAGGACAAGCTGGTGGAGGACCTTTGTCTTACGGATGTTTAGCGTAAGGTCCATGCTTTCGTACGCCTCAGTAAATACATCGACTGTGTCTTGGAGTGCAGCCTCTGTATGTGCGCAGATGCAGGCGTCGTCTGCCTACTGTAGCTCGACGACAGAGGTTGGGGTAGTCTTGGATCTAGCCTGGAGTGGCGCAGGTTGAACAGGTTCCCACTGGTTTTGTATTTTAGTTCCTCTTCAGCGGAGAGCTTGTTGACTCTGAGGTGGAGCATGACGGCGAAAAAGATTGAGAAGAAGGTTGGGGCGATGATGCAGCCCTGTTTCACCCCGGCCCAGACGTTGATTGTGTCTGTGATGGATCTGTTGGTAAGGATCAGGGCCTGCATGTCGTCGTGGAGCAGGCGGAGGATGGTAACGAACTTTTGGGGCATCCAAAACAGGAGGACGCTCCAAAGACCCTCGCGGTTGACCGTGTCGAAGGCCTTTATAAGGTCGAAGAAGGCCATGTATAGGGGCTGCCGCTGTTGCTTGCATTTTTCCAGTAGCTGTCTTGCTGCGAAAATCATTTCCGTTGTGCCGTAGGGGACGAAATCCGTACTGTGACTCTGGGAGGGTGCGTGGCTTGGGGAGTGGTGCAGAAGGGAGCGATTTAAATTCCTGGGACGTTGGAACCGGTTCTCTGGGAGGTAGGACCAGTACAAACCGGACAGTCTGCACCTGGGCAGGACCGGAGCCAATGTCCGAGGGGGATTGTTTGCTAGTGCTGTTGGGGAGGAGTTAAACTAATATGGCAGGGGGATGGGAACCTATGCAGGGAGACAGAGGGAAGTAGAATGGGGGCAGAAGCAAAAGATAAAAAGAAGAAAAATTAAAGTGGAGGGCAGAGAAACCCAAGGCAAAAAGCAAAAAGGGCCACATTACAGCAAAATTCTAAAGGGCAAAGTGTGTTAAAAAGACAAGTCTGAAGGCTCTGTGCCTCAATGCGAGAGCATTTAGAATAAAGTGGATGAATTAACTGCGCAGATAGCAGTTAACGGATAAATTGTAATTGGCATCACGGAGACATGGCTCCAGGGTGACCAAGGCTGGGAACTCAACATCCAGCGGTATTCAACATTTAGGAAAGAAAGACAGAAAGGAAAAGGAGGTGGGGTGGTGTTGCTGGTTAGAGGAAATTAATGCAATAGTAAGGAAGGACATTAGCTCGGATGATATGGAATCGGTATGGGTAGAGCTACAGAATACCCAAAGGGCAGAAAATGTTGGTGGGAGTGTGTACAGACCACCAAACAGTAGAAAGGTTGGGGACAGCATCAAACAAGAAATTAGGGATGCGTGCAATAAAGATACAGCAGTTATCATGGCCGACTTTAATCTACATATTGATTCGGCTAACCAAACTGGTAGCAATGCGGTGGAGGAGGATTTCCTGGAGTGTATTAGGGATGGTTTTCTAGACCAACTAGAGGGCTGGCCATCCAAGGCTGGGTGATGTGTAATGAGAAAGGACTAATTAGCAATCTTGTGCGAGGCCCCTTGGGGAAGAGTGACCACAACATGGCAGAATTCTTTATTAAGATGGAAAGTGACACAGTTAATTCAGAGACTAGGGTCCTGAACTTAAGAAAAGGTAACTTCGCTGGTATGAGACGTGAATTGGCTAGAATAGACTGGCGAGTGATACTTCAAGGGTTGACGGTGGATAGACAATGGCAAACATTTAAAGATCACATGGATGAACTTCAACAATTGTACATCCCTGTCTGGAGTAAAAATAAAACGGGGAAGGTGGCACAACCGTGGCTAACAAGGGAAATTAAGGATAGTGTTAAAATCAAGGAAGAGGCATATAAATTGGCCGGAAAAAGCAGCAAACCTGCGAACTGGGAGAATTTTGTTATACAGCAGAGGAGGTCAAAGGGTTTAATTCGGAGGGGAAAAATAGAGTATGAGAGGAAGCTTGCTGGGAACATAAAAACTGACTGCAAAAGCTTCCATAGATATGTGAAGAGAAAAAGATTAGTGAAAACAAATGTAGCTCCCTTCCAGTCAGATTCAGGTGAATTTATAATGGGGAACAAAGAAATAGCAGACCAATTGAACAAATACTTTGGTTCTGTCTTCACAAAGGAAGACACAAGTCACCTTTCGGAAATACTACGGGACCGAGGGTCGAGTGAGAAGGAGGAACTGAAGGAAATCCTTATTAGGCGGGCTATTGATGGGATTGAAGGCCGATGAATCTCTGGGGCCTTGATAGTCTGCATCCCAGAGTACTTAAGGAAGTAGCCCGAGAAATAGTGGATGCACTGGTGATCATTTTCCAACAGTCTATTGACTCTGGATTGGTTCCTATGGACTGGAGGGTAGCTAATGCAACACCACTTTTTAAGAAAGGAGGGAGAGAGAAAACGGGTAATTATAGAAAATTATAGAATCAATGTGGAGGTTGGGGAGAGGTGATGAAGGCAAGAAGGGCATTAGTGGAGGTGGTGAGATTGAATTCAAATGCAAGTTTAGATGCCACTTGGTGTCAGGACTGAGGGTGAAAAAGTGGAAGAGATTTTGTAGAGGAAGGTTCCTGGGGGGCAAAAAGCAAGAAGAATCTTGAGGTGGTAAAGAGTGAAGTGTTTGATCATGGACATGTAGCTTCGGTTAAATTGTTCATGGTAGAATTCATCTCCTTGTGTTCTTCCATGCGATGTAAAAGTTAGCAGGAAGAATTGGAATGCATTTTATGCAAGCTTTGGGCACTTTGTGCAGAGCATTTGTCTTAATCTATAAGGCTGATAGCTCCAAAAGCAGCCCTGAAAGATCACCACATTGGGCTTCCCGAGCAGAAGAAAAGATACTGAAATGATGCAGGATCATCACTGCATAGCTATCATTTATCTAGCAGGGTTTGCACCCTGCCAACTTCTGAATGCTGATCTAGCACTCAAACCAAAGTTACCATTTTAGTGCTGCCACTAAAATATATTGTTTGAGGCAGGAGGTAAATACGATACTTTTTTACCCTCTGTCTTTCTTTTCTGAATATTTTACACAGAAAGTACTTCTCTCCCCTCAACGTTGGTCCCTTTTTGAAGAATGAGTCACCTTATGTTGAAAACCAGCAGCTTTTTGCAGCTTTATATAAACTTTCCTGAGGGAAAATGATTCCATCAGGTTTGATAAATGACACCATCTCATCTTGTCAGTTGTGCTGCATATTTTTCGACTCAAAACTGCAGGGGCTCTCCAATCTGCTTGCTATTATTCTCATCTGCATAAATTACGTCACTCAGCACTTGGATCGATCCAAAATGTGGCAATATTTCTTTACCATCAAAATAAATCTAATCATGGTAAAAAAAAGTTTGCAAACCTAATGGAAATAAGAATTAAAAGCCTCTTGATTTGTGGATTTTTTGACTTTCCCATGAGGGCTACAAACTCCACTCCCTAGTCATCGACTCCACCCCTCTTCCTGACAGCTGTTCGAGGCTGAACCAGACTGTTCGCAACCTTGATGTCATATTTGACTCCGAAATGAGCTTCCAACCACATATCCACGCCATTACTAAGACTGCCTATTTCCACCTCCGCAATATCGCTTGACTCTGCTCCTGCTTTAGCTAATCCGCTGCTGAAACCCTCATCCATGCCTTTGTTACTTCTGGACTTGACTATTCCAACCCACTCCTAGCTGGCCTCCCTTCTTTCACTAGCCAAAAATTTAAGGTCATCCAAAACTCTGCTGTCCGTATCCTAACTTGCACCAAGTCTCGTTAACCCATCACCCCTGTGATCGCTGACACTGTTTCGAGGAGGAGCGGGGGAGTTGTCCCTGGGTGTTCTGGGCCAGTATTTATCCCTCAATCAACATAACAAAAGCAGATTATCTTGTCATTGTCACATTGCTGTTTGTGGGAGCTTTCTGTGTGCAAATTGGCTGCTGCATTTCCCACAGTGACCACTCCAAACATACTTCATTGGTTGTGAGGCATTGTGAGATGTCTGGGGCTCGTGAAAAGTGCTCTCTAAATTTAAGTCTTTCTTTCATTACTGGTACTATTCTGGTCAATCTCCCATTAACCTTCTCTGCTCTAAGGAGGGCAACCCCAGCTTCTCCAGTCTCTCCACACAGCTATAATTCTCTGGTCACCCAGTCGACCTGCTTGAAACCGTTGTACATTTGGAGTGGCTCGCGCTGGAAGTTGCCCTCAATTTTCCAGGGCCCGCGCTCGCTCTTTTGTCCTCCAGACCTGCGGTGGTGTCCTCTCGCAGGTTGGGGTGGCTCATCAAAACCCAGGTCGCAATTTGGAGCATGGGCAGGAACATCGGCGGGACCCAGGAACATCGGTGGGGCCCAGGTATAGCGGAGGAACGGGGCAGATGAGCGGCGAGAGATCGATCAAAAATGCGGCGGATGATCGGGGCGGAGTATTGGTGAGGGATCGTGACGGAGGTGCAGCAAATGTTTTGTGGCGGAGGAGTGGCGAGAGATCGTGGCGGAGGTGCGGCAAATGAGGCTACGGGCCCAGAAGGCAGCACAGCCAGCCCACACTGCGATATGTGTGCGCACTAGTTCCCTGCAGCAGAGCAGGTCTCTAGTCGTCCTGGTTAACCCTTGCCACTGGATAAAAGCCTAGCTCTGTCAAGCCCGTGTGGTGGCTGATGTGCAATGGTCACCACACGTTTTTTTTTAAAAATCCACGCACAGGCATCTTCCACCCTTGGAGTTCAGGACTGGAATATCAGGTCCTTCATTAAAACTATTATGTCTGTAATGTACTTATGAATGACTCCACGAGACAATGTGTTGTGCTCAAACTGTAGTGACCTTGGTCCTTTATTTCTAACTCCAGAGTGAGGCAGTTGCATGGTGGCTCCCCTTTTATGCAGCTTCTGCTACCAGGGCTGGAAACCCTGGTCTCCACCAGTTGCACCCTCTCGTGATGCCAGCATGTATATAGTGTAAAACTTATTGATAGTACATCAGATAAACAAGTTCCATCTTATGCAACTATACAGTGACTACACAGAGAGTATATCTATATTCTGCATATATAACATCACTCTCTCCCCAAGTCCTTTGTGCCAATTACCTTTGCACTATGTGCTCTGGCTTAGTTCTCCCAAGACTTAAGTGTCAATAGCCCTTGCACCTTGGCTGTGCTTTGGCTTGGCTCTCTCCCTGTTAACTCCCAAGTCCTTTTGCCACAACGTTGGGTAGTGGTTAGCAGTTTGGATAGTTCGATGATGCGGCGGAGGTTCCAGTGAGTTCTGGGTGTGATCCATGTGTGTGAGTGATTTACATTTGTTATGTTTTACGGTCATGCGCCAGGATTGGGTAAATTGCATTCATGGTTCAGTCATGGTCAGTACTGAGGTAGTAGTGCAGGTATGTGAGGACGCTAGTTCCAGAGCAACTGGACGGGGTACTAGTCGTCTGATGGCGGCGCTGCACCCCCTGCTAGCGGGGTGGGCTTGGTTCGCTCACCTAGCCAGGACTCTGGGCCTTTGCCGTTACCTCGTGGTGGGCAGAGCCACAGATGTGTGTGGCCTCCCTGTCCTCCTTTGAGGGCTGCAGAATCTTCTGCCTGCTCTCTAACGGTGTTGGGAACCTGGCCTTTCGCTCCCGGACATGGCCGAGGTAGCGACTGGGTCTGGGGGCTGCACCGTCTCCACCCGGGTGGTGGGCAATGGCCGACTGCACATATTGGCACTGTTTTAGTTTCCAAGTCTGTGGCGAATAGTGCCATTGGTGCCTGCAGCGTGGGATAGACCTGGGGCAGGGTATCTGGATCAGTGCCTTCACCCTCCCTGAGATCGCTGGTCTATAACTTGTGGGGACACCTGGGGCAGGGCATCTTTACTCTCTCGATTTTGCTCGCTTGCTACCTTTGGGGACACTCTATTCCCGACATCTTGCAACATTTTGTTTTTTACATTCTTAATCGGTTCGTTACATTGATTGCCATGCATGCAATGTCTCTAAGTTCAATTGGTTGCAGGTCTCCTTTCAGAGAACCCTGCCACACCACTCTACACCTTGCTGCTGCAGGGATGCCATCTTGCCTCGGTCCTCAAGGTCGACTGCCTTGATCCTTCTTTCCTGCGATTCTGCCACAAAAGCTGGAAGAGTGCCTGTGAATTCGATCTTCCTCCCCAGGAGTTCTGCCACTAGAGCCGGGAAGGTACTTGTCGTTCGTTCCGGTCGGATCATTGCCACGCAGTCATGATGGGCAGTCTGTGCCTCAGGTGCTGTGCTGGTCTGTTCTCTGGTGCCTGGCCCAAGTGAAGGTGAGGTTTTGCTCTGCCTCTGAGCACGGGGGACATCGATTGCAGGAGTGAAGAGGTCTTCCCATTTCCACTGGATCTTCCCCATCCACCTTCTTCCGAGTAGCGTTGGACCATCATGTGCAGCAATCCACAGAGGTAACTTGTGCACCACGCTATTATGGATTACACTTGCATCCGCACTACCAAGGACTGGGATCAGCTCCTTGGTGCAGGTGCGCAACTTTTCCTGTACTGGAGCCAGCTTTCTCGTTCCATAGCCTCTCAAAGGCATCCTGGCTCATCACTGACTGGCTAGCTCCCGTGTCCACTTCCATGAAGACTGGAACACCGTTTATTTCGACCTCCATCTTCACTGGAGGACAATCAGTGGTGCAGGTATACACTCCATACACTTCTTCTTGGGGCTGAGCTGCCTCTCTGCCCAAATCATCATACTCCCTGCTGGATTCAAAGTCATGTACCGACTCCTCTGCTAGACGATGAGTCGTATTTCTTTTACACATATGCTGGAGGTGGCCCTTCGTGTTACAGGCTTTGCATATATACTCAGCAAGCCGACACTGGTGAGCCCTATGGTTTCCTCCGCAATGCCAGCATGGTGCTACTCGATTAGCACTCCTAGGCGGACTCTGAGTTCTGGAACCCTCAGGTCTGTGCTCTCTGCCCTGGCAGAGCCACGTTCTACAGTCTTGCCTGTAAGGCACCATTCTGGGTACAGTACTTGCCGGGTTTGAGTCCACAGGATGAATAATTTGCTTGGTGCTGCAGGTCGAGGTCATGAACGCCTGATTGGTGCTGATGACTGTGGTATTGACAGATAATAGCTTGTGAAGGAGGCCCTTGTGGCCAATTCCTATAAGGAAGATGACTCGCAATGCTTCATGGAGGTGCGTGCCAAAATCACACGGTGCCGCAAGTCTCCTGAGGTTGGCAGCATATTTTGCAATCTCCTGGCCCTCAGGTCTGCAGTGAGTGTAGAATCTGTGCCTGGTCATGAGGATGCTCTCTTGGTTTTAGTTGGTCGTGAATTAGTTCAGTCAGCTCATTGTATGTCTTATCCTTAGCCTTCGTGGGTGCCAGCAAGTCCCTGACGAGGCGGTCGACCTCGGGCCCACAACTGGTCAGCAGTATAGCCTTGCGCTTCTCCGCCGATGCGTCCATCTCCCCTGCCAGGTCATTTGCCACGAAATATAGCTCGAGCCGTTCCGTGAAGGCATCCCAATCATCCGCCTCTGCAAAATCTTTTTGTGTGCCAAAGGTAGCCATAATTGCGTGAAAGTCCGTATTCTCGTCGCCAGTTATTATATCTGTAATGTACTTGTGAATGACTCCACGAGGCAATGTGTTGTGCTCAAACTGTAGTGACCTTGGTCCTTTATTTCTAACTCCAGAGTGAGGCAGCCGCATAGTGGCTCCCCTTTTATACAGCCCCTGCCACCAGAACAGGAAACCCCGGTCTCCACCAGTTGCACCCTCTCGTGGTACCAGCATAGTATATACACCGTTTAAACCTTATTGATAGTACATCAGGTAAACAAGTCTCCATCTTATGCAACTATACAGTGACTACACAGAATATATCTATCGTCTGCATATATAACAAAAACATCTGTAAACTCATCCCTTTTGCTGTGGAAGCAAGTCATCCTTGTTCGAGTTACCATCTATGATGATGATGATATTGGTTCCCAGTTGAGCAACACTTCAGTTTTAAAAATTTTTAATTCTCATCCTTGTTTACAAATCTCTCCATGGCCATGCCCCCCCCATCTCTGTAACTCCTCCAGTCCTACAACCCTCCGAGATATCTGCGCTCCTCCAATTGAACATCCCTGATTTTAATAGTTCTACCATTGGTGGCCGTCCCTCCCTAAACCCTCTCCGCCTCTCTACCCCTCTTTCCTCCTTTAAGATGCTCCTTAAAAGCTACCTCTTTGACCAATCTGCCCTAATATCTCCTTATGTGGCTCGGTGTCAAATTTTGTTTTCTAACGCTCTTGTGAAGCACCTTGAGACATTTTACCAGGTTAAAGACGCTATATAAATGCATGCTGTTGTTGCATCTTGAGCGGAGTTTACACTGGTAATGAAAATTCATACCAAAAAGCTATTCTATTTCACAATTTCATCTTATCCGAGAGCTGGTAGTTTATAAAAGAAGTACTTACTGTAAATGTTTAGGCCACAAAAACATACACGAAGTTGCATATATACAAAATGAATGGAGGAAGTTACCGCTTCAGAATTCAGAGAAACCGTATTATCTGGATAAGGATTGATGTGACTGGAAGACTACCAAAACATAAATACCCTGAGGTTTTAGAAGCTATGTTCAGAAAGTCTGCTGTGTACTTGACGTTGGCTGAGATCCAACTATTAGCTTCCAATCTCTTTTCCCTTCCAATATCATAATTATCTTTTCAAATTAGGCCTTGCCGTTGTCATGCTTAAATGCTTTTTGATTTAGAGGCACGTTGATAATAGAATCACAATTGTAACGTTGTGGAGATGTGAAAACATACTATTTTCTGACTAGAGCTTGCTGGAGGAAAATAACACCATTCACAAAGATAAGTATGATGAAGGAGTCCATTAAGCTCCTCTAGCTCATTCTTTTATAGAAATCTGCAATCCCCCCTCTTCATTGCATCCAACTGGCTTTTGAGGAGTTTTTACCTCCTGGAGAGGCTTAATAGCCACTATATTAAGCTTTTAAAAGTGGAAATTTATCGAAGGCTTTCTGCTGTCTTGGTGCACATAGAGCTTTTCTAATGACCATTTAAGATGTTGCATTGTCAAAAATTATCGTCGTGGTTAGGCAAGCATGATCTGCCCCTTCTGAAACTCTACAAGTCTTATGGGGGAAAAATATGAACAACATTTTTTATTTAAACAAATTTGGTTGAAGTACTTTAAACTATTAGCCAATTAAGGTTTCCTCACAAATGCTAAATAACTTCCCTGTGGTTGGAAAAATTGGTAATAACCCCCTTGAGGACACTGTAAAGGAGCTAAAAAGGGGATGTTTTATACTACGGGATGACATTTTTCTAAATTCCTTTGGTGTCCCTTGTGATATTCCTCAATTAGATTCCCTGAATTATCTATATGTGAAAATAAATAAATTTGAACACTGAGAATCGCTACACTCAATGATGAATTGTGTCTGATACAGATCAACCATGATCTAATTGAATGGCGGAACAGGCTCGAGAGGCTGAATGGCCTACTCCTGTTCCTATATCTTTTTTAATGATATTGGGTTAAAAGGACATATCTTGAGCTCTCGATGTGTTTCATGACCTCCTTCCAGAATGTCAACTGTAATTATAGTATCTAACTCTGTCCTGGCTTCAGCACCCTTCCTCGCAATTTGTTCCAGCTCTTGATTATCTTCTATGTAAATAATTATTTCTCGGTGAATGTCCTAACCATGCCATTCTCAACCCACTGTCATTATTGCGTGGTATAAATCGCAAAATATTAAAAGCACCGTAGTTTTATTTTTCTTCTTGTGGTTAAGAAATAAAGAAATCATTCTGTGGGGGAAAAAAAACATGCATTATGGGATCGATCGTCACTGCAAAAAGTGAAAGACGCAATAGGGAATGAAATCCTTGTACAAATGGCTTCTTTACATACTACATAGGATTGACAAACCTAATTATACAGAACAGTTGTTTCCCTTGGATAAATAATTTTTGTATGATTTACAGTACACAAATATATTTACATAGAAATAATATTACCTATAAAAAATATTTTGATATATAATCTCAATTATTTATGTTTGTTTGTTTGTTGTAGGAGAATTCCAACCAGCAAAGTTACTATACTGGGATATGGCCTATTAACAACTGATGCACAGACTTTAGTAGATGCTCTTTACAATCAAAATTTCCAAGTTGTGATAGTTGATGAGTCCCACTACATAAAGTCACGCAATGCAGCACGAAGCACTATTTTGGTACCTATTGTACAAAAAGCTGCTAGGGCAGTCCTGTTGACTGGAACTCCTGCACTTAGTCGCCCTGAAGAGGTGAGTCTCTTAACATTTTTTGCAACCTTTATAGAGGCATACCAGCTAAACGATCAAGGTCCATAGAAAAACTGCCTTTCCCTGTGTAATTAAAACCTAATGTTGAAAATTGTTGTTGCATTATAATCACTTTTTTTAATCATTACCAGTAAAGTTCAGTCCAATGGCAAAATAATTGTCTCTAGAAAGGGACCAGACTTTTGGAGATTTCACCCCATCTGTTTATAATTAAGCCCAGTGGTGACTGAATAAGTCACATTCAATTTTTATTCTACTTTTAGCTGTGCCTTGAGGATCTTATTCTGATTCCCTCCATTATCTGTAAAAACTGCAAGTCAATGGCCCTGATCATAAGGCTCGAATGTAGTTGTTAGACTGCATGTTCGGCTCTTTGAATTGACACTCGCAGCTCAACAGTACAATTTCTCCAAGCAGTTAGCAAGGTTAAATTCCTGAGACTGCTGTTCGTATTTACCCAGAGTGCACCTTTTTTGAGACATTTAATACATAAATGAGTAGAAAATGGTAAACTACTTTTTCAGTGGTACCTAAAGGAAGAATGATGCGTCTGAAAGATTTAGGGGGAGAAATTGGCCAGCCTCGCGCATGTTTTTTCGGCGATATTTCGTCTTTTTTGCCAGTAAAAGGTACTCGCCTAAATTGGCCAAAGTTAACAAATGGCGGTCTTGAAATATTGCCAAAAAGCAGATCGACACCCCAAAAAACGCACCGCTTTAAATTGATTGTTGGCGAACCCGTACTCAGGGTGGGAAAAAAAACGCCTGCGTTGAAGCCCCAGAAACAGCGGTGGGTATGAAGACCTACAAAAAAGGTAAGTTGAAGTTTTTATTTTTTAATTCTTTTTCAGCGATTCATTAGTTAAGTATATAGTGAATGTTTTCTGATATTTTTTAAAAATTTATTTTTGCAATTTTTTGTGTGTTTTCTCCCCTCCCAGGGCCTGTATTTTTGGCAGTGATAGGCCTTGGGCTAAAGTTGGTGAAGACCGCGGTTTCCACTGCGAATCCTCATGCAACGCTGATTTTTACCATCGGGTGCATTTTTTTTGCCAATTTTACCCCCTTAAAAATTGGATGATTTTTAGTGGTATTTTTTCTGTAAAATAATGGGGGGGAAACTATAGCCAAAAACTGAATTTCTAGCCGACAGGGTTTTATTTTTATCGGTATGTTGATTTAAAATAGTGAATTTTCTAGCAAATGAAGACCTGTCATTTTGGGTGGTCTTTTCATGGTTGCTCTGAAGATACAGTTCTCGGAGGGCTGCTCCATTTACTTCAGTGGCCGTGCCATTCAGACTATCCAGGGAGCTAATTCATACCTGCCCAGCCCCAGGAAAACATATTGCTGGTTGGGTGTTGCTACACATGCACAGAGGTTTCTAGATCAATATTTGCTCTAGAAATGTTTTTTTCTGGAACGCAGACACCACTTTCAATTGGAAATATGTGTACAATTTGAGACAATGTGCTTTTTCCATGTGCACATGAAGTGAGTGTGATGGTCACAAAAGAGCAGCTTGTTCAGTTTGCAAGCGCTGCCTTTCGGAATTATAGTTTTAGATTTGTGAGTGAAAGGTACACCAGTTATGTAGAGCGAAATACAGCTTCCAATGTTGGAGGTTAACAATCGGTCCGAACTCCTTGTAAGTGAGGAAAATAGTGATAGACTTCATGAGCACCGAGACAGGCTGGTGGAATGGGCAGGCACATGTCAGATGAAATTCAACACGGAAAAGTGCGAAGTGATGCATTTTGGTAGGAGGAAAAAGGAGAGGCAATATAAACTAAAGGTGGTGCTTGAACAGAGAGACCTGGCGGTATATGTGCACAAATTATTGAAGGTGGCAGGGCAGGTTGAAAAAGTGGTTAAAAATGCATACGGGATCCTGGGCTTTATAAATAGAGGCGTAGAGTACAAAAGCAAGGAAGTAATGATGATTCTTTATAAAACACTTGTTCGGCATCAACTATAGTATTATGTCCAATTCTGGGCACCACACTTTAGGAAGGATGTCAAGGTCTTGGAGAAGATGCAGAAAAGATTTACAAGACAGGTTCTAGGGATGAGGGACTTCAGTTACGTGGATAGACTGGAGAAACTGGGATTTTTCTCCTTAGAGCAGAGAAGGTTGAGAAGAGATTTGATAGAAATGTTCAAAATCATGAGGGGTCTAGACAGAGTAGATAGGGAGAAACTGTTCCCATTGGCAGAAGAGATGAGAGCAATGGGAATACAGATTTAAAGTGATTGGCAGAAGAACCAAAGGCGACATGAGGAAAAACATTTTTATGCAGTGAATGGTGAATGATCTGGAATGCACTGCCTGAAAGGGTGGTGGAAGCAGATTCAATTGTGGCTTTCAAAAGGGGATTGGATAAGTATCTAAAGGAAAAAAAATTGCAGGGGAAGGGGAGGGGGAGTGGGACTAGCTGAATTGCTCTTTCTGTGCTTTAATCATTCTATGAAGTGAAGCTGAAGGCTGTGAATTGGTCATGGAAGAAATTCTTGTCTTTTGGCATGTAAAATATGACAATTATTGCTTAAGCCCTTCATTGAGTATATCCTGAAAATGGTTTGGGCTTGGTTGCGACACCCTAGGGCAAACCGTTTCTCCCTTGTACAATGTACTATTGAATAGACAGAGTATTATGACAGTAAGGGTTTTTCTGCACAAAAGTTTAATATTGGCCAGACATGCTTCAATAATGAGGGGTTGTAGCTGTTGGAATATCAATTAATTTGGCAACTTGTCAACTGAAGCCTGGCTGTCTGACAGGGAGATTAATTTGAGTTTCCATAATGATTAATAAGCTTGTAAATCTTGGTTTTAAGAGACAAATATGTGGTAATGTGAACCTTCCTTCCATCCCTCCTTCTCCAAAGTTCAAAGGAACAGAGAGAGGAAAGACAAAATGGTTCTTAACACATCTACAGATTATTATGCAGTTGAACAATGGAACCCAGACTCCTGCAACAAAACTGGGGTGTAATTTGTTCTCACTGAAAGAAAACACATTTGTATGGGGAGTTCACCATCCATCAGAAATCATGGAGACTGTTCAATTCTCCAAAGAGATTATTTGTGAAGCTGGATCATGATTTCGCTAAGGATAACACTAACACTACATAATCCTAAGAAGAAATATTGATATACCTATTGGCAATGCAACTAGGCATTGTATCCGGTCAAAAGTTGGGCAATCCCAACCCAGTCAAGCCTGCAAATTCCTACTCTCCACTATTTGGAGACTGGTGCCAAGTTGGGAGAGCTCATCTTTATAGTGAAGGCATCTTCCATCATGCAGTAAAGTAGGACAGCTACAGTAACCCAAACGGGGCATCGATACAGTGCCATGGGTCATCAGCAGAAGCAGAATGGTATACAATGTATATCCTCTTGGCCTGGCACATCCCTTACTGATGATGCCTGAAAATCTCTTCGTTTGTTCATGTGCTATAATCTTTTTACAGATTTTACTTGTTTTAAAGGAAAATCTTACCAGTCTCTCTGTTCATGTCCCCCCCCCCCCCCCCCCCCCCCCCCTCTGCCTTTAGAACTGATACTCTGTACTGATCCACATCTGGCAGTATTTTACATAGTGGTATCTATTCTCATTCTGATTTAGAGTCTATAAGGGGTACAGGAAACACAAAATTCCTCATGAGTAAATTGGATCTATATCCAAATTATTTTGAGGAAAAACTTCATTCAGTTCACACCATAATAAATTCTATTCCTCCACAAATCCATGAGCCTCCAGTTTCCTTCAATTGGGAAATGGCCACAAATTTGTAGCTAGTTTGCCTGCGTTGACCCAGATTTGTGCCAGATAAGACAATTCAGTCTGATTTTGTACCATTCAGATGTGTTTGCTAAGTGATGACTTATCAGAATAAAGACATTGGGCTCAATTTTCCCCAAAGCTTTATTTTGGCGTACTTGAAGAGTTACGCCATTTTTTGGGGGCCCCAAGTACGGCAAAAATGCTCTGTTTCCCCATTGGATTTCTTCATTTTAGCGTGGTCTAACCTGTCTTTTAGTTTTAGGGATGGAGCCTTGATCTGCGCCAAAAAGATCGGGCTGCTATGGTAACTAAGGACACAGTGCGAGCTGAGGCTGCAAAGTGAAACAAAAAGCCAGCTCCCAGCACATTAAAACACATTGCATCAATTTAAAAACACATTAAAATATATTGCAGCAATTTACCTTTAATTATTAAAGCCGGTCCCGCACCCCGCCCCTAGCCCTGGCCGAGTGGTCTCCCGGTCTGCTCCCCTAGCCCTGGCCGAGTGGTCTCCCGGTCTGCTCCCCTAGCCCTGGCCGAGTGGTCTCCCGGTCTGCTCCCCTAGCCCTGGCAGAGTGGTCTCCCGGTCTGCTCCCCTAGCCCTGGCCGAGTCATCTCCTGGTCTGCTTCCCCGCCCCTAGCCCTGGCCGAGTGGTCTGGCCGAATGGTCTCCCAGTCTGCTCCCCCGCCCCTAGTCCTGGTCGAGTGGTCTCCTGGTCTGCTCTCCTGACCCTACCCCTGACCGAGTCGTCTCCCGGTCCGCTCTCCCGCCCCTACCCCTGGCCGAGTGGCCTTCTGGTCCGTTCCCCCTCCCCTAGCCCAGACCGACTGGCCTCCTGGTCCGCTCCCCCGCCCCTATCGCAGGCCGAATGACCGCCTCCCTCCTGGCCCCCTTACCTAACTACACCCGAAAGGCTTCCCCCCCAACCCCTCTCCCTCCCTCCACCTGTCTTTCCCCCTCTCTCTTACCTTTCCTGCTGCTGCTATCCGGGCATCTGCTGCACTTACCTGCGTCGATTTGTGTACCTGCGCCAATTTCTTTAACTCTCCAGAGGTTTTTCTGCAGAGGTCACATACGCTGGCCTAAGAAGAACTGGAGTAACTCTCAGCTCGCTAAACTTGCCTAAATGGCCAAAATTGGCGCAGGTGGCAGGTTACGCACCCTTTGGCTGAAAAAAAAATGTACCTAAAAAAAAAAAATCGTAACTAACTGAGTTACGCTGGTGCAAATTGATTGGGGAAACTGGTTTTTTAACTTAGGCCAAAAAAAGCGGCTGCTCCAAAAAAACGGTGCAAATCACTGGGGAAAAT
The DNA here is from genome assembly GCF_044704955.1 of Pristiophorus japonicus. Taxonomy (NCBI): domain Eukaryota; kingdom Metazoa; phylum Chordata; class Chondrichthyes; family Pristiophoridae; genus Pristiophorus; species Pristiophorus japonicus. The sequence goes on from NC_091979.1 coordinate 67,890,574, forward strand.
TGAGCCCAACGATAAGAACAAACAATGATGGGCAGGTAAAGACCTTCTGGTCCATCCAGCCTGTCTCACACAATTGCAATACCTTCAGTATCACAACATATACACTCCCCACCCCACCTAAAACCATATCACCATCTGGGAGAGGTGAGAAACTAGATGAAATCCCAGGACAATTTGTGTGGGAAATTCCTCTCCGATCCATCTAGGCGATCAAAACTAATCCAGGCGATCAATCTGGTCCTGAAGTACCTTCCTTTTGAAAGAGGTTTCTCCACCCTGCCCCTCCCACTCCCTCCCCAACCAGAAACCGGTCTAGCTCTTGCTTGAAGGAATTCAGCGAATTGGCATCCAACGCACAAAACGACAGCCTGTTGCAGAGGTCCACTACTCTCTTGGAAAAAGAACTACCTCCTGAGATCTAACCCAGCTCAAAACGGGACACAATATTCCAAGTGCGGCCTGACCAAGATTTTGTACAAGAACAAAACAGTTTGCCTTGTCTTCTACTCAATTGTCCTATGAATACACCCCGACACCCTATTCGCTCTAGTTGTCGCTTTATGCCATTGCTCATGTACCTTTAGAGATGTATGCACCAGAATGCCCAAACCTCTTTCTTTTTCCACCTTCTTTAATGCTTTTCCCTGAAGGGTGTATGAATGTTGAGCACTTGCCCTGCCCGAATGTTGAGCATTTGCCCTGCCCAAATGCCTAACACTGCACTTATCCAAGTTATACATCGTTTGGCTATCATGAGCCCAATCTTCCAGCACATTCAGATCCGCCTGAAGCAGACGAACATCGTTGACAGTACCATTTGCAGATCATGCCCCCCAACACCTACATCCAGATCATTAATAACAATGGTAAAGAGCAGTAGTCCCAACACCGATCCCTGTCGGACACCACTGGTGACCGGTCTTCAAACAGATCCAAATACATCAATAAATACTCTTTGCCTGCGTCCTGCCCGCCAGTTCTCAATCCAACTCAATATTTTACCACTCATACCAGAGGTTTCAATCTTGTAGTGAAGCCTCTTGTGCAGTACCTTATCAAAGGCTGTTTGGATGTCTTAAGTAGATAATGTCTACTGGGCTTCACTTATCCACCAACTTTGTAACTTAAAAAAAAAATACAGTTAGATTTGTAATACGTTATCTTTTTATAAAGAAAGACTTGGATTTATACAGCACCTTTCTCGACCACCAGACGATCCAACGTGCTTTACAACCAACGAAGTACTTTTTGTAATATAGGAAACACGGCAGCCAATTTGCACACAGCAAGCTCCCACAAACAGCAATGTGGTGATGACCAGATAATTTTATTTTTAGTGATGTTGATTGAGAGATAAATATTGGCTAGGACACCAGGGAGAACTCCCCCACTCTTCTTTGAAAGAATGCCATCGGATCTTTTACGTCCACCTGAGTGGACAGATGGGGCCTCGGTTTAACGTCCCATCCAAAAAACGGCACCTCCAACAGTGCACCACTCCCTTAGTACTGCATTGCAGCGTCGGCCTAGATTTTGTGCTCAAGTCTCTGGAGTGGGATTTGAGCCCACAAACTTCTGACTCAATAGCCATGTTGGGTGTCCCTAATATGTCCCTCTCTATCCAAGCACTCACGTATTGCATCCCTAATGATTCTCACAAGCATCTTTCCTCTTACCGATGTCAAACTAATGGGCCTACAGTTACCCGGGTCTATCTTTTTTTAAAGATGGGGTCTAAATTAGCCTACTTTCAATCTACGGGAAGCATCCCAGAGTTCAGTGAGCTATTAAAAATACGGGCTAGGGGTTCATGCAGCATATGTCCCATCTCCGAGGACCCGCGGGTGGATATCATCTCTATGGCTCTATTTATTTTTAAGTTTTTAATTATTTTTAAAACAATATGTTTATCTAATTTAATACTCGTTTTTTTATTATTATTAATATAATTCAATTCTAATAGTTGAGTGCCATCTTCAATTGTGAAGACCGATGCAAAGTAGATATTTAATAATTCTGTCAGACCCAGTGAGTCCTTTGTAATCTGTCCTTGAACATCCTTCAATGGCCCAATACAGTCTTTGACTCTTCACATAACTGAAAAAGCTTGTCCCATTGGGGTCAAGTTTTGGCCTGAGTTGCTCCTATTTTTTTGGAGCAACTGGTTTAGAACGGAGTATCTTAGAAATTGCAATTCTCGGCATTTAGTTTGCTCCAGTTCTAGTCAGTTAGAATAGTTTCATTTTGGAACAGATTTTTTTTTTCAAAAGGGGGCGTGTCCGGCCACTTACACCTGTTTTGAAAGTTTAGGCAGTGAAAACTTACTCCAAACTAACTTAGAGTGGAGTAAGTGTAGATTTTTGTACGCTCAGAAAAACCTTGCCTACACTTTACAAATCAGGCATAGGTTACAAATCGGGCGTAGGGAACGAGGGGGGGGCGAAGGGAAGTAATTAAATTCTACAAGCATTCAGTCGTCTTTATACAAATAAAGAGCCATCCTGAATAAAAAATTATAAATAAAGCAAATACAAAATATTGAATATTCCTACCTGTGTGAAGCAGCAGCAGCCTTCGAGCTGCGGTGCTGCAGGCAGGCCTTCCTTATTGGAGACAGGGGAGGCATCAGTGACTCGACGGCAGCCCAACAACAACGGCAGCAAGCAGCCTTCGAGCTGCGGTGCTTCAGGCAGGCCTTCCATGCAGGAGACAGGGGCGGCGTCATTGGCTCGGCGGTAGCCGAAGAAACAGCAAGCAGCCTTCGAGCTGCGAGGGAAGCTGAGGCCATTCGGCCACGGGATAGGGGTGGCGGCAGTGGCTGACGGCGGCCGAAGAAACAGCAAGCAGCCTTCGAGCTGCGAGGGAGGCTGAGGCCATTTGGCCAGGGACAGGGAGAGGCAGCCAGATAGCCAGTTTGAAACTTAAATTTATAATTGCAGAATGGGTGCTGCATTGTCAACACCACGGATTATGCAATGGTTCGCCAGCAATTCACTGCATAGGAGAGAATTGATTAGAGCTCACCGCACCAGGAACGTCATAGCCCATAGGCTGATGGGCAGGAGACCTCACCCACGTCGGCAATATCGAGCCAGGCGCTCGTACCTGGACATGAGCGAGGCTGATTGTGTCAAAAGGTTGCGTTTCTGCAGAGAAGTTGTCGTTAAGATCTGTGATATGCTGGGAGCAGATTTTCAGCCCAGAAGTAGAATGCCAACTGCCCTGTCTGTTGAAGTGAAGATAACAGCTGCACTTGCCTTCTATGCCTCGGGATTGTTTCAGGCTACAACTGGAGATGTGTGTGCCATCTCTCACGTGCAATACATGCCTGCGTTTACCAGGTCACGGCTGCACTGTATGTGCGGAGGAATGACTTCATCAATTTCCCAATGACCGCACAAGCGATCCATGAGAGGGCTTTGGGCTTTTTCAGGATTGCTGGCTTCCCAAAGGTACAGGGCTGCATTGATTGTACCCACATAGCCTTGCGAACACCTGTGGAGGATTCCGAGCAGTACAGGAATAGAAAAGGCTTCCACTCTTATCAATGTGCAGCTCGTGTGTGACGACAAGCAGCGCATCATGTCAGTCGATGCGAGATACCCTGGCAGCAGCCATGATGCGTTCATCCTACGCGACAGCGTTATATCTGACATGTTCGTGGTGAGTCGGAGAGGCCTATAAAAAGGCCCAAAGTGTCGCTGAGGCTCGGGGGTTTGTGGTGAGTCGGGGAGGCCAGTTTGTGCAGCTACAGTGAGGAGGCAAAAAGGAAGTAGAAAGAAATCGAAAGGTGAAATTACAGCCAAGGGGGTAAGTGATTGGCTGGTGATTAGTGAGTAGTTTTTCTTTTTCTTTCTTTATCAGTAAGTCACCTTTTAACGTTGTTGCCCAATTAAGTTAATCTAAGGGTTAAGTCATGGGCAGGAGAGCTCGGACACATGTTATGCTCCTCCTGTACTATGTGGGAAGTCAGGGACGCTTTCGGTGTCCCTGACGACTACGTGACGACAGGAAGTGCATCCGCCTGCAGATTCTGACAGACCGCATTGCGGAATTGGAGCTGAGGGTGGATGAACTCTGGAGCATCCACGATGCTGAGAATGACGTGAATAGCACGTTTAGCAAGTTGGTCACACCGCAGGTAAAGGGTACACAGCCAGATCGGGAATGGGTGACCAACAGGAAGAGCAGTGGAAGGAAGGTAGTGCAGGGGTCCCCTGTGGTCATCCCCCTGCAAAACAGATACACCGCTTTGGGTACTGTTGAGGGGGATGACTCATCAGGGGAAGTCAGCAGCAGCCAAGTTCATGGCACTATGGGTGGCTCTGCTGCACAGAAGGGCAGGAAAAAGAGTGGGAGAGCGATAGTGATAGGAGAATCAACTGTAAGGGGAATAGATAGACGTTTCTACGGCCGCAATCGAGACACCAGGATGGTATGTTGCCTCCCTGGTGCAAGGGCCAAGGATGTCTCGGAGCGGCTGCAGGACATTTTGAAAAGGGAGGGTGAACAGCCAGTTGTCGTGGTGCATATAGATACCAACGATATCGGTAAAAAAGGGGATGAGGTCCTATAAGCCGAATTTAGGGAGCTAGGAGCTAAATTTAAAAAGTAGGACCTCAAAAGTAGTAATCTCAGAATTGCTACCAGTGACACATGCTAGTCAGAATAGGAATCGCAGGATAGCTCAGATGAATACGTGGCTTGAGGAGTGGTGCAGAAGGGAGGGATTCAAATTCCTGGGGCATTGGAACTGGTTCTGGGTGAGGTGGGACCAGTACAAACCGGACGGTCTGCACCTGGGCAGGACCGGAACCAATGTCCTAGGGGGAGTGTTTGCTCGTGCTGTTGGTGAGGAGTTAAACCAATATGGCAGGAGGATGGGAACCTGTGTAGGGAGACAGAGGGAAATAAAAGGGAGACAGAGGCAAAAGATAGAAAGAAGAATAGTAAAAGTGGAGGGCAGAGAAACCCAAGGCAAAAAACAAAAAGGGCCACATTACAGAAAAATTCTAAAGGGGCAAAGTGTGTTAAAAAGACAAGCCTGAAGGCTCTGTGCCTCAACGCGAGGAGTATTTGGAATAAGGTGGACGAATTAACTGCGCAGATAGCAGTTAATGGATATGATGTAATTGGCATCACAGAGACATGGCTCCAGGGTGACCAAGGCTGGGAACTCAACATTTCGGAAGGATAGACAAAGAAAAAGGAGGTGGGGTGGTGTTGCTGGTTAAAGAGGAAATTAATGCAATAGTAAGGAAGGACATTGGCTTGGATGATGTGGAATCAGTATGGGTGGAGCTATGGAATACCAAAGGGCAGAAAACGCTGGTGGGAGTTGTGTACAGACCACCAAACAGCAGTAGTGAGGTTGGGTTCAGCATCAAACAAGAAATAAGGGATGTTGCAATAAAGGTACAGCAGGTATCATGGGCGACTTTAATTTACATATAGATTGGGCTAACCAAACTGGTAGCAATGCGGTGGAGGAGGATTTCCTGGAGTGTATTAGGGATGGTTTTCTTGACCAATATGTTGAGGAACCAACGAGAGAGCTGGCCATCCTAGACTGGGTGATGTGTAATGAGAGGGGAAGAGGGGAATAATTAGCAATCGTGTTGTGCGAGGCCCCTTGGGGAAGAGTGACCATAATATGGTAGAATTCTTTATTAAGACGGAGAGTGACACAATTAATCCAGAGACTAGGGTCCTGAACTTAAGGAAAGGTAACTTCGACGGCATGAGGCGTGAATTGGCTAGAATAGACTGGCAAATTATATTTAAAGGGTTGATGGTGGATAGGCATTGGCAATCATTTAAAGATCACATGGATGAACTTCAACAATTGAACATCCCTGTCTGGAGTAAAAGTAAAACTGGGAAGGTGGCTCAGCCGTGGCTAACAAGGGAAATTAAGAATGGGGTTAGATCCAAGGAAAAGGCATATAAATTGGCCAGAAAAAGCAGCAAACCTGAGGACTGGGAGAAATTTAGAATTCAGCAGAGGAGGACAAAGGGTTTAATTAGGAGAGGGGAAATAGATTACGAGAGGAAGCTTGCCGGGAACATAAAAACTGACGCAAAAGCGTCTATAGATATGTGAAAAGAAAAAGATTAGTGAAGACAAATGTAGGTCCCTTGCAGTCAGACTCAGCTGAATTTATAATGAGGAACAAAGAAATGGCAGACCAATGAAAAAATACTTTGGTTCTGTCTTCACGAAGGAAGACACAAATAACCTTCCGGAAATACTAGGGGACCGAGGGTCTAGTGAGAAGGAGGAACTGAAGGAAATCCTTATTGGTTAGCAAATTGTGTTAGGGAAATTGATGGGATTGAAGGCCGATAAATCCCCGGGGCCTGATAGTCTGCATCCCAGAGTACTTAAGGAAGTGGCCCTAGAAATAGTGGATGTATTGGTGATCATTTTCCAACAGTCTATCGACTCTGGATCAGTTCCTGTGGACTGGAGGGTGGCTAATGTAACACCACTTTTTAAAAAAGGAGAGAGAGAGAAAACGGGTAATTATGGACCGGTTAGCCTGACATCAGTAGTGGGGAAAATGTTGGAATCAATTATTAAGGATGAAATAGCAGCGCATTTGGAAAGCAGTGACAGGATCGGTCCAAGTCAGCATGGATTTATGAAAGGGAAATCATGCTTGACAAATTTTCTAGAATTTTTTGAGGATGTAACTAGCAGAGTGGACAAGGGAGAACCAGTGGATGTGGTGTATTTGGACTTTCAAAAGGTCTTTGACAAAGTCCCACATAAGAGATTGGTGTGCAAAATCAAAGCACATGGTATTGGGGGTAATGTACTGGCGTGGATAGAGAATTGGTTGGCAGACAGGAAGCAGAGTCGGGATAAACGGGTCCTTTTCGGAATGGCAGGCAGTGACTAGTGGAGTGCCGCAGGTCTCAGTGCTGGAACCCCAGCTCTTTACAATTTTCATCAATCATTTGGATGAAGGAATTGAGTGTAATATCTCCAAGTTTGCAGATGACACTAAACTGGGTGGCGGTGTGAGCTGTGAGGAGGATGCCAAGAGGCTGCAGGGTGATATGGACATGTTAGGTGAGAGGGCAAATGCATGGCAGATGCAGTATAATGTTGATAAATGTGAGGTTATCCACTTCGGTGGCAAAAACACGAAGGCAGAATATTATCTGAATGGTGGCAGATTGGGAAAAGGGGAGGTGCAACGAGACTTGGGTGTCATGGTACATCAGTCATTGAAAGTTGGCATGCAGGTACAGCAGGTGGTGAAGAAGGCAAATGGCATGTTGGCCTTCATGGCTCGGGGATTTGAGTATAGGAGCAGGGAGGTCTTACTGCAATTGTACAGGGCTTGGTGAGACCTCACCTGGAATATTGTGTTCAGTTTTGGTCTCCAAATCTGAGGAAGGACATTCTTGCTATTGAGGGAGTGCAGTGAAGGTTCACCAGACTGATTCCATGGATGGCTGGACTGACATATGAGGAGAGACTGGATCAACTGGGCCTTTATACACTGGAGTTTCGAAGGATGAGAGGGGATCTCATAGAAACGTATAAGATTCTGACGGGACTGGACAGGTTAGATGCGGGAAGAATGTTCCCGATATTTGGGAAGTCCAGAACCAAGGGACACAGTCTTAGGATAAGGGGTCAGCCATTTAGGACTGAGATGAGGAGAAACTTCTTCACTCAGAGAGTTGTTAACTTGTGGAATTCCCTGCCACAGAGTGTTGTTGATGCCAGTTCATTGGATATATTCAAGAGGGAGTTAGATATGACCCTTCCAGCTAAAGGGATCAAGTGGTATGGAGAGAAAGCAGGAAAAGGGTACTGAGGTGAATGATCAGCCATGATCTTATTGAACGGTGGTTCAGGGTCGAAGGGCTGAATGGCCTGCTCCTGCATCTATTTTCTATGTTTCTATGTTTGAGCAGCAACCAGAAGGGCAGAGCTGGCAACTGGGAGACAAAGGGTATGGCCTGGCCATCTGGCTCATGACGCCCCTACGCGTGACACGGACGGAAGCCGACCGTCAATACAACATGGCGCACATTGCAACGCACAGCGTCATTGAGAGGACCATTGGCATATTGAACCACCGTTTCCAATGCCTGGACCATTCCGGAGGCCACTTGCAATACTCTCCTCAGATTGTTGGTCACTTCATTGTTGTGTGCTGCATGCACCATAACTTAGCCATCATGAGGCAGCAGGAGCTGGTAGTGGAACCAGACGACCCATGTGAGGGGCCAGTGCCTGATTATAGTATTTTGGAAGAGCAGGATGAGGATGATGACGACGATAAGGAAAGCATGCAAATGCCTGATGCCGGAGCACAAGTTCGTAGGAGGGCTGTCCATCGTGCTCCTTCAACGATTGCTCAAGCCTGCGCCAGCAGCTCATCCGTGAACGCTTCAATTACTGATGCCTGAGGGCTCTGCGACCATTGTTGTGCATGGACATGTTTATTCTTTGGAGTTGTTCCTATGTTGTGTTGTGTTAATGGAACATGATTCGGTTTTAATGAAAAAATATTTTATTGAAAAGTTAACGTCACTGTAATAAAATATTTGTTGTATCAAACTTTACTTTTTAATATAACTCTTAAAGATCACTTATAAACTTGTAAAGTTATAAAACAATTTCAATGTGAAAAATCTTACACTCTTAAGATCACTTAAATTTCAAGATCACTTTTAAGGTACAAAATTAAATAAGATACAAAATGTGAGAGCATTTACACTATAAGATCACTTAAAAACCCTAAGATCACTTGTAAGTTGTTAAGTTACAAAACTTACAAAACAATTTCAATTTGAAAAACGCTACTACAGCTACATCAAGAACAAGAACAAAAGCAGCAAAGAAAGGCTGCAACCATCTCTCATCCACATCTCAGTGAATGTTCACTTCCTCATGTGGGTGTCATTTGATTGGCAGGGCTGTGTGCCCGTATTGCAGCAGCTACCTCCATGAGGGCCTGTGCCGTCACTTGCATGCCCTCCCTGACAGCCTGTGCCATCGATTGCACTCCCTCGGACATTCCCTCCCTAAGTTCCCATGTCATTACTGTTATTTCTCCCGTCAGGACCGTCACCTCTTCACCTACTGCACTGACGCTACCGATGAGTGATAGGGTAAGCTCATTGGTCTCCACACCCAATGCCACAACCTGAGCCGTGCCTGTTGTATGCTGCATCTCAGGAGAGCGTGTCTCCAATCTCCTTCTCCTCTGCCTGGGTCTGCCTCGCGGCACCACCACACTAGGAGGCGCGGTGTTGCAGACAGCAGTACGAGAGAGAGAGGTGTGGGCTGGGATGGTGGGACGCTCGGTGTTCCAGACGGCAGCACTCGAGTGCGAGCCGTGGGCTGGGATGGTGGGTAAACTGCTCCATTATATCACCAGCACCACTGGGACCCGCAACGTCTGAATCAGAACCATGGAAGGTGGAACCAGAACCTATGCGAGTGGGAGGCGCAGGCTCGGACGGTGGTGCACTGGCTGTAAACTGCTGCATTACACCAGCAGCACCACTGGGACCCGCAACATCAGAATCAAAGCCATGGAAGGTGGAACCAGAACCTATGCAAGGGGTTGAAACTCTGATGCCCCTTAATGGGGGGCTCATACACATTAATTTGGAAGCTCTCCCCGTAGACATTTCAGTCATCGCCGCCATCATCCAGTCTGGATTGTCCGCATCTGGTTGTACTGGTTCTTGTTCTGTATCTTCAGGATCCTCGGGGTTGGCAGCATCATCATGTTCTGCAAAATACATCAGAACAGTCAAATGTTTAATAGCAAGGGAGGGGGCAGGATGGGTGGCATGAGTACTCTCACACATAGCAGGCCAGGCAGCAGGTTGATTTGAAGGGCTAAGATGCATTTTCAGGACTTGCCCTCTTCCTCACGTGCGGGTCCAGCTTGTGCTGTACTGATTGCTTTTCTCCATGTATGACTCATCATAGCAGCTACCCTCTGTTCCAAGGGTGTCAGTGGATGCAGATTGGGCACGCCTCCTCCTGTTCGAGTTGCTTCCCTTTTGTTGTGTGCCAATTTCTTCTGCAAAGAGTAAAATATAACTTTTTATTGAGTGCGTCTTTCTGCAGGGTGGGACATACAGATAGTCACATTACAATTACGATTACATTAAGAAATGAAAATATTACTTACACGAACTACTTGATCAAGGTCATGCCATTTCTTTTTACACTGGCTTCCAGATCTCATGGTATGCACCACTGCGCAGTAATCTTCTGCAACTTGGTTCCAGCGTTTCTTCATTTCTTTAGGTGGCACTTTCATGCGACCTCTGTTGCTGGTATCGAGCTCCTGCCATCTCTGCTCAATGACATTGACTAATATCTCCACTTCCTCATGCAAGAAATTCTTTGTTCTTGGTGGGCGTTGTTCCATTGCTGTATTGAATTGACACTCTGATTTTTCAAAACACGCAGTCCTTATTTTGCATGCACCTATGCAGCACCTGTTCTGGAAGTTTAGCAGTGAACAGCAGCACTCACTGATTTCAGCTGGTGAGTTCTTCAACAGTGCTGCTAAAAGCACTCCTTCAGACACCAAAAAATCACCAAAGTTCAATCCTGAGCCTTTCCAGAGGTCCACGAGACAAATCAGTACTTTTCTTCGTCCCTTTAAAAATGGCCGAGTGCCAATGTTTATGGGTTGCTGCGCGTGCTCCAACACGCACGCACTGGGCTGGCGGCACGACGTTCTCTCATTTGACTTAGCCCCGCCCCCCTGCACTTGCAGAATCGGCGTGACTCTGTGGCTCCGCCCCCCGCTGATGTCTGCGCGTCGCTCCGAGGGACCTGCAGGGAGCCCGGGAATTACAAGGTACATTTTTGTCGCGCTTTTAGGCGTGAAAAACGGGCATCCATGTCGGGGCTGCGCGTTCTAGGCGCAGCCCGAAACTTGACCCCATTAATTCCACACATGTCCATGATCATCTTTCGCCAATCTAATAGCAGCCTTTGTTTTCTTTAGCAGTTCCTTGTATTCAACTCTGTTTAATTGATTATTAGATGCCTTTAATTTATCATCGAATCATTCAGCATAGAAGGAGGCCAAGGTAATGTGTAAGCTCTTAAATACAGAAGTTTGTATTCTTTTTTTTTTCTGTTTATTTTGTTTTAATATTTCCACAGCTTTTCATGCAGATTAATGCATTGTATCCAAGAAAATTTGGAACATGGACTGACTATGCCAAGAAGTATTGCAATGCTCATCTGAGGTAAGAAAAGTAATTGGGGAGATTAGTCCTGATTGACCAGCATTTTCTCTTTATAGTCCACATAATCTTTGTATGGAATGTGTTGCCTTGGTGAAGGAGCAGCTTGGCAGCATACCACTCCAGGGAGCAGCACGTGCTGGAGCAGGAGAGCAACGGCAGTGAAGAGGAACGTCACCAAGATTCAGGTCGTTGATTGGCGCGTGGGCAGATACAGCAGGAGCGGCGAGGTCAGGGCAAAGAAGCGGCGAGAGATTGTAGAGGGACGTGATTGGGGCCCAGGAGAGGCGTGAGTTTAGGGCCCAGAAGAGGCAAGGGCCCAGGGTCAGCATGGGCCAGCCCACACTGCGATATGTGTGCGCACTAGGTCCATGCAGCAGAGCTGATCTCCAGTCGTCTTGGTTAATCCTTGCTACTGGACCAAGACCTAGTTCTGTCAAGCCTGTGTGGTGGCTGGTGTGCAACGGTCACCACACATTAAAAAAAATCCACGCACAGGCATCTTCCACCCTTCACCATGTTGTTCGGGACCTGGAATTTTTGGTCCTTCAGTGAAACACGTGTGAACTTTTTGACGTGGAAGCAAGTCATCCTCGATTCGAGGGACTGCCTATGATGATGATATGCTGAAATAGCAAAATTATGCTTCATGGGGAACAACATTCAGCTGACTCAATTACTGTCTTTTGTTATTGCATTTTGAATTATTTCGTCAACTGACCTCATTATTTATCTTATTGGCAGATTGGATCATTCAAAAATCAGTCCATTCCTTATTCATATTTTATGCAAATAGTCTGTTGGGGCTTGATTACCAGTAATGAGTTGACATAAAAACAGAAAATGCCAGAAATATTCAGCAGGTCAGGTAGCATCTGTGGAGAAAGAAACATCAGGTTGATGATCTTTCGTCAGAATGAATTGACACTTTGTCTCCATGGTAAAGTAGATAATTAACTTGCCAGTAAATGAACTGGTATGATGATACAATACTGCAGACATTCAAACCCTATTCTGAAGAAGGCAGCTCATATTGAGATAAAACATTTGTTGATGTATTAGTTTTTGACTAATTGGCTGAATCACATGCAAGATGTTTGATATCTGTCATCCAGAGTGAACTTGGGCTAGCATATTTGAGAGAATACTTCCATTTTTTTCTTTTTAGTAATGAATAATATGATTGCTTGCCGTTCCAGCTATCGGAGTCACTTTCCTAAAAATGTGCCTGCAACTAAGTAATCTTTTCAATGGCTGTTCAAGTGAAGTTTTTGTAGCTAAACTCTCACTCAAACAGTGGGAAAGATACAATACCGTTGAAAGTGGAATGTACATATCAGCCTGTATTTGTAAATAAAATGTCTAAGTTTGTTTACAGTGTAAAAATGAGAAAATGTTTAAGGTATTTTAACTGACGTTCAATAACAGGTATTTTGGCAAAAGAGCTCAGTGGGATTGCAAAGGAGCCTCCAATTTAGATGAACTTCACCAACGTCTGAGTAACATAATGATCCGACGAATGAAGGATGAAGTTCTGACCCAGCTGCCTCCTAAAATTCGACAGCAAATTCCATTTGATTTGTCAAAGGAAGCTACTAAGGTGAGGGTTTTATATAATGGTTGTATTGCGTGAATTTCTAGTTTGAGGATAAATTGTTAACTTTTCGAACTAACATTTAGAAAGACCAAAATTTTTTTTTGCCTTGATTCCAAGCATCTAATATATTGCCAGTATGTCAGATCTCTTGGGACTGATGCTGTGCTTAGTTGCTAAGTAATCTCATGTATTTTTCTGACATCACGGATTTAAAGGTACTCAAATAGATAGAATTGTTTAAATTTACAAAATTGAATAAAAAAAATATATTTTTGTTTCAAAGTGTTAAGAATCTAGATTTTTTTTTAATATCATATATTTTAAGACTTTAAAATATTCATATCCTTTTAAATCTTTGTGCATATGTGTGCTAGCCCTTGCACCAGCTTTACCTCTGCTCTTATCCCAGTCCTATCTCAAACCCCAGCTCCTCCCAATCTTGTGGTGCAACTCTTAGTGTTTTAGCCTGCAGGTCCTGGGTGACACTATGGCCCCAAGTTTCCACACGATAAAAAACGGGGGCCCCTCCGAGCTGGGTGCCTGTTTTTCGCGCCGAAAAAAAAACGCGCGATTCTGGAGCGCCCTGCAGCTCCATATCTGCTTGGCGCGGCGCCCAGGGGGGCGGAGACTAGCACTCGCACCCCGATTTTGTAAGTGGGAGGGGACAGGTACCATTTAAATTAGTTTTTTTCCTGCCGGCAACCCTGCGCGTGCGCGTTGGAGCGTTCACGCATGCGCAGTGTGAAGGAAACATTGGCACTCGGCCATTTTTGTAGTTCTTTGTAGCTGTTTAATTTTTGAACATTTTTTAATAAAAGTACATTGCCATCAGCACATCAGCACTGAGGCTTCTTGCAGCAGTGAGAAGGCTGCAGGAAGCCTCAAAGTTGAGGCCGTCGTTTCCCGACGGCCTCTCCCCCCCCCCCCAATCCCCCCCCCCGCCATCGGGAATGGCTGCTGAACTTGTGAGGCTTCCTGCAGCCTTCTCACTGTCTCCTTTTCCCTCCCCCCGCCCGCCGTCTGGAACGGCTGCCTCCTCCCCCCCCCTTGCCGTCGAGAACAAACGGCTTCCTCCTCCCCCTCCCCCCCCCCCCCCCCCGTGGGAACGAACGGCTGCCTCAACTTGTGAGGCTTCCTGCAGCATTATCCCTGGCTGAAGCACTTTCACACAGGTAGGAAGATGGTTTATTTTATCTTTTCTTTGCTTATAAATTTTTATTCATGTTGGATTTATTTGTATAATATTTGTATAAGTATAAATAAGGATTTATTGTCGAATTTAATGACTTCCCTTCCCCCCCCCCCCCCACCTCGTTCTGGACGCCTAATTTGTAACCTGCGCCTGATTTTTTAATGTGTAGACAAGGTTTTTTCAGTTCGACAAAAATCTTCACTTGCTCCATTCTAAGTTAGTTTGAAATACGTTTTCACTGTGGAACCTTTGAAATCAGGCGTCAGTGGCCGGACACGCCCCCTTTTGAAGAAAAAATTCTGTTCCAAAGTGAAACTGTTCTAACTGACTAGAACTGCAGAAAAAAAAAATGTGGAGAATTGCGATTTCTAAGATAGTCCGTTCTCCACCAGTTGCTCCTAAAAATCAGGCGCAAATCATGTGGAAACTTGGGCCCTATGTGTCAGACAAAAAAATGGTGCAGCCAACACATAGTCACTCTCCAGCTTATGCGCAACGCTACAGTAGATCAATTTGTGTATCATAATTATGATGAGTATGATTTTTTATGGGTAGAATAGATTTTGCATTTTCTGAAGTCAGAAACAGTGGATTTCTTTTGCGTTTTACAAATAATATTCTGAACAATAAATAATGAGACCAGTTGGCCAAATTATTCAAAATACAAAAATAAAATTCATAAATTACACACCTACTCTACATACTTTGTAGTACCTCAAAGACTTAGGAGCCGAACTTGCCCTCCACCACGTTTGACAGTCATTTTCCATTCCATAGACTCTGGATCAGTTCCTATGGAGTGGAGGGCAGCCAATGTAACCCCACTTTTTAAAAAAGGAGGGAGAGAGAAAACAGGGAATTATAGACCGGTCAGCCTGACCTCAGTAGTGGGTAAAATGATGGAATCAATTATTAAGGATGTCATAGCAGCGCATTTGGAAAGAGGTGAAATGATTGGTCCAAGTCAGCATGGATTTGTAAAAGGGAAATCATGCTTGACAAATCTTCTGGAATTTTTTGAGGATGTTTCCAGTAGAGTGGACAAGGGAGAACCAGTTGATGTGGTGTATTTGGACTTTCAGAAGGCTTTCAACAAGGTCCCACACAAGAGATTAATGTGCAAAGTTAAAGCACATGAGATTGGGGGTAGTGTGCTGTCGTGGATTGAGAACTGGTTAGCAAACAGGAAGCAAAGAGTAGGAGTAAATGGGTACTTTTCAGAATGGCAGGCAGTGACTAGTGGGGTACCGCAAGGTTCTGTGCTGGGGCCCCAGCTGTTTACATTGAACATTAATGATTTAGACGAGGGGATTAAATGTAGTATCTCCAAATTTGCGGATGACACTAAGTTGGGTGGCAGTGTGAGCTGCGAGGAGGATGCTATGAGGCTGCAGAGTGACTCGGATAGGTTAGGTGAGTGGGCAAATGCATGGCAGATGAAGTATAATGTGGATAAATGTGAGGTTATCCACTTTGGTGGTAAAAACAGAGAGACAGACTATTATCTGAATGGTGACAGATTGGGAAAAGGGGAGGTGCAATGAGACCTGGGTGTCATGGTACATCAGTCATTGAAGGTTGGCATGCAGGTACAGCAGGCAGTTAAGAAAGCAAATGGCATGTTGGCCTTCATAGCGAGGGGATTTGAATACAGGGGCAGAGAGGTGTTAATACAGTTGTACAGGGCCTTGGTGAGGCCACACCTGGAGTATTGTGTACAACTTTGGTCTCCTAACTTCAGGAAGGACATTCTTGTTATTGAGGGAGTGCAGCAAAGGTTCACCAGACTGATTCCTGGGATGGCGGGACTGACATCAAGAAAGACTGGATCAACTGGGCTTGTATTCACTGGAGTTCAGAAGAATGAGAGGGGATCTCATAGAAACATTTAAAATGCTGACGGGTTTAGACAGGTTAGATGCCGGAAGAATGTTCCCAATGTTGGGGAAGTCTAGAACCACAGTCCCTGTATCCAGCGGGAGATTATATTCCAGACCCACATTCAATGTCCCACAGTCCCGGTATCCAGCGGGAGATTATATTCTGGGCCCACATTCAATGTCCCACAGTCCCAATAACCAGCAGGAGATTATATTCCAGACCCACATTCAATGTCCCACAGTCCCGGTATCCAGCGGGAGTTTATATTCCGGACCCACATTCAATGTCACACAGTCCCTGTATCCAGCAGGAGATTATATACTTGGCCCTCATTCAGTATCCCACAATCCCTGTAAGGATAAGGGGTAAGCCATTTAGGACCGAGATGAGGAGAAACTTCTTCACCCAGAGAGTGGTGAGCCTGTGTGGAATTCTCTACCACAGAAAGTTGTTGAGGCCAATTCACTAAATATATTTAAAAAGGAGTTAGATGTAGTCCTTACTACTTGGGGGATCAAGGGGTATGGCGAGAAAGCAAGAATGGGGTACTGAAGTTGCATGTTGAGCCATGAACTCATTGAATGGCGGTGCAGGCTCAAAGGGCCGATTGACCGACTCCTGCACCTATTTTCTATGTTTCTATGTTTGGGGCGGATAATTAGAATTAACTTAAGATTTAGTGCCTATAGAGATGGGGTGGAGAATGGAGCGATATTCAAGATTTTTTGGGAATCCTCCTGGTGCTGTTGGATGTAGAACCATGTCAGGGGCGGAAGGAGGGCGCGGTTGTGCCGTGTCACACTGACGCTTCGCAATGTCCTTCCCCTTCACTTAAAGGGGAGGGACGCAGCGAGGCCTCCGTGGCGCGCACTGGGCCACCAGGGAGGGGTTGCCGGGCTTCCTGTTGGCAGCCCAGCCGAACAAGCGACCCCCATTGTCGACAGTTAAAACAAAATGCTGGCTGCAGCGGTACGTCCTCCTCTTTAAGGGCAGCCGCAGCACCCAGCCACAGGCAAGCTATCGGGCACACTTATTGCGGGTGCACAAAAGGGGTTGGCGCACAAGGCAGGGCGGGAAAGACGGGGCGCACCTGACCCTACCCTGACATGTTGCGCACTCACCCGTCCTCCGGGCGGAAAGGCCTTGCCGCCCCATTACTGCTTCTCAGAGACGGTAACTGGCCTTAAAAAGGAGCAATTTCGACCACTTTAAGTCTGTGAAAAGCAAGCATGTCTAATTGTAATGTGGTCTGCCTTGATTTCTTTTAATATTGCAGACCTAAAAGAGATTTCATATTACTATGTATCTGACTTGCCAACTTTGCAAAAGAAAATCTAATTTTGTAACCTGTTTAAAATAAAGTACACTAAGGTTGAAACTTGCCTATCTTGTTACATTCAGCTGTTGTGTGTAGGATATTTGACTAATTTTGTCTTTCAGGGTAGATATAATATAAAACACCAAAGTAGACAAAATTATAACAGTAAATGATTCTTTAAATAGCTCTTCTCCAAAATATCTTCATCAGATCTATTATTAGGATTACATAAAAAGCTGTTTGTTTTCTTGGTATCGGGTGAAGACTGTCCTAAATTCACCTACTGTGACACAAATGTGATTACTGCTGCACGATTCCTGGCATTCTAACTTTCTAAATATTTAACAATTTCTCCTTGAAACATTCTTGGCCCTTGATTTATAACACCAGAATAAAGAATTTCCATCTTCGCCCCCAGCCTGTCATAAGCTGCTATAATTGAACAGAGCATGTGACTGACCTACCCAGCATTGACGTTTTTGCAGGAACAGTCTTGTATCTTTGGGAATTTTCCTGCTCTTGTTCCTCCACTTTTACAGGATAAAACTGGGGCATGCATCACAGATCCATTAATTGCTCTGCCCTTTTCCGTTCATAACATTGTTCTTTCTGACTACGTAGGAAATGAATGGCAGCATTGAGGAGTGGGAGAAATTAATGAGAGCGCTGCACTCGAGTTCTGCAGAGACCGATAACCCCTTTGTACAAGTCATGGGGCTCATCACTCGCATGTATAAACAAACCGCTATTGCAAAGGTAGATGCACTATCAGTTAATTTTATCATAGCAGTTTGTCAATTTCAACATAAATGAAATATAAATCTTAGCTACATTAGGTATCATTCTAGTGACATATTTGTTGTCCCAGTTTCCCCCCCCAAAAATAATCTGAATATTTTGAGCCTTGTTTTTTTACATTTGAGATTGATTACAACATGGTCTTTCAGACATAATTCTCTTAACCTTTTCATTCCGTTGTGCTATGTTCACAAATTTGCTCAACTATCCAAAACAACAAAGGGAAAAAAAATGTGTTTTTTGTCAGTGTATTGCTGCATTGATTTTTAAAATATTCACGGTCCATTTCCTTCCTAATCTCCTCTATTAGGAGGGCAAGACAGTTTATCCCACATTAATTGCCATGGATACTATTAGTGCCACTTGTCAGTGTACGAGAATGTGCAATTTTCCAGTGCAAAAAGTGCCTTGACCAATTTTTCTTTTCTCTTTCACTCAGTTAAACCTGCCACATCTCTCACTCGGGGAAACCTAAATGCACATGGCCGTATAGACTGAGATTTAAACTCGTGCCCCTTGGTTGAAAAGAACTTACATTTCCTTTCACGTCCTTTGTACATCCCAAAGCAAATGCAAGCAATTAATTAATTATTTTTGAAGTCACTGTTTTGTAAGCAGACATGGCTACCAACTTGCACACAGCATGCTCCCACAAACAGCAATGAGATAAATAAATTGATAATCTGTTTTTGGTGGTGCTCGTTGAGGAAAAATAAGAACATAAGAAATAAGAGCAGGCCATTCGACCCTTCGAGTCTGCTCTGCCGTTCAATATGATTATGGCTGATGATCTACCTCGTTCACTTTCCTGCACTAACTATCCTTATATCCCTTAACTCCCTTTAATATCCCAAAATCTATCGATCTATGTCATAAATATGCTCAACGACCCTCTGGGCTAGAGAATTCCAAAGATACACCACCCTTTAAGTGAAGAAATTTCTCCTCGTTTCAGTCCTAAATGGCCGACCCCTTATTCTGCTTCTCGACTTCCCAGCCAGGGGAAACATTCTCCCTGCATCTATCCTGTCAAGCCCTGTAAGAATTCTGTACGTTTCAATGAGATTACTTCTCATTCTTCTAAACTCTAGAAAATATAGGCCTAGTTTACTCAATCTCTCCTCGTAGGACAATCCCCCCATCCCAGGAATCAGTCTGGTGAACCTTTGTTGCTCTCCCTCTATGGCAGGTATATCCTTCCTTAGGTAAGGAGATCAAAACTGTACACAATACTTCAGGTGCGGTCTCACCAGGGCCCTATATAATTGCAGTAAGACACCTTTACTCTTGTACGCAAATCTTCTCGTCATAAAGGCCAACATGCCATTTGGTTTCTTAATTGCTTGCTGTACCTGCATGTTAACTTTCAGTGATGCGTGTACAAGGACACTCCGATCCCTCTGAACACCAACATTTTCCAATCACTCACCATTTGAAAAATACTTTGCTTTTCTATTTTTCCTTCCAAAGTGGATAACTTCACATTTCTCCACATTATATTCAATTTGCCATTTTCTTGCCCACTCACTTAGCCTGTCTATATCCCTTTGAAGCCTCTTTACATCCTTCTCGCATCTTACATCCCCACTTAGCTTTGTATTATCAGCAAATTTGTATATAATGGGCCCAAGTTTCGAGCCGCGCCTAGAACGGCGCAGTCCCGACCTGGACGCCCATTTATCGCGCCACAAAGTGCGCCTAAAAAAACCCTCCAGATTCTCCAGCTTCCTGCAGGTCCTCTGACCCTCGGTGCAGCGCAGCACGAGCTGTAGGGGGCGGAGCTAGGACCCTGCGCCGAAAACAGTGCCGGGACCTCTGCACATGCGCGCTACAGTGGGCACGCAAGTGCAGTAGCTCCAGGCGCCCAAAACTGTGTGGGAGGGGCCGAAGCACGCAGCCCCTAGCCCTGGCCCAATGGCCTCACTGGGGCTGCGGGAATAAGGCTCCTCCCACGGCCAGCTCCCACTTCCTCCCGACCCGACTCGACTCCCACTTCCCGCCTCTGGACCGGACCCGACACCGACCTAACTCCCGCTTCCCCCCCCCCCCCCCACCGCCCCCGGACCCGACCCCCCGGACTGGACCCGACCCGACTCCCGCTCCCCCCCCCCCCCCCCGCCTCCGGACCCGACTCCGACACCGACCCGACTCCCGCTTCCCCGCCCCCCCCCGCCCCCGGACTGGATCCGACCTGACCTCCCTCCTCCCGACCTGACCTCCCTCTCCCCCCGACCCGAACCGACCTCCCTCCCACCACTACCCCGACCCGCGCTCCCCCCGACCCGACCCAACGCCACCTACCTGTAAATCTGGTGGTGGGGACGGGCCCTGCCCGAAGTCTCGGGCCCGGCCCGTTCAGCCTCCCTCCCCCTTCTCCTTTCCCCCCCCATCTCCTTTCCCCCCCCATCTCCTTTCCCCCCCCATCTCCTTTCCCCCCCCATCTCCTTTCCCCCCCATCTCCTTTCCCCCCCCATCTCCTTTCCCCCCCCATCTCCTTTCCCCCCATCTCCTTTCCCCCCCATCTCCTTTCCCCCCCCATCTCCTTTCCCCCCCCATCTCCTTTCCCCCCCCATCTCCTTTCCCCCCCATCTCCTTTCCCCCCCCATCTCCTTTCCCCCCCCCATCTCCTTTCCCCCCCCCATCTCCTTTCCCCCCCATCTCCTTTCCCCCCCCATCTCCTTTCCCCCCCAATCTCCTTTCCCCCCCCATCTCCTTTCCCCCCATCTCCTCCCCCCCCATCTCTTTATCCCCTTCTCCCCCATCCCCCTTCTCCCCCAACCCTCCCCTTCTCCCCCGTCCCTCCCCCTTCTCCCCCGTCCCTCCCCCTTCTCCCCCGTCCCTCCCCCTTCTCCCCCGTCCCTCCCCCTTCTCCCCCGTCCCTCCCCCTTCTCCCCATCCCTCTCCCTTCTCCCCCATCCCTCCCCCTTCTCCCCCATCCCTCCCCCTTCTCCCCCATCCCTCCCCCTTCTCCCCCATCCCTCCCCCTTCTCCCCCATCCCTCCCCCTTCTCCCCCATCCCTCCCCCTTCTCCCCCATCCCTCCCCCTTCTCCCCCATCCCTCCCCCTTTCTCCCCCATCCCTCCCCCTTTCTCCCCATCCCTCCCCCTTTCTCCCCCATCCCTCCCCCTTTCTCCCCCATCCCTCCCCCTTTCTCCCCCATCCCTCCCCCTTTCTCCCCCATCCCTCCCCCTTTCTCCCCCATCCCTCCCCCTTTCTCCCCCATCCCTCCCCCTTTCTCCCCCATCCCTCCCCCTTTCTCCCCCATCCCTCCCCCTTTCTCCCCCATCCCTCCCCCTTTCTCCCCCATCCCTCCCCCCTTCTCCCCCATCCCTCCCCCCTTCTCCCCCATCCCTCCCCCCTTCTCCCCCATCCCTCCCCCCTTCTCCCCCTTCTCCCCCATCCCTCCCCCTTCTCCCCCATCTCTCCCCATCCCTCCCCCTTCTCCCCCATCCCTCCCCCTTCTCCCCCATCCCTCCCTCTGCTCCCTCCCCCTCCCCTCGCTGTCAGAAACACAGACACTGACAGACAGAGAATGAGAGACACATACAGACAGACAGAGAGATAGAGACACTGACAGAGACACACTGGGGTGGTGGGGGGGGGGGGGGCATCCCAGCATGCTGTTGGAGGGCTCCCAGTGCTGCAGTCGGTAAGTAGAAAATGTTTTATTTATTAATTTTTTTTGATTGATTTATTGGTTGATTTATTGATGTATTTATCATTTATTATTGATGATGGCTCTTTATTTGTAAAACTGAAGTGTTTAATGTTTGTAAACTTCCCTTTAAACCCCCCCATTCCCTACACCTGATTTGTAACCTATGCCTGATTTTCTAAAGTGTCGACAAGGTTTTTTCGAGCGTACAAAAATCTTCACTTACTCCATTCTAAGTTAGTTTGGAGTAAGTTTTCACTGACGAAACTTTGAAAACAGGCGTAAGTGGCCGGACGCGCCCCCTTTTGAAAAAAAATTCTGTTCCAAAGTGAAACTGTTCTAACTGACTAGAACTGGAGCAAACTAAATGACGAGAATTCCGATTTCTAAGATACTCCGTTCTACACCAGTTGCTCCTAAAAATCATGTGGAAACTTGGGGCCAACATATTTGTTCCCCTTCATCCAAATCATTGATATAGATTGTGAATAGCTGATGCCGAAGCACTGATCCTTGCGGTACCCAACATGTTGAGCAGGATGCTTTGAATAGTGCCATAGGATTCTTTATGTCCACCTTAATAGGCAGATGGAGCATGATTTAATGTATCATCCAAAATACAGCTCCTCTTACAACGTAACACTCCCTCAGTATTGCGCTAAAGTGTCGACCGAGATTCTATGCTCAAGGCTTTGGAATGGGACTTCGTAGAATCGTACAACACAGAAGGGGACCATTTGGCCTATTGTGTCTGAGTTGGCTCTTTGAAAGAGCTATCTAATTAGTCCTACTTGCCTGCTCTTTCCCCAAAGCCCTGAAAATGTTTCCTTTTCAAATATTTATCCAATTCCCTTTTGAAAGTTACTATTGAATCTGTTTCCACCACCCTTTCAGGCAGTGAATTCCAGATCTTCTTAACTCGTTGCGATTCTCCTGACTTCCCCTCTGACTTCACAAAATATTTTTTGCAAACCATAAAATAAAGTTTCATAATCCCAACAATTTATCAACTGTATTGCCACTTATTAAAGCATCAAACTGTAGAGATATTTTTAATGTCAGGTGGTTAATGCAGCTTTAAAAAGTTAACTACCCAACATTGCCAATTTCGAAATAGGATTATATATGATGACATAGGATATGTGGCACAGAAACAGGCCACTCTGCCCAACCAGTCCATGCCGGCATTTATGTTCCACTCGAGCCTCCCCCCATCTTTCCTCATCTAACTCTATTAGCATAACCCTCTATTCCCTTCTCCCTCATATGCTTGTCCAGCCTCCCATTAAATGCATATTATTTGTTTCAACCACTCCCTGCAGTAGCGAGTTCCACATTCTCTTTGGGTAAATAAGTTTCTCCTGAATTCCCTATTGGAATCCTTGGTGACTATCTTAAATTGATGGCCTCTGGTTATATTCTTCCCCACAAGTGGAATCATTCTCTCTGTATCCATTCTATCAAAACCTTTCATACTTTTAAAGACCGCTATTAGGTCACCTAAGAGAAAAAGGATCCAGCCTGTTCATCCTTTCCTGATATATAAATTGCTGTTAAAATTGGTGCAATTTCAGAGCATTTCAATTAAGATTCTAAACTTCATCATTAGTAATATAGTTCATTATTGAACTGTTTAATTAGGTGTAAGAGTAAATAAATATCCAGATTGTATTGGTGCTTATTTTATTGTTTGCCATACATTAAGGATTTTAAAATGGATCTCTTCATTGTGCTGTGTTTGTGTGATCTGATTTAAGTTCTACTTTGTGATAGATAATATTTTATAATTGTATCAGTGTCAGGTATTTTATTTATGAATTGCCATAAATATTTGAAATGTTATTTTGTAATGTATATAAAATCAGAAGCTATTCAAACCAAATATTTGGTTCAAACCTGCAGTACCATTGAGATTTTTCTTTGTTAATTTATGCTATAGAATCTAAAATACTTCTTCATCTCCACCCAGTTCTGATTATGAATCAGTCAGCTGTGTGCGAAACGTTGATCTCAATGGTTTGTTTCATTAATTGACATCCTTAACATCTAATTGTGTAAACAGTTGCTCGTCCTATGTAGATTTAGCAAAGATGGTTAATATATCCTTGCACTAAACATTTCATTAATTATTGTGATATCAATCTATATGACACAAATGAGCGGAAAGCTTACATATGTGATTCTGCTTCAGGCAGGAGCAGTGAAGGACTACATTAAAATGATGCTGCATAATGAGAAATTGAAGTTCTTAGTCTTTGCTCATCATTTAACCATGTTGCAGGCTTGCACAGAGGCTGTGGTAGAAAGTAAGGTAATGTACATTTTAAACCATTTTCATCTTATTACCAAAATTAATTTCACTGCTGGTGCAGGTTCTGATCAATACTGGATCTTTATACTCCATGATCCAGTTTAGTAACCCTTATTAGGTAAAGAAAGAAATAACTTTCATTTATAGTATCTTTCATGACCTTGGGATGTCTCAAAGTGCTTAATAACTAGCGAATCTCCCATGTACTATTCCATGGGTAGCCTAGAGTGCAGTTGTGGTATTTAGTTGCTAACCTGGCTTGTCCCAGGGCAAATCCAGATAATTGTAGCTGGTTATAAACAACTGAAGTATATCAGAGGTCAATTGTAAATGCTTCTACATCTCGGGCACCAGATGGGTCACTAGCTTTCTTTTTAAGATCATTTTACATACCATAAGGATGATACTTTACACATGTTAAGCATAAGACTATATCCATGAGAGATGCGTTTACCTGTGCTTGGTGGACGATTATATATGAGAGATTGGCTTATATAAGCCAGATGCAAAATAATACAAAAGAACTGGGTTTACTTGGTGCGGTTCCCAAAGTTACAACAACTTGTACAGGAACATCGGAACAGGAGTAGGCTATTTAGCCCCTCAAGCCTGATCTGCCATTCAGTGGGATCATGGCTGATCTGTGACCATACTCCATATACCTGCCGTTGCCCTATATTCCTTATTACCTTTGGTTAACAGAAATCTCAAATTTTAAATTAACGATTGACCCAACATCAACTGCTGTTTGCAGAAGAGCATTCCAAACTTCTACCACCCTTTGCAAGCGCCTTTAAAGTAGTAAAATATCTCGAGATGCTTCACAGGAGCGTCATCAAACAAAATTTGACACCGAGCCAAATGAAATAATATATCAGATCAAGGAGGTAGGTTTTAAGGAGCATTTTAAAGGGGGAGAGAGAGATAGAGATGGACAAAGGTTTAGGAAGGGAATTCCAGAGCTGAGGACCTCGGCAGCTGAAGGCACGGCCGCCAATGGTGCAAAAATTGGGCATGCGCAAGAGGCCAGAATTAGGAGTGCAGATATCTCTTGAGTGTTATATGGCTAGTGAAGGCTAGAGAGAGAGGGAGGGGTGGGTGAGGCCATGGAGAGATTTAAAAACAAGAATGACCAATTTTTCATCGAGGCGTTGCCTAACCAGGAGCAAATGTAGGTCAGCGAGGGGTGTTAAGTGAATGGGACTTGGTGCGAGTTAGGATACGGGCAGCAGAGTTTTGGATGAGCTTAAGTTTATGGAGGGTGGCCAGGACTGTGTTGGAATAGTCAATTTTAGAGGTCACAAAAAGCACGGATTAAGGTTTCAGCAGAAGATGAACAGAGGCAGGGGCAGAGTCGGCTGATTTTCTAAAGGTGGAAATAGGCGTTCTTAGTGATGGTCAGAAGCTCATCTCTGGATCAAATATAACACCAAGGGCTAGAATTTCGCCACCCTAACATGCAAACAAATTTTTTGTCCTCAAAGTAACTCCTTAAAATTGCACGAACCTTAAGGATGGCGTTGTCAAAATATAGCCATTTTCAGAAATGCCATACATAAAAAAATATATATATTGCCTAAATTTGGCCGTTTGGCACCGCCGTACTCGCTTCTTGAAAAACCTTGCATTGCAGCTTTAAGAATGTCGGTAAGTAAGAAGACCTACAAAAAAGTACTTATATTTTTTTTCAGCGATTATGTTAATGCTTTTGTGAATGTGTTCTCATGTTTGAAAAAAAAATGTTGGTGTTTTTTTTCTCCTGCATTTTTCACGATAGCGGCCTCGCGGTAAAGTTGGAGAGGACGGCGTTTGCCAACACGATTCCTCCAGCAACGCCGTTTTTAACGACGGGGGTATTTTTTGGCTAAACTTACCCCATTAAAAAAATGGCGAAATTTCTCTTTTTTTTTCACAAAAATGGTGTTATTTGTCAAGTAACGACAGTCTGGCGAAATTCTAGCCCGACGTTTGCAAACAGTCTGGTTCAGCCTCAGACTGTTTCCAGAGAGAGGATGGAGTCGGTGGCTAGGGATTGGAGTTTGTGGCGGGGTCCAAAGACAATGGCTTCGGTCTTTCCAATATTTAGTTGGAGGAAATTTCTGCTCATCCAATACTGGATGTCCTAAAAGCAGTCTGACAATTTAGAGACCATGGAGGGGTCAAGAGAAGTGATGGTGAGCATTGGGTTGACTTCGAATGATTATAGATCATAGATTTTAGATTATAGATAATGTGGCAAGTCAAAGTTCAGGCTCAAATCTGTTAGCACCTTTTGACAGTTATTTTGCTACTCAGTTTTCATCGTGTAAATATGAAATGTCATGTAACATTTTAGATTTTTTTTTTAGGCACGGTACATAAGAATAGATGGTAGTATTCCATCATCGGAAAGGATTCATCTTGTCCATCAGTTTCAGAATGATCCGGAGACACAAGTTGCAATCCTCAGTATCAAGGCTGCTGGACAGGTATTACAATTATAATGAAAAGACCTTGGGCTAGAAATTTGGTTCTTGGTGATAACTGTATTTTTTTCGCCAAAATTAACGTTATCGCAACGCTATCGCTATGAGGCCGTAAATTCAAGGTTTAACTTCCGCAGCGGTAAAAATCAGCATTGAACGAGGATTCGCAGTGCAAACCGCAATCCTCACCAACTTTAGTCCGAGGCCGATACTGCTGCGAGTTGGGCCGAGGGAGGATGGGAAAACACCAAAAAATAAATTGGAAAACAAAATAACACCATTCACAAAACATTTACAAGACACTTATCTAGTGAATCACTACAAAAGAATTAAAAAATAAAAACTTTAACTTATCTTTTTTGCAGGTCTTCATACTTACCGCTGCTCCAAGGGCTGCAACGCAGCTTTTTTCCTGGCGGTCTTTTTTGCACAAAATATGGTTCCGCGCAGAGCCAAATTTTTGGCGAAAGAGATATTTCGGGTCTTGCATGGTGGCGTCCTCTCCAGCGGTATTTGAAAATAGCTGCTGTAAAATGTCTCCAACTTTTCCGCCAACCGGGTTTTCACCGAAAAAGGTGAAATAGCACCAAAGACACGGTCGCAAAATCGCCGAATTTCTCGCCCTACTAGATCTGTAGCTGCTTTTTTAAGATATGTCAACCTTTATTAAGCAAAAAAGGTAATTGATAAATACTGTTGGATATTATTTGGAAAGGTAATTGATGAGCGCTGTTGGATATTATTTAGAAAGTTTGTTACTGTTGATCTTAAAGGCATTATTTTTTTCTTCAGTTCACTTCTGTGTTTCATCATTTCTCGAGAAAATACTAGATTAGATCATAGAATCGTAGAAACTAACGGCACAGAAGGAGGCCATTCGGCCCATCATGTCCCTGCCAACCAAAAAATAATTATCCATCCTAATTCCACTTTCCAACTTTGGTCTGTAGCTTTGTAGGTTACAGCACTTCAAGTGCATATCAAAGTTCTTTTTAAATGTGATGAGGATTTGTACCTCTACTCCCCTTTCAGACAGTGAGTTCCAGACCTCCACCACCCTTTGGGTGAAAACATTTCTCAACTCCCCTCTAATCCTTCTACCAATTATTTTAAATCTATGCCCCCTAGTTATTGACCTCTCTGCTAAGTGAAATAGGTCCTTCCTATCCACTGGTGGATGGGGTGCCAATCAAGCAGAATTCAAGTTGGTGCAGAATCACAGGTAACAACCAACCTGTTTTGTGCAACACTGTGCATTAATACTTTATATTATAAACTAGTTGCAATAATTCCTCTCAAGTCTGGTTGTCCCAAGTTGAAATATTACTGGGACTTAAAGTATGTAAGCAACTAGTTATTTTACCCAATTTTATTGTCAAAATCTTATAGTTCTTTAATTCAATGATTATTCAGGATCTTTAATGGTCGACCAGTATGATTACTTTACACCAGAACAAGCCTAAATACAATAACTGTTTCTTGTTTCACAATCCTCATAGGGTTTAACATTTACAGCTGCTACACATGTTGTCTTTGCTGAGTTGTACTGGGATCCTGGTCACTTACTGCAGGCTGAAGATCGAGCTCACCGTATAGGACAGTGCAGCTCAGTTCACATTCATTACCTCATCGCAAAAGGAACACTGGATTCACTGATGTGGAGCATGTTAAAGCGCAAGGTACAGTTTCACTGATGAATACTTATATGAATGTTCACATAGCATGCAGATACAGCAGGCAATTAGGAAGGCAAATGGCATGTTGACCTTTATTGCAAGGGGATTGAAATACAAAAGTAAGGCAGTCTTGCTACAATTGTACAGGGTTTTGGTGAGACCACACCTGGTTTTCTGTGCACAGTTTTGGTCCCCTTGTCTGAAGAAGGATATATAGGTTAAACCTCCCTTATCCAGAACCACCCCTCGTCCAGAACCATTCCCAGCCAACGGG
The DNA here is from genome assembly GCF_044704955.1 of Pristiophorus japonicus. Classification (NCBI taxonomy): domain Eukaryota; kingdom Metazoa; phylum Chordata; class Chondrichthyes; family Pristiophoridae; genus Pristiophorus; species Pristiophorus japonicus. Next base: position 67,918,991 of record NC_091979.1, read on the forward strand.
TGGCGCATGCACAAAACTCCGACATGAACAAATTGAAGTCCTTCCTTACTGCCGACTCCCGCAATCGCTGGCCTGACCCCGCGATCCACCGCCCCCCATGATCTCTCTGCCGCACTCCCAGCCCCAAGACAGCCAGCCCTGATATTCCCTTGTTCAGCACCTGTACCATCCAGTGGTCACATGACCACCCCTCATCCGTAAAAATCCCTTATCCAGAACAGGCCAGGTCTCGAGAGTTCCGGATAAGGGAGGTTCAACCTGTACTAGCCTTGGAGGCAGTGCAATGAAGGTTCACTAGATTGATCCCTGGAATGCGAGGATTGTCCTATAAGGAGAGATTGAGTAGATTGGGTCTGCGCTCTGGGGAGCTTAGAAGAATGAGAGGTGATCTCATTGAAGCATACAACATTCTGAGGGGGATTGACCGGGCCAATGTCGTTGCACCTAGCTGGAGAGTCTAGAACTAGGGGACATCGTCTCCGGGTAAGGGGTCGGCCATTGAAGATTGAGATGAAGAGGAATTTAATCTTTGGCATTCTCTACCCCAATGGGCTCTGGATGCTCAATTGTTGAGTATATTCAAGGCTGAGATAGATTTTTGGATTTTCGGGGCATCAAGGGATATGGGGGTGAGGCGGGAAAGTGGAGTTGAGGTCCAAGATCCAACAGGCAGCCTGGCACCCCCTCTTGGATGCCAGGCCACTGGCCTGGCCGAAACCTTCCCCGGTGGCCCTGTTGGCCTCGCAGCATCACTTCCCTTTCAGTGAAGGGGAGAGTCGTTGCTAAGCATCAGCGCAGCACAATACGTCCTGCTTCGCACTGACATCAACGTCGCGGTGACATGCTCAGCGCGGTGCTGATGACACTGCCCGCCTTCCACCCAGCTCCCGACTCGCTTCCACCCCTCTGCCACTCCCAACGCCACCCCGATGATATTTTCTGGGAAAAGAGGTCAATTTTCCCCTATTCCCCGCCCCATCGATCCCGGCGGTAATTATCCATCTAATTCCAATTATCTGCCCCAAATGGGGCAGAGAGCAATTTTGGCCCCTTAATATTTCAAATCCTTCCATGTATAACATTAGTTTCCTATCTCTAGCAAATCTGCACTGTATGCTCTCTATGGCTTTAATGTCCTGTCTGTAATGAGACATCCAAAACGACACATACCTGGAGTACTCTTAAGTGCAGCCTAAGCAATGTTTAGTTATAAATTAATCATGCCTTCTTTACTCTGGTATTCTGTGCCCCTATTTATAAAACCCAAAATGCTTTATCTACCAGCCCTTGCATAGGGAATTATGTGCTTGAATCTTTAAGACTCTCTATTCAACCATACCTTTCAGCATCTTTCCATTGAATGCATACTCCCATTCTTAGTTTTCTCTCTCAAATGTATTACATCACATGCTTCACATTAAATTACATCTGCCAATTCTCTGCCCACTCTACTAACCTGTCTGGCTTCCTGAAGTCTTTTACAGCCCTCCTCACTGTTTGGCAAATCCTCTATTTTTGCATCATCAGCAAATTTAGAGATTGTGCTGAAGTCCAAACCATCTGTATATTCCAAGGAAAAAAAGTGGACCCAGCACTCGCCCCTGGGTTGTGCAATTTCTTCAACATTCAATTACCCTAACCCTAACTTTAAGAGCTTTCCAATTTGAACTTGAATTAAAAATTCTGAGTTTGACTAGCTGGTCAGTACTTGCTAAGTTTATCCAGCTCTCATCTTGAACAGCCTGTTATATTGACTACTCTCCATTCTTCTACGTATCTAAAGAAGATTGAAATGTTATGGTCAGAGCCTCTGCTGTCTCCTCTCTGACTTCTTTCAACAGCGTAGGGCACAGGCCAGCAGGGTAAGCATAGCGATTTATCCACTCTGTCCTGCTTTTTTTCAGAATCCATTTCCTTTCGAGTTATCTATATCAATGATTCCATATCCAACGCTAGTACATCTACATTCTCACTTCCACCATTTTTTTAAAACTTGCACAACATTTTTAATAAAATTATATTTCTATATCACAATCTTCAAAGACTACAACTGGATTCAAATAAATCCAAGCTAGTTATCTCTGGAATACTCCAGAACTAATTTGAATATACTGTGGGTGTATTTCGTAAATGAAAGAAAGTGATACCAGAGTCTGTGATCTCTTCAGATATTTATTTTTAAGGAAGGCCTCTAATCCAGCCAAGGTGGTTCAGTTATTAAATATATCAACTGCTGGTGTTCTGCTTTAATTTCTCATCCCACTCAATCGAATCATTTGCTTTTATAGTCTAGGCTCTAACTTGAAGAATGGAAGCTTGGCTAAGATACCGTGGAACTGTAATCCAGCTCGAGTTCAAGCCTTCAGGAGAGAAGGAAATATTTGAGCAGGGAGAGGGTGGCGAAACGAAAAATATGTGCATTGATAAATTATTTCTTTGCCTTCTCTTCCCTCCTCATTGTGTCCTTACTTTCAGCATTCTCACCCTTACTTCCTCCTTCAGACAATGTAGAATATGGATTTCAGTACAATTGCAATCCGTGTTCTATATTCAGTTGACTATAGAGCCCTGCTAATTATTCATTTCTAGAACTGGAGTGTTTGTTCATTGCAAAGTGATCTGTCCTCCACTATGGCCAAGAAGTAAGTGCAAGATAAATTGAAGTCGGAATTGCAATTTAATGATGGGCACTAGTCCAAAGCTATGTACGGTTGGGCTTAAGGAGATGCATAACTAAAATGTAGAAATAATAACAAGTTCAAAATATTTCTGAGTTTGAAGATTTGCGTTTTGGCTTTTAACATAGATTTAGAAAATAAGAGCAGTAGCAGGCTATTCGGCCCTTCGAGCCTGCGCCGCCATTCAATATGATCATGGCTGATTCTCTATCTCAACACCATATTCCCGTTTTCTCCCCATACCCCTTGATGCCCTTTGTGTCTAGAAATCTATCTATCTCCTTCTTAAATATATTCAGTGACTTGGCCTCCACAGCCTTCTGTGGTAGAGAATTCCACAGGTTCACCACCCTCTGAGTGAAGAAATTTCTCCTCATCTCAGTCCTAAATTTCCTACCCTGTATCCTGAGACTGCGACCCCTTGTTCTAGACTTCCCAGCCAGGAGAAATATCCAGTCTATCCAACCCTGTCAGAATTTTATACGTTTCAATGAACTTTAGTGAATACAGGCCCAGTCGACCCAATCTCTCCTCATACGACAGTCCTGCCATCCCAGGAATCAGTTTGGTGAATCTTCGTTGCACTCCCTCTATGGCAAGTATATCCTTTCTTTGGTAAGGAGACCAAAACTGCACACAATACTCCAGGTGCGGTCTCACCAAGGCCCTGTATAACTGTAGTAAGACACCCTTGCTCCTGTACTCAAATCCTCTTGCAATGAAGGCCAACAAACCAGTTGCCTTCCTGACTGCTTGCTGCACCTGCATGTTTGCTTTCAATGACTGGTGCACAAGGATACCCAGGTCCCTTTGTACATCGACACTTCCCAAGCTATCACCATTTAAATAATACTTTGTCGTTATGTATTTCCTACCAAAGTGGATAACTTCACATTTATCCACATTATACTGCATCTGCCATATGTTTGCCCACTCACTTAACCTATCTAAATCGCCTTGCAGCGTCTTTGCATCCTCCTCACAACTCACAATCCCACCTAGTTTGTGTCGTCAGCAAACTTGAAAAAATTACATTTTGTTCCCTCATCCAAATCATTTCTATATTATATTTTATATATATATTGTGAATAGCTGGGGCCCAAGCACTAATCCCTTTGGTACCCCACTAGTCACTGCCCACCTACCCGAAAAAGACCCTTTTATTCCTACTCTGTTTCCTGTCAGTTAACCAATTTTCAATCCATGCCAGTATATTGCCCCAATCCTATGTGCTTTAATTTTGCACACTAACCTCTTGTGTGGGACTTTATCAAAGGCCTTCTGAAAATCCAAATACACTACATCCACTGGTTCTCCTTTACCTATTCTATCAATTACATCCTCAAATAATTCCAGTAGATTTGTCAAACATTATTATTCTTCCATAAATCCATGTTGACTTTGTCTAATCCCATTGATATTTTCTAAGTGTCCCGTTATCACATCCTTTATAATAGACTCCAGCATTTTCCCTACTATTGATGTTAGGCTAACTGGTCTGTAGTTCCTTGTTTTCTCTCTCCCTCCTTTTTTAAATAGTGGGGTTATATTTGCCACCCTCCAATCTGCAGGAACTGTTCCATAATCTATAGAATTTTGGAAGATGACAACCAATGTATCCACTAATTCTATGGCTACCTCATTTAGTACTCTGGGATGCAGATTATCAGGCCCTGGGGATTTATCAGCTTTCAGTCCCATTAGTTTCTCCAGCCCTATTTTCTTACTAATAATCATTTCCTTTAATTCCTCTTGCTCACTAGACCCTTGGTTCCTTAGCATTTCTCGGACATTATTTGTGTCCTCTTCCGTGAAGACAGAACCAAAGTATGTATTTAATTGTTCTGCCATTTCCTTGTTCCCCATTATAAATTCTCTCATTTCTGACTGTAAAAGACCTACATTTGTCTTCACTAATCTTTTTCTTTTTACGTACTTGTAGAAACTTTTGCAGTCGGTTTTTATGTTCCTTGCAAGTTTACTCTCATACTCTATTTTTCCCCTCTTAATCAATCTCTTGGTCCATTTTTGCTGAATTCTAAACTGCTCCCAATCCTCAGGCTTGCGACTTTTTCTGGCAACTTTGTATGACTCCTCTTTGGATCTAATACTATCCTTAATTTCTTTTGTTTGTCATGGTTGGGTCACTTTTCCTTTTGTGTTTTTGCACCAGAAAGGAATGTATAACTGTTGCAATTCTTGCATTGTTCCTTTAAATATTAGCCAATGCCTATCCACGGGGTTAGACAGGTTAGATGCAGGAAGAATGTTCCCAATGTTGGGGAAGTCCAGAACCAGGGGACACAGTCTAAGGATAAGGGGGAAGCCATTTAGGACTGAGATGAGGAGGAATTTCTTCATCCAGAGAGTGGTGAACCTGTGGAATTCTCTACCACAGAAAGTTGTTGAGGCCAATTCACTAAATATATTCAAAAAGGAGTTAGATGAAGTCCTTACTACTAGGGGAATCAAGGGGTATGGTGAGAAAGCAGGAATGGGGTACTGAAGTTGCATGTTCAGCCATGAACTCATTGAATGGCGGTGCAGGCTAGAAGGGCTGAATGGCCTACTCCTGCACCTATTTTCTATGTTTCTATGCCTTTTAATGAATCGTCCCAATCTATCATAGCCAATTTATTCCTCATACCTTCGTAGTTTCCGTTGTTTAGATTTAGGACCCTAGTTTTGGATTGGATAACTTCACTTTCCATCCTAATTAAGAATTCAGTCAATTTATGGTCACTCTTCCCTAAAGGACCCCACACAACGGGCCCAAGTTTCCACATGATTTGCGCCTGATTTTTAGGAGCAACTGGTGGAGAACGGACTATCTTAGAAATTGCAATTCTCCACATTTTTTTTTCTGCAGTTCTAGTCAGGTAGAACAGTTCTACTTTGGAACAGAATTTTTTCTTCAAAAGGGGGCGTGTCCGGCCACTGACGCCTGATTTCAAAGTTTCCACAGTGAAAACGTACTCCAAACTAACTTAGAATGGAGCAAGTGAAGATTTTTGTAGAATTGAAAAAACCTTGTCTACACATTAAAAAATCAGGCGCAGGTTACAAATTAGGCGTCCAGAACGAGGTGAGGGGGTGGGGGGGGGAGGGAAGTCATTAAATTCTACAATAAATCCTTATTTATACTTCTACAAATATTATACAAATAAATCCAACCTGAATAAACATTTAAAGCAAAGAAAAGATTAAATAAACCATCTTTCTACCTGTGTAAAAGTGCTTCAGCCACGGAGAATGCTGCAGTCAGCCTCAAGTTGAGGCGCCCATTCGTTCCCACGGCGGGGGGGGAGGGGGAGGGGGGAGGAGGCGCCCGTTCGTTCCCGCGGGTGGAGGAGGTGCCCATTCGTTCCCGCGGGGCGGGGGGGGGGGGGGAGGAGGCGCCCGTTCGTTCCCGCGGCGGGGGGGGGGGAGGAGGCGCCCGTTCGTTCCCGCGGCGGGGGGGGGGGGAGGAGGAGGCGCCCGTTCGTTCCCGCGGCGGGGGGGGGGGAGGAGGAGGCGCCCGTTCGTTCCCGCGGCGGGGGGGGGGGAGGAGGCGCCCGTTCGTTCCCGCGGCGGGGGGGGGGGAGGAGGAGGCGCCCGTTCGTTCCCGCGGCGGGGGGGGGGGAGGAGGAGGCGCCCGTTCGTTCCCGCGGCGGGGGGGGGGGAGGAGGCGCCCGTTCGTTCCCGCGGGGGGGGAGGAGGCGTTCGTTCCCGCGGGGGGGGAGGAGGTGCCATTCGTTCCCGCGGCGGGGGGGGGGAGGAGGCGCCCGTTCGTTCCCGCGGGGGGGGGAGGAGGCGTTCGTTCCCGCGGTGGGGGGGGAGGAGGCGTTCGTTCCCGCGGGGGGGGGAGGAGGTGCCATTCGTTCCCGTGGCGGGGGGGGCGGGGAGGAGGCGCCCGTTCGTTCCCGGGGGGGGGAGGAGACGCCCGTTCGTTCCCGCGGGGGGGGGAGGAGGTGCCATTCGTTCCCGTGGCGGGGGGGGCGGGGAGGAGGCGCCCGTTCGTTCCCGGGGGGGGAGGAGACGCCCGTTCGTTCCCGCGGGGGGGGAGGAGGTGCCATTCGTTCCCGTGGCGGGGGGGGCGGGGAGGAGGCGCCCGTTCGTTCCCGGGGGGGGGAGGAGACGCCCGTTCGTTCCCGCGGGGGGGGAGGAGGTGCCATTCGTTCCCGTGGCGGGGGGGGCGGGGAGGAGGCGCCCGTTCGTTCCCGGGGGGGGGAGGAGACGCCCGTTCGTTCCCGCGGGGGGGGGAGGAGGTGCCATTCGTTCCCGTGGCGGGGGGGCGGGGAGGAGGCGCCCGTTCGTTCCCGGGGGGGGGAGGAGACGCCCGTTCGTTCCCGGGGGGGGGAGGAGGCGCCCGTTCGTTCCCGCAGGGGGGAGGAGGCGCCCGTTCGTTCCCGCAGGGGGGAGGAGGCGCCGTTCGTTCCCGCGGGGGGGGGAGGAGGTGCCCATTCGTTCCCGCGGGGCGGGGGGGGGGGGGGGAGGAGGTGCCCGTTCGTTCCCGCGGGGCGGGGGGGGGGGAGGAGGCGCCCGTTCGTTCCCGCGGGGGGAGGAGGCGCCCGTTCGTTCCCGTGGCGGGGGGGGGGGGGAGGAGGTGCCCGATCGTTCCCGCGGGGCGGGGGGGGGGGGGGGGGGAAGGAGGCGCCCGTTCGTTCCCGCGGGGGGGGGGGGGGGGGGGGGGGGAGGAGGTGCCCGATCGTTCCCGCGGGGGGGGGGGGGGGGGAAGGAGGCGCCCGTTCGTTCCCGCGGGGGGGGGGGGGGGGGGGGAGGAGGCGCCCGTTCGTTCCCGCGGGGCGGGGGGGGGGGGGGAAAGGAGGCGCCCGTTCGTTCCCGCGGGGGGGGGGGGGGGGGGGGGGGGGGGGAGGAGGCGCCCGTTCGTTCCCGCAGGGGGGGGGAGGCGCCCGTTCGTTCCCGCAGGGGGGGGGGAGGCGCCCGTTCGTTCCCGGGGGGGGGGAGGCGCCCGTTCGTTCCCGCGGGGGGGGGGGGGGGGGGAGGAGGTGCCGTTCGTTCCCGCGGGGGGGGGAGGCGCTCGTTCGTTCCCGCGGGGGGGGGGGGGGAGGAGGCGCCCGTTCGTTCCCGCGGGGGGGGGAGGCGCTCGTTCGTTCCCGCGGGGGGGGGAGGCGCTCGTTCGTTCCCGCGGGGGGGGGGAGGAGGCGCCCGTTCGTTCCCGC